>NW_026526765.1:10151176-11351176 GCF_024362965.1 Panthera pardus
TGAAAAAAATAACATTTGGCATCATGTAAAAATACAGCTTTGCTATTTTGTGGCAATCTATTTTTTTAAATTGCTGACTTTGAAATTAGACTAATAACTGAAAAGTAGAACTTTGATTATTATATTGGTTACCTACCTATATCTATAGAGTATCCTGATTAAAAAGACAGGATGGGGGAAAAAGTTTAATATTGAAATTTTTAGAGTTGATACATAGTTAAATTTGTATTTATACAAGACAATACAAATTAATTTCCTGTCTACTTGAAGATGATTTCTGGTAATGAAGCCAGCTTGTTCTAAGTATATTCCCTCATAATAATCAGTAAACATCCTTCATAAGAGAATATGTATTTTTTATCTCATATTAAAAATGTTTTCAAAATGTGAGATCTGATTTTATTGGTAAACATTTCATATAAATCAGTGTATTTTAAGACATTCTTTCCTTTTCCTCTCCTTTTGGTACATGACTGCTTGAAATATACATTAAGAAATGGTCTCTTTTAGTCTTTGAAACTAGGAATAATGCCATTTTCAAGAAAGTGAAAATTCTAAGTCTCAATCATCCTTTTTTAATATTTCCATATAGCTTCATATTTGGAAATTAGAGATTTTTTTCATGTTTTTATGGATTTTGGAGACTCATCATTCTTGCTTAGTTCACTTTTGAATTTAATTATTTGCACCCATGTATTGTGGTTTTACATTATAAAATGGGCATAGCTACAACATGCACCTCACAGGAAAGTTGTGAACAATTATGGGAAAAAATATGTTGAAAACTTGGCACAGTATATGCCAAAAGCAAATTCTCAATAAATAATGGCAATTTCTATTTTTGAATAAATATTTAAACTTTCAGCTGAAAAGTTTGCATTGATTATATATTATATTGTGCAATGCTAGTAAACTCTCATTTGTTTTTTTTGTGTGTGTGTGTTGTGAAATACATTTCATATTTTAAAATATTTTATGCATTGTTTATATAGCTTAAAAATTGTTTAAATATATTTTTCTCAGGGCACCTGGGAGACCGACATCGGCTCAAGTCATTATCTCACCATTTGTGGGTTCGAGCCCCACGTCGGCCTCTGTCCTGACAGCTCAGAGCCTGGTTCAGATTCTGTCTCCCTCCCTCTCTCCCCCTTCCCCACTCGCACTCTGTCTTTCTCTCAAAAATAAATAAACATTAACAAAAAATTTAAATATATTTTTGTTTGATTTTCTAACAACCAAAAACAAGAAAGGAAAGCAAGTTAATGTCCAATCAAGTTGAATGAAGTATTAAAATATCAGAAAGAAATTTCCTAAGCAGGGACTAGATTATAGGGATTCTCACTGCAAATTTACTACTTTTTCTGCCGTACAATTTTCCTCTTGTAATAATTATAAAGATTTGACTAATTATTTGAACTGTGTAAAAGCTTCATTCTATTGGAAATATAACAAGCTATTTTAGTATGAATTATTTAACTTATTTATAATGATGTTAAGGGGAAAAAATCTAGTGTGATCTAGAAGCAACCATCAGTGCCAGACATGAAAAATATAGTAGTAATAATAACACAGTTTTTATTATTATTGTAACTGAGAACTTTGAAAGATGTAGAACAGGGTTTTTCTCAACTCGTAATTTTTCCCTCCATAGGGCATTTGGAAATGTCTGGAGACTTTTTTTAGTTGTCACAACTGGGAGTGAGGGTGCTAATGGCATCTGGTAGGTAGCGGCCAGCGTGGCTACTAAACATCTGACAGTGCGAATACACGGGACAACCCCTCACTAGAAGAATCATCCAGCATAAAATGTCAATAAAATCTAGGTTGAGAAACCCTGATGTATACAAAAATAAAAATAAAATTAAAAACAAAAACATGTTCGGCTGTTACAAGGAAAATATACCCAATGTTACTCAAGATGTGAAATACTGAAAAGCTCAAGCAAGCCAAAGATGTGGAGAGATTATGAGAGAAATGTTTGTTCTTCACTAGTTCTATAGGGACACCAAATTCAGCAGTATCCATAGCAGCCACTGAGACACGAGGGCAAGGTTTATAGTGCAAATAATTTATGTGGAAGATGATCCCAGGTTTTCTTGTGAAGGAAACGCAATAGATAAGGGGAAGAATGTATGAAGCATGTAACCACTGAGAGTACCTGAAGCGAAATCCTTCTGGAGAACACTATCAGACAGTGAAAATCATATGCCTCAGAGTTATCACAAAATCAAGGACGAGGAGCTGAAGTATTTATTGATACACCAATACCCATGGGTCAATGGATGTGGTCTGTTCCTCTTGGAAAGACTTCCTACACAGGTGGAAACCTACCTTTAGTTACTTTTTCCCCTTATCGATTTAGGTCTACTTTGGAACCATGGAGGTCACATTCAATCCCTCTGGGACATTATGACTTTATAGCTCCTGAAAGACAACAGGCAGTCAGTTGGAGCTTACTGTGAGAGCCTATAAGAAGAGCCTATGAGACCTAACTGTGCGTTTCTTGGCAACTCCATGGTTTGGAGCGAGGTTTTAGTTATTAGACAACCCTGATGATTGCTCCCACCTCCTTCGGTCTTTCTAGCAGCTAGCGAAATTCACTGCCTGGAGAAAAGACTCAGCCTGATCTGAAAACATATGCTAGATTCACCTGAAGTTGCCTCTGACTATTTTTCCTTTAGTACTATAAAACGAGCCGATATTGCTCTCAAACAGCACTTTTACCATCCATCTTATGAATCTTTAAACAAATTTCCTTATAGGAGTATCAAAAAGAAATTGATCACTACGGGACTTGCTTTGTATCACCTGCTTAATAATTTAATGTGCTAATACAATTACAAGTTAATGCTTCAGTATGATATGAAGGAGGAAATACGCATCATTATCTTCTTTGAAGAAGGACTAAAAAGTTTCAACATGTTTTTCCTTGCTATGATCCTGGTGAAATAAAGCTTGAGTAGAAGAAAAAAATCTGTTGAAATGTAACTTAACCAAATTTGAAAATCACTCACCCTTAATAAGCAGCAAGAGCCCCGCAGTGTCTTCTTTAATTCCTTTAAATAATTTATCATTTGAATCTCCCCTGCGTGGCAGTTATATAGGGGAAGTTAAGGCATTTTTTACTTCGCATGCCCTTTAGCTTATAATGACATCAAAGATAGATCTGGGCTGCTCAGAATAAATGTCTCCATTCCAGAATACGTGCCATGTTATATTTAAAGATGCTACATTACAAAATGGCTTATTTGACAAGACCACAGGATTTATTTTAAGAGGTGAAAATAGTACATTCAACATTGGCTTTGATTTTTATTTCTGCATTTAGCATGGCTTTGATAGAAGAAGCATATCAATTTTGGTTCACTTAAAAAATTCATAAGCAATTGCTTTTCTATTCAAAGCTATGACATAATAAGAAAATTGAATCTTTTCCAAAAATATGATGAAAATGTCTATAACAGAGAAACCCCAGTCTCACATGTATTCGTGAGTGTTACTGAAACGCTTCAAGTTGCAATATATAATAATAGAATCTTCAGTGATAGAATTCACATTTTTGTTTTACTTCTTTACTTAGCATTCATTAAAAATTTTTTAAATATTCAGGGGCGCCTGGGTGGCTCAGTTGTTTAAGCGTCGGACTTCCGCTCAGGTCATGATCTTGCGGTCCGTGAGTTCGAGCCCCGTGTCGGGCTCTGGGCTGATGGCTCGAAGCCTGGAGCCTGCTTCCGATTCTGTGTCTCCCTCTCTCTCTGCCCCTCCCCCGTTCATGCTCTGTCTCTCTCTGTCTCAAAAATAAATAAAAACGTTAAAAAAATTAAAAAAAATTTTTTTAAATATTCAAAAGGCAAACATAAATCATAAATGAAAGTATAAATCAACTAGCATTTCAAGTTTATTAAAATTAAAACCTCAACCATGAGCATTTATTATTTCACGGGTCCTGAAATTCACTCTGCCAAGCATCTGGGATGGTACCATTTGTGATCCTAATGATTTAAATTTTTGATGAATTCTAATATAAATAAGAAAAGATGGTGTATCTCCTCATCTCCTCACTCTCCTCATGAGTGTAACCTTCAACATAAGTATCATTCATTTCTGCAAGAGACAACATCCCTATTTTATTCAGTTAAATATCAATGGGTATTTTGTGATACATTTGTTTAAAAATTAGCTTAGCAAAATAAGGAACAAGTATCACTTGCTGATACATACATCATCTTTGTAAGTAGAATAGAAAGAAGAAATTTAGGGGCGCCTGGGTGGCTCAGTCGGTTGAGCGTCTGGCTTCAACTCAGGTCATGATCTCATGATTTGCGAGTTTGAGCCCTGTGTAGGGCTCTGTGCTGATAGCTCAGAGTCTTGAGCCTGCTTCAGATTCTGTGTCTCCCTCTCTCTCTGCTCCTCCCCCCCTCATGCTCTGTCTCTCTCTCTCTCTCTCTCTCTCTCTCTCTCTCAAAAAATAAAAATAAACATTAAAAAAAAGAAAGAAGAAATTTCATAAGCAAAATATTATTAGAGAAGCTTCTAAGAATGACCATGAGAATATAGTATTAAACCAGCATAAATGTAAGACTTCAGTGTTTTCCTCTTTTTCTCCTAAAATATGAACTTGTCAATGTGGATCACCAATCCAATGACTGTATGAATTGTGCCAAAATATTAAATCTTATTTAATTTTCAAATATATCCATTTGCTTCCATATATAAGAAGTTTGGTAGAGAAAAAAGAGAAAAGCAACTCTACTATTGTATTATTCTTGCAGTTTTTCTTTTTTTCTTTTTTTTTTTTTTTTACTTTAACTTATAGGTAACATTTTATAAGGTCCCCACCAGTTTGGTGGTTTGTACTATATCGGTGCCATTAGGATGCAACACTCTACCTTTAAATCAAATAGCATGTGTTAGTTGTTATGTCAAAATTTTAGTTATGTACATGAACAAATTAAGATGCATCATGGACCGTCTGCTAAAAAAATAAATAAACAAATAAGAAAAGCATTACCCAAGATCTATTTTCTTGTATATTTTGAGGCTGCATATCTTTCCAATTCATCAGTGATGAAACAACTTAGAGAGACTGTGCATGAGCGGGGGAGGGGCAGGGAGAGAGGGAGACACAGAATCCGAAGCAGGCTCTGGGCTCCGAGCTGTCAGCACAGAACCCAATACGGGGCTCGAACCCATGAGCCTTGAGATCATGACCTGAACCGAAGTTGGACACTTAACTGACTGAGCCACCCAGGCGCCAAAGACTCATTTTTTTATAGAGATACACATATGTACATACATATATTCTTTTAGAAGTATTTTTACTTTCTTGAAATAAATTTATTCATAAAATAATTTAATGTAAAGTATTATATTGACAGGACTGTCCTCAAAGTATTATTTTAGCAGGCATTTCACATAATATTAGTTAAATATTTTCCTAGAGTGTTAACATTTAATTGAATCATTTCAAAAAATCTGTTATGTAGGTACAATCATTAATATTTTATTATTTTTTTACAGATATTTAACAAATTAAAGAATTTTTTCAGAGTAACTGCAATAGTGTGTCTACATATGTCTCTAATGTGACTTCCATCGTACTTCAATGGTAGTTAAAACAAACACTTTTTCTTTTGAGTCTCTAGAATTAGGGAAAATCAACCTACAAATTATACATTACATATTAAATTGTAAATGAATAAGAATTATAATACTTATAATTATTGATTTTATAAATATTATTAATGTATAATTAATGATAAGTAATTATTTTTTTAAGTTTATTTATTTATCTTGAGAGAGGGAGACAGAAAATCCCAAGCAGGCTCCAGGCTCTGAGCTTCCAGCATAGAGCCCGACATGGGGCTCAAACTCATGAACCATGGGATTGTGACCTGAGTTGAAACCAAGAGTCGGATGCCTAACTGAATGAGTCTCCCAGGTGCCCCTCCAATTTTTAAAATACTTAAATTTCTATTGGCATTTTACCAAGCAGGTAGGTTTGGGTTCTATTTCATGAGATTGCCTCTTTCTTCATAAATCTATTGATTACCATAAGCTTTTAATACCTTAGGAAATCCTTGGACAAGTGAAGTGAAAATCAGTGATGAGTACAGCTGAACTTGGCCAAGATGAGGAGCACAGCCAATGCATAACTAGGACCCTACTCCTTTATTTAGAGAATAGTATTTTCTCTCTAAGGATATGTTCATTCCCAAATATCTGGCTCCACTCAAAACAAAACAAAACAAAACAAAACAAAACAAAAAAGAAAAAAGCAAAAAACTGGGCAACTGGATAGCTCAGTTGGTTAAACATCTAGCTCTTGATTTCGGCTTAGGTCATGATCCCAGGGCTGTGGGATTGAACCCTGTGTCAGGCTCTGAACTGTGCATGGAGCCTCCTTAAGATTCTCTCTCTCTTCTTCGATTCCTCTCCCGGACTCACTCTCTGTCTCTCTCTCTGTCTGTCTCTCTGTCTCTCTCTCTCTCTCTGTCTCTCTCTCTCTCTCTCTCTCTCAAAAAACAAAACAAAAAAATCTCCGTCAAATAGCTGCAAGCATATGGCTGCACCCAGCAGCATATGCTTAAGACTCCTTCATAAGTATCATGTCATTGAAGGGATATTTGTAAACATTTGTACCATGTATTTTTGCATATCTTCGTATGTTCTTTTGTACACTGTGCTAGTCAAGTGTCCCATGGAAGAATTGTGTCAGCTTTACTGTAACAGGATTCCTTTTCTTTTTAAAATTTTAAAGCAACCAGTTTATTTTATTGGAGTAAGAACCCCAATTTTTAGGTGCACAATACAATATTATTTTTATTTTTTTAATTTTTTTAATGTGTATTATTTGAGAAAGAGACAGAGAGCAAGCAGGGGAGGAGCAGAGGGACAGGGAGACGCAGAATCAGAAGCAGGCTCCAGGCTCTGAGCTGCCAGCACAGAGCCCGACGCAAGGCTCCAACCCACAGACTGTGAGATCATGACCTGAGCCAAAGTCGCCGCCTAACCAACTGAGCCACCCAGGCACTCCAATATACATTATTAACTGTAGTTCAGCTCTTGTCACTTCTCTACCAAAAAGGGTATTATTTGATACATTGTGTCTTAGGATTCAAGTCCTGCTCCTACTTCTAACAAGCTATATAACAGTGAACAAATCAACTAACATTTCTGAGCTTCAGTTTACTCACCATTAAAATGTTAATAATATTGCCTGTTTATATTCACCTGCTAGTAAATATAATATCAGAAGAAATATCACTCACATGATTAGATGGTAAACACTATGATTCTATGAATATAAAATCTCAGTATCAATTCAAATTCTTATGTATGGAGTGCATCTCTACAGAAATAGCCTCTGAAACAGTGAACAATAAAATATTTAACTTTGTGCCAGTGTTATTCCTCTTAAAATAGATTAAAATGTAGAAAAATAACAAGAATTACCGATTTTCTTCATTCAATTGTTAAAATTCTCTAGAACATTTAAAAATATCTCTTGGCTAGACTCATAGATTCATGCCCTCTGCTTAATTATTCCCTATTCAAGGGAAATAAGAGAATTTCATTGCATTTTATGTAGAGCCCTTCAACTACTAAATTAGAAAATTTTGCACACTTGCCTAACACAGAAGAGAGATATAAATAGAACACATTCAACTTCTTGGAAGCACAGTCTCTATAAAGAGAAAAAAGCCTGTATTTACAGCTATCAGGAGACAAATGCCTGATAAGATGTAAACTTCTTTTTTTGCAGTTAATCATTTTGTTCTTCTTACAATAATGCTTATTTTGTTGCCAGTCAACCAAAATGTGTACTTGAGGTAATCAGTTTAAAAACGAGGCAGCTCTTGCTAACACTTCTACTTCATACTGAGAATTTTTCATATTATTTGCACAAGCAGCTTGCATCATTCTAACAAATTAGTAGATCAAATATACCATATTATAAGTACATTAATAGTTTGATAACAGACAGCCAAGTTTACCTGGGCTTTAGTAAATGGAGAGGGTGGTGTCTCCAAGATGGCAGAGCATGAGTCCCTAACCCCTGTCCCCTGACAGAGATCAATAATCAGACTGCTGTCCACAAAGAAAACTCCAGAGTACACTGAAAAGCCTCAGCAACACAGTTAAACAAAAAACCTGACAATAATTACACAAAAAGGGGAGGAAGCTTCATTTTTGCCTTATCACAGCACCTCTAAGTCAATGTTGCTCATTGCCAAGAAGTAACTCTCTAACTGGAAAGAGTCTCCTTCACCAGGAAAGGGAAGGCAGAGTGAGGAACCAGCATCCCCCGCCTTCAGGGACACCACATGAAGGACCCACTTCAGTTTTACCCTATCTAAAGAAGGGCAAGCCTGAGATACAGAGATTCGGTTAGCAACAAGGCAGAAAAGCAGGGGATATCAGCATCAGCCAATGCATCAGAGCAATCTTAATAAGCAACATGTTGAATGATTAGAATTCCAAATCAGATAACACATGGAGAGAATCCACGGGGCTTTCATACAGAGGATTCTAAGTAGATACTAAATTCCTCAATACTCATCTCAACCTTCTCGTTCTTTCATAAGTCAGCATCACATACCTTCTTCATGGCAGACAATATTATTTGCTTATCGAGAGGCCATTTCACATTTTCCTTATGAAAACAAAACAAAATAAAGCCGAAATATTTTGCTGAGTGACAATGATAACCCCATGCAACTTTCCCAGATAGTTGTTTTCTCAGCTTAGTTTGCAAACTAGACATGGCTATGGATATACATACATACATATATATAATATATATTATATATATTTTATATATATATTTATATAATATATATTATATATAATTTTATATATATATTTATATATATATTATATATAAATATATATATATTTTTTTTTTTTTCTTTTAGAGAGAGAGAGAGCAAGCAAGCCAGCAAGTGTGAGTGAAGGAGAGGGGCAGCCGGAGAAGGAGTGGGAGAATCTCTGTGCTGAGTGCAAAGCCTTACACAGGACTCGTTCCCATGCCCCTGAGATCATGACCTGAACTGAAAACAAGAGTCAGATGCTCAAATGACTAAACCACCCAGGGGCCCCAGCTATGAATATATTTCTATCTCCCATAAGGCAATAAGCCAGGCTTCTGGTGGGTTTCTGAGAGAGAAAAGATCCATGTGAAGAAAAGCCCCTTTGCTTACCATGCACTGTCTGAATTTGCACTGAAGAGTGCAACTGAATGAGGAGACAGCATAATGAGATTCAGGGCAAAACACTGAGAATGGTTGAAAAGAGGGATAGGTTAATTTGTTGACCTTCTGTAAGATTCCCTGGAAGCAGGATAATTAAGTATTTATTTCTTTAGCCACTATTAGTTGGGTGTTCTGATATTTGCAATTGGTATAATACTAAGTGAGTAATCAAAAAAATTGCTATACCTGTACATACTAATTTTCTTCTAAAATCATGGTTACTAATGTGCTGCACTTTAATTCAATGGTGTTACTATTAACTGTTCAATTTATGAAGCCAATACTACCTGGCAAATCTAGGAAATGAATATATACATCAGGCTGATTCCTTCCCTTCAGAGGTGTTTCAACATATTGCAGAGATAAGAGCAAGATTGTATGTCACCTTTTGGGCAAGACTTTCTTACTTCTCCTCAAACTCTCTCCTTTCCTTCTGATTCTGAAGGATCATGTAAATGCCTCTAAAATGGCAACCTGTGCATATTTCAGTGTCCTTACAATAATTTTTTTCAAGAGACAATATAACTTAGTAACACCGTCTTATTCAATGCCCTTCACAGAATAGTGCCCACTCACTTTCTTCATATACATTAATTTGTTTATTATTATTATTATCGTTATTATTAATTTGTTTATTTAATAGACATTTCTTGAATAGTAATGATGGGAAGATTCTCGATGGGGATAGGCATATTTTGAAAGGTTAGGAAGACATGCTTCTTAGGCTTCTAGGAGCTCTTGGTTTACTTTTCCAAATAAAGAAATGCACAGTATACATTTAGAGTACATTAAAACAAATGCATTATTAAAATAATAAACAAAAAAAACCCACCACCATGATGAACAACAATAATTAACTGTGCCATAAAGATTTGGAGAGTAATTCAAATTCACACAAAAAGATATATATAAGCTCAGCTGTGAAGAGCGTGTTGTGTTTGAAAGAAGGAGGAGGAGGGCATCGTGGAAGTATGAGGACCATGGTGACTTAAACAGCTTGGAGTTTTCAGAAGAAAAACACATTTCTTGATGTGTTACTAGTTTGGACAGTGCAATAATCTTAGAGATTTTTGACATTAATTTGAAGACGTGTATATAAGATGTAACCAGCGAAAGACTATGGTATCTACATCTGAATCTCATACACTGTTTTAGACATTAGAGGTGGTTATTGTGTGTCTGGTTTTCTTTTCTCTCCCATGTTCTTTTTGAACATGGGAAGATCAAACTTCCATCTTCCCTTGAAGTTTAATATGGCTGTGTAGCCACCCACAATTTGTTGGGATCTTTCCTATGTTCCCCAAATCCCAAAGTTGCTTTCACACTGCCAGGATGTTGTATCTCTTCTCAGATTTAACAGGGTAATGGTAAATTACATCGTGTTTAATGCAAACATACCCTCTTTTCTAATATTTTGACCTCTTACTAATACTTTTTTTAGATACATGACAGTGCCAACTCTTTTCCCTCTTGAAAGAAAACAAAAAACATTAACAAAACTAATAACAAAATACCCTTCCTTTCACTCTCTATGCCTTCCAATGACTGACTCTCCTTATCTTTCAAAGATCTTACTTAGCCAATACGAAATGGTTATTGCAAATGGTTATTCTATCCAGTTTTACATCTAAGATTCACTGAAGCCACTATCATCTGCGGTCTAGGTGTTGACTTGATCAAGCTCTCATCATGGCATATTATATTATACTAATAATTTTATATTTTTTGATATGGGCATTTATTGTATCTATATACACATTTTTTGAGATTTGGCTATAATTAAATTTTTGTGTGCCTTTACCAACGAGTATATAATTTCACCAATTCGAAATTTGGGAGGAAGGTAATACAAACTGTTGGCATTCTCATGGAGCTGGAATGACAAAAATTGGTAATGATGGACTATTAAGAAATGGTATGTGGTAAATAATCTAGGATTCCATTGAGACATCCAAAACACAGTCTTTATTCTAGAAATCATGGTAAAGTACATATAACGTCTTCTCAAAAATTAAAAATCAATTTAGAATCACTTAAATCCCTTGTTAGATTGTCAGCTAATACCTTAACTGATTTTCAGATTCAAAATGTATTCTACTCTGAAACTGGTTTACATTTTTCAGAATACAAATATTACTACAACTTCAACAATGTCACAAATC
Organism: Panthera pardus; assembly: GCF_024362965.1. Classification (NCBI taxonomy): domain Eukaryota; kingdom Metazoa; phylum Chordata; class Mammalia; order Carnivora; family Felidae; genus Panthera; species Panthera pardus. The sequence goes on from NW_026526765.1 coordinate 10,162,593, forward strand.
TTAATGGCGAAAATCAAGAAAAAATGAGAAAATAACATATTGCTTTGAAATACTGCAATAAGTTAGTCACTGACATTTGTAAATAAATGATGTAATATGGAAAATGATGGATTCCCTTTAAATTTTCGAAAGAAATGACTACTGGTCCACAACCCTATGTCCAACCATCGTATCCCCCAAATGAGAGAAAAATAGACATTTGAGCTAAACACACGTTGAGAAATTTGACACCAAGAGAACAGCACGAAAACAAATGTTTTCAAAGTTCTTGAAGCTTGTGGATAATGTTCACTGATAAAAGAGCAAAGACTAAACTTTATCATTTTTTTTTTAAGTTTTTACTTTTATTTTTCTCTTGCTTAATTTTCCTAATGTTACAAAATCTTTTCGAGCGGGAAATGTTTAACCACTTAAATTTGTGATTAGTGAAAGTGGCAAATTGACATATTTCCTTTATTTTATTTGGTATTGTATATTTAGGCAGATTATTCTTTACTTCCTCCTGACTCTTCTCCCTTCCAGCGGACTATTTTTTAAGCTGTCATTTCCCCCTTAGTTAGTTGAAAGCTCAGGGGCGCCTGGGTGGCGCAGTCGGTTAAGCGTCCGACTTCAGCCAGGTCACAATCTCGCTGTCCGTGAGTTCGAGCCCCGCGTCAGGCTCTGGGCTGATGGCTCGAAGCCTGGAGCCTGTTTCCGATTCTGTGTCTCCCTCTCTCTCTGCCCCTCCCCCATTCATGCTCTGTCTCTCTCTGTCCCAAAAATAAATAAAAAACGTTGGGAAAAAAAAAAAAAAAGAAAGCTCTATCGTATAGGTCTACTTTTTGACATATATACTAAAATATATCTCATAAGTTTGACCTAAAGTTAAATAATAAATTTTAACAACTTAAAGAACTTAGTATGAATGAACTATATTCACAAGATGAAAGTATCACTCATTTATATAGCATTGTAATTATCAGAAACTAGTCTGCATGCTTTAAATATAAGTATTTATGCATTGTCATGCATTTACTTTCCAAATATTTATATTCCTAATTCTCCATATTTTACATTAGAGATTTTACATTAGAAGAATATTTAAGTCAGAGCATAAATTATAAATTCTGGGTTTCTTTGCAAGAAGAATGTCTCAGTTATTAGAAGCCATTGAAGGCCCCAATCCTATGGCAAACACTTAAAATACAATTAAGGAAAAAACATATATAGGGGCCTCTGGGTGGCTCATTCTGACCTTTGATTTCAGCTAAGGTCATGATCTCATGGTTCGTGGGTTCAAGTTCCATGTGGGGCTCCACGCTGATGGTGCAGAGCCTTCTGGGATTCTCTCTCTCCCTCTCTCTCTGCCCTTCCCCCACTTGCTGTCTATCCCTCTCTCTTTCTCAAAAATAAATAAGTAAACATTTTAATAAAGTGAAAAGAAAAAATATATCTAAAAGGGTCATTCCTAGTGGAACTGAGATATATGACCAATTCAAACCTAAGGACATTTACTGAGTCTGAATTTATCTGTGGTTTGTGCATGTTTTAGGCTAAAGGACTCTACTAGGCTTTCCATAGGAAGAGGAGAAGCTTGTGATGGTCCTCTGGGCTGGCAGAATTAATCATAATGTAGAAAAGCAACAGATGCATAATGTAGAAAAGCAATCAGTTTTAATCATGAGACATTTATAGAAGATGGAGCAGTGTATTGAGCTGGAAAAGGATGGAAGGGTCCAGAAGAGTAGAATTAAATCTTCTATACATAACCCTTTGCTATCTAAGAGACAAAGTCCCAACAGACAAAGAAACTGATATCAAAAACATGACATGTCTCACCTTCAAGTCATTCAAAACTAAGTAGAAGGGCAATATTATAATTAAGCTGCAGACCAGACCATCTCAACACAGCTAACTCCTTGCTCCTTATCCTACAGTTCTTTTCAAATAATATCATCTTTACAAACAGGAGACTCAGTAATACCATGGTCCATGCATATGTGTGGCTGATGCTTTCTACAGAAACAAAGTAAAATTAACAAACTCAACCCCTGTATATAGCATATAAAATGCCTCTGGATCTACTTTAAGCACTTGATAAAACTCTTCAAATTTTCCCTGTGAAATAGGTTATATATAGTCTTGGCTAAGCTTATATCATCTTGGCTAACCCTTGTGCTACAGTCTCTGACTCCATATTTTACCTCCCTTCATTCTCCCCAGGCCCGATTATCACTCTGCCTACAGATGAAGGATGAGTAGGGCTGGTAAAGAGACAGAGATTTAGTCCTAAAAATCTGAATTCTGCAGTCCTTAGGATGTATTTCCACAATAAAATAATATAATAAAAAAAAGAGTAAGTTAATTTTTAGGGCAGAATACAGAAGTCTTTGACGTATACTATGGCTGACTAGCTACTTATCTATATATACACACATACACATTATACATAATTATGTATTATACTTATAATTACTTATAATTTACTATGTATTAATAATACTTAAATACCTATAATTATAAGTATATACTTAAAATGAATAATATACACTTATAATTTAATGTTACACTATATATAATGTGTAATTTATAGGTTGATTTTTCTCAATTCTGGCTACAGGAAAGAGAATATTTAAGCTATAATCAAAGTACCACAAAAGTCACATTAGAGATACATTTAGACACACTATTGCACTGTCACTCAGAAAAATTCTTTAATTTGTTAAGGGTATGTAAATAAAATGTACTTTAAAGATTTCTTGAAATGGTTTAATGAAGTATTATTTTAAAAGCACTAGGTACATATTTAACTAATCTTATGTGAAATGCAGCCTAAAATAATACTTTGAGGTCAGTCTTGTGAATATAACGACTTACATGAAATTATTTTAGGAAGAAATTTATTTCTATTATGTAGATTTTCTGAATTAATTAATTTTGAATGGTGAAACCTAAGATATATAGATATAGATATATATATATATATATATATATATCCATTCATCCATCTATCTGAATGAAATATTAGTCTTAAAAAAGAAGGAAATCTTGCCTTCTTTTATGAATAAACTTGAGGATAAACCATTTATCTTTATCAGGATAAATGTTGAAGATACTGCACTAACAGAAATAAACCAGTCATTGATGGACGCATACTATATGATGCCACTTCTGTGAGGTACGTACAAGAGTCAAACCCAAAGAAGCAGCGTAGAATGGTGGTTGTTATGTTATAATCTAACATAGATTCCTAAATGCATTATACAATGACTCAATCTGAAAGTCTACAAGTTACTTTGACAACGGAGTACGTGAGATCTCAATGCAGCAGAGACATGCATGAGATATTTTTTGAAAGTTTTTTTTTTCTTTATTTAAGTAGTCTCTACACCCAACAGAGAGATCAAACTCACGACCCCAAGATCAAGAGTTGCATGGTCTTGTGACCGAGCCAACCAGGACCCCTTGCGTGAGATATTTTCATGTAAACTGCATATGTCGTGAAGGTGCTTAGATTTCCATTTGTGGACTCCGCATGTGAACAAGCTGGCTTTGGGTGAAATGGCATCTGTGAATGAATCTGAAGTCTACTTCAATACAGACCACAACATCAACAGTTAAATGAAAAATGTATTCTGGGCACCACAGAAGTCAGTCACATGACAAAAGGACACTAGAACATTTAAAAAGAAAACTTAGTGAAGTACTTTCTCACACCACTGTACTCACAGTGATAGCAATATTGCAATGGCGATCGAATGAGCTCAGAGACGCATGATCCTAGAGAGAAACACGCGGGCTCCAGTGCAGATAGAAGTTGGGCTAGTGAGTGTGCGGGCCGAGATTGATTGGATTTTTGAGGTGAAATGTAACTCTTTTATTATGACACTGTCATCTCTATGCCAAATAGAAATGGACATAGAAACTGATAATATTCTTTATGATATTATAATATAAATTCCCAGCTGCAGTCTGTGGGCTCTCCCTCAAGCTTAACCGAATGTCCGTGTGTTATCCCACTTTTGGAAAAGCATGGAGACATAGATAAACAGATAGATGAGAGATAGTCCATGGTATATTGTTAAGGTAGACATAGCAAACTAGGATAAATACCTTGATCTGAAGTAGGAGAACCAAGAGTCCAGATGGAAATGACTATGATGAGATGGAAATATGGACTTCATTAGGACACACAACTCAGACACACATCAGCAGAAGGGCTAGGAAGAAAGTAGTGAATAAGACGGATGTGATCCTAATGCTCATTAACAGACTAGTCTGTTAATAAATACAACCCATTATTTTTAATGTAAATACATACAGATTAACTTGTACCCCAAATCCCTGCTTTCACTTAACCTATCACAGGCCTATTCTAATTTTATTTATTTTTTTATTTAAAAAAAAAATTTTTTTAACATTTATTTATTTTTAAGAGACAGAGAGAGACAGAGTATGAGCAGGGGAGGGGCAGAGAGAGAGGGAGACACAGAATGTGAAACAGGCTCCAGGCTCCGAGCTGTCAGCACAGAGCCCGACGCGGGGCCCAAACCCACACCCTGCGAGATCGTGACCTGAGCCGAAGTCGGACACTCAACCGACTGAGCCACCCAGGCGCCCCTATTCTAATTTTAATAAATGCATGTATGCATTGCTATTTTAATTTTTTTAATGTTTATTTATTTTTGAGACAAAGAGAGACAGAGCATGAAAGGGGGAGGGGCAGAGAGAGGGAGACACAGAATCCAAAGCAGGCTCCAGGCTCTGAGCTGTCAGCACAGAGCCCGACGCGGGGCTCGAACTCACCGACTGTGAGATCATGACCTGAGCCGAAGTCGGTCGCTCAACCGACTAAGCCACCCAGGCGCCCCATGCATTACTATTTTAATAGGATCCTAATCTTTCATTTTATGGGTATGTAATAGTTTTATTAAAAATACTACTTTTGGGCAGTTAGGTTCTTTCTAAGGATCACTACCATAAAAGCTCCACGGTGCAGTGTTTAAGGTGTCAGATTTGCCTGGGATTAAAATTTTGCTGCTGAAGACTTATTGCCATCATATACGTGTGCTTTTGGCATATTAAAATGGTACTGGGAAAAGTTTCAGAAATCATCAATAAGCCAACTCATGCATTCTGAAGAGGGGACCAACCTTTTCACAAAAATTCTTATTATTCTACTTATTATATAAGGGAGTAACACTACCATGAAAATAAATTCAGGCAGGTATTGTATTTGTTATTGAAATACCTTAATAACGCTTATTTAATATTAAGGTTGTGAGTTTTTGTATTTTGTACAATAGTATAAGTGTTTATTCCTCATTAATTAGTATACTGAAAGTCAATACCAATGCAATATATTTCTGCAATTTTTAAAAAAATTTTAAAATGTTTATTTATTTTTGAGAGAGACACAGAGCATGAGCAGGGGAGGGGCAGAGAGAGAGAGACAGACAGACAGACAGACAGAACTAAAAGTAGGCTCCAGGCTCTGAGCTGTCAGCACAGAGTCCAACGGACTCACAGGCAGCGAGATCATGACCTGAGCTCAAGTCAGAAGCTTAACCGACTGAGTCACCCAGGAGCCCCTCTGCAACTTTTATTGGAGTTTATCTTAATATTTTATATGTGATGAAATGTTGACTGGTACATATAAAAAATGCCAAAAGTCTTAGATAGGAAATAGTTCTCTGCAACAGTTTCATAAAATGTCTATACATTTATTACAAAATCAAGAAACTTTTTTTTTCTTCTCTGTAACCATTAACAAAGGCAATTTTGGCCACATTTATGAAAAACCATAAAAACAGATTTCATGTTACAAGTTGTTTCTAGATGAATTAAATTTCCTCTCTTTCCTCTCAGTTTGTTTTTTTAAGCTGACTAAATTTGGGGCACCTGGGTGGCTCACTTTGTTGGGCGTCCAACTTCGGCTCAGGTCATGATCTCATGGTTTGTGAGTTCAAGCCCTGACAGCTCGGAGCCTGGAGCCTCCTTCGGATTCTGTGTCTCCCTCTCTGTGCCCCTTCCCCACTCATGATGTCTCTGTCTCTCATAAATAATAAATAAACTTAAAAAAAAAGCAGGCTAAATTTATTTCTAGTTAGAAGAGTCCTACCTGCCATTTTATTTACTAGTTCATGAACTGTTTTATTGAAAATATTTTATTTTAACAGAGTTTCAATTATTCTGCCACTTATGCCTCAACATTAGAGTTTTTGACTACACTATCCTTCTTTGAAATGGATTTCTCTATATCTGATTAAAGTTCCTGTAATGATGGAGCTTCTTTCGTGTATAGTTCATACCTCATGTGGACTTTGATACGGCATACGTTCAATAGGCTTTGAGAAAGAAGCTGATAAGTTAAGCTCACTGACATTTTCTTGGATATGTTTGTATTACCCATCTCTTGGTATATTTACAGCTGTGTGATTCAAAGGACGCCCTCCTTTAGTGTGGCTAAATAATTCATGTAGTAAATAAAGAAAAAAAAGAGGTTGCAGGGGAATAGTGCTAGGTCTCCTTATTTTTTTCTTATGTCTTTTTTCACAAAAGAACAGATGTACCAGAGCAAAATACACCAAGGATCTGGTTTGCCTTCTCCCAGTAAGGAGAAATTCAGAGTAGAGTCAGGAGACCTGACGGTTACTGTATAATTTGCAAGGAGAGCAAAGAGCATGCTACAAGAGGAAAGCATACACTGTGTAATGAATAATCGGTTCCCTTTTATGCTTTTCTGGCATTTACTAGGTTATTGGCATCAACCAAGTAGCAGATGAGTAAATCAAACACTTGTATTCTCCAGAGCCATTTAAGAAGGGAGAAGAAAACTTAGAAAAGATTTGTCATAAAAATACCATCATCCCTGTGCTAAAGTGGTGTGTTAATATGTGTGGTTGCATGTTTGTCCTGCCAAAGGACCTCAGGCTTGTTGGCTGAGTCTCTAAGTTCCATCCAGTTCTAGAGCACTGTGGACTTTTAGGGGGTTTCCAGGTACCTGTTGACTCGTTCTTGAGTCAAGGTTGAGATTGGATTTCTCAACATGCTGCGCTAGATTTTTACATTTTCGGGCTTCTACCTGGCATGTGCTGTCTTTATCTGTCTCTTTTGGAATTCTGCTAGAAAGGAGCTTCTTCTCTACAAATTAAGGAGATCTTCTCAGGCCCTCTTTTCTAATCACAGCATGAAGTTCCCCCCGCCAAAAGCACTTTTTTTTTATTTCCTACATTAGGTCTCTGCATGGAGCAGGTGCAAATGTAAACATGGGAAAAGTAACCGCGCCCAGAAATTCTGAGCCTTAGCAAAGCAGGCCTGTGTTCAAGAACAGCAACTTGTACAAGAAAGATCTGTAGCCTTCAGGCTTCTGCTGTGTCTGCTGTCAGTGTGGTTTTTATACCCGGGATAAGAAGGTGCCTTTATTATGCTATGTGTTCAGGTACAAGTTGACCATAGCAGGGATTTCCAATGGGTAGTCTGGGTCGACAGTCCCCCATTTTCCTATGTGAATATGTGTTTATATGGATTCAGGAGATGTGTACTAGAAGGTCCCTCTGAAGATGACTTAAAATAATGGTAGACAGGTGGTTAAGAATGTAGGATCTTTGGCCACTGTTAAACATTGCTTTACAAATACTAAGAAAGAAAGGTTAATATACACCAGGCAGAGGGGAATGTGATGAAAGAAAAATCCCACTTTAGGAGGGTAAATCCTTTGCATTAAGAGAATTCTCTAAGGGTGCCTGGGTGGCTCAATCAACTGGGCGTCTGACTTCAGCTCAGGTCATGATCTCGAGGTTCATGAGTTCAAGCTCCACGTTGGGCTCTGTGCTGACAGTTCAGAGTCCAGTGCCTGCTTCAGATTCTGTGTCTCCCTTTCTCTGCCCCTTCCCTGCTCGTGTCCTCTCTCTCTCTCTCTCTCTCTCTCAATCTCTCTCTCGCTCTTAAATATAAATAAGTGTTAAGAGAATTCTCTAATATCAAAGCTGACAAATACAAATGAAGCTGGATATCCACTGAGCAGCATTCTATTGGAAAATCAGCACCATCCTGACTGTGCTAATGGGAATTCTCCAGGCCTCAGTTGTAGTCGCCTTAATATAGGTGGAGTTAATAAGGGAAGGCATTTGACTTTCTGGTGTAAGCCTTTGGTGGGTGTCTATTAATTTCAAACATTACCTGCTTTTACTCATTCCAGGTTAAACTAGTGGTAAGTCACTAAAAAAAAGAAAATAAAAAAATAAGAGTGTACGTGGCTGACTAGAACACGTACGGAACACCTTGCTTGGCTAAGGAGAAAGCTGCCTCTCAACGCAGAACAAACAGTATATGTAATATTGAGATGTCAAAAAAAAAAAAAAAAAAGATGGATGAAAGAAATGGCAAAAGGGAAATGGAAGATTTAGTAATAAGATGGAGAGCAAATAAAATAATGAAACATTGGAAAGAAGTGAGGAATGGTGGGCCTATAATAATAGCACAGGTATAAATGCTGTAAGGAGGCGGGATTACTAGAAGACCAACCCTGGGAGAAGATGTGGAAGCACATTCTATTGCTGGTGCGGCATAATTTGGGCTGGTTGTTATCATGTTCAACCTTCAGAGTCAGATAAACCCTCCCCCCAAAATCTGGTTGGGATTTTGTGACTAAAGATGACATCTAGACACACACTTGTACATACACACAGACCCCCAAGAAGATATGGAAAAGGTTATTACTACTACTCATACTTGAGGACTCTGGGGAGAGCAGGACAGGCATGTCAAGTGCGGATGGAATGTCTTAGAAAGGCAACTCTTCTGGGATGTTATTGTGATTAGGGGCTGGGGACAGGGTGAGTCTTCATGAGGATGTGTACAGGCTTGTGTGCTTTTTGTTTTTTAATTTTTTAAATGTTTATTTACTTTTGAGAGAGAGAGAGAGAACATGAGTGGGGGAGGGACAGAGAGAAAGGAGGCACAGAATCTGAAGCAGGCTCCAGGCTCCAAGCTGTCAGTACAGAGCCGGACGCGGGGATCGAACTCACGAACCGTGAGACCATGACCTGAGCTGAAGTCAGGACACTTAACTGACTGAGCCACCCAGGCGCCCCTTGTGTGCTTTGAATCTCTAGTTTATGCCAGAGGAGGGAACACTGGGGTCTTCTGATCAGCTTGCCAGCTTGCCCAGGTGTGGGCAAAGGGGAGAAGCAATCCATCAGCAGTCAAACATCCGTTAAAGACTTCAGAGCCTTCATTATGGCCACCGACTGCTGAATTCTGCATAAACCTCGAAAGTCCAGTGACCAACTCAAATATGGGCATGAAAGCAAGGTAGCATAATCATGCCATTTAGGGCCAGTTGTGGAAAGACCACATTTTCTAGAATACAGGCTGTGTTTTGGATGTCTCAAATGGAAGCCTAGATTATTTATCACATACCATTTCATAACAGGTCATCACTACCAGTGTTTTGTCATTCCAGCTCCATGAGAATGCCACAAGCTTATATTAGCTTTCCAACAAATTTGGAGTTGGTTAAATCAGATATTCATTGGCAAAGATGTGCAAAAAATTAATTATAGCTAAATTTCAAAAAAGTGTCAATGTAGACGCCCAGATGGCTCAGTCGGTTGAGTGTCTGACTTCCACTCAGGTCATGATCTCACCGTTTGTGAGTTTGAGTCCCAAGTTGGGCTCTATGCTGATAGTTCAGAGCCTGGAGCCTGCATTGGATTCTGTGTCTCCCTCTCTGCCCCTCCCCCACTCACAGTCTGTCTCTCTCTTTCTCTCTCTCAAATAAACATTAAACAAAATTTTTTTTAAGTGACTGCATAGATATAATAAATACCCATATCAGTAAACATAAAATTAGCAACATAATACAATATGCCATGATGAGAGCTTGATCAAGTCAACACCTAGATCCAAGATGGATTTTAGTTCATATCAGAATCAAGCACAAGTTCATATCAAAATTATCAAACTGCTCACATGTTTGAGGTGGTATCTTTTTTTTTTTTTTTTAAGTTTTGGAAGGTAGGCACATTTTGTAATTATATTTCTAAAGCCAAAGGTCAGGCGGTTAAAGAATTACCTACTTACAGACATGAAAAATAGTTTGGCAGCTTCCAAGGTTTTCCTTTTAGAACAAATGGGCTATCCCTACATCTCTTTTTCTTGATCTCTCTTCCATGCCTTGGTCTCAAATACAGACAGTGAGTATGAGGCTCGCAGACTAGAAATATAAACACTGTGTCCCAAAAGGAGTAGAGTTCCTGAAAGACTCTGTAAAGAAGGATGTCATGCAAACATAGTACCTTTCATCTTTCCTGGGAGAGAGATATAAACTCCCATGTTACTTAAACTTCAACTTTATTGGTGTGCCTGGGTGGCTCAGTGGGTTAAGTATCTGACTCTTGATTTTGGCTCAGGTCGTGATCTCATGGTTCGTGAGATTGAGCCCTGCATCCAGCTCTGTGCTGACAACATGGGGCCTGCTTGGGTTTCTCTCTCTCCTTTCTCTGCCCCTCCCCTGTGCGCTCTCTCTCTCTCTCTTAAAATAAATAAATAAAAACTTAAAATAAATTTCAATTTTATTTAACCACCTATTAACTGGTAAACTGTAACAAAAGCTCTTGCAAGGTAGTTGGAAAAAAAAATAGCATGCAAGGCAAAAGATACAAGAAAATATTCATCACAACTGCACAATAGGAAGAATACAAAACTGAAACAGGTTACTGTCGAAAAAACCACCAGACGCTGAATAGAAGCGAAGCAAGATTTTATTCACGGCCAGGCCAAACCTGATCTCCTGATCTTAAGGAGAAAAGTGCAGAGAATGGCCCCGAACAAAGGTAGCAGTGGGCTTATATGGATTTTAGCAAATCAGAATACGTAATTATTTAGATAACCAATTACAATTTACAGCATTTCATGGTAGCCAATTATATTGTGACCCACAGACGTTAGTTTTGGCGGGAACCTATCAATTTAAAGTTCTTTGTCCTAAGAGGGTTTAAAATGACCAATCATAGTTAGACACCTAAGATACCATGGGGCAGTGAGTTCGTGACTTTTTGCATGTTGGTCTTGCCTAGGCCAGATCTTGGTAGAAGGGGTGAGGGAGTGTTTTGCAACCTAAGTTATCTATTTAGCAAACAGGCAAAGTTACAGAAGCAAGATAGGGTGGTTAGTAATTTCTGATAACCCTAAAAGGGAACTACATAAGCTTTTATCTCAATTATTCATGAAAGGTGAGTTTAAGCTTTCTGATATCTTATAAGTTGACCTATTACAAAAAGTACTATAAATTAGTTGTGTTTTCAAATGTTCTAAGAAGTGATCAAATGTATGTAATACTGATAAGATAAATAAAATATTAAATGTGTAAATATATCTGATAACCATATAAATTGCATATTAAAAGTAAGTTTTTAATATTATGTTATGTACTATATGTTACTATAATAACATACATGTGATAGATTACAAAAATTCCATTGACAAGGTTTATAAAAGTTTGCTCAAATTTTGTGTTGGCCAATTTTTTAGGACCTAAGTGGTCACACACTACCTGTTTTTGGCAAAGAAAATGCACACAGCCTATATGAAGACCAATTTGACAGTGAAATCAAATAATTGAGAAGTGACTCATTCAACCACTTAGAAATAATCTGACAAATTTCAATAAATGGAAAATTTATTTACAAGTAAAAATAGGCTAGATAAAATATATAATCATATTAAAGGGTGGCATTCATTCATTATAAATATAGATTAAGTATCAAGTATATAAACCTTGAATTTGAAATGAAAGGGTAAAGAGAGGTATATTTGACTTATTTGGAGTGGGGGTAAGTAAGCAATATTGACATGAAAATCCAAACCTATGTCTATGTAACAACTAATGTACAGAAAGCAAATTTTTCTGTAGATTATATCAGTCCAGTCAATACAGCTGATACTATTCTGAATGTGATGATTTAGTTAGTTTTAATACTTATTACCATAAATGAATCTGAATTCCATTGTATTGAAGAACGTGATGATCTAGCCTAATGTACCACAAGTTAGAAAATCATTATTGCTAAAAAAAATTGAGTTTTTGACTACAGGCTTTTAAAAGGGTTAAGGAGTTTTCTTACATCAATATGATTTTTTTTTTCTTCTCAGAATCCAAAAGAAACTAATTGTCAATGGAAGACATTTGGTTTTTATAGTCAAATTGTATACTTTCTTCTTTTAGTAAGCACATTTTAAGATAAACACCATATATTTAAATTTATTTAAATATCTGTAAACTCACAGAACGTAAATCTGATTGATTTGTTGTGCAACTGTCCATGTTGCATTATTTAGAGATTGAATCTTTTAGTTATCAGATAGTAACAAGCATTTTACTGTGGATAATATTAATGGCATCTTGGCCTTATCCCTCCTTGAAAAAAAAAAATGGCACCACATATGCATATTTACTTGTTTGTTCCTTTGTTTGTTTGGCTTCTTTCTCTGTTAGTGACCTTACAAACAATGACTTAATTATCTGGATAGTACTGCCTTGCATTTTGTAAATGAAACACCATCACAACACCTTCTACACTTTTATGACAGAGATAAATTGCATTTAAAAGAATGCAGTATTTATTCCAGTCCAGTTTTCACTGATTGAGTTGTTTGAGCCAATATTCCCCAGCCCCATTCAATTCCTTCTTTTGAGCAATGTCATGCAGCATGAGGAGGGAGCAGAAGGCAAGCTGATACCCTGCAAACTCCCTCCACCACCCCCTCCCACCCCTCCCCACCCCCATCCCTGTAGGATAAATGTGACACTGCTCAGACCCCCCTGCCTGCCCTAAAGCTAAGAGGAGAAACCAAAGGTTCACTGATAAGAGATCACTGCAGGACAGAGTCTCCATCAGTTTACAATTGTCTTAGTAAATTACAAGAAAAAAAGGTAATCTTATCAATAGCCTAACCTCTAGAAACCTACAGACTCAGTTTCCTGGAGCCTAGCATCACCCTCCCCTCCATAGTGATTTGGGGAACAAAGATAAGAAGGAAATGGTAGGTAAAATTAAATTTCTTTATAACCTGCAGCCCATTGACAAATACTTGAGGCAAATACAGAGCAAAACATTCCTCCAGGAACTCAACAACTGTCTTTAGATTCAATGACTCACTAGAGGGAAAACAACCTTAGTTTGACAATAGCAAGGCCTCTAGTATCTTAGGAGTCTTCTCATTCTTGTCCTTCAGCTCTGGACCCATCACTCTAAACCTCAGTCCAAACACATTAAATATGATTTAGTCTAGCACTTGGCAAGCAATATCTCAGGCAAGAAGGAATTTACTCAGAATGAATTTTACAAAGAAATTGAAGAACTAGAATTGGAGACTTGAAGGATAGAATGTGAAATAAGGTAAACAGAGGTGATGGAGTAATTTCTATATGTTCATAGAATTTATAAGGAAAGTATTATGTGCTTAAAGTCATCGTGCACCATGAGGCATATGTCCTAAAGCTATTCAAAAGTGTAATAAGACAAAGGTGACATTTTATGGGTAAAGAGCTAGAAAATTAAAAACACATTCTTCTACTAAGCAAATAAAGGGATGTTTGGATTGCTCAATCGGTTAAACATCTGACATCGGCTCAGGTCATGATTTCATGGTTCGTGAGTTCGAGCCCCGCATCGGGCTCTGTGCTGACAGCTCCAAACCTGGAGCCTGCTTCGGATTCTGTGTCGCCCCCCCCTTCTGCCCCTCCACTGCTCATGCTCTGTCTCTCTCTCTCTCTCAAAAATGAATAAAATTTTTTAAAAAATTAGTAAGCAAATAAGTAAGTAATGCAGATTTTTTAAAAATCTAAAACAAATAAGGAATGCTTTCAGTTTTGTGATTATCCATAAATTAATGTAATTCTTTCCCCCCCAAAATCCAGTGACCATACATATATGTATATAGAATGAAGTATAGAATATTGAATCTTTTGAAAATATTGAGAGGAAAAGGCTGTAAAAAAAGATAACAACTATACACTCTGGAGGAAAAAATAACAACCTGAACTTACTGTAATGTGGATAAAAGCAGGCAGATTCTAAAAGGAAGTAGAAATTTGCAAGAACAGAATGACAGAAGGTGAATATCTTGTGTTTAGCAGCTTTTAGCCTGGAGGCACACTGCAGTTTGCTTCACTTGCAGCAGCGAAAATTCTCATAGAATATTCACAATCAGACTGGCTTACAAAGACAGAAGAGAGTGGTAGGAAAAATCACAAATCTCACCAAGGTGGGGGTGGAGGGGAGGGGTAGGTAGGTAGCACACAACAGAGTTGGAGATGGGAGTCATCTATTCAGACCTTAATGAAGATATAATTTTAAATTGCTGGACCTAGAAGAAATAGGAGAACGCATCTTATTCTCAAGAAAAAAGACATCAGATATTGACAACCCAATAATCCAGGTGTTGGAATTATCAGGTTAGGATTTTTACAAAGGTATGTTTAACTGGGCTTAATATTTTAAAGGAAAGTATGTTTACCACGAATGTAAAGGTAGGAAAATATCAGCAAGGAAGATAAAACATATAAATGCAAATGAAAAGAAAATTCTAGAAGTGGAAACATATCTGAATAAGTTACTGATTGAGCTCAATAGTACAATGGAGATTACGTTTGTTTGCTAGAGTTCTTTATATCAAAGTAATAAACTGGAGAAATAAATATGAAAAAATTTATTGTCTTGCAGTTCTGGAGGCAAGACATTTAAGATCAAGGTATCATAAGGGTTGGTTCTTCTAAAGGCTCTGAATATGAAACCGTTCTCCTCTATCCCTAGCTTCTGATAGTTGCTGGCCATCTTTGGCATTCCTTGGTTTGTGGAAGTATTACCCCTCCTTATATGTTCATCTTCCCAATATGAGTCTGTGTACAAAATTCCCCTTTTTAGTAGGACAAAAGTCATATTGGATTGGGGCCCACCCTAGTGATGTCATTTTAACTTAACTAATTATATTTGAAAGACTCTATTCCTGATTAAGGTCACATTCTGATGTGCTAAGAATTAGGATTTAAACATAAGGGATTTGGGGTGTACACACTTCAACCCATAAGAAGTTTAAGGGAGGAAAGATTCAATATCATAAAGACATATTAATGGAAATTATATGACCCAAAAAAAAAGATAAAATGTTGAAATAAAGAAAATATAAGAGAACAGCCTCTCATGGAATTTTTGGACAATATCCAAAGATCTAAAGAGATTGTTACAAGGATTCCATAGAGGTGAGAAAGGGAATGTGGCACAAAACTAAGTATTTGAAGAGATAATGGTTGATAATTTCACAAATATGGTCCAAGACAAGAATTTACAGATTTATGAAGATAAGCAAACCCTAGCAAGAATAAAGTCAGATTAAACCATAGTTATGCTGCTCAAAAATAAAGACCAAATCTTTAAAACACCCAGATTAAAATAGCACACTACATACAGAAGAACAATAATTTGAACAACCTCTAGATTGAGCACAATAGATATCCATTAGTATGTACTAATCTAAATAAATGAATAGATAAATTAATACATTAGCTGAGAAGACAAAGCTCTCCCTTAAAGTACAATTCAAACTGATATTCCATAGAGTCTGATAGAAATAGATAATTCCCATTTAGAAATCATTGTAATGGTGATTGATACAGCTGGGTGCCATCAATGAAAACGAAGTGTATGTATGACAAAAAGCAGGTAAGTTAGAATAGTATCTATATCTCTATATTGATTTATTTATCACCAAGGTTCTATGGAACTAATGAATTGTCATTGGTCAGGAAGGTATATGGTAGAGCATTTTAGGGTGATATTGCATATAGACACATTACAGTTAGATGATAGGTAAATATACAGAAAGAAAGAAAGAAAATTATGGAACAGAGATGGCATGATATTAACAATTTGGATATTGTTGGGACACCTGGGCGGCTCATTTGGTTAAGCATCTGACTCTCGGTTTTGGTTCAGGTCATGATCTCATGGTTCCTGGGTTTCAGCCCTCTATCAGGCTTTGCACTATTAGTATGGAGCTTTCTTGGGATTCTCTCTCACTCTCTGTCTACCCCTTCCCCACTCATGTGTGCAAGCCCTCTCTCTCTCTCTCAAAATAAATAAATGAACTTAAAAAAAACATTTTGAATACTGTAGGTGAGATATATCAAAGTTCTGTGTACTGAACTTACAATTTCTTGTAGGTTACAAGCTTTTTTTTTTTTTTTTAATATACAGAGAGAGAGACAGACAGAGTGCAAATGAGCGACGGGCAGAGAGAGAGGGAGAGAGAGGAAGAGAGAATGCAGAGCCTGAAGCTGGCTTCATCTCATGAACCTCGAGATCATGACCTGAGCCAAAGTCAGATGCTTAACTGACTGAGCCATCCAGGTGCCTGGTTGCAAACTATTTTTAAAAGGATAGAAAATTAAGTTTTCCAATATTGTGAATGAAAAAAAGAACTGCCTGTAGTTGTTCAAAATATCAAACAAATATCATATATATGAATAATGTAATTATATACAATACATGCATATATAATACATACATATATAATATATGTATAATTATATACATACAATTATATATATATGTGTGTATATATATATGTATATATATGTGTATATATATATATAATATATATATATTATATATATATAATATCTTTCCACAAAACAGTTGTCACAAAGAATTATCCAGATTATTTGGAAAATACAAACTATTAAATTTGGTAGAGGAAATACAAATGAAATGAATGTCATATATTTTTTGAAGAAATTAACTCCATCATTAAATAGTTTTCCATAAAGAAAATCCCAAGGCTAGAGGGCATCTCTGAGAATTTCTTTTGAATACTTAAGGAAGAATTGATGTTAATCTTACAGAAACGCTTTTAAAGAATAGAAGATATGGAAGACTTTCTAAACCTTCTCGTGAGACCAGCAAAATCTTCCCATTATTAATTGATGAAATTTTATAAGAAAGAGAATATAGACAATCTTTATCACAAACTTAAATATAAGAATCCTTATATATTAGCCCAGTGAGATAAAAAAGTAATACATGATGGTTAAGTGATGTTTACTCACAAATTCAAAAGGATTCAACATTGAAAATTTAATTAATATAATTAATCGTATTAGCAAAAGAGAAATTTCCAAAAAAACATTTGATAAAACTTAACACCAATCCATGAGAAAACTCTCAGCATGTCAGTATTTTAAAGGAATTCCCTTATCTGATAGAGAATATCTATTAATATCCAGCTGAATGGCAATCAATATTGAATGCTATTTCACTAAACCTGGTTACAATCAGTGATCTCCACTCTAACAAGAGTAATATGGAGAAAGGAAAACTTATATAGTAAAGTTAAATTATGTCCATTAAAAGTAACATGAGAGTGAAAGAGGCAATACAGAGAGAAGGCATAAACATTCTTTTTTTATTAATTTTTTTAAATGTTTATTTACTTTTTGAGAGAGAGACAGAACATGAGTGGAGGAGGAGCAGAGAGAGAGGGAGACACAGAATCCGAAGCAGGCTCCAGGTTCTGAGCTGTCAGCACAGAGCCTGAAGCGGGGCTCGAACCCACCAACTGTGAGATCATGACCTGAGCCGAAGTCGGACGCTTAACCGACTGAGCCACCCAGGCACCCCAGATATAAATATTCTTGATACCTGTGTAAAAAGATTCCTGTCTTGAATATATAAGAAAGAATACATGCAACTAATTAAAAAAGAGATAATACACTGGGTAAATGTACAAAATGCATGAACAGAAACTTTGTAGGGGCAGATCTCCGAAGGACCAATAATCTAGGAAAAGTTGCATGAGGTTATTGATTAGCAGAGAAATGCAGTTTAAAACCAAATTCTTATAGCAAGTGGCTAAACTAAAAAAAGAAAACCCTGAGTATTTGCGAGAAAATACAGTAAGAGAAACCCACACTGCTACACACTGCTTTGGAAATGCAGATTGGTGCAAATGACTGGGGCAGAATCCCTTAAAGTTGTATGTGGGTATGTGTGTACATGTATCATAAAATTTGAAACTGGTGCCCTATTGATTGCTTGATTATTTTCAATCTTGGGCCGTTACATACAATGTGTCATTCAATTATTTTTAAAAAATACTATGCCTATCCTTAAATGAAAAGGCAAAAAGTATAAATGTAATTCATCATAAATTAAAATTATATATTATACATATATATACCTACATATACAATATATGTAGAGTCATGTATAAATTATCAGACTGTTGATAAAAATACATTTGGAATTTAGTTCTCCGAAGGATAAGGATCTTCTTAGACCACCAGATTTTTACAAGGATTTACTTTTGTGTCTGAGGAAAGAAAGAATTTTTTTTTTTAGTTTATTTACTTATTTTGAAAGAGAGAGAGAGAGAAAGCCCCCATGGGTGAGTGGTGGAGGGGCAGAGGAGAGAAGAGAGAGAATCCCAAGTAAGCTCCTCACTGTCAGCAATGCAGGGGTAATCTCACAAACCCTGAGATCATGACCTGAGTTGATATCAAGGGTCAGTGGCTTAACCTACTGAGCCACCCAGATGCCCTTAGAAAGAATTTTCTACCATGGTCTCATGGCAAATTATAATTATCCTGAAGGGTGAAGATAATGCTGGGGCAATCAATAAACACAGTAGGGAATACCATACAGCTTACATGAGCACTATAATGGAGTAATATTAAACCACCTTGTCTGGCTTTTTAACACTTTTTTGCAGTTGGCTTGTGTTAGTTACCACCAATCCTTGACTTCATTCCCCTTACAAAATTCGAGAATGTACCCCTTGATTTTGGGATGTTCCAATCATTGTTAGTTTCACATCTCTTTCAACCATCTTCCTATTTTTGCCAAATGTAGAAAACAATGAAAATCTTCTTTGACTGCAGCCGGTATGGGTGATCCAAAAAACCCGAAGGGTTTTCTCCAGGCCCTTTCCTCCCCTAGATGAGCTCTGGTCTACTGCTAGGTTTCCAAAGGTCACAGGATGGTTGCACCAATTAAGCCAATTGTAGTAATCATTCTACTGTGTATACACATATTAGGTCATCCCATTATACACCTTAAAAAACCACACTGTACAGACCAAATATATACAATGTTTATGTGTCAATCCACCTTAATAAATCTATCTATCTATCTATCTATCATCTATCTATCTATCTTCTTTTTTTTTTTTTTTAAAAGAAGGAAAGGGGCACCTGGGTGGCTCAGTCGATTGAGCATCTGACTTCTGTCGTGAGTTCAAGCCCTGTGTCGGGTTCTGTGCTGACAGCTCAGAGCCTTGAGGCTGCTCTGGATTCTGCATCGGCCCCCCCCTTTTCTGCTCCTTCCCCACTTGCTCTCTCTTTCTCTCTCTCTTACAAATAAACATAAAAAAAGAAGAAAAGAAAGGTCATAGTTTGAAAAACACTTGTAGCAGCTATATCATGAATGTCTGAGCAGTGGTGGTGGGTGCTATCCACTTTTCAAAACAATTTTCAACATATTCCTTTCAAGTTTGTCCTTGCAATTCTCATTATACGTGTGTGTGACCACCACAACTAAGGATTAAATACATAAATGTTGGTCTTGCTGCATGGACCCAGTTTAGTTTGCTACATCTGACTTGGAATGGCTTGATAGCTCAGGAAAGCCTTGGGTTCAGTTGCTATGATGGTTTACTGTTAAATGTTCAAATCATGCTAAGTTTGCACTAAAATTTTACGGTTTCAGCTGCAATTCCATGCAGTAATCAGTTTTGCATGTTTAATTGCATATCTTATATGAGTCATTTAGATGCAACTTCTTGCAAATATAGCTTTGATTTGGGCTAAGAGAAAACCAAAAATGTATGTAAATCTTCATGATGATGCTGGGCAGAGGAAAACCAAATAGAGGCAGCTGTATGATTGCACAGCAATATGTTGATTAGTAGGAAAACAAATTAAGATATACTGTACTATAAATACTTGCTTTTTCATTTAAAAACTCTGTTGGTGTATCTATGATGGTATTGGAAGGGATCTTACTTCACTTGGGCATTTATAGGAACAAAGGGAAAGAGTGTGAGTTATATTCTTCCTGGCTATACTTTTTGGTAATAACTTAGGTAGTTATTGCATCCTTTTATTCCTAGGACTTCTTGATTTATAATTAGCTCATTTATTATATAGTTTATTATTTCATTGAGGCAAATCAGATTCATTAGATCGAATAACATTGTTTGTCTTTTAAAACTAAGAGTGGAAAAATCAAAGTAAACCAAAACTAACGTTTCTCTACAGATCAAGAATGTGTTCGTAAGCGTTAACCCAAATTGCTTGTGATTATGAAATATGCTTAAATAATTTTAAATTGGCTTTAAATTTAAATGCATGCATATGATAAAAATAAAAATGTTATGAAGAGAAAATATATACAGGGAATAGAGAAAAAATTTCCGGTTTTCCTAAATCCTCATTTCTGCTCCTCGGAGCTGATGGGTTATTTTTACAATATTTTCCCTTAAAAAATTAAAGCTGGAATTATTCTGAACATGTTCTGATTTGGATAAAATAGGGATAGTGGTAGTTATACTGATGTAGTGATGACAGAAGCAGTGAAATTGAATGGATCCTGTACTACTTTCTAGAGAACTATATTTAGTAAAGTTTGTATATGAGATGCAATATTTAAGATTCACAAAATAACAAATGTAAGATATGAAGGACACTGTTTTAAAAAACCAGGACTTGAAATTATTGTTGTTTTATCACTTGATCAATTTTATCCTGAATCAATAAAGTCAAATAATTCGTGTCATGGTGAAGTTTTTTTTTCTCAATCCCAATACTCCTTTCCTGAGAAGAAGCGCTGCTTGAATTTACAACAAACCACCCTGGGCCATTTCATACTTTTACAAGTATAGCCTAGATTCTAGGGAAAAAGAAAACTTTGTTGGTCCCATCATATGTTACATGATATTCTCTGGGTCCCTATTGTTGGATATTAACAATGTCTTAAATCAATTTTTTTTCTCAGTAAACATTTTGTTCAGTCTTTCCTATGAACATAAGCTAGAGTTTCACTAGAAACATGTTCTTCAATATAGTGGCTTCCAGCTTTATGTGGCTATTGAACAATAGAAATGTGGCTGGTATGAATTTAAATGTTCTAGAAAGTATTAAGTATACACTTGATTTCCAAAACTTCATAAAAAAGGGGACTGTAAAATATCTCATTAATATTTTTTATGTTGAATGCATGTTTAAATAATACTACTTTGGAAATAGGTTAAATATATTATTAAAATTAATTTATTATTTTTATTTCGACTTTTTAAGTGTGTCTCTGCATAAATGTATGCATAATATATCTACACATGTACATATATGTGCATATGTAATATATTTATATGAGTATATACTGTTATATGTAAACATGAATAAGTATAATCAGAAAAGTACATATCATATAGACGGATACAGAGATCAGTTTGTTTAACTAGCATGATATTGTTACATGTTTTAATTACTATAGCTTCAAAATAAAATTTGAAATCTGGCAGATTAAAACTCTAAATTTATTTTCTTTCTTTCTCTGTTAATCATACCATTATATCTTTCCTGATGTAACTTTCTCTCTTCTGTACATTTACAATCAGTTTATTTTATTCCATGGAAATAGTCTTTTGTTAGTATAAATGTGATCACATTGCTTTTATAGATTATTTTGGTCAACGTTGACTCTTCCAATCTATTTTTATTTTGTAATTCTCTTCTTAGATGTTCCTGAAAATATATAGTTGTTTTTCTATAAATAACTTATGTATGTTCAGTAAAAAAAATATACAAAACCTTCAGTACAGTATTTTATAATATTTGCTATTCCTATCAATTATGAAACTTGAATGCTTGAATCATATATACCTACAGCTTAAACTGATAAGATAATATCACCAATTAAGTACTTTCCCCCAGATAAAAGACCACTTTGCTCAATGACTTATCTCATTGTTACAGAACTGACAGAGATTCTTTCTAAACTAAAATTTCAAAGTGTTAATTCATCTAACAAGATCTCTGTTATTTAAGAAAAGAACTCATCTAACAAGATCTCTGTTATTTAAGAAAAGAGGAAATGGGGCACCTGGGTGGCTCAGTTGGTTGAGCATCTGACTCTTGATCTTGGCTCAGGTCAAGATCTCATGATACATGAGATCGAGCCCCACATCAGGCTCTGTGCTGATGACATCAAGCCTGCTTGGGATTCTCTCTCTCTCTCCCTCTCTCTCTACCCCTCCCCTGCTCATGCTCTCTCACTCTGTCTCTCAAAATAAAAATTAAAAAAAAAAAAAACTTAAAAAAAAAGGAGATGAATCCTAAGTGTGAACCTGCCTTCACACTTTGCTCTCTTTGCTCTTCCTCTCCAAGGATAAAATTTGAGAGCCCACTTCATTGACTGGATGCACAATTAACACTGTATGTGACAGCCCTGGCATCTGAAAAATCATGATGGCTTCCTTACATGTTTTGAAAACAAGAACAGAATAAGATAATTAGAAATACATAGGTAAATCCAACAAAGTTATATGTTGTTCCATGACACTTGTAAATATTGCAATAATGTCAATACCTTTGTAAGTCTCAAATATCAAACTATTTCTACAAATTAAGATTTGTGTTAGGTCATTGGATTTCATGACGTTCTAAACACATGCTTGAGTTTCTATCAGTAAATGTGTCAGCATGTGTGACAATATTTGACTGGTCTGGGGCTGATAATGTCCCTGACACAAGGAGATGTTCAGAAAGGATTGGCCGTGAATTAGATGTCTTCTCTGACCTGTATTAAATTATGCATATCACATTACATTCAGAAGAATCTTCGTTAAGTTTTAGTCATTTAGTATAGTTGAATAGTTCATTATTGTCTTGTTATTTTATGTCTTTCTTTTTTATGTCTTCTATTTTATGTCTTTGTTATTTTATGTCATATTTCTTATGTTTGAAACAGAATGAAACATGGTTTGGGAACTTTGTTCTCAATATAATTTAAAATTTTTATTTATTTTACAAATAGTATGACAGGAAGGCCCCAAGATGAAGCTTGTCAAATTAGAGTCTGAGTCCCCAAGCAAATATGCCAAGCAAAACTATATGCATGGCAAGTTTCTTGGAATCAGTGATTTTTAGAAATGATTTTAGTTATAATCCAAATATAGATAAGATGCAGAGAAAAATTGCATTGGCATTAATTTGAACACGAGACATTACAGAAGAATCACACATAAATCACATATAAAGCTTCACTCTACAACCTTCATTCCAGAAAGAGCAAGGAGACTTTCACACTCTCCCAAAGAAGCAGTAAGCACGCATCCATGGAAACATTTGATAAATGCTTTTCCAGATGTCAAAATACTGTCAAAGTGTTATTTTTGGGTTTTGAGGTATTATCTGCAAAGGGTAAAATGCACAAGTCTTAGGGCACAATTCAATAAATTTTTATACCCATGTAACAACCCAGAAAAAACTGTAAAATAAAAATGGATAGTTCATATTTTTTTTGTCAACATAATGTTTGGAGATTCATCCGTGTTCTTGCATAATTCATTTTATGCTGCTGTGAGATAATTGGAAGAATGCTGTTTCATTGCTCTGTAACATTCACGTAAGAAGAGACCACACTTGTCTATTCTTTTCATAGATATTTAGGTTGTTTCCAACTTCTAACTGGTGACATAAAACTTTTGTGAATGTTATTGTGTACAAGTGCACTCATTTCCTTCAAGCACACACTTAAACATGAGATTCCTGGGTAAGAATGGAGGCTTAAGTGTAGCACTTAAGTCGAAAGAGTAAAACTTGGTTTTCCCAAAGTGTTTTGACAATTTTACAATTACATAAGCAACGTGAGATTCACATTTGCCTCACATCCTCTGCAAATTTGGTTTTACCATTCTATTTCTTCATGAATCTTTGTAATTCATATTATATGAAATCTATTTCAAGAAACAGCGTTATTAAATTATGATAAACATCTATAACTCTGTCCTTATAATCACAATCAAAAGAATGAATAATTTCATCACTGCAAAAGGATACCTGTGTCCCTATATAATCCAGCAATTTCACTTCTGGGTATACATGGAACAATTGACAGCAGGGTCTTGAAGAGATATTTGCATACCCATGCTAATAGAGGCATTATCTATCATAGCTGAGAGGTAGAAGTGACCCAGGGTCCATCAATGGATGAACGGATTAAAGAGGGTGGTACATACATACAATGGAATACTATTCAGCCTCAAGAAGGAATGCAGTTCTGATAAATGCTTCAACATGGATGAACCACATGGCATTATGCTAAGTGAAATAAGCTAGGAATAATCCATCTTTGGCTTGGGCAAAATAACTCCAATTTATGTCTTCATCTCTTCAAGGCCATCTTCTCTCACGTATGTATGTCTTTGTGTCTTCACATGGCACTCTTCTCCTTGTGTCGCTGTTTTCCTTCTTCTTAAAACACCAGGCCTACTGGAGTAGGGCTCATCCTAATTGATAATGACCTCACCTTGGTAACATCTGCAAAGATACCATGACCAAATAAGGTTATGTTCATAGCCACTAGGGGTTAGGAATTCAACATTTCTTTGAGTGGATGGGGGCATACAATTCAACCCCATTGTGAAATGTCCAAATCTTATGTTTATTATTTATTTATTTTTCTTATATCACTATCTAATTGAGCCAGCACTATTTGTTGAAAGTGTTATCCTTTCTCCTTGGAATTGCCTTGGTGCTTTTGTCAACATCAGTGGATCATATACATGTAGGTCTATTGATAAAATTTATATGATTCCATTGAGATAATACATATATGTTACCCTGTTTGACATTGACTCACAGTTCTAAAATGTGAGCTTTGAAAGAGATTCCACCTGTTTTCTCTCTGGTGGTTCTTTCTTATCCTCCAGTAGTTTCTTCATGTGCATGCACTGATGGGAATTCAACTGAACACTCAATGAGAAACCCTCTGATCACTAGACCTTTCTTTCTGTACAGTTCTCTCTGTGCACCATTCTCCTTAGTACTCAGCCCATGGATTCTGGCTGCCTTTACCTCCATGAATACTTAGCTGTTTCTCAACTCAACCAAGATTAGCTAGCCTTAGTTTGGGTTTCTCTATTTCCCTAAATTGTGACTTGAAAATTTTCTCCATTCTGTAATCTGGGGCAAAGTCATTCCATTCAGTTTTTGTTTTCTTTCTTTCAGGGATAACTCTCTGAACTGCCAGTTCTCCAAAATCTGAACTCTTTGTTTCATATATTTGGTGAATATTTTAATTAAGCTGAGAGGATAAATTTGGTCCCTGTAACTTCATTCTAGCCAGAAGCCAAGATCAACCATTTTTAAGGATCACATCTTTTAAATATGAACTCTGCTCACCAGCTCAAATGTAAACTATACATCAAAATGTTGATGTATTCATCTATTAATCTCATATTCATTAGGTCTCCTCTTGACATGAAGTAATTGCTTAATAAATGTTGAATTATGGAATTAATGCACAAAGTAATGCATGAATTAATAAACAGATGTGTAGACATTAGCAATGTCATTGCTTTCAATGACAAAGAATAATTTCATAATAGAAATAAAAAGGAAGAGAGGAAGCATTATGTTGAAATGAAATGGATAAAAGAAGAAAAACACAAATTTAGATAGAACAGTCCACAAAGTGCTTCAAAAAGACGCCCAAATAGACATCTGCCCCCTTTCTAGTCACAGATGCCAACTCTCATTTGAAAACTATCACTTTATAACTCTCTAGATGATAGCATTGAGAATATAATCTAAAATTATTTGAAAATGTTTTCTGGTAGGCTTTTTTATTCCTAGAATAAAAGAGCCAAAATTATATACAGCTTTCCATTGACAACTTTTCTATATTAGAAGTAAAGCCACAAATTTCAGTAAAAGAGCTTTATATTTGAATAATAACATCATTTTAAAAATTATCTCCAATAGTATTATTTTGCAATGTCAAATTTTATAGACTGTTGCTATAATTAAGGAACATGTCTAGTGTGTAAGCATTTGTGAGGCTCAAAACTATGGCATAGTTCCTGAGTGGAGTGCAATAGTCTACTTTGCCAATAGAGATACACCAGCTTAGTCATCTGTCATGAATTCCCTCAGATGTGGCTATTAGTGGAAACCTCTGACTCAACCCAACTCTAAGTCAAGATGTAATTTGCTACATGATGTGCTGTGATGGGACAAGAGAGAATCAATTTTCATTTTGAAGCAAATGGAATAAATCTGCACCTGCAGATGACATGGAGGTCAAAACCTCATCCCAGGAACGCAGAGCAAGCCACAGATGTTCCCAGCTCTATAATTTCTAGATTTGATGACTATAATTCACTGAGTATACACACCTGAAACTACTCACTCAGTGACTTCAGCTGGTTGAGAATAAAGTGGATCAATTATTTAAAACCGACTGTTGCTAATAACACTTCAGTATCATTTCATAGTCATTGTATCTGCTTAAATTATACTCCACCATCATTTCAAATGACGAAGTAGATGACCTGGTCATAAAACATTTGAAATTGTCCATGAAACTTCAAATAAAATAGAATGAAAGCAGAGGTGCTTTCCTTTATTGCACACATACCATATGTCAGGTAGTGATATGTAGGGATATGGAAGCAAGCCCAGGGGCACCTGGGTGGCCCAGTCAATTAAGCGTCTGACTTCAGCTCAGGTCATGATCTCGCGGTTCATTGGTTCAAGTCCCGCAGCAGGCTCTGTGCTGACAGCTCAGAGCCTGGAGCCTGCCTCAGACTCTGTGTCTCTCTCTCTCTCCGCTCCTCACACACTCATGCTCTGTCTCTCTCTCTCTCTCAAATAAATATTAAAAAAAAAAAAGAAGAAGAAGAAGAGGCAAGCACAGCTGCTTATTTTACATCATGATTATAACAGTCGCCATTTGGCTTTTATTATTTATGTTTATATTAGGACTTTGAAACTTAAATAAAATCATAACAAGCAATACTAGTTAGAAAGTGCCATGGCTGGGGGGTGCCTGGGTGGCTCAGTCAGTTGGGCATTGAACTTTGGCTCAGGTCATGATCTCACAGTTCATGGGTTCAAGCCTCACATCAGGCTCTGTGCTGACAGCTCAGAGCCTGTAGCCTGCTTTGAATTCTCTCTCTCCCCCTCCCTGCCCCTACTCTGCTTGTGCTCTGTCTCTGTCTCTCCTCTCAAAAATGAACATTAAAAAAATTAAAAAAAAAAGAAGTGTCATGGCTTAGTTGAGTCTGATCGACTTCAAAATCAAAATCAAGAATTTTCTCAAAAGCATAGGTAGATGCAACCTTTCCATTAGTCTGGGTATAATTTCAGTTCTTGAGGATAGGTTATTTTAAATATTTTTCTATTAGAGTAACTATCATAGCAATATAGTATTTTACTTGTCTATAGTATGTCTTTTTAACTTACAGCATGTGTTACATAATATTTACCACAATAACTATGTTTTAGTAAACAAAGAATAACCTTTAAATATAAATGGGAAATTGAAGACATATTTGTTTTCTTTAAAGTCATGAATAGAAAGTGGGATAAAAACCATGTTTGACTGATAATATTTTTCATGGAAATTATGAGTCAGCTATTATTATTATCATTATAATTAAAATGCTTCACTTCTTTTCCTTTGTAAGAGAAACTTTCAAAATGCTAAGGAAAAAATATAGAAGGGAAGAAAATGGCAGGACACTCATGGTGTTCTAGATCTCTCTCCTTTTATTTTTATTGTTCTGTAGATCTATTATGAAATGACAGATTATTTGGTGACTACTTAGGCAGGCCCATAATGAGAATGTTGGGAGGATCAGCAATAAGTCAGAATGGTCAAGATATGGGTCAGAGGAGGTGGTCCTGTGACTTAGATCTATTTCTCCTCCAAATGGTAATAGAGCATTTGGCCATTAATATTTAAGTCGATTCAGGCCTACGGTAAGAACACAGAAGTGCATTTGTGGACATTTACTGTCAGGCTGAAATGGCTTTAGGGTCATTTCATGGGATACGGGTCACTTTTATAAGGGTGCTAGGCCATGCTCAGGCTGGTGGTAGCAGAGACAACTCCTGGATGACCGAAGAAGCATGTATGAGGCAGATTGTTCCGTGCTGTAGGGCAGACTACCAGGAACAAAAGCAGAAACAAAGTTGTTCTGACTGATCAATATGGTAGTCATTAATGGAATCCTGCAGCTGGATGCAGAAGCAAAGGCACAGCATGGAAACTAATCCTGGACTCCTTCTGACTTGTAGATATGAGGCTGGTAATTTTCTGCATATCTTAATTAAAATTGGCTCTTCTCTGGGGAAGCTCTTCCTATAGGCTAAATTACTTTACAGACTATTGATAAGTAGATTCGGAGAATACTGTAGTAAATTTTTTTAGTATGAATAAAGAGTTCTAGTGAAATTATAGAACATTATAGCCTGAGTGTCTAAATTTGCCTTTAAAATCTATCTAGAAATGCAGAGGGAAAAAAGAGGGAAAGATTAAGCCATGCTGGGTATGCTAGAAATTAAGCCAGGACAGTAGAATAGACTTTTTATGTAGCAACAAATAGATGAGGTGGGGTCAACAATCCCATCTTGCTCTAATAAAACTGAGGCTCAGTAAGGTCAGGTGAGGACTAGGTGACATTTACAGGAAGTGTCATATTTACTTTATAAATCAAGGTTTGTCTGACAAGCTCTATCTGAGAAAATTCATGAGCGTTTAGACAGATTAACACTTCTGATGTGCCATTTCTCAATGTCTGCCTCTCTTTCCAGCACTGCTGATCCACGCTGGATTGACTTTTAAGAATGTGTGTGAAGTGCATTTAGCACGTGAAAATGCATTGCAATTTTCTGCCAGCCAAGAGCAGCAGAATTAAATGTGAAAAAAAGCTTCTTGAGAGTCATAGGGACTAAGCAATGCTAATAAATGAACTGTTTTATTTTTTGCTAGAAGACAACTTTCAGATGTATTGTTATTTCCTTAACACTGTAGGAAGTGATCATTTATAGGTTATTTATTAGTTATTTTTATTAGTTAGTTATTAGTTATTAGTTATAGGTAATTTATTAGTTATTTTTAGTAACTAAATAAATCTTTATCTTTTTCACTATCATAAATACATGCTTCAATTATTACTCCTTATTTTTAATGTTATTTACTGGCATTTTATTAGAAAAGCAATATATGATTTTGACGGTCAGTTTGAACATTTGGAAAAGTATAATACATAATTAATAAAAAAAACACAATTTCACTACCTACAGTAGGGGTCAATAGGCTACGGTCTGCCAACCAAAATCTAAAATATTTATTGTCTTGCCTTGTAGAAAGAGTCTACAATCCCTGACTTAATGGATAATACTGTTAACAATTGATTACATTATTTTGCTATTTTTCTGTGCATTATGTTTCCATTTACCAATGAGGAATAAACATTTCAATATCATTATATAATATGGGCTCTAAATATTCTATATTTCTTTATTTTCCTAGAATGAGCTAAACACATGTGTATATATTATATACTATTTTATATGTGCATATAGATTTATGGGCTACTTTGAAATTCTAGTGAAATCCAGTGAAATAAAATTCAGCCCGAATTGTACCAATTAGAAAAAAAAAAAAAAAAAAAAACAACCCAAACTTTTTCCTATCTCTGGGCACTCATTGCCTCCCTTCAGGAGATGATGAAATAAATCTACTTCTCTGTGTTGATTAGGAAGGTGAACTGAACCCTCTAAAATTGCAAAATGCTTATTTAATAGCATTGTCAACACCGGCAAAGCAATACCCAAGACAAATATCATAGTATGACTGAACTGCTGTTTAGAATCGTTTATATTAAAGTGAAAAAAAAGAGGGTGTGGGTTTGGCACCCCCAGCCAGGTGGCATGGGTTTCGGGCTGCAAGGGGGTGCACAAGGTAAGGAGAGCTGGGGAGAGAAGCAAAAACCAGGACCCCTGACTTGTTTGTGAGCCAGGAGGAGGGCGGAGCTCACAAAGGCCGCCTCTCTTTTTGTGTGAAGGGACCTGGGATTGTAGATCTCTTATCTGTATTTTCCTCCCCGTAACTCCCAGAACTCAAACCACTACGTAGCCGGCCTTCTGACACCTTTATCACTCTGGCATGGTACTGTCCACTAAAATAGGATTTATCATGGCCCTTGCCCAGTTTAGAAAAGGTCAGGGTAAAGACGAGTCTCCGTTCT
Source organism: Panthera pardus (assembly GCF_024362965.1). NCBI lineage: Eukaryota > Metazoa > Chordata > Mammalia > Carnivora > Felidae > Panthera > Panthera pardus. Next base: position 10,192,890 of record NW_026526765.1, read on the forward strand.
CTGTAAGTGGATTCACCACTCACCGTCATTTGGATGATCTGGGAGAAGCCAAAAGGATAATGCTGAGCCTTGTTCAATGGTAATGCACGTGTTTGAACGACTTGCTGTGAAATTCAGTCATTAAATCAGACTTAAATTGCAGAGCCTGTCCAGAATTTCCGGAGAGGCCGTGAAATTAAGTGTCTATGTGTGTAGAGTGCCCATACAAAAATTTTTAGTCCCGAAAAAGTGCTGGCATGACAAGGAAAAAAAAAAGTGAGAAAAAGAGGGAAAGACAAAATGCTAAATGCTAAAAAAGACATCCATACGTATAGAGACATACACATTTGTATGTATACATGCATATACAAAACACAAGCGTATACGCATATATCTATATCTGTATCAAGAAGGTTATTAAAATGAGAAAATCTAGAATCCTTGTTAAACATCTCATTTGTTTTTCAAGTTAACTTGTCAGAACATGTGGGTAATAGGAGAGTCCCCATTTAACCTGTAGCTCCATTTATGCAACACACATTGTATGCACACAGTGTACCAAGGTCTGCGCTAAGTTCTGGGCTTTGTAGCTCAGTTTTGGAAGTTTTTAATTTGACACACTTACTGGACATCCAGACAGAGTTACACAGCAGGCAATTAGATGAGTTTTGAGTTTAGACAAGTGGTGGTCTGGACAAGGAATATTTTGATCACCTCCTATCCATCCTGTAAGCAAGGGAGGGATTCTCACTCTAGGGCTACAGGGAGGAACACCACCGCCTGACATGGGGCAGATGAGATCCACGGTTGTTTATTCGCCATATATATTCATAGCCTGGTGAGGGAAGACCCACGTGGGGCCAAATGGAGTTAAGAGTAGGAAGGAGATCTACTTTGGGCCAATTAAAGGAAAGCCTAGAAATTATACTCATAAACTTGATGGTAACTTACACCATCTTCATGTCTCTGATTATGAAAAAGAAACGTGTAATCACTCCAGCTGTGGAGAGTGATGTAGCTTCTGAGTCAGCCGAGAAGAGAGCCAACAAATATGGAGGATGGCACACTACAGACACCCAGGGAACAAATTTAAACCGATTACATTGTGACCCTCCTTGTCTTCCTGATGTCTCACTTGAGGCAAAACATTTCAGTGATAATGATATCAGAGATAGAGTTCCTTTATTGCTTTAGCCAATTTAATTTGGCTTCTTGTTACTCACAATAAATCATTTTTGAGAAGCTGTACTCCTCCACGTACAATCTGTAACTTTCTCACAGAAGGCAGTTTTGAGAATTGAGAAGAGCAATGGTGGTTATATAGTTTGAGGAACAAACCATTACCAAGCAGGAGGTAGATGGTTGCAGTTTCCTTCGTCCTTCCTCAACAGGAGCTGACTGGTTATAAATTCACACGAATGTTGAGAAAGGACTCTAGCTTGACCACCAACCCTCTCTCAGAACACTTCTGCCCTAGTCCTTGTTCAATACCAATTCTTACTGCTCACCACCTCCTACGGCAGTCATGTTTAATAAAGTCCTTGTCTTCACCTCCAACTCACGATGGTTTCTGCTTTGAAGCATTCTTTCAAATAGTCATATGGATTGCACATATTTTCTAGTTTTCTAAGTTTTAATATTTTTTGATTTACCACATATGGGTTTATAATTTTATGTGGTTTGTTCAACCAATTTTTAAAATTATGGGGGGGGGGCACCTGGAGGACTCAGTAGGTTAAGCGTCTGACTTCGGCTCAGGTCGTGATCTCACGGTTCACAAGTTCAAGCCCTGCATCTGGTTCTATGCTGACAGCTCAGAGCTTGAAGCCTGCTTCAGATTCTGTGTCTCCTTCCCACTGAGCCTCCCTTACTTATTCTCTGTCTTTCTCTCTCAAAAATAAAATAAACATTAACAAAATTAAAAATAAATAAATACAACTATGATAGGTTCTAGCTTTCTTCTGACAAAAAAACTATTTCTTACAAAATTAATATAATATTTTTCTTGTGTTTGCTGTAGATATATGTAGTTTTAGATATCCCTGTTTTAAAAGCCCTAAATTATTTGGAACTTATTTTTTTAAATGATGTGGGGTAGAGATATAAAGTATTTTTCTTTCAAATTCTTAACATAAAGTCCAAACCTGTTTTCTGATTTGAAAATATGATTTTTCATACAATTAAAACCTGTACATACATCTGACTGTATATTTCCTATTGTTGTATTTATCTAATCAATGTTTCTTATGAGGAAATTTGTCGCTTTTCACAACTGTAGTTTTTTAGCATAATCCGTGATGTAGTATAATTAAGCATCTTTAAAAAATATTTTTGGTGTTCTCACATATTTATTATTTCCTATGAAATTTAAAGTGAATTTGCCAATTTCCCACCCAAAAAAGGATATAGATATTTTGCTTTTCAATTACATTAAAGTTATATATTATTTTTGCCTGTCCTATATGGTTTGTATCACCATTTATTTCTATTTTAAAAGAGTGAAACTTTTTATGATTTTCTTAATATGGACTTTCCCAATTTCTTATAAAGTCCATTTCTACATAATTTAAAGTTTTATAGCTTTTGTGACTGGGATTTGCTTTTCATTACATGTCTTAATTGGTAATTTCTGTTACATAGTCAAGCTATTGATTTTTGCTTATCTATTAAAAAACCAATGCCCAACCTGAAGTCCAGATACTCTAATGAATTTCCTAGGGTTTTCAATGTAGATAATATAATATAATGTATTTGTTCCAATATGTACAACACTAGTCAAAGCATGAAAAATAACTTGGTAAACAGCCATGGATATGTTTACTTGTTTCTAACATTATGTTTGTGCATATGTTTTAGAAATAGATACTTGTTTTGAAGTTCACATTTTGAATTATGTTGAGTAAATATCCTTCCGATTCATTCATCTGAGCTTTATTTTTTTTTTTACTTTAATCAAGTGCCTATCAGCATATTTGGTAAAAATTAATATGTTTTTAAATTTTTAAGTATTATCATGGTGAAATATTAAAATGCTCTTTGGTAGTAAAGCCCACTAGTATTCCTGAAAACTGTCAATTCTATTTAGGCTCCATTGCTTGTTTCACATAGTGCTGGATTTTATTTGTTAATATTTTGCTTACATTTTTTCATCATAATGCACTTATACATTTTACCCACTATTTGTCCTTCTTCATGTAATTTTATGAGAGATTAGCAACAGAATTCTCTACAACACAACTGTAGAACATATCTGCTGGGGCTACTATGGGCTTTGGATTCATACATTCCAATGTTTGAATCCTAGCTTAGTCATTTTTCTAGCTTGACCATTTTAAGTAATCTGGTTATATCTAAATTTCTCTGCTTCCTCATATTTAAAAATAGGGTGTAGTGTTTTGTGAGGATTACATGAGGTAACAGATAAAGCAAGCAACCTACTTGTTCCCATGGCTAGAATCTCAATGTTAGCCAATAAATATCAATCATACAATAATGGTAATAATACTGCCTCTATACTTTTATTAAGTTATATTTAGAGGGCATGATCTAAGTTGATCAGTGGCTAATAATCAAAGTTCTTTTTCTTGGACACCATGTGGGTCCCTGCTTTCCAGGGATAGACCAAGGAAGAAGGTTATAACATTTCAGATATCTATCAGTTTATTAGAAAGGAGGTCATCATAATCACGCTGGTTTCTTTTTTACTCTCCATGGTTTTGTGGCAGCTGTAGAGCACCTTGGGTAGAATTGCCATTCTTTGCTTATCATAATTGCACTGGCCAGTCAATTAACACCCCAGTTTTGATTACCATGGCTGTCCTCACTTTTTATATAGCAATAGTATATCCATCTGGAACCTAGATATGCTTCCTGGGGATGCTGCAGGGATCATAAGGAGCCCCAACTCTGAACCTTGACCTTCAGCTCTTGACCTTCTGAGTTAATTGATTTGGCTGGTGAATCTTTTGCTACCTCCCTCATAGTCAGAAAAATCACAGCTAGGTTGATCTGCCTTCATTTTGAATCAGTTGGCAATATTTCTAAGATATCTTCTTTGATGACGAATTTCACTTTCTTTTTAAAATCAGTATAATTCAGTTTTTCTCGTCACTTACATATCCCATTTACCATCTCCATGGGGAGAAGATTAGAGGATAATTAATAGATTTTCCATGCCCTTCTTGTGAGAGTGGTTTTTACGTTTTGTTTCAACACTGGTTGTTGGCACTTTCGTACTTACCCCATCGTTACAGTTACTCGGTCATGGTGCATTTCCTCAGATTCAGCAATAAAAAGGAGCAAGTAACATCGGAGAGTACGGCACCTGCTCTAACCAATTTAATTTCTCCATAGTAACTACTCAGGGGAAAGTGTGTTGTGTTTTAGAATCGTTGGGAAACAGCTGTTTTGACAAAATATATCCCCGTCAATGTTATATCCTGATGTGAAATGAGTCTCTTACCTGACTGGTGTGTTCTTGTCCTGCAACCTGTTAAAGGCTTACCAGAAACTCATACTCTAGAAGCACATATTTTTATATTATAGGACAGCACAGTACCTACCTGACTAAAAGACAACGCATGCTGAATGCTTCATAAGTATATCCAATGGCATTTATGGAGCAGTGGGTAGCAGTATGGATTAATAAAATGTTTGTGGATTATAAATATTTATGAATAGATAAGGTACAAGTTGTATCACGGAAGTGTGCAGAAGATGGGTTTTTCAAAAAGGCAAGAAAAGACACGAATGAGAAAAAGACGAAGAAAGCTAACGGGCTGCAGTCTGAATCTTTGCTGAATATATTTTTAGTTTTTTTTAAAAGACTTACCAGGAAATACATGATTACTGACACCCAGAGAGATAGATAGCCTGAGATCATTGAGCATTTTCCATTAGAGAGCATGAGGACATGTATATATTTTATAAGGGACTAAAGGAATAACATACATACTTTATATGTATGCTTTACATACATTTTTATAAAATGCATATTATCAGCTTCATCATAATTCACTACATCACATTTACACTAATTAAGAGTAATAAATTATACTCAGGTTTCATCTGAATTAGCAGAAGTTTTGTATTAGACACATACACAGACAGCTCTGTGGACCGTTGAATGTGTGAGATTCTCTTAAAATTATTTCCATTTCATTGAAATAAAAATTAAATAGATTAGAGTGGCCTATATGCAAATACCCTCACCCCAATTAATCCAAAATGTTGTCTTTAACATTTGACAAGCAAATCAACTTTCTTTCATTTTTTAATGTTATGCAAGTTCAACATCACAATCTGCATTATAGCTAATTACCCTGAATTTGACCAATTACTTGTGTGCTGTTTTACACTAAAGCTGTAAGTAGCAGTTTGTTATGGAGACTTTGGAGCAAAAACTTTACTTCCTGAGCAATTTATTAGGAGACCTTCTACTCTTTCAGAAGTTCTGTGATAATTGCTTGTGGCTGTATGGAATTTTATACGTGAGAGCCACCAACTAGAAGAGTAGTTACTTCCACAGATTAGTTATATATTGATAAAGAGTGCATTACTAAAAAATGTTTACCTAATTCGGGGACTGCAATAACACAAGGGAAAAAAAGTCCATCGTTTTGAATAAGGACTGTTTTTTTCAAGGTAGAGGGTCCAAAGTACATGTTCTCAATCCTCAATCTTCTTCTCTTATACTGAGAACATTTTACCATGGCTTAAGGGACCCCAGCCAATCCATGTCTCCAATCATGTTCCACCATGCTGATGGTTTTTTATGCCAAGTACCTGCCAAGAAGTTTCTCAGGACCTTTTAATTCAATTCAAAACTCCTTTTCCTGGCCTTTCACATAGCTGGCTTCTCATGAGCCAAGATTCACAACAAGACTACCTCCCTGTAAAATCTGCCCAAACACCTCTGTTAAATGCCTTCATACATCCTTTGACAGCCAAAGCTTATTTCGTTTTGAAATCTTGTACTCATTTATTTTATTATTTTGCTCGTCTCTGGTAGAATGCAAGCTCCAGGCAAGAGGTGAATACTTTTCTCTTGTTCTAGTTTTTTGATAAATGCCTGAAAGACACATTAGGTACTGAATAAATATACATTGAATGAATGGGTGGATAAATGAGTGATGGCGAGTCAAAATGTTTGTAAGGAAGAGGCAAAAGCTATAAAATCCCTCAGAAACATAAGAAACTCATTCCTTTTAAATAAACTTATTTTTATTCAAATATGCATGTAGAATAGAACACAAAATAAAGTGGACAGCTGGCCAAAATTTTACAAACTGATCACATCCATGTAACTGGCACACAGATTAAGAAACAGAGTATTATCAGGACCAGAAAGCAAGCCATCCCCGTTTTAGTCATTATTCTGGACATGCCCCTTAAAACCATAAAATGCAGGGGTATTATAAGCAGATTGGATGTGTCCTGCTAAGTACAATTTGGTAGAGATAAGAACTTGTCAGTAATATTCTTTTAGCAAATATGATTAGCATATTTACAAAGAGGTCCGTCTGTTTGGAGAAATCATTCCATCAGAGTACCCCAGTGAAAAAGGGAACTCCAGTCTGTTACTAGATCTTTCTTTCTCAGGACATGAACATTTATAGAAGAAGACAGTCAAAACCCTAATCAACAGGTTGAAAAAAAAATTCTTACCTCATTATCAAGTCATTGCAAATTCTAACAATGGCATCCTAATTGATCAAAAATTCGTCTACTGTTTAATTGTGATCACTTGTCAGAATTCAGCCCAATGCTGGAAAACAATTTGACAATTTGCATAAGAATTCTTAAAAATGTTCATAACACCTAACCCAATAAGTATGCTCCTGAATATTACCAAATGGGAAGTATCAGTAATATATGAATAATGGCAAGATATCCCAACATAATCTTAATATGCAATATAATGTATCAAAAACTGCAGAATGGTTTAATATATCCTGATTTTCTCTAAAAAATAAATTATCCACCACTTAAAAGGCTATGGAGATCCTGTGTAACTACGGATCTTCTCTTAGTAAATCTCTATTAAAGATCCTTAAAGAGTCTCATAGTTTTAGCCCATACTATAGCTTCCTGAAAGTTATTAATAAAATGTAGACACATTGAAATATATTATGATACCCCCAAATTTACCAGCAATAGAAATACCTCAAATAGAGATAAAAATATTAAAATGTTAATACTGTACATGATTATGTGTGGTGGTTATAATTGTGTCATGAAAAATTCCATTCTTATTAATAATTGCTGCTAATAAGGTTACCGTTTAAAAGTATGCAAAAGTACACATAATAAAAATAAAAAAATAACTTTAAGGTAAAAAAAACTACATGAAATCTGTGAAAATTTGAAAAATAGAGAAAATGAATGATTTTCTAACTCAATATAAATTATCCTACCCCCATAATAACTGTATTATTATGATGATGATTACATTCCAGAATATACACCCACCTTTTCCCTTAACATCTTGGTTTTTTGACTTAACAGCTTTACATTTTTTTTAGTGATGATTTATTACATCATTGTCAAGTGACTTTTTATCACCAATGTTGGAACATGAAATAAATGAGGTAATATATTATCTATGTGTTCTTTGATACTAAACAAAAGACAGTTTATTTCTTTTATAGAAATTCATAGAAAAGTGCAGATAATGATACTAAGTGGTTATGTAAATTTCAATAGGAAAAGTAAATCAGTTTCCCCAATGAATTTCAATGTTTCTAAATTCTTATGAGACAAGATATTCATTTCTTTGTGTATAAGTTTTATAAAAAATTATTCAATTGGCATAATAAAATATCAATTTACATTCCATTAGGAATATTTTCATTTTTCTTTCATAAACACCCATGTTATAAAATATAAATCCAAAAATGAACATAAATTAAATGCATAAAATTAATAAAAACACTTATTTTTACAATCAAATTAAAATAAATAACACTTATTTTTAAACATTAACTTTCCTATCAAATTTTATATATTGTCATTTATTTTTTGTTTTTCATCTCCAAATTCATTTATTTATTTTTTTATATATAATTTATTGACAAGTTGGCTAACAGTGTATACAGTATACTCTTGGTTTTGGGGGTAAATTCCCGTGACTCATAGCTTACATACAATACCCAATGTTCATCCCAGCAAGTGCCCTCCTCAATGCCCATCACCCATTTCCCCTCTCCCCCCACCATCAACCCTCAGTTTGTTCTCTGTATTTAAGGGTCTCTTATGGTTTGCCTCCCTCCCTCTGTTTGTAACTATTTTATTACCCTTCCCTTTCCCCATGGTCTTTTGTTAACTTTCTCATGTTCCACATATGAGTGAAGACTTATGATATGTGTCTTTCTCTGACTGACTTATTTCACGTAGCATAATACCCTTCAGTTCCATTCACATTGCTGCAAATGGTAGAATTTCATTCTTTCTGATTGCCAAGTAGTATTCCATTGAGTATATAAACTACATCTTCTTTATCCATTCATCAGTTGATGGACATTTATGTTCTTTCCATAATTTGGCGATTGTTGAAAGCACTGCTATAAATATTGGAGTACATGTGCCCCTATGCATCAGCACTCCTGTATCCTTTGAATAAATTATATATTTATTTTATATATATAAAATAAATATATAATTTATTCAAAATATATTGAATATATATATATACATATATATATATATATATATATATATATAGAGAGAGAGAGAGAGAGAGAGAGAGAGAGAGAGAGAGAGACTATTACTCAACCATGAGAAAGAAGGAAATCCTGCCATTTGTGGCAACATGGATGGACCTTGAGGTCATTATGTCAAGTGAAATAAGTCAGAGAAAGACAAATATTGCATGGTACCACTTATATGTGGAATTAAAAAAAGTTAAAATCATAGAAACAGAGGGTAGACTGTTGGTTTTCAGCGGTTGGGAGGTGGTGGAATTGGGGAGATAGATACAGGCCAAAGTGTAAAAACTGACAGAAGATGAACATGCTCTGGAGATCTAATGCACAGTATTGTGGTTAAAGTCAACTATGCTCTACTGTATCTTTCACAGTTGCTAAGAAATTAGACCTTAAATGTTCTTGCCACACACACACACACACACACAAAACTGATAATTTTGCAATATAATGTAGGGGAGAGGTAATGCTACAGTAGTAAATTATCAGATCAACACAATGTACACCTTATCTCAACAAAAAAACATTAACTTAAAAAATTCTTGTAAATTGCCTTGTTCTTTATAATCATTTTCCTATTCTACACTTGAGATTAATCACTTTTAAATTCCTTTGAGATAAACTTGTTGACATTACAATGCTACAATATTATAATAATATCTACATAAAATGTAATTTCAGAGTCATTGTTGGGAAATGTCATCCGAAAGATGTGACCACTGATTGGTGAGCTGGACCCAAGCACTCAGAGGCTCCTCATCCTCTCCCTGTCTTTGCAATGTGGGTTCTTTGTACCTTTCCCCCTCCACTCCCAGAAACTGCTCCAAGGACATAGCCTTAAGATAGGGATATGGTATTGAAAACACCAGGACGATACATGTGACTGAGTTCACAGAGATAAGGTCTCTTTTTAAACTTTGAAAATTGAAGGGAAGGTGGTGGGATCCATTTGTCTTGCTGCCACATGAGACAAGACTCATGTAAGTTCCCTTTGCTATTATTAAAACTGCTACCAGCTACCTGGAGTGGCCTTTTTCTTTAGTTTCTCTTTGCCCTCTAAAAACAGGGGTCAATTTCAGATTATACCCAGTAAGCTCCTGAGTGGGTTGCAATCCAACAGTCACACACATAAGCACAAAATAATTTGAGACATCAGTTTTTGTATTCCTGGAAATTGATATATATAGCTGACATATTTGGAGGTAAAGAATACGTAGAAATCAGGTATACTTGGATATGGAAGCAACACAGTTAAAATAGAAGGCCAGCAAATGGGGAAGACAGAATGGTGATCTAGGACATATGGATGATGGCAATGCATAGAAAGCAGGACAATTACATCCTGAGACATTAATAAATCATCAACTGATCATAGAGTAGCTCTATCCATTTGCCTCTTGCCAAGCATTTCATTTTGAAAGTGTGTTTGGAGCAAGTACTTATTGAAGTGAAGGTAATCAGAAGAAAGGCTTCCCATTGCCAGTGTTAAGCTAAAACTCATTTTTCTAAACCACTCATTTGTTAATTACTATGTAAATATTGAAAACTGGTAAGACTTTGATAATGACACATAGCTCCTCTGAATTGACATTCATGATAATATACACAACATTGTTACCTTGATAGTTGCTCTTGCTATGTAGTGGGAGATAAGGCTTTATCCTTCCCTATGTTATTGAGGTGAAGTTGAAGCAGAATTTAAGAATATCAGTTATAATCTTGTGAGAGATGTACTTCAACTGAGGTCTTCATGTGCTTTCCTTTCTACTACCCCTAGCGAAAAGGAGAGGATTATTTCTTCTATCACAGATAATGATTTCAGGACACTGGACATGAATGACTATGATGCTAAGGACAAGAGTGGTAAGGACCAACGTAAATCTGGAATTTGGGGGATCTAAAGTGTATTCACCTAAATGCAGGTACTCAAGATTTCAGGATTCCATGACTAACCTATCAGACTACAACTCTAGCATAAAACATATTTTTGTATGCTTTATGTTTTTGTAACTCTGATATCACACAATCTGATACTGGGAATCTTATCAGCACAGCTTTTGTCTAGCTTAAAGAAATGAGCCCTTGCCACAGTGGCCTTCTAGCTTTCACACCAAGCCATGAATTCGTAGTTATCTATCTTAGGCCTGTTATTTGTATGTGGCTCCTTGCAGCAAGCAACAAACCCTACAATCTTTATAATCACTTGTTATTCTTCTCAAACACTATAGATGTTGCATTGACAAGTGAATGTTTCCAATTACATGCCATCCCCATTCACAATATGTGATAGTATTACAAACAGTAATACCATATACATCACCTGAATGAAAAACAGCAAAGGGAGGCTGGCTGATATCTGGCTCGCATGTCAGTCAATGACAGGATTCCATCCCAAGGACCTACTTGCTAGGACAAAGTCTGTTACTAGGTGTCTATGTTTAAGCTCTCCAAATCAGATCCCAAAACTGTGGGGAATAAGCTTAGGAATGCCCCAGGCTTACACCAATGGGTTAACAAGACATAAAGAAGTACAAAGCCACGAGATGCTCACACCGGAGTTTGGGTAAACAAGATTAGCAACCCAGAATAGGGAGGTGCAAAGGTACCAAGAATAGGGAGGTACAAAGGTACCCAGACTAGAGAGGGGGCGCAGAGCTCCCAGAATAGAGAAGGAGGGGCAAAGTTCCCAGAACAGAGAGGGGTGCAAAGGCACACAATACAAACATATATGAGGTAAGCAAGATTAGGTGTTCAGGGCTAAAACACCCCCTAATTTTATACTATAGCAGAAAGCTGCTTTCACAGGAAGGAAGGACCAAATTAAGAAAGCAGGCAAACAGGGCTATAGACCCTGCATTGTGCTGCAGGTGAAGCTGCCCAGAGTGGAGATGATTAACAAAAGAAAGGTGCCTTGTTAACCCTGAGGTTATTCCCCCTATCTGTCTTCTCCCCTAGGCCAGCTAAGATAAACAGACACGGCGCCTCCTGTCTGCCATTAACAACCATCTGCCCATCTGTCCAGTGCCAGAGTTTTGTTTTATAGTGACCCAAACCCCAAACACCGCATATCTTCAAAACCCCCTTTCCCTCATGCCCATGAGTTAACGTTCACAGTTTCATTGTCTCTTTGTGCATGCCCATCACGTTTGTAAGCCTTATGATCTTAATAAATATGGGGCAAGGACCCTTATTCAGGGCTCTTGTCTTTTCCTGGACGTTAGTCATCTCTTGTTTTGCATCCTGCATCCTGCTCTCTTGCTAGACAAGAGAGAACTTTAGACTGAGAGTCTACAACACAAAACAAGAGTTCAAGTGCCAGTAGTTTATTTAGACGTTTATCCTAGGAACCACTGGTATAAAATAGGAAAGTATAATGGAAACCGGAGGTCCTACATTAAATGGTATACTATCAATAATCACCTTTATGAATAACTGGAGCTTGATCCCACTAAAAAAAAAAAAAAAACAAAACCTGAATTCTAGTTTAGAAACACTTATCTAAAAGTAATCCCACTTGAGACAGATTTATTTATTTATGAAGCCCTGCAAGTCATTTCAGGATGACTCCTGGAGTGGGGTCTGAAGATGGTGGTCAGTATTTCATAGCATTACAGGCCTAGAGCATATGAGGTCTAATCAGGTCCCAGTTGACAGAGAAAGTTATCAGGCAAAGAAACACAGATGCTGACTGTTGGAAATAGGACAAGTATCACTGCAGTATCAGGACCGAAGGATTTAAACGTGGTGCTGACAGCTTCTGCTACAATTGATTCAGTACAGGAAAATTGTATATATATTTTATTTCAATCATCTTGGGTCTGTAAGAATATGGGGTGTATTCAAGAAGTACGTTTTCTGGAGATGAGCTGCCATGATTTCAAGAGATACGGAGGGACGGTGTTGGCTTTAGCAACTAATTAGCATAGCATGGCAGACAACTTGGTCATTTAAAGAATTTGAATACTAAACTAATTAGTACTAAATCTATTTAAATTTAGAGTAGGATAATAAAGATAGATTGCTATAATGATCCAATCAGTCATTGTTAGAAATCACAAAATAAATTCGTGGTTTTTATTTGACAAGACACTCTATTTTCCAATTGAGTTATGTGATGTAAAACAGGTAGCAAACTATTGATTATTTCTTTTAGTCATTACAAGAAATTAAAGCTTAGTAATTCAAATAGGAATCCAACTAATTATTTCATTATTTCAATTCAAAACCCTCTAAATTGTGACAAAGGCAAACAAGATTATGTGCCTCATTTATGTACACTTTACTAATGCCCAATAATGCCAAATGAAAGGTAACTATAGATGTATTTCATTTTCTTCCCACCAAAATATAAGTTCATATATTAGTGGTGTATATATTATGGTTTTGGTTTTTTATTTTTTATTTTTTGGAATTGAGTCTAATCTAAATACTATAACACTTGTGACATCCTTTGCTGTTTTTCAAATCAAGCACAGCAGACCAAAATATTTATTTTATTGCTATGTTCCATTCAAACCATATATATATATATATATATATATATATATATATATATATAATATCAATATTGTCAAAGTGGCAACTTGCCATTATGTTTCTGGCATTTAGCAGTCCAGTAGAATTTTTCTGCTTCAGCAATCTTCATTTCCTCGGGAACGTGATCAATAACAAAAGGTCCAAATTTGTTACAAGTGGTGATTTTTCAACTTTCTTGCTCTAAATTAATGCTTCAACATTGATTGCAGGATCTCCAACTAAAAATAAGAGTGAGATTAACAATGAGAACCTAGAGCAGTGTCCTCTACATTATGTTTCAGACTGAGCTCCTGTCTGAAATACATTTCATTTTCAGCTCATCCAGTCAAATAAAGTGTAAAATACACCCCAAAGTTTTCCATGAGGTCCATATATTCAAGGTTACATCAAAATAACCTAACATATTTTGAAAACATAAGCTTATAAAATTATATTTAACCATGAGAAAAGAAAATCATCTCATAAACAGTAAATTAAATTATTATCACTCCTATAGAAGTAAGCTATTTATTTTCAAAAAATTGCACTTTTTTATTGTGGAGAATTTCCAATGTATACAATAGAAAAGAGTATAAAGAGCTGCCATCCAACAAACATCAAGACATAGCTTTATTTATTTATTTATTTATTTATTTATTTATTTATTTAAGTCGGCTCCATGCCCAATATGGGGCTCCAACTCACAACCTGGAGATCGAGTCACATGCTCTACCAACTGAGCCAGCCAGCCCCCTCCCAACACTTAGTTATTCTTATGTCATCTATAACATTCATACACACTTACTTCACTTATTGTGAAATCAACCACAGAAATCAAAATTTTCTTGATAATACTTGTGTGCATCTTTAAAAGATACCACAGGTTTTAAGGGGCGTCTGAGTGGCTCAGTTGTTTAAGCATCCAACTCTTGGTTTCAGCTCAAGTCATGATTTTGTGGTTTGTGGAATTGAGCCTTGCATGGGATTCTCTCTCCCTCTCTCTGTGCCCCTCTCCCACTTGCACTCTCCTTCTCTTTCAAAATAAATAAATATGCTTAAAAAGAAGATACAGCATATTTTAAAATGAAGACATAAGCCATTATCCATCCTGAAAATTAATGGTTACTATAAAACATTTACTTAATCTAGAAAGTGTTCAAATTTTTCCACTCACAACATTAAAAAAAATCTAGTTGATTTACTCAAAGTCCATACATTGTATATTCATGTTTTATCTTTTGTGGCTTTCTTGTCTTTTCCTCTGGCCTTATAATTCATTTTATTAATTTATTAAATTTATGCTGTAAATTATGTATATCATATGTTAGACTCTGCAAAATACATTCCCATGGCATAGGCCTCCGTTCCCTGGTGTTGTCTACACTCTGCCAGTTATTTTTTCTGGTATTAAATCTGGAGATCTAATTTGATCCAGTTCCCATATTCAGTAGGAATGCCTCATAGATGGTGAGGTGCAACCCAAACGGAATACACATACTATCCAAGGTCTTCCGGTATCGATGATAACCTTACTGATAACTATTGTCTACATTTTTTGTTTCAAAAAGGTTTTTAAAATAATAACATTCATTGGGGCGCCTGCGTGGTTCAGTCAGTGAAACGTCCAACTTCAGCACAGGTCATGATCTTCTGGTTCAAGAGTTTGAGTTCTGTGTAGGGCTCTGTGCTGGCAGCTCAGAGCCCGCAGCCTGCTGCAGATTCTGTTTCTTCTTCTCTTTCTGCCCTCCCCCCCGTCAAAAATAAATAAACGTTAGAAAAATAAAATGATGGGGCACCTGGATGGCTCAATGGGTTAAGTGTCCCACTTCTGCTCAGGTCATGATCGTGGTTCGTGAGTTCAAGCCCTGCATTGAGCTCTGTGTTGACAGCTCCGAGGCTGGATCCTGCTTCAGATTCTGTCCTTCTCTCTCTGTCTGCCCCTCCCCCACTCATATTCTGTCTCCCTCTTTCTCTCTCTCTCTCACAAAAATAGACATTAAAATAAATTTTAAAAAATAAAAATAAATTAAAAATTAAAAAATTAAATGATAACACTCAAGTTCTATTATTCCTTCTTTACTTATTAACTAGAATCAATCATTTCTTTTTTATTAAGACTAGTGATTTTATTTTTTTTATTTTTTATTTTTTTTTTTGAACAGTAGATCTTTATTTGCATATTTTCATTTAGCATGGTGATATTATTCCACAAGTTACATTGTTGCTGTTGAGACCTCAGTTCATTGGTTGTCAGTCTAAGTGCTGATCTTTAGAGGCAATCTTGCTTTTCTCACTGAGTGCTTTTATTTATTTTTTTTTTTAAGACTAGTGATTTTAGAGGAGTTCTTAGGTTCAAAGCAAAATTGAATGGAAACGTACAAGATTTCTCATACGCCCTTTGCATCCATATGCACACATATTGCCTCACTATTAATACGTGGAACCGGAGTGGTAGATTTGTTACAACTGATGAACCTACATCAGTGCAGAGTCCATAGGGTTTACCATAGGGTTCGCTCTTGGTGTTGTAGACTCAATGGGTTTGGACAAATGAATAATGACATGTATACATCATTAAATAGCATACAGAGTACTTTCACTGCCCTGAAAATCCTCTGTGCTTCCCCTATTAGTTCCTTTTTCCCCAATTTTTGGCAACCTCTGATCTTTTACTGCCCCCATAGTTTTGCCTTTTAAAGAACGTCATACAGTTGGAATCACACAGTAGGTACCCTTTCCAGATTGGCTTCTTTCAGTTAGTAACATTCACTTTGTTCTCCATATTTTTTCATGGCTTAATAGGATCATTTATTTTCTAGATCTAACAATTTGATTTATTTGTCATTTATCCTTGGCTAAGATGTAAGGAATTGTTATAGTTTTATCTTTTCTTTTTTTTCCCATGTGACTACCCAGTTATCCCAAATATTCTTAGTTACAAAATTCAGGTCTCCCCAGTTGTTTTGAAATGATGTTTTTTGCACTCTAAATTCCCACATGCTGTAGTTTATGTTTCTGAAATTTCTATTTTTTCCCAAAGGTCTGTCTATTTATAGGCCAATACTACAGTCTTTTAAACATAGGGGACATAGTAGGGCTTTGTGTTTGTTCTGGCATAATAATGTGCCTTTGAGAAGTACTATATGTTTTTATAGGTTTTATACGTTTATAGGTCATTTGAAAATTATATTGATATTAATGTCTTATGCTACAAATATTCCTCTGGTACATGATTTTTCTGGATTCTTTAGTATGGGGATTATTATTTATATGTTATCATTATATTTGAGAAATTTAAAATTTTTACCTAATTTTGTTTTTGAAGCGAGGGTTCCTTAAAAAACATTGTCATTGTTGTTTATTTGTTTTTAAATTTTTGGCATAAAGTGTTTTGTTTTTTCTTGTTTTTGGTTTGTTGTTAATTCCTCCTACTATTTCCTTTTAATCCCCAGATTCACTAAGGCATTATGACAAATAAAAACTGTAGATATTTACTGTATACAATGGGATGTTTTGATATATGTATACTTTGTGAAATAGTTACCAGAATCAAGGTAATTAACATACTCAACACCTCATATTGTTACCATTCTCATGTATGTGTGTGCAATGAGAACACTGTAGACCTACTCTCTCAGCCAATTTTAAGTAGATAATACAATTACAGTAGTCACCATGTGCACATTAGATCTCCAGAACCTGGTATGTAATTTCTTTATATTATTCCTTTGAATTTCTTGAGTTGTTTACTTTAGTCACGCTATTAAAAAATGTTGTGAATATTCCACTGTATCTGAAAAATATGGTACAGGGGCACCAGGATGGCTCAGTAGATTAAGCATCAGACTTTTGATTTTGGTTCAGGTCATGGTCCCAGGGTCGTGAAATCAAGTTGTGAGTCAGGCTCCATGCTGTGTGTGGAGTCTGCTTAAGATTCTCTCTCTCTCTCTCTCTCTCTCTCTCTCTCTCTCTCTCTCTCTCTCTCCCCACCCCCACCCACTTACAGGTGCAGGTGCACTCTCTCTGTCTCTCTCTCTCTAAAATTAAATAAATTAAAATATATAATAAAAATAAAATAAATGGTACAATTACTATTGTTGCTATATACACATATGAATTTCCATCTTAAAACATGCTTTACTAGTTCACACATCAAATTTTGGTACAAGTACATCACTTTTCCCCCACCCCACCAAAAGTCAATTCACTCTGGAAGAATAACAAAGAAATTCATATAAAATATTCAGTAACTGAAAAGTATATAAAAAGGTTTTATTATCTTTGTTTCTCCTTGAGTCTTCTGTTATTTCATCTCATGTCAGTTTTTGCTATGTAATTGTGTGCATATATTTTCCTATCTGCTAGCTAGCCAGTGGGAACTGTACCCCTAATCATCATAAAGTATCTGTCTTTCTCTCTTAGTTCTTTTGGTCAGGACTCATATATAAGAATTATGTCCTCTGCTTTTTTTTGATTTGTATCTTTCCAGCATCTCTTGATCTGTAATGTATTTTTAATCCTTCCAAATTAATGTATTTATGTATTTTTGAAATTGTTTTATGGTTTCTGGTTTAAGAAATTTTCTTTCTCACCACTTTTTGGCATACTGTAATTTGTGCATTGTTCTCTTATATTCTTTCTAGTTTGATCATCACATGTAAAACATTTTCTTCCATTTGCAATTTTATCTGAGTCTGTAAGATCTTTTTCTTCCCAAGTTTTTCTTTTTGGCAATTAAAAAATTTTACAATATTTTATAATTCCTTATTATTGTCTTATTTCATGGTTTTTTTCATCCAGTTAATATATATGACTGCTCTTGAAATACTATCTATAAATTTGTGTTTATTTTGCGGTTACAACTTTTTAGTGAGTCTTCTTTGTACAAATATTTTCTGACCCATAGTTCTACTTGGATACTTAGCATCTAAATCCAACACATTGCTGGGGCACCTGGGTGGCTCACTTGGTTAAGTGTCAGCTCATGATCTCACAGGTTTGTGGGATTGAGCCCCGCTCCAGGCTCTGTGTTGACAGAATGGAGCCTGCTTGGAATTCTCTTTCCCGCTCTTTCTGCCCTTTGTGTGCACGTGCTTTCTCTCTCCCTGAAAATAAATAAATAAAATTTTTAAAAAGTCCTAGATCCAATGCACTGCTTATTTGCTGGTTTAATAAGAAACTAAAGTACAAACACATAAGCTAGGTAATAGTTGCCAGTTTCCCCAAACTTTTCAACTGCACAAGCTAGATGCCTATGGTCTTCTCTATTCATTATTTCAGCTGGTTCATAAAAGTATCATACTAATCCTCATTTTAAAAAATCCTTTATTTGATAGTTAAATGATTAATTTCCATGGAAACATGTATCAAACCACAAACAGACTATTTGATTTTTTAAAAGAAAACATACACTAGGGGCACCTGGGTGGCTCAGTCAGTTAAGCATCCGACTTCGGCTCCGGTCATGATCTCACCGTTCATGGGTTCGAGCCCAGCGTCGGGCTGTGTGCCGACAGCTCAGAGCCTGGAACCTGCCTCGGGCTCTGTGTGTCCCTCTCTCTCTGCCCTCCCCCACTCATGCTCTGTCTCTGTCTCTCAAAAATAAATAAACATTGAAAAAAATTTTTAAAGAAAATATACACTAAAGAATATTCATCTGAAAACATGGTACCTGAGGTCAGAAGTCAAGTTTTAGGAGCACATTATTTTTTTTTTCCCTCAAAACAATCCATTATGGAAGAAGACCAAAGAGATAGAAACTCACATAAAATACTAAGTAATCAAATAGCTTTACAAAACTAGCCTGATAGTCTACTCTGGTGTGTAAGCGGCACTAAGTTCATGCATTTTTAATTATTAATCTAATGTTTCCTTTGTCTTCAATGTTTCAAAAAAATTTTTTGGAGGACATACTTATGAATGCTGGATAACTTTTATGTTTTAGCTTGCAGATGGCTAAAAGCATTTCATTTTATTACATATAAATTTGAATTCCTTCCAGCTTTTACCAACAAAGCAAAGGTTCCAGGCATTTTTCAACACTAAATTGTAACAATGATATCATACATAGCATTTATGATAATTATAAACATGCCATCAGTTCAATGAAAGCCTTCGATTACAGTGAGTAAAATGTTACAGAGTATATGCTTTTCCTTTTTTGTGTGCTGGTATACATATTAATGCATAACAATTTTGCAACTTGTTCTAATAAACCAGAGACCCCAAAAGTTACAATTTTGGTTACTAATTTGCTGAGGATGCAGAAATATTTGTGCATCAGACATTAAGCTGGATGCAGCGACGGTACCTTAGTCTGTTCGGATTCCTATAACACAGTACCACAGACTGTATGGCTTAAACGACAAACATTTACTTCTCACAGTTCTGAAGGCTGACATGTCCAAAATCAAGGCACCAGCAGATGTGGCGCCCTGTGAGGACTTGCCTCCTCGTTCACAAATGGTCTTCTGTTCAGTGTGTCTTCACCTGGTAGAAGGGGAAAGTAATTATCTTCAGACTTCTTTTATCAGGGCACTAATCCCATTCACATGGGTTCCACCCTCGTGGCCTAAGTACCTCCCAAAGCCTCACCTCCAAATGCCATCCATGGGGTATTAGATTTCAACTATGAACTTTGGGGACAGGACACAAATGTTCAGTTGATAGCGAATGAGACAGTACTTTAGGGCTATTTTCCTTGTCAGGGATCTAGTTAGTTCTATGTATAGAAAAAAAGGATGCAAAAGGGTATTTAAACACCAGGAGGGAAGGCTGTAACGGAGACCGGTATCGTTTACTAATGAAACCCTGTTTTCCCACATTTCTCAGCCCCTTAGAGAGAGAGGCTGTGCTCTATAACCCAAAACTGGCCAATGGGCTGTGGTGGGAGGGTATGTTACATCCAGGCAAAAATATTCAGGAGCCAGCGCTCTGTTTTTCTATGCTCAATTTTCATGAGCTGGCAGTTGCGAAATGCCATGAAAAACGTTGCAAAATGGCAGAATTTTTGCTTCGGGCCTTTTCCTAACCACCATTGGTTATGAAACTCTAGTAGGAAAGAAATCTTCATCATTACAAGTGCCCAAGAGTGGACTGGGTGGCATTTTTTCTTTGTTTATTTTGTTTTGTTCATCTCACCAGATTCTATTGTTATAGATTAAGGCGGCATAATTGCAAAACATTTTACGGTTCCTTAGATTTGTATAGGGATTTTTATTTAGGCTCTCATAAAAGTTTCTAATAAACCACCTTCCTTTACAGTTCTTCTTTATAGAGTTGTTTATATCACAAGTAGAGATGAGAAGTAAAATATTACGTACTACAAAAATCCAGGAAAAATGTATTTAATTTTCATCCTAAGTCCTGAAAAAAGGGAAACATATAGGGACATGCTAATAAGTGGCAAAAATAAACTTTGAAATCATATGTTTTAAAATGTAACTTAAGAAATATTACTAAACTATGAACTATTTAAAAGTAAAATACACATGTCCTCCCCCATTATTTTTAGATAACACATTTTCTAAAGTTTTTAAATAGATCCGTGCTAAAATTTAACTCCGTAAAATGGAAAATGTAATATTATGTTTTACAATCAGGTATAAGATCGCTACATTATTATTTTTTATTATGTGTGTCTTCGATTTGATGCTGAATGCTTTCTAATACCATTCTTAAATCTATTACAATGGTTAAGTTCTAAAACTTCACCTTTGCCACCAGGCACACTGTAGTTACAGTCATTTCTAGAATTAGGCAGCATCCTTCATGGTCTAGCAAAGTCACCTTTTAAAAAATACCTGCAATGCCTACTTACTGTTTTTATGTGTCTTCTTGTAGTGACTAGCACTTACTTGATCAAATTATTAACTGCTGTGCTTGGCAATCTGTCACCAATCATATATGACAAGGCACACATTTCCCTTGCTACACCAGTTATTTGAAATTAATTTTAAAACTAAGATCTTTCTCACTGGAAAACATTCAATAACTCTCCAAGCAATGCCCTGGTTTTGTCACTCTATGCCTGGCAGAGAAAAAATAAAATACACGTGACCCCCACTACTGGGGAAACTACCTTCTCTTAAACAATGAGTACTTTAGGAGCATAGATAATGATTCATTTGTAATTGTTTCATTTCACACTTCTAGAGTTTAGTTTTTCTAATGCTGTGAGTGTGTGCATGGTTTGAGTGTATGGATGTGTGTGTGTGTGTGTGTGTGTGTGTGTGTGTGTGCATATGTGTGTGTAAAATCCTGGGTATTGGACTTATTTGACCGAATCAAATTAGTGAACTCCACTAATTCACTAATTGGTTCATGAAAACCAATTGAACAAAATTTTGATTTACCAAAACTTGACATAGGTTAGCTAATGTTATAAATTATTCTTCAAATTTGGTTACAACAATTTTGAAAATTCTTTTGAAGTTTCAATTTCCCAGTACCTCTTTTATTTGAGCAACAATATCATACTTGCTTAGTCAAAATTGTCTGTGTTGTTGAGTGAAATGATAATTACGTGTTTATTTCAGCTTCTAAATGTCATAATCTCCAGACATATCAAACAGTGTTTTCATCATAATAGCCTAGTAAATTGGTAACTAAAGAAATTAGGGGGGAAAAAAAAGGAGAGCCGAAATGTATTAGAAGAAAGAAACTTGCCCTGTGTATTATGCTAGAATTTCAAAATATATAAGAAATTCTCATTTTTGCAGTGTCTTATATTCTGAAATTAGCTACATTTGGGCTTGTTCTCGGAAAATGATTTCAGCTATGCTATACTAATATTAATTATGCTAAGCTACATGGTAACTTTAAAAATATCACAGGTCGTTAAAAATATCCCATGTCACAGTAAATATGAATATAGGTGTTGTGAATGTAATTTTGGTAAATA
The DNA here is from genome assembly GCF_024362965.1 of Panthera pardus. Classification (NCBI taxonomy): domain Eukaryota; kingdom Metazoa; phylum Chordata; class Mammalia; order Carnivora; family Felidae; genus Panthera; species Panthera pardus. Next base: position 10,214,988 of record NW_026526765.1, read on the forward strand.
AATATTTGTCAATGATCATTTTCAAATGAAAAATAACTCACATTTAATCCTCACATATAATCCTATGAGTAGATACTACTATACATCTATAGAAACAAGACAAGTGAGGAAGAAGGTGTTAAGTAATTTACAGAAATGCATTATTCTAACAATGTGAATCTAAGCAATATATCTGTAGTGTTTTTACTATATCTGATTGATTTTTATTGAATTGACTTTCTGAGACTTTTTGTTTCCACACTGTGTAAGTTTACTGATGTTTTGCAAAAAAGATTTCAGTGAACATAGTGCCCACAATTATGTTATCATTCACATTTTTGGGGCCCTACAGGAAAAATAATACATTATCACATATTTACTAACAATGGAAAGTGGCATATAACTTTCAGTCTTTTAGACATTTTGCTCTATCTGTCATCTATCTATCTATCTATCATCATCTGTCTATCATCTGTCTACCTACCTATGTACCTACTTCCCTATCATTGTCATCTATCTGTTGTGTACTAAAGCTAAATAAAAATTGAGACAGAAATTGTCAATATCAGAGTAGAATGGGTGGTGCTCCAGAAATACCCAGTGAGGCAGGGAGGGGAATTAAAGTCATTGTAATTCATTCAAGTTCGATTAAGCTCTTGGTTATAGTCATAGATAATGTGAATCTATGAACAAATAGGCAATATTTGCTCTGTAGGCCAAGTTTTAATTTATTAATTGTCAATGAATAAATAATTTTACTAAGACCTTCAAATGTGTCCAACAGTTGGGGACAACTTCTTCATTTTAAGTCAGAACATTCCTTTAATTAGGGTGTGGGAAATTGAATCCTTTTTGTTTAAGAGTTCACTTCAAGACCCCAGAGTCTTAGATCATGTGATGGCATTTGCAAATTAATAATGAAAAGACAAAGAGAAGGCAGAATAAACAAGTCCTTCCCCAGCCATATTTTTCAATTGTCACAACCCTCACACACTCAAACACTCCCCATAATATCCGGACACTAATGAATATGGCAGAAGTCTTACACTTTGTGACATTCCTGCACCAAAAAGCAGAGATGACCTATATCTTCTCAATTTGATCACATCTGTACCAGAGGATTCCCTGCTCTCCCCGCTTTAAGTTCCAGTGTCTCTGCCTTCTCTTCGTTAGCATCTGCCTGTCTCTTTACTTGCCTCTTTATGTTCAACCTATCTTAAGTCTGCTGCAAATGGGTTGTTATTTTTAATGGCATAAGTACATAGTTTTCTGGTTATTAATAGTATGTTTTCATGGCATTCTGTCATATGGAAGTGTTCAGAACATTAACATGTAGGGTGTCAACTTCTATGCTTTGATTTCTGTGAGCTTATTTGGGACATTTATTTATTTTTGCCACTGTTTTCTCTTTTTTCTCTGGTTGGATCATCGCTCTTCATTTCCAATTTTCCCATGTAAATTTGCAAATCATTTTCCTTTCTATTTATAGATGCCTTCTCTTTTCCTGGACTCCTAAGGCATTACATGAATCTGAATTATTTGCTAACTCTTACGTCTTTAATTCCGAAAGAGGGAAATATTTCTCTGTTATCATTACATTTTATCTATCACTTATATTTTCCTGCTTTTATGCTATGGCTCTTTTATATCTCAAAATTCTTTTATCTTCTGTAGTATGCATTCCACTTTTTCAAGCTTTTGGTTTATGCCTAGATTCATGGGCTGGAAGATGAACAGCAAACAACACTTTAGACATTTAACTGATGCCATCACACTTCAATAAGTTACACCTGCAGTAACTCCCTCCCCTTCAGTGCAGGTACAAGTTGATACTTGTGTTAAAAAAAAATAGTACTTTTACTTTTTGTAAATGTTTACTTACTTTGAGAGAGAGCGCACATGTGTGTGGGGTGGGGAGGTGCAGAGGGAAAAGGAGAGAGAGAATCCCAAACAGGCTCCAGGCTCAGTGCAGAGCTGATGCAGGGCTCAATCCCAGGACCGTGAGATCATGACCTGAGCCCAAATCAAGAGGCAGAGGCTTAAAGGACTGAGACACCCAGGAGCCCTGATATTGCTTTTAGCCAACAGAATATGACAAACCATATGGGATTGTCACTCTCCTCATTATTTAAATTATGCAAACTTCCTTTTCAGAGGTTTGGAGGGACCAGCTCTCTTCCTGAGTTCCATGGTGTGAGATCATTTGTGGGAGGGCCAGTAGGAAGGAAACTGCAGGCAGCCTCTGAGGGTGAGGAAACCCCCTGCTGACAGCCCAAAGGAGGTGGGAACCTTGGTTTTACTGCCACAAGACACTCCTGCCTACAGCCACTCGATTTGGGGAATGGACACTATGTTCCGTGGAGGAACACGGCCCAGTAGATGTCTTGACTGTAGCCTCGTCAGACTGAGCAGAGGACCCAGATAGGCTGTGGGCAGACTCCTGACCCACAGAAACTGTGGATAATACATGTCAGTTGAGGCCGCTAACTTTGAAGTCCTTTGTTAAGCAGCGATAGATAAATAATATATGAAGATTATTTCTTGTTATTTTCATAATTTTTTTCCTTCAATCTTAATGCTCTCACATTTGATCTATGTATTTTAATTCTCCCCTGGCTTTACTGAGGTATGATTAACAAACTAAAATTGTATGTATTTAGGTTGTACAACATGACGTTTTTATTTTTTAAGGTGTACAGTGTAATTTAATATATGTACATACTGTGAAATGCTTACCACAATCAAGGTAATTAACACACCTATTACCTCACATAGTGACTATTTTTGCATGTGTATGTGGTGAGAACACTTAAGATCTGTTCTCTCAGAAAATTTCAAGCATAAAATACACTATTTTTTTTTACTAACAGTCATCATGCTGTACATTAGATCTTCAGAATTTATTTATCTTATGACCGAAAGTTTGTGCCATTTGACTGACTCCTCGTTTCCCCCACACTCCCAGCCCCTGACAACTGCTCTTCAATTCTCTGCTTCTATGGGCTTCACCTTTTCTTTCCTTTTTTTTAGATTCTATGTATAAATGAGGTTATACAACATCTGTCTTTCAGCGTCTTCCTTATTTTACTATTATCATGTCTTTCAAATGTCTTTCAAGTTCATTGATGTTGTTACAAATGGCAGGATTTCCTTCTTTTTTTATGTCTGAATACTACGGCATTGTGTGTGTGTGTGTATTTTTTTAACCAATAGAATATCAGATATATATACACATATCACATTTTCTTTTTCCACTTATTACGCAGGAATGTAAATTGGTACAGTCACTGTGGAAAACAGTATGGAGGGTTCTCAAAAAAAAAATAGAATTGCCATATGATCAAACAATCCTACTTCTGGATATATATCCAAAGGAAATGAAATCAGAATCTTGAAGACATGTTATGTACTCCCATGTTCATTGCAGTATTATTTACAACGGCCAGTAGGTACCCTAATTTTTCCTTCTTTTTAAAAGTTTATTTATTTATATTGAGAGAGAGTGAGACAGAGAGAGAGGGAGGGAGAGAATCCAATAGAAAAGGGGCTCAATTTCACGAACTGTGAGATCGTGATCTGAGCCAAAATCAAGGCTTGGATACTTAACTGACTAATCCATGTGCCCCTCTAATTTTTCAATTAAAGTTTTCATAAATTTCCTCTGGCAGCATTGTTTCTGTGCGTCTGAATTGTGAATACTCTGCCTGGTAATCTCTATGTTCTGGGTCCTTTCAGATGAATTTTTTTATTTCTCATACAGCTCATATTTTTACTAAGGTCTGGTTATAGGAGAGTACTAAAAAAAAAAAAAAAAAGATGTTCACTGGTGATTCTAGAAATGTGGTATTTACTTACATGGCCAGGAGATATGAAGTGTGGCAGACCATGTGACATGGGTACGGACCTCTTCTCTCTGATCAGATGGTTTTCTTCCAGCTCCAAAAGGCTGAAAGACTCAGCCTGATTCTATCTTATTCTCAGCCTTTCCTGGGTTTGAAATCCCTAGTACACGTGAGTAATTAAAAACTTCCATGTGAATGAGGTTGTTGTTATCCAAAAATGAGGATCAACAATCTCATTGCAGAATCTATCCCTTTCTGACCCTGTTATTGAGAATTTTCTCGGCCAATGAGGTGAAAACTGTGGACAATTCCCCCTTGTTGGGATGCAGATACATCTAGATGCCTGGGTCTCAGGAGCCACTTGGCTCATAGGAATCCAACATCATATTGCTGGCAGGGAAGGAGAATAGAACCAGAACCATGCTTCGTATTTCTAGAACTCTGTTCCCTTGTCCTGTCCCATCACCTTCACTCAGCATCCTTATGTACCTTTCTACTTTAACATAGGATATGTCTTGTATGGATATGGAGACTCATGTTTTAAAATGAACTTTAATAGTTTAGTGTTATGAATTTTGGTTTATCCCCAAATGCATATAAGCAAAACAAAATAACCAACAACAAAACAAGTCTAATAAACATGGCCAATACATACCATTATTAACAATTAATGATTAATGTTATTTTATATATATATATACATATATATACATATGTGTATATATATGTATATATATATACATATATATATACATATGTGTATATATATACATATAAATACACATATGTATATATATAAATCTTCATGTTTATCACTACATTTTGCAAATTTAGTTACAACATGTTTTGGTGTTGGCCTGCTTTTGTTGATTGTGGTGGGAGTTTTCTGTGCCTCCTGGATCTGGATGTCTGCTTCCTTCCCTAGGTTAGGGAAGTTTTCAGCTATAATTTCCTCAAATAAACCTTCTGTCCCCCTTTCTCTCTTCTTCTTCTGGGACCCCTATAATACATATGTCATTATGTTTGATGGAGACATGAGTTCCTGAAGTCTATTCTCGTGTTGCATAATTCTTCTTTCTCTCTTTTGTTCAGCTTCATTTTTTTTCCATTATTTTCTCCTCTAGATAACTCATTTGTTCCTGTGCTTTTTCCAGCCTGCTGTTCATTGCATCAAGGCTTTGTAATCTCACTTATTGCATTCTTCATCTCATTGATTCTTTTTCAACTCCTTTATCTCTGTGGTAAGGGTCCACTGATGTCTTCTATTCTTTTCTCAAGTCCAGTGAGTATCCTTATTATTGTTGCTTTAAATTCTCCATCAGGCATGTTACTTTTATGTGTTTTGCCTAGATCTCTGGCCATGGCCTCATCTTGTTCTTTCATTTGAGATAAATTCCTCCATCTTGGCATTTTGTCTAAGTCTTTGCTTCCTTCTCTGTGTTAGAAAAGCCACTTATGTCTCCTGATCCTGAAAGTTATGGTCTTATGAAGAAGAGGGCATGTAATTCCTAGGACCTGGTGCTTCAGGGGATGTTTGTGATGTGTTGTGTTGCATTTGCTTTGCTGCAGTGTTTTGGCTGCTCTATCCTTTAGGCAAGTTGTCTGCAGAGGCAAAATATAGTGATAAAGAAAAAATGTTAAAATCACCAAGACAAAAGAAGTCCTTAACTTACAAGGGAAAACCCATAGGGCCAAATGGAGATTTCTCAACAAAAACGTGGCAGACCAGAAGGGAGTGGCATATTTTCAAAGTGCCGAATGGGAAAAATCTGTGGACAAGAATACTCTATCCAGCAAGATATAATTCAGAATAGAAGGAAAGATAAATAGTTTACCAGACAAATAAAAAACAGAAGAATTAGTGACCACTACACCAGCCCTGCAAGAAACATTAAAGGGGACTCTTGAGTGCAAAGGAGAGACTAAAAGTGACAAAGGCAAGAAAGGATCAGAGGACAGCTCTAGAAACAATGACAAAACAAGTAATAAAATGGCAATAAATACATATATATCAATAATTACTTTGATGTAAATGGACTAAATGCTCAAATCAAAAGACATAGGGAGTCCATTCTGATGGATTAAAAAAAAAACAAAAATAAAACAAAAAAACAAGACCCATTTATATGCTGCCTACAAAAGGCTCATTTTAGACCTAAAGATACATACAGATGGACAGCAAGGGGTTGGAGAAACACTTACCACACAAATGGATGTCCAAAGAAAGTCAGAGTAGCAATATGTATATCGGACAAACTGGACTTTGGGTTATTGTATCGTTTTTATCCTGCTTTGGTATCAGAGTAGAACCGGCCTCATGGAATGATTTTGAATGTGTTTCCTCTATTCCTTTATTTGTAAGATTTTGATGAAGATTGTCATTAATTTTTTGTTTTAATTGTTTGGTAGAATTCACCAATGTGGTGAATTCAACCATGTGGTCATGGGCTTTTCTGTGTTGTGAGACTTTGATTCCTAAGTTAAAGTTAAGTTTCATTCTTGTCACCTAGACACCTGAGAACATTTATTTTTTTTTATTTTCTTTAGTAATAATTAAAAATTAATATTTCTTGGTCTTAGTTAAGCAAACATTCAGAAATGTTATTATTAGGACAAGGAGAGCATAAAGAGTAAAGATTCATTTTATTCCTTTTGGACTAAATCAAACTTAACTAATTTTGTAGTAACCAATTTTAAATTTATATTTTAGAAGATAGTCCAAGTGATAAATGAAACAGTAAAGCACCTAATCTGTGTTTCTGCCAACAAGACATTAAAAGGGACATCATTTGTAAACATAGAAGAATCTAGCTGGTGCTCCCTTGATATAATTATGGAAATATTATGTATAGATAAATAATAAATAGGTAAATATATAAGACTTCTAGTCAGAGACTATACCCTGTGTGATTACAATAATTTTCTCTTCATTGAGACTTGTTCATTATGCTTAGTTAAATTTGTTTTATATTTAGAAATATGGTATAGTTTTCTTCTCAAGTAGGTTTCATATATTATTTTAAATGTTTCTTAATTTAATAGAACTGATTCAAACTGATTGATTTCTTTTTTTATATGTGATGATCAGGGGATTCCCTCTCCATTTTAATAATACTGCCTACCTGTTCAAAAATAAAATGCCAGATGCAATTTAGGACATGAAATTTTAAAAATGCAATTGAAAATCAGAAAGTGATATTCCCATGAAAGGCTCCAGCAGTAACATAACAGCTGAAACCAGCAGCAATTTTGGCTCTAGTTAGGCTCAGGATGTATCACCCCATAAGCAAAATTATTTTGTGAAAATCTCTACTCTAAGGGCCCGAAGATAAGGCTGGGCAAAAATATTTTTCAAAGTACAGCTGTTACTACATCAAGATGACCTTTGTGAAATTAGTTTGACTAGTTTACTCTATGGAAGTCTCAATGATCTATTTCTTTAGAACGTACAAAAATCTTCAATCGCTTTCTTCAAATCTTGTAATGGAAAATGCCAGAGTGTATTGGATAAATATTAATTTCTCAAGTTATATGAGAGTACTGGCTGCCTGGCTTCTTAAAAAATTGCTAAAGTCCATCTTAAAATATAATCACTTTTTAACCTCTTTAAAATTGCCTGGGTGGCTCAGTTGGTTAGATGTCTGACTTTCTAGCTCAGGTCATGATCTCATGGTTCATGAGCTCAAGCCCCAGGTCAGGCTCAGTGTGGACAACTCAGAGCCTGGAGCCTACTTTGGATTCTGTGTCTCCTTCTCTCTCTGCCCCTCCCCCACTCATGCTCTGTCTCTATCAAAAATAAATAAACATTAAAAAAATTTTTAACCTCTTTAGAATAATATGTCACTTTGAACTATAGTTGTTACACTCCATAAATGATACTATAGCAATATTTGGCAAGGTTTCCTAATTAGACAGATTTCTATAAAAATAATTTTCAGTGTGTAGCATGAGATATCTGTTCAGAAGTCCATACATCAAATTATTAAAGTTTGCACGTTTGGCTTGTTTAGAGAGCATTTCTCAGGAAGTGAAGCAGAACATGGAAGCCTTTCCCTAGCCAGGTCCTAGAAGACCCCTGGGTATCCTCCCATAGACTTGTTTGCTCAAACTTATACTGAACTGGTATTGAGGAGACTCAGAAGAGAAAGTTTTCCAAAGTATATCATCTGTTTTGCAGGATCGCTTATATCTTGTCTTTTGTTCATCTTCCTCCTCTGTAAATGAGGACACCGCTCCAGAAAGTCAGAAAACAAGAGAATTATATTTTCCCACAGATATTACCCATAAGGAAGTGAATATACCCAACACGAAAATTTGAGCAGAAGTACAATTCTTCGGGGGTATGATGCTGGTTTCTTTTTGGCTATTTATATAATGAGAAGATTTTGTTCTACACTACAAAATAGACTGCAACTGTGTATGGTTTTCATATGGTGTTTTCTAACTCTGGGCCAAAGATACTTGCCTCCACCAATGATGTGGAGTTTGACTATGTGGCTTCCTTTGGTGGATGGAATGTCATTGCATAAGATGTGAACCTAGGCTTCAAATGGACTCACCTGGTTTGGCTTGCCTCTTACCTTCAAGTGAGTCTTCCAAAGAATAAAATCCCCAAGTAGTTTGGCATTATGTGGTAAGAAGGCATAAAAGGTTCCCCGAAGACATCCCAGAAACCCCAGAAAATGTAGATTTGTTATATAACAAAAGGAATTTTGCTGATGTGATAAAGTTAAGCATCTTTTTTTTTAATTTTTTTAAAATGTTTATTTATTTTTGGGAGAGAGGCAGAGCGCAAGCTAGGGAGGGGCAGAGAGAGAGGGAGACCCAGAATCTGAAGCAGGCTCCAGGCTCTCACCTGCCAGCACAGAGACCGACACGGGGCTCAAACTCAAAAGCTGTGAGATCATGACCTGAGATGACGTCGGAAGCTTAACTTACTGAGCCATCCAGGCGCCCCAAGTTAAGCATCTTGAGATGGGAAGATAATCTGGAATTATCTGGATGGAGTCAATCTACTCACAATGGTGTGCATAAGGAGAAAGCAGAATAGAGAGACAAGAGAGAGTGAAGATGTGATGATAGTTGTAGAGGTTGGAGAGATACAGGGAAGCAATCACTAGCCAAGGAACGTGAGTGAACTTTAAAAATCAGAACAAGCTAGAGAACGTTCTCCCTAGAGATTGTGGAAGGGTCACAGCCCTGTCAACACCTGGAGGTTTGGGCTTCTGACCCCTAAGACTCTAAAGGAAACTAATATAGAGTCATAGACTCTGGGTCTAAAGTTCTTTCTTGTCTAGCAAGAAAGGGGATGCAGGATTAAAATGCGAGTGATGGCTAATGTCCAAGAAAAGACAAGAGTCCCAAATAAGGGTCCTTGCCCCATTTTTATTAGGACCAGAAGGCTTACAAACATGGTGATGGACATGCGCAAAGAGACAATGAAATTGTGAACATTAACTCATGGATGTGAGGGAAAGGGGGTCACGAAGATATTTGCGGTTAGGGATTTGGGTTAATACAAAACAAAATCCTGACCGTGGGCAGCTGAGCTGAAGGTTCTTTACGGGGTACGTGAGGCACCACCTCTGTTTATTTTAGCTAGTCTAGGGGATGAGACAGATAGGGCATGTGACCTCAGGGTTAACAAAACACCTCTCTTTTGTTAATCATCTCTTCTCTGGGCTGCTTTACCTGCAGCACAGAGCAACAGTCTATAGCCCTATTTACCTGTTTACATAACTTGGTCCTTCCTTCCTGTGGAAGTAGCTTTCTGCTATAGTACTAAATTGGGGGGGGGGGGGCGTTTTTGCCTTGAATGCCTAATCTTGCTTACCTCATATACCTTTATATTGGGGACCTTTGCCCTCCTCTCTGTTCTGGGGACTCTGCCCCTCCTTCTCTATTCTGGGGGCACTGGCCCCTCCCTACTTTATTCTAGGGGTCTTATCTTGTTTACCCAAGACTAGGTGAGAGCATCCTATGGCTTTGTAATTCTTTGTGACTTGTTAACCCATTGGTATAAGCCCAGGGAATTTCTAAGCTTATTCCCCACAATACTGTATCCATGAACACATATGTCACAAACCTGAACCCTACCAACAACCTGCATCCCACCAGCCAGCTTCTAGACTGAAACAGAGCCATCCTAGATGTGCCGTAGGAGGTGGTAGAACAGAAATCTTGTCTCGTTCTCCCTTTGTTTCTCTCTCTCTCTTTCCCTGCAAGATAAGCACATTTTTTTTAATTTTTCTGTTTTGACTAAAATAGAATTATAGACAGATGGATACATAGAGTCTGTTTAGAACTTGCTGTTATTACTAAAGAACATATTGTGTACATAGTTTCATGTTTGCTTATACAGATGTATTTTTGCATATTAAGTACTTGTTCAACTAGTAGCCAGAGGAGGAAGAAAATTCAACCTAACCATCCTTACTGTATAATAAAAGAATATGAACTGTTGGCGTAAGTGGTAAATGTTATGGTGAAGAAAGATGCACCAGAAATTGTTTGAAATTTGTTAAATACACATGAATGTTAATTTATGCTGAATTATCAACCATGCATCTGGCCTGAATGGCAGGAATTAAAATTTAGATGATGAATCACACTGAGTTGAGAATTATATGCAGCATTAAAAAATGTATTTAATTAATCAAGCTGAATTTTCTTCGGTACTTATAGAAAGAAAGAGATGGGTCTTTCAATATTGGGAACAAAGATTCCTTTTGTGTGCTGTGTTACCATATTATATGTTTAGTTAAAAATATTTGAAAAATTTTAGATTTTGAATATTTTTTTGAAAATCAACAGAGACTGCATATCACATATATTTAGTTAATTAAAGAGAACGTACATAATTTGGGGCAAAAGAGATAATTATTTATTATCAGTTGAAGCTTGTAATCTTTAATCTTTTAAATCCTCAGAGTTAGAAATTTTTGCCCAAATCACAGGGAAAACAAAAAGAGATTAGCAAGCATTTAAAATTCAGAGCTATACCCAATCTTTTGTTAATCAGCTAATATTCTGATTGTGAGGTGAATAGAAAAATAGCTGAATACTTTGTTAATATTATGTCACTAAAAAGCAGAAAATAGGGCTCTGATTTACCAGCTTAGCAATAACTTAATTAGCTTCCCGAGGAAGACAAATGTGTCTGTGTCAATTTGCCTATCTTCTATAATCTGTCTAAACATTGTTAGAGGGATGCCTGGCTGACTCCGTCGGTTGAACATCTGACTCTTGATTTTGGCTCAGGTCATGAGCTCATGCATGGTTCCTGGGATTGAAGCCCACGTGGGCCCCTGTGCTCACAGTGTGGAGGCTGCTTGGGATTCTCTCTCTCCCTCTCTCTGCCCCTCCCTTGATCACACTCTCTCACAAAATAAATAAGTAAACATTAAAAAAAATAAAAATAAAATTCTTAGAGAAATTGAAGTTATGATTGATGCACGGGACCTAAGAATGGAAGTAGGAGATGAATGGTTAGTCATGCAAATTGTGGTGACGTAGACTCTCCACACACATGTGTCTTCACTGTGTGTTCCTAACTGCTAGTGGAGGGCTAAGTTCATCCCCGGGACCAGCCCTGTTTGCATATCAGTGATGTAATTTTCTCCCTTCCCAGCACAGGTTTGTCAAAGTTGTTCTGTCCGTAGCTCCAGGTCACTCATAGGACTTCCCTCCCACTACATTACCAGATGTCCAGAAGCCACTAGTTAGTTTAAGAGATAGCTGAGGTCTGGCACTCACCCTGAATAGTGTGTAAATACCACATGATATCTTGTGCCAAAAACTGAGCTATTGCAAAAGATGTGTAAGATCCTGGCAGATGTTAATGAGATAAGAGGATTAACCTGCACTGGATCTGGGTACAAGTACTGGGAGATTATCCTGCAGGTGGAAACTATGTCACAGGTGGGTTAATACTCCACGTACTCTGCACTGCAAAAGCACTGGGGCTTGCCAATGGCTAGATCCCCTTATTCTGTCTTCTTTGAGAACGGACTCCGACTTAGACCCCTGGGGCTACTATAACAAAATACCACAGACTGGGTAACTTGTAAGACACAGAAGTTTACTTCTGGATATTATTTAGTTCTGGATGTTGGCAGGTTCAAGATCATGGAGCTATCATGGTCAGCTTCTCGTGAAGTTTCTCTTGGAGGTTGCCGACTGCCAGCTTCTTACTGTGTCCTCACATAGGGGAAGCAGCTAGCAAGCTCTCTAGAGTCTCTTTTGTAAGGTCTCTAATCCCCTTCTTGAGGGCTCTGCCCTCATGACTTCCCAAAGAAGTCCTAATGTTATCATCTTGGGAGTTAGAATTTCAACATAAATTTTGAGAGACCGTAAACATTCATACCATAGCAGAATCTCCCCCATTTTGGTAAAGTTTCCCAGAAAGAGTTCCCATGTTTGGGAATCACTGTCTATTAAATTTCACTCCTTCTTCAGTTCTCTCAGTCCACTCTCCAGTTCCTTACCATATCTACTCCATCCCTTTGTATCTACCCCTCATTTGCCAAAATTATTTTGTTTCTGTTCTTTTCTGATGGAACTTGATGGATTGTTATATTCAATGTTCTAATTACTGGTGATTTTTAAACAAATGACTTTTTTTTTTTTCCTAGAGAGGAGAAAGGGCTTAAACTATAAATATGCCCAGAAGGTGTAGGCACAATATGGCCTTGCCATTCTTCCTAATGAAATAAAGAACAAACAAGAAATGTCAGTTAATCATTAATTTTCTGTCACATTTAATTTTAACTGTGAATGACATGGAGGGATATTTGCTAGCAACTTCCTGAGTTGCTATCATTTGATATTCATAAAATGACATTTGGTGGATAGAGATTAGCACTTTAACAGTTCAATTTTGAGTAGGAAGGCCATCAACCAAGCAAAAATTCCTAGCATATGGTCATGCTCAGAAAGTTGTAATTTGTTTGGTTTGAATGTAATTTGTTTGCTTTGTGATTTCTTATCTTGATTATGTATATAATCACCATGCTTTTGTTTTCTTTTACTATAGACTATTGATATCCTTATTATTGCAAGTGTTTACATAATACCGAATGTATTATCCTATATCAGTGGCACGTGAGGATATAGTCTTATAAATGGATGCAATTAAAATAGCATACTACTTACTATCAATGTTCCATAGTAAAATAAATTGGTAATATTTAGAAATATTAGAAATTATTTTAAATAGGCTATCTTTGTATTATATATTTTAAGTTAATATTCATTGAAAACACTTAATGTTTAATTTAAATTATTATGTATTTGAATATTTTTAATGAAATTGCTAACTCTGAATTTACATAATTTTCTGGAAGTACCTCTACTAAAACTTATTTATTCTGCTTGTCTCCAGTACTTTGTTTTTGCTTAATCCTGTTACTCTGGAAAGCAGACATTTTTCCCCATGGAATTTTTTCCTCTCCAAAAATGTCAGAAAAATTGACAGCTCTCCAATGAAGATGAAATTAGAATAGCAGCCCACAAAAGGAAAAACCCAACCATACACGCATATAATTGTTAATTAGAACCCCAAACCTGTGAGACAATGACTTGTTTGCAAGGCAATTATGTCATTGCCTTGTATGTATCAGATGTTACTGTTCAGGCATCATCAAAGGGCAGATCAGAGGGTCCAAACTCCTCCCTGAATTGTGTAGCATTAATCAAAGCACGCCCCCAATAGTTACTCTGCATTGTTCCTGAAATAGCCGCAAACAGCTGAAAATGGCTAAGACTGGAAATTCAACAAAAAAGAGATCTCCATGAACTTGCTAGGTTTTGTCGTTGTTGTTTTTGTTTCGTTTTAACCTATTGAGTCTATTGTTGCTAATGAGTTCTAACGGAGGTACCAACAAACCGCAAACTGAATCAATGAAATTGGCTCCGATATATCTGGAAGAAATGTAATTATGTGTGATTGTTTATAATGGCAATAATAACTACAATAAGTAATAATAAAATAATCTTAATATTTTAGGCACTTGTATTGGTGTGTTACTGGGTTCTGTCTTCCTGCTGCATTTTGATTACCATTTATATACAACAGGTATTTCAATTATTCACACTTGAGTCAACCACTAAACTCTTATTAGGGTGACTTTCTCCTCATCAATATGGTACACTGACTTATATTGAATAAAAAAAAGAAAGGACATGTATAACTATAAAAGAAAACATGTAAGGGGTGCCTGGGTGGCCCAGTCAGTTAAGGGTCCGACTTCAGCTCAGGTCATGATCTCCCAGTCCGTGAGTTCGAGCCCCACGTCAGGCTCTGTGCTGACCGCTCAGAGCCTGGAACCTGCTTCAGATTCTGTGTCTCCCTGTCTCTGCCCCTCCCCTGCTCATGCTCTGTCTCTCTCTGTCTCAAAAACAAATGAAAACATTACAAAGAATTTAAGAAAAAAACCATATACATACATTTTTCTTTCAGAATTTTTAAGCATCGAAGAGCACGTTTCACGGAATGCAGGCCATGCATTCAGAAACATTTTATGACCACAATTATCGATACATAGTAGAAAATTAGCCAAGTGATAATGACGTGTTAGCTCTCTATTTTACAAATTCAGAACGATTGCTAAAGGATTTTGCTATTCGATAGTCCAATTTCCTTTAGCAGGTAGATAGATAGCTAATGATTATAGAAGGGCTCAAGTACATTAGCTTACTTAAGAGATTACCTGGTTTAGAGGGAATTACCTGCCTTAACCCTCTTAATTTCTGGATGGCAAAGAAATATCGCTATATAGGAAGTATAAGTTAACAAGGAAATTACATTTTAAAACTCTAATTTTTAATACACAGGCTTTTTTTTTTAAATCAAAAGCATGACATATTTTATGAAAGTAGAAGAATGTTTATATGGCTTACATATTTTTCCAGCATAATACAAGTACTTGTAAATAACAAATTAAATCTCATGACCTAGTTTACATGCTTGTGACACACTGATTTTTATATTTTCTCCTGGCAAGACACCGTGTCTTAGAGAAGTTGTGATCATCTCAGCTAAATGGCAAGAATGAAAGCAATCAATGGTCAAATGCAAAGCACAATTATGTTATTTCATTTTTCATAAAATGCTTCAAAGGATGCTTCCCAAACAACCTATACTATCTCTGTCATAAAATGTACCACAAAGACAAGTACCTATTCTCTTACCCTCAGAACTTTAGCAGACTGAGGTCCATGGTAAAACCCTGATTTTAAGCATCCGTTAAGTTCTACCTGATCTGTCTTCATTGGTTATTGAATATGCTTGGTTTCACTGTGAATTGAAATAGTAACAGAAGACAAAAAAAAAAAAAAAAAAAAAGAATGTACTTAAGTGTGTTTCCCAGACACAAGAGTTCTGGCTCTGTATTGTCAGGATTTTCACTTAATAAAGGGGGACTAAGCGATGAGCGCTCCAATGGCTTCTCAGTGCACAGTCCTTTACCCTGAGCTCCTGTCCTGCTCTCTCCACCATTCTCTGAACCACTGATATCTGGACTTTGAGGTCCCTCCACCTTTGATAATAGAAATGATTATATAAAACACTGTGAAATAGTTATGCTTATGTTCAACTATAACACATTATAATTAAAGACCAAAATACTTATGGGATTAAGATTATAAAAGCAATAAAATTAATGATTCAATTGTTCTGAGTCACTTTGAGAATAGAAAAGACTATGCAGAATCATTAGCTTAGCTGTCCCATTTTTCTCTTTAGGTCAAAGAGGGTCAGAGAAAAAGATGGGCCTGTGGAGGTAGAACTTGTAAGGAATGCTTCATTTGAGGTGTTTTGAGGTATATTTAGCGTTAAGGCAGGCTGTCCTCAGATTTTGCTTAAGGAGTTTCCAGTTTATTGACTTGATCCCACTTCATTCACCTTGTAGAAATAGAGAATTACGGTACAAATTTTTATTGACAGGTCCTCATTGGTATGAGCTAGGATGCTTATGTCTTTCATTACATTATCTCCTGCAGTTTCTTTTCCATATTATTAGATTTAAACATCTCAAAATTGTTTTGTCCTCAGTGCTAGTTAACGAAATTTCCATATTTGGCCTCGATATTTCACATCCTAGCTAAAAACTCGTGAAAAGAATCTGCAGAAGATAAAGAGAAAAATATCCCCCTTTCCCCTGAAGAAAATTTGGTACTAACTGCATCCTAATATGAGTTCTGATAAACTCATGAGGTGAGAACACTCACCAAAGTCAGGTCAGAATCAGGGGAAGAATGTCTAAAATTCTTGCTATTGTTAAATTGCCCCAGAGAAGTTATTTGTACAAAGATGTCTTTTAAGGGACTTGAACTTCAGTGAATGATACTATGGATTGTGATCTATAATTCCCAAACATTTGTACCTTAGTGTTTTATTTAATAACTTGTTGCTTTTCTAATAATGACTAAATTAATATATTGGTTTTTAAAAGTTTAAATGAATCAATAGTTTTTGTGTAATGACAAAAGAAGGGCTTTGCAATGCCCTTCTTTTCTGGGTGTCTAGGGGTATGAATAAATCCCAAACTTCTCTTAAATTCCTGATTCATACACACAGTAGAGACTTTTGGCCTCGAAAATATTAATAATGAGCTTTTTGGGTATTGACATGGATAAACTTGTTGAGTTTCCCAATACCGCTGATTAAATTCTTCAAATAGTATCAAATTTATTTTTCCTTGGTCCACTGTAATATATGCATAGTAATGATATAGATAATGCAACATACATGATATGTGTGTGTACTCGGATACATATTTAACTTCAGAATGTTGAATTGCCATCTACTCAATCCACATCTGTCAATATCAAATATCAATACCCAGTTGTTTATATTAATCTTCCCCATTGTTGATTAACATATACAAATGGTTCTTACTAGTGGTAATTCCCCCCCCCCCCACCACCAATAAGACATTTATCAATGTCTGGAGACATTTTTTGCTTGTTAGATTTGGAAGGGGAGGCTGTTAACTGGCATCTAGTGAGTAGAAGTTGGGGATGATGCTAATCATCCTATAAGGCACAGGATAGCCCCCACAACCAAGGATTATATGGCCCCAAATTTCAACAATAGTGAGGTTGAGAAACCCTCTTATAATTGGTAAATGAATAATAAATAATAATTATTTTAAGATATAAGAAATTAAGGACTTAATATTTTAATTTATTGAACCCAAATCTAACAAACTATGATTATAGTGCCGGTAGTCCTGAAGTCCCAATTGTTATATGCTACCAACAGATAAAATTACTTACTTTTAGGAAGCAAGGTGTCAAGATTTTGGAATTTGGAACTGTATCATTTAGGCTCATGTCAAAAATTCACTTACTATACGTATGACCCTGGATAAATTACTAAATATCACATGCTGTCTTGGTCAGTTTGGGCTGTTATAACAAAACCACCATAGATTGGGTGGCTTAAATGGTGGAAATTTATTTATCACTCCAGAGGATGGAAAGGCCAAGATCAAGCTGATCCAATTCATGGTGAGGATTCTCTTCTTGGCTTCAGATGGATGCCTTCTCATTGTGTTCTCTCATGGCAGACAGATCATCTTTCTTGCATCTGTTCTATAAGACCACCACTCCCACTCTTGAGGGCACCACCCTTATGAACTAATCACTTACCGAAGACCCCACATCTAAATACAATTACTTTGGGAGTGAGGACTTCCACATAGGAATTTGGGGAACTCAAGGAAATTTGGGAACTCAAGCCATAGCACAAGCCTTAGTTTACTCATCTATAAAACACTCATAATAGTACCTACATTTTAGAATTACTGTGGTATCAAATTACTTAGAATTTATAAAGTCTGTACAGTAGTAGCTGTCACACATTATATGTTATATAAGTATTATTGTTGTAATACTTGAATACTGAATAATATAAATAAGTGTTTTCTGAGAATGTGAGAGTTTTACATAGAGATTGTTTTCAGGAAAAGACAGCATTTTACTAATTCAAAAAAGCATTTCTTTTCATTTGAGAGCATTTCATATTAATAGTATTTTGTTTTTGATGACACTTTCACCTTCTTGCCTAACGTTTTAAACAATCTTAGAAGTGAAAATACTTTAAATTTGTTATCTCTCAAGCAAGGAGACCTCCCAAACCATTGTACCAAATGAGTATTTTCAGTCTATCAAAGAAGGGTCAAAAATATGTTTATATTATATATATTCAATAACCAATTATACCCTGCAGAATGGTGCTAGCTTTCGACTTTAATTTTAATTGTGTTTTGAGATAAATCATGAAGAAAATAGGTGAAGTATTCTGTAAAGAAAAAGTATAAGGACATTTACTCATGTAAAATATGAATATTTAAAGTTTAAAGGATAGAAATGTTTCTATGTTTATGCTTTTTAATCTTATTAGTCATTAGGCACACACAGTTATTATACAGTTTCTATATATAAATGTACCTATGAGATTTGAATATTATATAATGAAAGTTAAACTATGACAACTAAGGCTTATATTGGATTTTTTATGCTCCTTCCTTAGACATTGTAACTAATGCTTCTATGCTCTATGCTTTTGTGATGGTGCAAGCCTATTCTCATGGTTTTGAGTTCCATATATAATCCAAAAAACCCCAAAATGCTCTCTGTACTCCAGAATTCTACTTCATCTGCACTCCAGTCACTAGATGGTTTCTTAACTAAATTTACATCTACGTTTCCCAAGATCATCCTTAAATCTACTCTTGAAAATCTAAATACAAAAATAAAGTAAAACATTTAATAGAAATGAACACCTGCATTGCTTACCCCGCATAACTCTGCACGAACGGCGACTTGGGTCTATTACTTCTGAAACTTGATTTGCAACTGTCTTTGGTAACTGAAGTTCAACACTGATCACCATAAAGTCATGTAAAGTGAGACTTCCCGTTACTTGTAGTGAATGTTTCCCCATCATCTACTCTCACAATACAAGATTGTGGGTCTCATTTTCCAGCTGAGGAAATTTTTAGTGAGGCTTTTTTGTTTTCATTTTTGTTTTTGTTTTTATTTTATTTCGAGAGAAAGAGCATGAACAGAGAAGGGGCAGAGAGAGGGTAGAAAGAGTGAATCCCCAAGCAGGCTCCAGGCTATCAGAGCAGAGCTCAATGGGCTTGAACCCACCAACTTTGAGATCATACCTGAGTGGAAACCAAGAGCCAGATGCTTAACCAAATGAGCCAACCAGGCACCCCTCATGAGCTTTTTTAAAAAATTTTTTTTAATGTTTTTATTTAATTTTGAGAGACAGAGAGACCGAGGGGAGTGGGGGAGGGGTGGGGAGAGAGGGAGACAGAATGGGAAGCAGGCTCCAGGCTCTGAGTTGTCAGCACAGAGCCTGATGCAGGACTCGAACTCGTGAACATGAGTTCATGGCCCGAGCTGAAGTCAGACACTCAACCAACTGAGCCACCCAAATGCCTTGCCCTTAGTGAGTTTTGATAGAGATTTCCTCCTTATCCTTCCAAATAAAATTTAAATATATTTATACTTAAATTTTCCCTACAATAATGTGTAAGCTCAACTTTAATAATAACTAAATTATGTTTTAATTTTGTATTCATTTTTTTAGATTTTCAATGTTTACATTTTAAAGTGTCTTAAAATCCCGAGTGAAATTGTTTTGCCAGATGGAAAAAAATTCTTGTTTTACTAAAACTTTTCATTTTGAAAACTGTTGTTTTAATGAATTTTGTCAAAGTTCACTCCTCAGATAACCTCTAATTGTGGATGTGTTAAGTTGAAAAGAGTAAGAGTTATACATTAAATGCTTCAATTTGCATAATACTCTATTAAATTAAAAACCAGCATTCATGGGGTGCCTGGGTGGCTCAGTTGGTTAAGTGCCTGACTCTTGGTTTCCACTCAGGTCATGATGTCACAGTTTCATGAGTTAGAGTCATGCATTGGGCTCTGCCCTGGCAGCATGGAGCCTGCTTGGGACACTGTCTCTCTCTCCTTCTCTCTCTGTCTCTGTCTTTCTGCCCTTCCCTGACTCAAGCTGTCTCTGTTGCTCTCAAGAAATGAGTAAATAAACTTAAAAAAAATTACTCATTCGATGAATAGAATTTCCTCTCCATGTTTTTCTCCCAGAAAATGTTAATCCCAGTCTAATCAATGAGATAAACCCAAATTGAGGGACATTTAAAAAATATCAGTTCAGTATCCTTCAAAATTGTGAAGACCATCAAGAAAAAGGAAAGTCTAGAGAAAGTTACAGACCAGAGCAGACTGAGGAGACATGATACCTAAATGTAAAGTGTTATTCTGGATGGGATCCTGAAACACAAAAAGGACTTAGGCGGGATGGAATGAAATCCAAATACACTGTGGAGTTCAGCTACTGAGAACATGCCATTTGCTTCTTTAGTTCTGACAAATGCACCATGTTGATGTAAGAAGACAACAGGGGGTGGTGCACATAGGAACTCTCTATACTCTGTTTACATCTTCTCTGTGAGTCTAAAAATATTTTAAAATAGAGTTTATTTACATAAAATATATCATTCAGAGAAAGGTCAACAGATTATACAAATGAAATCATAATCAAGACTTGCCATTTCAGATAATTGATTTCTTTATATCTTGGATCATTTGGTAGGACAGAAATTTAGAGCATGGTGACATTTACGAGAAAGGCCAAAAAATGATAATTTTTTTCTAAGTGGAATTAAGAGAGGGCCATAGGGAAACACAGAATTTACAATTACATTTAGAACTTGGGAAAGTACAGGTGTGTCTGTAAGAGGCTAAAGAGCTTTCCATCTTTTCTTTTGGAGATGTTACAAATTAATTGAAACTAATGAACAGAAGACAACATGAATATCTATTCTAAATTGTACTTTCAAGTAATTTCCTTTGTCCAGATTCCTAGAAAAATGTATATCGCTCCAACTAGATTTTAATTAGATGCCTAAATCATGTTTTAGAGGTTTCTGAAAGATGAAATCATCTTGAACTATTTCCTAAATCCCACCAATACTCTGTATCCATTCATGTTGAGGAATCAGTCATCTAGTCACATGGGATCAATGAGCCTATCACCATTTAAAGAAACAAACAATGTGACATAGGACTAAAGCAAACTAGTCCTGTTTTAAAGGATATCGTGACACGGATGCACATACATGTTCTAACTTCACCTAAAAAAAAGGATGCTATTTGGAGCACTCTGATACAACAGTGTAGCTGCATTTGCAAAAGGTATTTCCCACCCAGGAGAAATCACCACCTGAACTTTAACAGATGGATGACGAACAGTAGCAATTCCTAATATTTGGAAAAGGCAACAAATACATGACGATAAC
Source organism: Panthera pardus (assembly GCF_024362965.1). Classification (NCBI taxonomy): domain Eukaryota; kingdom Metazoa; phylum Chordata; class Mammalia; order Carnivora; family Felidae; genus Panthera; species Panthera pardus. Next base: position 10,236,151 of record NW_026526765.1, read on the forward strand.
AGGGTTTGGATTCAATTTGTCTTCGGTGCACAGCCTTGGCAAACACTCTTGAAGACGCATTCCAGGCAAGATGGAGAGGACCGGAAAGGTCTTTGACTGGTGGACCACATTTATTTTTGTCCAACCTGTTAGTTCCAGAGAAAGTAGAAATACTCCGACATTTCTTTCCTCCCACCAATGTGTAAAAACTAACCTTAGTGTTACACAGAGATGCCATCAGTCCCCTGCAGGGATCACTCAGGCCTCTCAGGGCAGAATTTGGCATTAATTTAGACCCTGGTTCAAAATGTGTCCTCCCCTGTGTACCCGGAAGACATTAGAGCAAGTAAATGATGTCTCACTCAGTTGGAAGTCCCTCTTAAACGTTACGGATTAAGCCTAATGGGGAAGAGAAAACATAACAGGGATAAATGGCTCTCCTCAAAGGGCTGCAAGAAGACCCAGCGCAGTGCCAGGAGCCCAGAGAGGAGCCTCCCTTGACCTGGGCGTTGGATTACCTGATGGTGCCGCTACAGTCTTTAATGTGGGAGAATAAGCCAAGGGGTTGATGGATCCAGGACTCTCACTGGAATGACAAGAATGACTCTGTACAGCATCTCTCGGAGAGGTGAGATGCAGGAAGCGGTTATGGCATTTCAAAAGCGATGAAAGACGCCTAGGATTTATAACGGCTTCACTCCGCTTCAGTTTCCAGAAGAGTCAACCCAGAGAAGGTGAGCGTACGTCAGTGGTACTTTTATTCTTGACCTGTGCTAAATTCAGTATCTGCCCTTTTGAAAACCACCGGGAAAGGTCAAGTGGTCCGCTGCGAGGAACGGCATGAAAACGCGCGCGGCACCCTGCGTGCACCTGGCGTTGAGAGTGGCCGAGCCGAGAAATTCACTGCTTTTTTCTCCGGTGCTGATTGGGACAAGTTTCCGTTCCAACATTTTCACACCATGCTTGTATTCAAGTTTTGAAAGCCACTCTGAAACAGATGGCTATCAAAAACCTGAAAAAGAGAAAATCACTTGGAAATTTAAATTCAGTAAAGGCTCCCAAGGCTATAATCCTCGTAGTAGTGAAATATCTAATATGATGCTATGTTGGGGGGGGGGGGGGGTAGGAGTGTGAATTTAGAAAATCATTCAATCTGGGGCACCTGTGGCTCAGTTGGTCAAGCGTCTGACTTCAGCTCAGGTCATGATCTCAAGGTCAGTGAGTTGGAGCCCCTCATCCGGCTCCGTGCTGGCAGTTCAGAGCCTGGACCCTTCTTCAGAGTCTGTGTCTCCCTCCCTCTCTCTCTCTCTGCTCCTCCCCGGCTGGAGCTCTGTCTCTCTCAAATGATAAATGTTAAAAAAATATTTTTAAAGAAAAAATCATTCAATTTAGTCAATAAATGTAACTATTGAAGCCATTATTCTAAGTAAAAGGAAAAAGAGAAATAAAAGTAAAAATCAAGGAATAAAAATTAAATGTAAACCAGCATGTCTCTTCTGGATTCACTGCTGCAAACCATCATATTTTAATAGGTTCAAGCCTTGTCACCATGAGATTATCAGTTTAATAAAAATAGTAACCTACACTGAGTAAATCAAAGTACTTAACTGATTATCAAACTTTTGAGCATTATAATTATGAGAGTGTTGTTCAACTTTATCTGGTAACTTAGTTTTACATTTCAGTACCATTGATCATTTAACACTGATATCTTTAATGTCCTGGATTAGGGAATCTTGAAAACACAAGGACCCATATCTGGAGTAGCAAACATCTTTCTATAAAAAATAAATAACTGCCACATATTTCATATTTTATATTTAATTAAAAATTCCCTCTAGGTAGGTTTTCTGGAAATAAGATGGGTAGGACACTTCTGTCTATATTCTGTTTGCAAACATGCCAGTTACAAGGCTGATGGATCACAATATTTCACACAGTATAATTTAGATGAAATACTTAAAAATCATATTGCACTGTTAGAAAGAAAATCAGCTCAGAGAATAAGCTTTCTACAATTTATAGAATGAACTTACAATTGCTGATTTTATTAGTAGCAGCAAAAATGTTCTGTTGCATTATAAGTTAATAGAACATGGCATGGGAAGGAATAGAAAGTTCTTCTATCTGATTGAAGTTGGTACTTTACCAGATCACTAGGTAGTATTATAAGTCCTGATCCTTTCGATGCCATTTTTTCCTTTTGGAAGCTATATTACGCTCTTGATATATTTAGTTTGAAGAACTCTCCACACTCCTAACCATTCCACCCCCACCCCCAAATTATGTTAAGTGTGGGTGAGACAGAACTGTTCTATAATCTGCCAGCTCAAACTATTTTTAAACTTTTTGGTTGCTTGGAATTTTATCCAGTGTATTGGATATCTTCCCTAAAGCTTATTTTTTTCATAAGTATGGCCATCATTTTTTTTATTGTGAAATGTGAGCCAAATACCAAAATGCTCATAAAACTTTTAAAATGGAGGTGAGTGGTTTGTTATAAAGTGAAAACTGATGGGACCACCAACCAAAGAAAGAATAAAAAATTGTCAGAAACTTTCTTAACCTTACTGCTTTGGCTGTCTTCTTTCTCTGATTTTTTTAAAACAATTATTGGAGAGAGAGAGCGAGAGCATGCATGAGTAGGGAAGAGGGGCAGAGGGAGAGAGACAGAATCTTAAGCAGGCTCCCTGTTTAGTGTGGAGCCCAATGCTGGGTTCAATCCCAGAACCCATGGGACCATGACCCATACCCTGGGATCATGACTTGGGGTGAAATCAAGAGTCAGACACTCAACCAACTGAGCCATCCAGATGTCCCTCTTTTCTCTGAATTTTAAGATAATCATTCACTGTATCATTTTCCATTTGTTTGTATTACCACCTTGTATGTATTCCTTAACATCCCTAAACCTTAGGGTGTGGTTTGTTTACTTAAGAAATCTATGATTAGTAAACCAGAAAACAGGTGATACTCTGTTATTAATATATCTGAAAGTATGACTTATTTTGTCATAAAATAGAAGAAATTTTCACATTCCAGACAATTATCAGAAATGGTTGAATTCCTGCTATTGCGTAATTATTTATCTGTTTTAATGGAAGAATTAACCAATCTATGTAAAGAGGCAGACAAGACTAATGATATGTAAATTGGCAAGAAAGAAACACTATCAATTGTAACTATTTGTCATTAATGACTTAGGTATAAGAAACCCAAAAGAAAGACTGGATAAAGTTAGAAAAATAGTAGGCAATAAATGATAATGGCTTCAGAAATCTCTCTTGACTCTTTTAGGCTTAACTTACCTTCTTTTATTATAACTTTCATAAAACAATCAAAAATAGTTAACTCAAAATAGCATTTCAAAAGTAAAGGTACAGAGGCACCTGGGTACCTCAATCAATTGAGCCTCTGATGCTCAATTTCAGCTTAGGTTCATGATCTCACAGTTCATGGGATTGAGCCCCATGTTGGGTTCTGAACTGACATGAAGGAGTCTGCTTGGGATTTTCTGCCCCCACTCCCTGCCGCCTCCACCTTTCACACACACTCTCTCTCCCTCTCATTCTCTCTCTCTCAAAATAAATAAATAAACATGAAAGAAAAGTAAAGCTACAAAGAAATATGTAAAAATTGTATATTACTTTGGTATTAAAAATGTCACAAAAATCTATTTAGCAATATAAAAAGTGATGGATCAAATTGAGATACATAAATGTTTTGTCTTAATCTGATATTTAATCTGATATTGGCAATTATCTCTAAATTAATTTATAAGGTCAATATCATGACAAAAACACAGCTGGCAGAATTTGTTTTTAAGTCTATTTAAAAGATCATCTAAATAAAAAATGCACATGAAAGTCAGGCAATAAACGTTTTGATAAAATGTGTCCCTTTTTTAAAACTTTTAAATCAACCATATTTTCTTTAGACCTGATGTTTGCATTTAAAAGTCTGATCAATTTGTAATTTATTTTCTATAGTGTGAGATGAGAAAAGGAAGTGACCTGCCCATGAAGTAACTAGCCAATGACCTTATTGTCATTTACTTAACTCTTCCCTCTATTGATTTAGAGCATCTCAAACTGAATTTCCTTTTTATAACTAAAATTTTCATATGACACTTTTATTTTAATTTTGTGATCTTGAACAGAATTTACAACATTGTATCATTACAAAGCTATTTAAAGCATTGCAGGTACGTATGATTTTATGCATAATAAGGATGAATTGCAACAAGTATAGAGCATTGAGTGTCGCCTCATCACACAGGGACTCTCAGAGCTGAAGACGCTCAGAGCTGAAGACAGTGTTTAAAGCATTCTATTGGGTGGGGGATCAAAGTAAAAACGAAAAAAAATAAAATAGTGCTTTATTCATTTGTTATGCTTTAGACTTCTTCATCAGCAGACATCATTCTCTTCCTCCTCTCCTTCCTCTTCCTGTTGTTCCTTCTCTTCCTCACTCTTTATAGATGGCTTGTATGGAGGGTTTTTGGGTTTTTTGCTATTGCAAAAGTTGTACCTCCATGTCAGACTTTATGTATTAATAATTTTCTACTTGCAGTTATGTTAGGGAATCATGTGATAAACTTATTTTTAAGTGGTGAAAATGAATGAACAAACAAACAAAAGCAAAGCAAAACACGCAACTTCAATATATGCAGGGAAGATAAAGTATTACAATTGTCAAAAAAGAGACAAAGAGACATTTAAAGTTGTAGATACATTTTTCAATTGTCACAGAACCAAAAAACATTTTTGCTCCTTTGTGTCTGACAAGATAAATAACCGAATATCGTGTAATATCTACTGACATCATTCCCAACACCCAAACCCAGAAATATTATAATTGCAGAACACTGAGAAACAAACATCAGTGTTCAAAGCATCAATGGCTTTCCTTCTGGTGCAAAGGCCAGTGCTAACACAGCACAGCAGCGTGAGGTCAGTGGTAGACAGTTGGCGAGGGGAGGACGAAATTTCCGTTGAAGGGAAGGACTTGATGGGTGGCCACCTTTCTTCTCCATGTTGTTCTGGAGGCACCTTGCATTCTCATACTTTGTATAATCAAAAAGAAACGTGGTTTTGGTTCCGAAACCCTGGGACAGGTATGAGTAAACAAGTAGGGCAGGGTTGTTATTAGAGAGAGCGTGTGGTCTTCAGGCAGGCAAGCTGGAGGCCCAGGGAAGAGCTGGGATTGCACTTTTGGTCTAAAAGCAATCTGAAGACAGAATTCCTTCTTCCTCTGGATACCTCAGGGGTTTTGTTTTGTTTTGTTTTGTTTCCTGAAGGCTTTCACAACTGACTGGAAGAGACACACCCACGTTATGGAGGGTAATACGCTTTACTCAAATCTACTGATGTAAATCGTAATCACATCTAAAAAAGAAATTCCTTCATAATAATATCCACCCTGATGTTTGGCCCAAAAGTGGGTACTGTGGCCTAACCAAGTCGACACACAAAATTAACCATCATAGTGTGGTTGAGTGGGAGGTAGCTGGCCTAGAGATTTTCTCACCTGTCCATCCGCACCTACAGGGACACAAAAGAGAGCTGAGATTTGCTCCTTCCTCTTTGTATATTTCACCAGCCAATTGACCTGATCACCCCGAGGGAATGTGAGCTCACAGGAAGACCATGTTGGTATTCTGGCTACCACAATGGCCTTAAAGAGGAATAAATTTGCTAAGAAAACTAATAATAGACAAAACAGAAAAAAAATGTAACAGAGATGGGATGCCTGGGTGGCTCAGTTAGTTAAGCATCAGACTCTTGATTTTGACTCAGTCTCACAGTTCATTCAGCTGCTTAGGATTCTCTCTCCCTCTCTCTCTGCCCCATCCCTGCTTGCATGCACATGTTCCCTCTCCCTCTGCCCTCTAGCTCATATACATGCATACATACATACATACATACATACATAAGTAAAGTTAAATATAACAGAAGTTTTAAAAAAATCTTATGTAAGTACATAAACACCCTCAGAAAGTCATGAAATAGTATTTTAAATAAAAAGCAGGTGGGGCACCTGGGTGGCTCAGTCAGTTAAGCACCATCTTCGACTCAGGTCATGATCTCGTGGTTTGTGAGTTCAAGCCCACGTCAGGCTCTGTGCTGACAGCTCGGAGGGTGGAGCCTGCTTCGGATTCTGTGTCTCCCTCTCTCTCTGCCCCTCCCCCACTTGCACTCTGTGTCTCTCTCTCAAAAATAAATAAACATTAAAAATTTTTAAAATAAAAATCAGGACTAACCTGATAAAATGCCAAATCAAAGGGAAATTCTAGGTACAAACAATATCACGGGTGAAATAAAAACTCCGTAAATGAACTAAGTATCAAAATACGTAGTTGATGAGATTTAATTGAGCTGAAAGATGCCATTGGGGAACTCTTTCAGAAGTCATAAAGAAGTGATCACTATAGGAATATAAATGAAAGTAAAGTTAAAAGACACTGAAGGCAGAAATAGAAGAGACAACACTTCTAACCTGGACAGGAATACTCACTTATCATAAAATTGGAGTCTCAAAAGGAGAGAAATAAATAAGAAGCATCTGAAGGAATGTTTATCAAGAATCACTAAAAAAGAAAGATGGAAGAGTTCAAACTTAACAGCTGCTGGAATTCTAAAGAAGATAGATAACCAAACTCTACATGGCACAATAGAGACTAAACTTTAAGAATACTAAAACACATACATTTCTACAACCTTCCAGAGACCAATTATGAGCCAGTAGTCAGTTTTAATTTAGGCCTTATAATCCTGATACCAAATGAAGACAAACATAATTTAATATTTAAAGCAAATGAAGGAAAAAAAATCATGTGTTGGAACATATTTGACAACGTGCATTCAAAGGATTTCTGTTTACTCATTCTTTAAGAGAGTTATACAGACCTAGTGTTTGATGAAAAACAAAGACAAAGAGGCAGAGACAGACAAACCCAATAGGCAGCAGTACATTGAAGTGAAAGAATTATAAACGAGTTTCCACATAAATATCAAAGAGTATGTCTCTTGCACTTTTCTCTATGCTGTCATTTGAAAAGGGAGCATCTAGCATAATTTAAATTGTGTTTAGTGCTTATTTATTTATTTTGAGAGAGAGAGCAAGCCGAGGAGGGGCAGACAGAGAGAGAGAGAATCCCAAGCAGGCTCTGTGCTGTCAGCCAAGAACCCCGTGTGGTGCTTGATCTCAGGGACCATGAGGTCATGACCTGAGCTGAAATCAAGAGTCAGATCTTTAACCAACTAAGCCACCCAGGTGTCCCAAGATACTCAAAAAAATTTCTAAACCCCAGTCCTATATATGAATAACATGTCAAGTGTCAGTACACATCTGACAAAACCTGATAATTTAAAGAGAACCCAAAACAGAAAGAAAATAAATATATTGACAAAAAGATAAGGTTTATATTGTCAGAAATAGAAGACAGAAAATAAGATAGAAATAGTTTTTGAAAAATACAAATACACACATAACATATAAGTATAGATTATGCTATATAGCCATATCTAAAAAACAAATCAAAAAAATAGTGAAAACTTTTTTTTTTATTTTACAAATATCCTTGATGTCCAGTTGAATAGAAGAGAGCTGGCATCTTATATAGGCATAAGCATCCAGTCTCTTGGGATACATTTTTTAACATATATGAAAAAATATGACCTCACACAGATATTTAGCTGGAAAGAGAAGAGTTTTTAAATGGACTTTTCAGAGAGTAAAGGGTATTTTCCATCCTGTACAGAAAAATGATTATTTGTGGGATAGGTGCTATGTGTATTTTAGAGATGGGGACAGATCAGAGAAAAGAGAAACAAAGAGAAACAGACTCAGGAAGAAAGAAAAAAGGACAAAAGGGAAGAGAAGAGACAGCAGACAGGGGACCAGGATGAAGAGAGCAGGAAAGAAGCTACAGGAAGAGACAGGGAGGGAGAAAGAATAGGAAGGAGAAAACAGGAAGGAGAATTAAAGGCAGAAAAGAAACAGCTGAAGTATAAATTCAGAAGAAAAAAATTAAAAATCTTAGCATAATCTTGCCTTCCCAAAACACCCAAAACCCTTCACGCTCCAAACACCAAGATCCCTTTGTTGACAAAGAAAAATTATAAATCGAAGTCAAATTGCAGTGAACATGGTAAATGACATCTTAGAAATTCAACATACTACACAGTTGGTATGATTTCCTCACCTTTCTTGGTGGGGGATGGGTAACTCTCTGGACTCATGTCTCTGGGGGAGGTGCTTCTACACCAGAGTTGCTTTCTTGGCTCATTTCCCCGACTTTAACTTTAGAGAGTTTTATTCATGGGATGAAAAATGCACAGTACCTTCCAAGGCCTCACCTAAGAATGTGTGTTTCTTGTAGGAAAGGCATATTCTTTCATCTGTATGGTGAAAGAAGGATGGTCACTAAGGAAGAGGTTGCCTTAACAATAGCAGATATTTTGAAAACTCTTCTGACTGGAGATTTTTCACATGCTCTCATTGCTCTGTCCTCCTATTGGCTGATGTGTTGATTTACAGCGATTTCTCGTGACTTATTTTTAATGGATTAAAAAGTAGGAGGTTTTATGTCGTCATTCATTTGTTTGTTTTAATTTTGTCCTCTAAGACGGGGAGTCTAGGATATTAGTCGGTACACCTAACATTTCCACCCCAAAATCCAACAGTGATGAATATCGAGTTAGTGTTTTGTTGATGGCTTTACCACATTCACATTGGGGTAAAAATTTATTTTTTAAACTGAGTTTTCTCTCATACACAGTTCATCACAGCATTTTGCATGACGAAAAATGACTCTATATTAAAAGTAATTGTATACTTGGCTCAGTTGGTCATGATGTCATGGTTCCTGGGTTTGAGTCCCGGGTCAGGCTCTGTGCTGATACAAGGAAGCTTGCTTGAGATTCTCTATTTCCCTTTCTCTGCCCCTCCCCTGCTGGCACAGGGGATCTCTCAAAATAAATGAATAAACAAAAAATTAATTGTATACTTATACTTTTAATTTTTAATTAAGACATTTTTATTGGTCTAAGTTTAGTGAATATAACTGAAAAAGCTGATTTTGTGTGGTCCAGAGCATTGTACAAAATCCTACTTAAGTCCTACATTGAGATACTTGTTATTGAGATCAAGTATAGAGATCAAATAAGTTAATGATCATTATTTTAATTGTTTACATCACGAAATCACTTAAATAGATATTTTGTTTTGAACAATGGATGACACTACATTACTTTCTCTTCTTTTGAATTCTCTATTTTAAATACAAAACTATTGTTAATTACATTGGTGGTTTTATATTTATCACAGGCCAATGGTCATCTGATGATTTCTGGACAGCTAAGAAACTGAAATGTCCTTTTGAGTAATTAAAAGGCAAATTATTTTTCTGACATTCAATCAATTAAAAAAAAAGCTTTTTTCTGTCTTATTTTATAATAATTCTTGGTTCATTTATTCTATGACCTTTATTTTTTAAGTATTTATTTATTTATTTTGAGAAAGAGTGGGAGTGGGGTAAGGGCAGAGAGAGAGAGAGAGTGAGAGAGAATCCCAAGCAGGTTCCGCACTGTCAGAGTAGAGCCCTACATGGAGCTCATCCCCACAAACTGTGAGATCATGACCTGAACCAAAATCAAGAGTCATATGCTCAACCAAACGAACCACCCAGGTGTTCCATCTATGACCTTCATATTTACAATATCTGTTTACAATTTCTCAGTTATCACATTTTAAGTGGTTTGAATAGTTTTGTTTCCTCTCTGACTTTCTAGACATGAGTTGTAACCCGTAAGTTTATATAGCTATGGATACTTAAATTTAAAATGAATTAAAATAATACCAATTTTAAAAATTAATTTCATAGTTTCCCTACCATAATTCAGATGTTTAATAGTCTCAGGTGGCTACAATTACTCTATTGGAAAGCACTGAGTTATAAACATTTATAAATATTTTCATAATTGCAGAAAGTCATAGGACACATTGTTCTAGAAAATACTTTTATTCTACATATGGATAATTTTTGTTTCTGATAGAGAAGTCTGGAGTCTTAGGCATGGCAACACACTACAGCATATCTAATATTTTTGCATTATTTTCACATATATTAATAAAATAATTTAAATAGTCCATTTAAAAATGATGGCAGTATCATTTGAAACCAATGGCCAAGTTAAAATATTCTGATATAATTGTTTAAGAAATTCTAATCTAGGTTTAAAACTTTTTAGGATTTTTATTAGGTGAAAATTTTAAATCTGTGTGTGTATATATAATATATAGCCACCCAATTGAAAGCTGACTTCTTCCTACATCAAGTTATCTGTAATCGAATTAATTACTTTTACCAACATATATTTAATCATGTCCAAGTGCTTGATACGGAGAATATAAAGCAAGGGCACTGTCTTCTTTTGGTGGGGCCATATGAAATGACACTGAGACAATATGAATTTGATATGAGCTGGGGGCAGGGAAGAGAAGGCAATGTCTGAATTGATTCCTTTTCTCTAGACAGGGAGGCCTGGCTGCCCATGGTGGGACAGAAGGGGACCCAACACAGAGCTCTATAAATAACTTTTATATATTTATTTTTTTAATGCATTTCAAGTATGTGCCTGAATGACAAGGCTAAGTGCCAGAAGCATGTCCTTGACTAGCAAACTCAAACCAGTGATGACCTCACTGATCTTGAAAAATGTGGCTCTAGATAATTATCACAGCTTTTGTTCACTGCAGTGGATTGGAAGTGGGCACTTTACATATTTCTCATTGCAGAAAAACTTAATGTCATATTTTCAAGAGAGTCTGCATTGCCAGAAGCTCTTAGCTCTTATGTTCCATTTTAAGGTTGGATGAGCAGTGCTATTTTTACGCATACAGCTTTATCGACCATGAATAACACCTGAAATTGACTGGTAATGACTCTTTTTAAAGAAAGGGTGCAGGTAACAGGAAAACAGTTGACAGTATATGGACTATAGTGGCAGATACACTAAGAGGAAGAGAACATACTCTCAGTTGAAAAGTGTAAAGACAGTGCTTATAAACATTTGTGCTATTTATATTTTATATATCAAGTATAAATCCATAGGAAAATCCATTTCTTCCAGTTTACTGGAAGTTATTCTGTCAAGTACATCTATCGATGTCTATCACAGTGATAGAAACAAGTGTTTCATTCAGAAAATTCTTATGCAACGAACTAGTTGGTGTTTGATAGCCTTTCATTCACGTGTCTGCTAGGTAATGTCATGCTGAATTTATAACCTCTAAGTGGAAGATAAGACTAATAAATTCTTTTCCTAAATAGAATATAAAAATTAATTAGGGAATGTTGAGAAATAGTAGATCATAGCATAGAATTAAAATTGAAAAGCATCATAAACTATTTATACAATAAAAAACAATGACTTGGATTTTAAAACACAAGTGCTTTGGGGTTCCAGGTTGGCTCTGTGGGTAAAGTGGTTGACTCTTGTTATCAACTCAGGTCATAATCTCATGGCTCTGGTTTATGAGATGGAGGTCCATGTCAGGCTCTGCACAGGCAGCATGAAGCCTGCTTGGGATTCTCTCTCTCTCTCTCTCTCTCTCTCTCTCTCTGTCTCTGCACATCCCCTGCTTGCACTCTCTTTCTCAAAATAAATAAGTAAACTTAACAGGGTGACTGGGTGAGTCAGTGGGTTAAGCATCTGACTCCTGGTTTCAGCTCAGGTCATGATCTCATGATTTCTTTGGTTTGAGCCTCATGTAGGGCTCTGTGCTGACAGCGGGGGGTCTGCTTGGGATTCTCTGTCTTCCTCTCTCTCTGCCCCTCCCCTACTCATGCTGTCTCACTCTCTCACAAAATAAATAAACTTAAAATTAATTAATTAACTTAAAAAATACCCACGTTTTAAAACTCAACTAATACGAGTGTAGCACAATGGATCCTTTTGATGCAATAGTATAAAGTTTCTTACTAAAATTAATTCAGGCCAGTATATAATTATTAAATCATATTTATCTTAAATAGTAATTTTTACCTGACTGCTAATTATATACACTTTATTTTTTAGACTATTTTGGTTAGCTATTTCCAATTCTATGTGAAAAAGTCTGTAGATATTTGCTCAAACAAGGATCCTAGTACAAGTAAATATATATATATATATATATATATATATATATATATATATATATATATATCTACATGCAACTTCTGATTTTATTAGTCTTTAATATATGGATAAATTAGCTAGCAAGCCATTTCTTGAAAAGAAAAGAGAATACAATTTTGGGAGTTTCCTGAAGTTAAAAAAAATTCAGTTGTAAAAGTGCTTTTCATATTCATAAAAGTGTCGACTGGTAAATCTTTTAAAATTCTTTCTCAGCGTGACTCTCAATGGGGCAATGAGTCCAAAATTCTCTATATTTTTAGAGCAACGCTACACCCTATAATACCGTTAAATCTTATCACTTCAGACTTCAATATTCACCAATGGATTGAAATAAGATTCTTTCTGAAATAAGGTTGTGACTCATGATTCTGAAATCTAACTGCATAGACCCTGAAAAAACCATGAATATAGATGAGAAAGTAATGCTGACTTAAGCAAGACATCTACAAACTGTCTTTTACTCTAAAGAAGCTGTTTAACACAAACGTGTGGCTGAAACTAACAAACTATTTTTTGGACAATGGAAATATTCTTAGTCCTTTCAATGGTATGTCTTAATATTAATTGGCAAGCAGCTCTGAAAATATAGATTGATAATTTCTGATGCTAAGTGACACCCTGTAATGATAATGTTTATGTCATTCTTGAATAGAAGAACGGGACTCAACACACCAGAAGTTAGGAAAAATTTCTGATACCTTAGATAATAGAAATGAAATTATATTTTATAATACATTGCTATCTTGTATTAAGAACAAGTTTTACATAATGTCAAACACCTACATGCTATGGGTATAGACATTATGTGTAAGATCTAGGGTCCTGTATTAAAGACGTTTAAATAATTATATAAGGTCTACTTTTTCCCATAAAGTCAATACAAATTTGACAGAGTTTTAGCAAGATTGGTTATATCAGTGGGAAGAGAGTTCCACAGCCTCTACATGTATAAAACTAACATGAAGATAATGTGTAAAGCACTCTGTCACAGGCTGAATTCCTCAAAAAGCAGACTCTAAAACAGATTAATGGGCAGAGTGTTTCTTAGATCATGTTCCAGGATCAACACTTGAGGGAAAGGAAGAAAAACAACATCGGGCAGAGTGAGGAGTTGGCCTCAATGGAGTCTCTACAAAAAGGCCTCCACCACTAACTGTAAGAGTGAGCTCTAAATATGAAGTAACCCTTCAGAATTTTCCAAGATGGGTCTAGGACACTGGGATTTTGGACTCAAGATGACTAGTAATTGGTTGCAGGTTGCATAGGAATAGGGCATAACTTTGAGTGAAGCAACTGTCTTCAGACAATTCCTGAGGAGTCTAAAAATGAGAGCTGTCACCTGCCACATTGTGGGGAGCTGGGATTAATAGGAGATACCACACAAATGCCATCACCATTCCTAAGAGATTATATTTACACAGTTCTATAATCCAGGACATGCAGTTTTCTAGCAATAGGGTTTGGGCCATGTCGCCCCATTGTCATGCAAACTAAAGATAATAAGGTATGGTTCATATGTAAATTTAAAAAAGGTCTAAAAAATGAACTTTAACTTGATTATATATATACATATATATGTACACATTTATGTAGTGTATATATAGATATATATAATGAATTTTAGTGGTCATTGTTATGTGAGGTTTTAAAACTTCAGTTTACCATTATCAAAGTATTGCTCAAGGTGAATCACATTTATCTGTTCAACCTCTATAAGCTGTAAATAGACAATTTAATTATACATATCACAGAATTCAGTGTCTTTGTTTTTTCATGTGCTGTCATCAATAATTGACATCACTTATTGATGCTTATGCTTCTGATAATTAGACAATTATATAGTTGTTTTATCTGATGTTAATGATTGTTTAACATTTATGGTGAAAATCTACAAGAAATTGAGATAAATCAATAATTGTTTATGTGTTTATGAAGAATTTCAATGTATGTAATATTATGTTAAATTATTTTAAATGACACAACAAATATTTTTTATCTTTTGAATAAATTATAATCTAACTGGAAATAAAAGACACAAACAGGTAATTAACAATAAAGAATACTTTGGATGTTGTATTGGAGGGAAAATACTTCATATCACTTGGATCATCACTCGGCTGCAAAACTATTAAATCAAAGAGTTGGCCTAGTTCTCTGAAAGAGAAATAATAATTTAAGAGCTACTATGTGTGTGTGTGTGTGTGTGTGTGTGTGTGTGTGTGTGTGTGTGACTATATATAGCATAATATATTAGATATATAGCATAGTATATTAAAATAAACACCAAGTAGAAGATGCCATTCTTCTAAGTATACCACCTGATCTTTATTTTAATTAATTTAGAGTATGTTTTGATTTATACCATAGCAAGGTATACATCAATGTTTTTTTTTAGTATTTTTAGTTCTTCTTGTATATATTCTTTGTAAATAATTTAAAATTTGCTTTTCAATTTTTATAAGATGTTATCATGTATCTAATTGGAACCATATTAATTTAATTTTGGAGAATTGAATATTCTTAATAATCACCTTCTTATTGAGGAAAATGAAAATCACTTCCAATTATTTATTTTTGTTAATTTTTTTTTTTACCCCTGTATTGATTCTTCTTTGTTCTCCATCACTTTTAGATTCCTTGTTTGTTTGTTTTGTTTTGTTTTGTTTTGTTTTGTTTTGTTTTGTTTCATTTGTACTGCTGGACGATTTGTTTTCTTTGATTCATGATCTTGTTGTTATTCTATTTCTGTTCTGTTCTTCTACTGTCTTTGTTTAATTAAATTCAGGTAACAATTGACTAAAAATGCAAGAAAGTTGTAAGGAATTTATTTCTCACCTGTAAGCTATTGGTATACCATGTAGATATGTGTGGAAGACACAGTGTAGAGATTGTTTCTTCATATTTTCCATATATGAATAGCTTGGGATAGAACTTCTATGGTGTGTGCACATTATTTTTCCTTCCCTTGCAAATTTCAGTCTAGCAATTTATTCTATAAGAAATGAGAGCTAGATGTTAATGTTTATCAACTTTTCTGTAAGTTGAAGTCATGGGGGAGAAGAGGGAGAAGGAATTTTTAACATTTAAAATGATAAGTACTGGGCATTGCTCCCACTATTTGAGAACACTAAATAATCCATATTTTGAACAGTGTTCAATATATTTCTGATTTTTAGGGAGGAGAGGAGAAATCCATTCCCACGGAGAGACAGTCTTAGCCCCCAGTTAGATCTTTAATACAGGTGATAGCATAGAGGATTTTTCTTCAGTCAGAAAGGATTTATCTGAATGCACGTTCTTCCAGATTAGACCGTCAGTCCAGGCAGTTATTTTCAGAATGCACAAGCTGAAATTTGGAAAGGATAAAATTGCCTCTTAATTTTTGTCTTTCCCAATTTGAAGCATCAGCATGAAATGTCAATAGTTTTTAAATTTCTCATACTGATTCTGAGTGCTAGGAAGAGGAATAAAATATCATTTTGTACAGAACTAGTGAATTGAGATATATTTTTTAAATTATTGGATTTATGCTCTTAATTTTTGTCAGACTATGCAAATCGCTTTATTATGTCTTGTTAGCTTAAATACCTGTTCTTATTTTTTTTTTTCTATTCTACATGGCTGCTTTAAAAAATTGATTCAATCTGTTTAAACTAAGACAAAAACAAAACCAAAAAACAGTTTAGCTGTTTCTCCCACCTCCACCCCACCTGCCTCTTGCAACCACCAGTTTGTTCTATCTATGAGCTTGGCTTTTAGAGTTTTGTTTTGTAATGTTTTATTTTGAATTCCACATATGAGATCCCATGTTATTTGTTTTTATGTGACATTTCACTTAGCAAAATGCCCTTGAGGTCCATCCATGTTTTAGCAAATGGCAAGATTTCATTCTTTTCCATCTTTTTATATGGGATATATAAATATCCCATTATTTATCCCATAAAAATGGGATAAATAATATCCCATTGTACATACATGCCAAACTTTTTTTGTCCATTTATCCGTGGAAGGACTTAGACTGTTTCCATATCTTGGTTATTGTAAATAATGCTGCAATGAACATGGGGATGTATATATCACTTGAATTATTGTTTTTGTTTTCTTCAGATAATAATCCAGAAATAGAATTGCTGGATTGTATGTATATTTTTAATTTTTTGAGGAGCCTCCATACTGCTTTTCACAATGGTTATACCAGCTTACATTCTCACTAACAGCGCCCTTTTCTCCATATCCTCACCAACACTTGTTATCTCTTGTCTTTTTGAAAGTAGCCACTCTACCAAGTGTGAGGTGTTGTTTCCTTATGGTTTTCATTTGAGTTTTCCTGACAATTAAGGATGTTGAGAATATGTTCAAGATGTTATTGGTCATCTGTATGTCTTCTTTGGAAAAATGTCATTTTTGGCCCTCCACCTAGTTTTTAGTCAGATTTATTTTTTTTCTATTGAATTGTAGGAGTTCTTTATATATTTTGGATATTAATTCTTTATCACATATACAATCTGCAATCATTTTCTTCTGTTCAGTAGGTTTCTTTTCCATTTTATTGATGATTTCTTTTGCTGTGCAAAAACTTTTTAGTTTGATGGTTGTTTATTTTGCTTTTGTTGCTTTTGCTTGTGGTGTCAGATTCCAAAAGTCATCAAGGAACTTATGTCAAGGAACTGGCCACCTATGTATTCTTCTAGGAATTTTATTGCTTCAAGTCTCTAATCCTTTAACCAATTTTCAGTTAATTTTTTGTGTATCGTGGTCCAATTTCATTCTTTTGGTTAACCATTTTTCCCAAAACTATTTGTTAAAGAGACTATCCTTTCCCGTCATCTATTCTTGGCTCCTTTGTCATAAGTAAGTTACAGTTCATAGTGGCTGGCTTGCTTGTCCCTAGTTAAGACAATGTATTAACAAACAGGAGAGAACAATTCTGCAAATGCTTAAAACTAGGGAAACTTGTAGCATAAAGGCCTTTTTTTTCCTTTTAGTTTGTACTATAAAGGCAATTCTGAAAGATTTTCTTCAGCACCGGAGGATGGTCCAAACTTATCTGGAAAACAGGAGACATGGCTATTTATAATGAATTACTCCTGAAAATTTCAGACTTCATAGATTATCTCTAGGCATGTTCTACTTCTTCAGACTTCTTAATAATATTCTTTTCTAATTTGTGGGTCTCAGGAATACAGAAGTGGATCTGGCTGTGAGGGAAAGAGGACCAATGAGATATGTAAGCTGGGAGGCAAACTTCCCTCTCAGTCAAAACTTAATCTTGATGTTAGTAATTTTAAGCCAAGTTCATTCGTGCATTCCCCCAGAAGACCTGTGGAAGATTTTGCCTGAACTCAACCTGACCTATTGGCCCTGGGTTCCAGAGGAAACTCAGCTGCAATGAAACAGCCTTGGTGTGATTAAACAGGCTCCCTGATGGCAATGTGAACAAATTCTTTATGCATCCAGCCTATCGGACACAATCAGAACACAGTATTTGCAAATGGGATGTTCAGAGTATAGGTCTCACCTCCTTCGAGGAGACATGAAGGGATGGCTGAGCACTGAGTTGGAGGCCGCAGTAAGTACAGCCAACAATCTGAAATGTAGAATTAAACTTCCCTTAATCGAACTATGGTTCTTTTCAGTCAGAACATCCAGAGTAGAAAATGAAGGACTAGATGCAAACTTGAAAAAATTAAAATTAGTGATGGGGGGGGGGGGTAGGGGCGGCGCCTGGGTGGCTCATTTGGTTATGTGTCTGACCTCGGCTCAGATATGATCTCCTGGTCCCTGTGTCTGAGCCTCGCTTCGGGCTCTATGCTGACAGCTGAGAGCCTGGAGCCTGCTTTGGATTCTGTCTCCCTTTCTCTCTGCCCCTTCTCCACTCCCTCGTGTGTACTCTCTCTCTCTCTCAAAAATAAATAAACATTAAAAAATTT
Organism: Panthera pardus; assembly: GCF_024362965.1. Taxonomy (NCBI): domain Eukaryota; kingdom Metazoa; phylum Chordata; class Mammalia; order Carnivora; family Felidae; genus Panthera; species Panthera pardus. The sequence continues at coordinate 10,254,245 of NW_026526765.1, forward strand.
TAAAAAAATTAGTGATGAGGAAGACTCTCTAAGGCGTACTCATGGCAGCAATTCTAGATGAAGAGAATAAGTAATTCATTGCATACTGGGTTTATTTATATTGCATTTGAGCTGCAAAAGAAGAAAGCTGCCAACATAGTTAAGGACTATTCAGCATGTAGCGTTACTACCCTCAGAAGACTGCCAGGAGAAAGTACCTGATGTTTAAAATACATTTTTCATATTATGTTGTACTCCGTAAGGCACATGGAGAAAGAATTGGGAGGACAGCTGTTACTTTCAGGCACTGCAAATACTTCCCTAGATAAAAAGTGAAAGGGTGGGAAAATAAATGTAACAATATCTGGCCCATAACTCTTGTTAAGGAGTGGAGAGTCTCTGTTTAGCAAAGTCTTCTGGAAGTTTCTTAGCAAGGGGTTGACAGCTTTCTGTAAAGGGCCACAGAGTAAATATTTTAGTCTTGCCATCCATACAGTCTCCATTGCAACCACTCAACTCTGCAGTGCTCAGACACTATGGGTTTCACAGGCTGTAATTTAGCCAGGCTCTGGATTCCAAATGAAGTTATAAGAGCTTGTATTTAAACACGACTATGAGGGGCACCTGGCTGGCTCAGTCCGTTGGGCTGACTTCGGCTCAGGTATTGAGGTCATAGTTCGTGAGTTCGAGCCCCACATCAGGCTGGCTACTGTCAGCCTGTCAGCACCGAGCCCACTTTGGGTCCTCTGTCCCCCTCTCTCTGCTCCTCCCCTGATTGCACTCTCCCCACAATAAATAAATATTAAGAAACATGACTACGAAACAACAATAAGGGGTAAATTAGTACCTGTATCACATCAGAACTTTGTGGGTATGGGATGGGAGGCGGTAGGGAGTGACAGAGGTAACAGTATCAGGCAGGAAGGCCACTTAGGTTTGTGGCAAAAGATGGCAGAAAGGAATTCTGCTGCTTCCCTGACCATAGCATGATCTATTATCCAAATTTATGCAATTTATACAACTGCCGTGTAAGCACCTTCACCTCCTGAACTTCCAATAAAATTTGTTTGACAGACCATCACACCATAAAATAAAATCTTTAGCGACCTATGTTTGCTTATTTGCCTCTACAGAGACTACTAAGGAATAGAGGTTGATTTTCATGTGTGGTTGGTATGAATCAAAGAGATAAACACTGCCCTTGCATATGGTGAGAGTGATATTCGGAGTCCTGTGGACACGGTACCTGGAGCCAGTAACTCTGAGATCTAAAGCACTTAACGTGTGCAGAAACCCTGGGGAAGACAGCAGATGGCTGGTGGGATCTAAAATCAGGGTACAAGAGAATCTCAATTATCATGAGAACTTTGCAATAACTATGCATATATTAATTCGCCTTATTAAATAGTCATACGGGTGTCCGCTAGGTCTCAAGAAGAACATGTACTTTATTACATTTTTGCTGGAAATTGTGATGTTATTGTACATGGCTGAAATCAATGTTTGCTGAAACTGGTGTAAAAATTGGTTGAAGCAGTTTATTGGTGGTGGGCTTTTTCCTGTTCTAATATTATGAGGCACCATATTGGGACTCTGGTTTAGCAGTTCTAGGTGAGTCTTTGGATTGTTGTTTTTAAAAATCGCCATCCCAGGGCTTTTTCATATGCTACCAAATTTGCAAATTACTAGATGTGTTTGAACATAAATTGAATAGAGAAAAAATTACCTCCTACTGCCAAGAGAAACATTTTTTTTTTGACCTTTAAATGTCTCATTCACGGGAAATTGGTGAATCTTTGTCTGGCTGGACTACAGGTAGGAAGTGACCCGTTTCATGTCAAGGAGGTTTTGAATGACATATGATTTACTCTAGCATGGAGCACTGATTGGGACAGAGAGAATACAGCTATCAGACAGAATACCAACTCACATTAGAAAGACCAAGAACTGCAGAGTCATTAATAAGGTCAAATTTTTCTGTTATACTGCAAGGTTCTTAGGATAATTGAATATTTTTTTATAATATGTTCTACCTCTCTACATAGATCAAAGCAAAAGTTCATTGGCAGAGACTTGAATGAGCTATTATGGTCCTAAAATGACTAAATAAATGCAGTGCAAACTAAATGGCATACTTTATTTTTATTTTTGGAGAAATACTTATGGAAAGACCCAGTCTGTCCTTTATGCTTGCTCATTGTAAAGCTCTGTAGAGTAAAAATAAACTTTTAGAGGACAATCTATGTGATCTTGTGCTTGTAATTTTCCGGAATTGAAGGGAGAAGATATGTCACTGAAACCTTTCTCAGGATAAGAACCCATCATGCATCATGCATCTTAATTCCTGCCATTAGTATCAGACATCATAACTCATTCAGCAAGCATTTACGGGATTCTCAACATGTTTGAAAACCTACTTATACCACTGAGAATATGCCAGGGAAAAAAAATAGACAAAGTCCCTTATATCTCAGACATGTTTTAGAGGGAAAGACAGAAAATAAATACTGAGTTATTTCTCAAATAAATACCCAGTAGCCCCCGTTAACCATGGGAGATATATTCCAAGACCAGTGGATGTCTGAAACTGCAGATATACTAAACCCTATGTGTGTGTGTGTGTGTGTGTGTGTGTGTGTGTGTGTGTGTGTGTGTATATATATATATATATATATGTGTGTGTGTGTATATATATATATATATATATATATATTTATAGATTTGTTTCCTATGCATAATTCCCTACAATAAAGTTTAATTCATAAATTAGGCAAAGTAAGAGTGTAACAATAAACTAAGAATACAATAGAACAATTACAATGATATATTGTAATAAAATGCTTGTATGACGTCTCTGTCTCTCTCCTCTCAAATTACTGTACTGTTCTCACCCTTCCTCAGATGATATAATGCCTATGTGTTGAGATGAAGCTAAGTGAATGATGCAGGCACTGTGACGTTGTGTTGGGCTACCATTCACGCATTGACAATACATCAGAAGGAGGATCGTCTGCTCCCAGACTGTGATTGGCCACTGAAACTATGGACAGAGGAACTACAGGTAAGGTGGCACAGCTGTGTTGTACAATTTCAGATGTTTCAAGGTCCTACCTGAGAAAATGTAACATGATGGTAATTGAGTATAAAGCGGTGGAGCAGGAAGATGTTGGTACATGCGGTGAGGATGGGAGGAAGACAGATGTCTGGAGAAAGAGGCAACAGTCAGCAAAAATCTGAAGCCGGGGGAGGTTCCATGTGGATACTCCAGGCAGATGAAGCTGCATGTTCAAGGTACTGAGGCAAGGATATACTTGGTGAGTCTGAGGAGTAGTAAGAAAACTAGGAGCCTAGATGATCCCATGCATTATACTAAATAAAAGAATGAAGATGAGAATGGTTTGTAAAAGTAAGTAGAATGGGAGGCATTTCAAAGATGAGGAAATGTACAAACAAAGGTTCCGTGATGCAAAGTTTGTCCAGGGTCTCTTAGAACTTTTACAGCAAACACATGACCTGGGCTCTATAGAGTTAGTACTGCAGAGTTGTTGAAGGCTTTTGAGAATGGAAGTAACATGGAGAAATGAGTATTTAAGGAAGGGTCTCTTTGCAGTGCTATAAAGTGTAAACTGAAATGCAGAGCAAATAAAGAATGAAGAATTAGTAATTAATGGAGTATTTGCATATGATAGATAAAGACAAGGCCTGGAAATGGAGGTAAGAATAATAGGCATTATACATGAAACTATAAAAGTACATGGTAAGCGATTCAAATTGTGGGAAGGAGGAAGTAATCAAGATTTTGGGAGTCAATAATTCATGGTACAATGGTACGGGGGAGGCAGAAGATGAAGTTAGTATCACATAACTGATTTAGAGGTAGGTTGACCTTGAGGTGTGGCTTGCATATTTAAATTAATATATTATCAGATACTGATAATTCCAGTGGTCAAGACTACAAAATTGTTAGAATGTCATGCTCTTGGGTCTATTTGTTGAAGTCGTGAAAGTAGTGGTCTAAAAAATGAGAGTCTGAATTCATAGTTTCAGAATGTAAAGGATGGTATGTTGGCTAAATTTCAACTTTAGGAAATGGGATATTAGTTTTAAATATTGGATTATTTAAAATATTTAAAATGTTTAGATAATTTTAATACATGTAAATGTATGCATATATGTAGATATAATACCTAAGTCTGTTCTAATTTATTTTAATTGTGAGAATGAAACCAGGAAGGATTCTTATATTTCAAAACAAATTATTTAAAATCAGAAAATGATTTTTGTTTCTTGCACATCATTTTCAAAATGTATTTGTTTCTTAAAATTATGTTTAAATAAATCTATTTCATGTTAATAATGAAAAGGATGACTAATACATTATATTTATATTTTATTATCTAAATAATGATATTAATAATAATTTTTATCATAAAATAACTAATATCAGGGTGCCCGCTAAATGCCAGGCACTTTTCAAGACAAGTTACCTGTATTAAATCATTTAAATATCACAACACTCCAATAAATATGGACTACATTTTTAATGGTTTCCAGATGAGGAAACAGAGATGTGTGAAAGGTTAGTAACACTCAAGGTCACGCAATTAGCAACTGACAGAGTCAGGTGCAGACACGTCTTATCATTAAAAAAAAAAAAAAGAGGGTAGGGATCATTCCTATTGAATAATATATTACCATCTATGTGAAAAATACATTTCATTTGATGAGACAACCTGATGAAAAGAGGTTTTAGAAACATTTATTTTGGATGGATCTCATGAGTGTAGAGGTGGTGAAACTTAGCTCTTGAGTTAAAGTCATTCAAGTGCATGGCAATTAACTTTTGGACAAAGTAAGTCACTTGTTTTATTATGAGAAGCTAAATTCTCTTGTTTTTTACATAATTTTATCTAGTACCCTTCAAAACAAGGTTTTATTTTACCCTAAAAATAGAGCTATATTTTGCCTGGTGTTCATTGTCTAGAAAGGAAACTATTAAACTAATGATCAGAATTAATTCCATTTCAAAAGTAGATCGTTAATATCAGGCAACAAAATCTTAATTGGAAATGCCTTCTTAAAGCATGAAATTTGTTGTGTAATCCAACTCCCAATAACAGTGATGGAAGGCACATGAAGTAATATCCCTTGGGAATCCAGAAAATTTACAGCTGACAATGTAAAGTATCTCTCTGAGTTACAGGCCCTATAATAATTTCTTCACTTATAGAAGAATATGTTTAATTTGCATCACTGCAACTCAAATAGCACTATTTTTCTGTAATTAAAACGTGGCCTGTATAGTACATCTATGTGAATAAAGAGATCAGAATATATTACCGAGGCTTTTCTTAGCAACCACAGACGAAATTCTTTTTTTTTTCTGAATATTTTGTAATTTACAAAAGATAACAAAGTCAGAAAGAAAACAAGTCTTCCAAACACAATAATTTTAGAAATGTGTGAGGAAAATCGGTGGTTTGCCATGATAGCAATTTCAGCTTGACAAATTAGTAGTAATTTCCTTATCGTTAATCTTAACACTATTCTTCTTTTTAGAAACATTACATATTTATCATATACTTCCTAAAATTACACAAGGACATTTTTGTATTTATGAATGCATGTGTTTAAATACAATTTCTACAAATACACGAGAGAATCTGCCCTCTACATGTAATACATATTTAATCTACACACCAGATTTAAATTCTGCTATGTTTTTAAGTTTCACAATCATTCTTTACATTTTCATTTCCTTTTCAGCTACACAAAGTCTCTTTTTGTTCAGTTTTTAAACTTCCTCATGGGTTGTTTTCTTTTGGCAACTTCAGGATAGGATTACTGATTTGGGGTAAGATTACCAACGTTTATTTGTTTGTCTTTATAGTTACCATTTTAGACCATTGTCTTTCTGATGCTCTCTCTGTCTTCAGAAAGTGCTTGAATTTTCCTTGGTCACTAGTCTTTTCTTCATAGTTCCAATATTTGTTGTTTCATTACTTACTCCCATTACCTCAGATTGGGTCATTTCCAACAGATTAGTTAGAAGAGGCTCGTTCACCCTCTCTTCTGCTTGGGTTTTATCCACATCCTACCTATTCTCAGATCTGTATCTGAAAGGCAGGTTGAGTTTTACAAACCTGAGGAATGTCTGCATTGTTTGTCTGATTTCCATCTACTGTAGATATGCAGATCTGAAAACAGATTATTCTCTCCCTATCTCATCTGCCTTCCTGACATTTCCAAAATTCATCAACAGAAGAAACTGCGTTCTTTGGGGGTAAGTCTCTAGTAACATGTTTCTTCCCTCTCTGTTCCTGATAAAAAGTTTTAATTTACAGGCATTACATTTCCAAAATTCAGTGGAAATATGCCAATGATTTGTCTCTGTGGTACATGAAATAATGCCTTCCCAACCTGTGGATGTGTGCATCCTAATTCTCAGAACTTGAAAGAAAATAGGTTTCCTTACATGGTTTAGGGAACTTAGCAAATGTGATTAAGTATATGGACCTTAAGAAGGTGAGATTATTCTGGATTATCTATGTGGACTCATGTAATCACGTAATTCCTTAAGCGCAGAAAATGTTTTTTGGCTAGTTCAGAGGACTATGGCACAAGAAGACACAAATTGTCTTTGCTGGCATTGAAGACGGAGGAAGAGGCCCTCGAGGCAAGAAATACAGCAAATCATAGAAGCTGGATACAGTCCTCAGCTGACAGCCAAGAATGACACAGAAACCCAGTGCTATAGCCCCACAGAAATAAATTCTACCAACAATCCAAAGAAACAGGAAATTGGTCCTGTTTCTAAGCTTCCAGGAAAGAAACAGTGACTTAAAATCTTGATTTTAGTTTAGTGAGTTTCTTACCAGACATCAGATTTAAAGAATTCTAAGAATAAGTTTGTACTGTTTGATTTTGGGTTTGTTATAGCAAAAATAGAAAACGAATATAGTATCCTCAACCTTCCTGTCTCCCCCTCTTACCTTCTTGTTAATTTTTTTCTTGGGAGTAAAATACTATGAATACAGAGAAACAGAAAGGGAGACAGACTGTGACACAGTATAGTACCTCATAAGAAACATACACATATGTATATGAGATAAATAAAGCTAATTTATCTGATAAGTATAAACTTTGAACAACCAAGGGCCAAGGGAAAAGAATGTACTGGCTGGTCAGCACAGAATGGAGGTCATCCTACCAGTCTTGTGTCTTAGGAAAAAACTCCCATATTTTATATGTTGTCCAGGAAAATACATTTGTAAAAGACAGTGTTGGGATTTACTCTGTAGTCAAAACCCAGAGTTTGAACAAGCCACTAGATATTACTGCATTTCTCTTTGTATCTAAGAAAGAGACACTCAGTCTTTCAAGGGTATGATATGAATTAATTTGGTATGGAATTGGTAAGATTAAAAATTACATACTGAGCTTAAATTCAAAGCAAAGAATAATTGGTTATACATCATTTTCAATGAGATAATATGAAACAATTTCTCTCTTTTAATATTTATTAACCAATGCAAAGGGTTTGCAATTAAGCATTGCTTGAACAGTTTTAACATTTGTGTCCACCCAATACCTAAATATTCTCTTATTAATAATTCCCTTATTTTACATATTTTTAATTTGCATTTAATTTTCTTTAATTTACAGCAAGATGTCGTTAGTGGGGATGGTGGAGTATGAAACTCCAAAAATCTATTCCTCCATAAATGCTATGAAAACATGGCAAAAACTGTCAAAATTGAATTTTTCAGAACTCTTGAAATTAACCAAATGTTTGCAACAATATAAAGTGTTTATTCAATAAAAACAATTGGCTCTTGTTAAAACCAGTGAACTTGTTCCATTGCCTTTCCCCTCTCCACAACTCCGGAGTAACTTTAAAAACCAATAGTTCCACAATCATGGGAACAAACAGTAGCTTAGCGGTCTCTGGAGGAGGTAGAAGGAGTCTGGACCTCACCAAAAGTATTATTTTAAGAGAACTGTGATTATTTGACTTTTCTGGCAGTTGCCTGGAAGTACCCACTGACAAGGTTTATCTTTTTTTATACCGAATCAGAGTTTACTCAGGCAAAATTGCCTTTCCTGCCTGTCTGATCATTGAAGGTGCGACCCAACATGCACAGAGAATTATTTAGCAAAATCTGGGAGAATATCAGTTCCAGTCATTGAAAGAAACCTCAGTACAATTATATGTTGACCAATAAGCTGAGAAGAGACTTTAGTTTCCACATGCAAAAATACAAAACAACAAAACAGACAAACAAAACATAGTCTTTATAGAGTTAGTTCAGCAAAGTTCTATTGATTAAAGTGGCCAGTTTTCAACCTAAACTTATGAACTATGCAATGCAGCATGAATGTGTGTATCACATTCAAGCAAAACAAAACCGAGTAAATAGAAACTGTCCATCAAGGAGTACAGATGTTGGACTTCCCAGAAAAAAAAAGCCTTAAAATTGGGTGTCTTAAATATATTAAAAGAAATGAAGGAAACCATACGTGTTAGTTTCCTAGAGGTGCCATAACAAAATACACTCTCTGACTTGCATGGACAGCAACATACCTTCATTTTCTCACAGTTCTGGGGGCTGAGTGTCCAAGATGAAAGTGCCAAGAGGGTTTGTTTTGGATGACACATTTCCTCTCAACTTGAAGACAGCACCTGCTCAGTGTGTCTTCACATGGCCTTTCTCTGTGGAGAGAGAGGGTTGGGGGCTCTGGTGTCTCTCACTTTTTTTTTTTACAAGGATATCAATCCTTTCACTTTAGAGCCCTTATGATGCCATTTGACTTTAACTACCTCCTTGAGGGTCCTATCTCCAAATAAAATCACATTGGGAGTTATAATTCAAACATATAAATTTCGAGGTTAAAAAAATTCAATGTATAATATTATGCTAAACAAACTAAAGGAAACTATGAGAATAATGTCGCACTGAATAGAGAATATTCATAAAGTTATAAAAATTATGAGACGCAAATAAAAATTCAAGACTTGAAAATTATAGTGACTGATGAAAACCTCACTGGAATGGCTATCATGGGAGATTTAAGCTGGCAAGAGAAAACTGAGGTTATCTAATTTTAAAAGCAGAAAAAAAAAAGAAGAAAAATAAACAAAACCTTAGAGACCTCTAGAAAATCATAAAGCACACCAACATACACATAATGGGAGTCCCAGGAAGCGGGGAGAGAGATTTAGTATTATAAAAAACAGTGGCCTAAATTTTTCAAATTTGATGATCAGCATTAATCTACACTGCCAAGAATTTCAATGCCAATTTTGATAAACTCAAAGAAGGTTAAACTTCACATCAAAATCAACCTGTTGAAAGATAAAGGAAAAGAGATTAAAAAAAAACAGAGAGATGATTTATTACATTTGTTATGAATTGAATTGTGTACACCCAAACAGAATTTATGAATTCTGTTGAAGTTCTAACTCTTGCTATGACTGACTTTGGAGATAAATCCTTTAAGAAGGTAATTCAGGTTAAATGAGGTCATAAGGGTAGAAATCTAATATAATAGGACTGATGTCATTGTAAGCAGAGGAAGAGACCGGAATGCATAAGCACAAAAGAAAGGTCAGGTGAGAACTCAATGAGAGACCTCTATATGAAAGCCAGGGAGAAGGACTTCAGGAGAAATCAATCCTGCTTATACTTAGATCTTGAACTTGAGCTTCCAGAATTATGAAAAAAATAAATTTCTGTTCTTTAAGCCACACAGTCTGTGGTGTTTTGCTGTGGTAGCCCTAGTAAACTAATATGACATAGATTTCTCAATATGACAAACAGCTGAGTTTTCCTCAGAAACCATAGATGTCAGAAATCAGTGGAGATACCTCAACAAAGAAGGTATAAAGGTGGTAAATAAGTATATGAAGACATGCTCAATACCACTGGCCATTGGGGAACAGCAAATTATATTCTGTTAGAATGGCTAATTAAAAACAAATCTGACAATATCAAATGCTGGTGAGGATGTAGAGAAGGAAGAGCTTTTTTTAAATGCTGGTTAAATGAAAAATGTTAGAGCAAATTTGGAAAGCGGTTTGACAGTTTCTTATGCAGGTAAACATAGGCTTACCGTATGTGATCCAGGAATCACAATCCTAGATATCTATCCTACACATTGGGAAACTTACGCTCACATAAAAATCTGCATGCAAATGCTAATAAAAACTTTATTCATAATCTCCAGAAGCTAGAAGCAATTACACTATCCTTCATAAATGGAAAGAAAAATATGTGGTGGTAAATCCATACAATGGTATGCTATTGAACAATAAAAAGAATGAGCTCTCAAGCCATGGAAAAACATGTATGAATCTTACATTCTTATGGCTACATAATGAAGGCCAAGTTGAAAAGCCATATACAGTTTGAATCTCTTAGTTGACCTTGTTCAAAAGGTAAAACTACAGTGATTATAAAATAGTTCAGTGGTTGTCAAGAGGTTGGGTGTTATGGGAAGAGTGTTAACCAAATGAAGGATAGGAACATTTTGTGGTTTTAAAACAATTCTGTGTGATAATTTATTGGTAGTTACAAACTCCTGACTATATATTTGAGACAGACATTTACAACACAGAATGTTCATATATAAGTATACACTTATATATTTAAATATATATTTATATTTAAATATATTTTAAAATATGTTATATTTGTAGAAGATTAGGGATTATAGGATGCAATGCAGAATGTATTCTTTAAATAAACAATAAAGTAAAGAAATAGCAAGTAATGAGATGATGGGTGTCAATTTTCTCACTGCTGGATTGGGAAGTTATAGATCAACAAGAAAAAAAAAGGCTAGGATGGGCATCTGGGTGCCTCAGTCAGTTGAGTGTCTGACTCTTGATTTTGGCTCAGTTGATGATCCCAGGGTCATGGGATCAAGCCTTATTTTGGACTTCATGCTGAGCATGGAGCATGTTTGGGATTCTCTCTCTCTCTCTCTCTCTCTCTCTCTCTCTCTCTTTCTCTCTCTGTCTCATTCTGCCCCTCTCCCACTGTGTTCTCTTTTTCTCTTAAAAATTTTAAATAAAAAAAGGTTAGGATACAATTACTAAGTAAGGATTATAGATAGAGACATAAGTATAAACCATTGTTTACCTTAATATTGACACATATGGGGGCATATAGAAATAATTGTAGATATGTGCATATACACAGGTCACTATAGCTATGTGTGCCCTTGCTCTGTCAACTGAGAGGACCTATAAGCACCAATAATACTTCAGTAGCAACAAGCACATCTAGTTCCTAAACCTTGATTCTAATACTATTCTCCAATAAGAAGAGCATAGACTCTTGGTAAAATGGTGGATACCAGGATTGAACAGGAAACATAGCAGATAGAGCCTTGAAGTATTTTTGATTATCAAAAAGTAAACATACACACTCCACTATGTCAATGAGAGCCAACGGAAAGTATTTCCAATGGTCCAATGGTCCAAAGTGGAATAATTTGAATAACAAAGATGTATTAGATTATAGACCAAAGCATAAAAATATCTATAACTTCACACTGATATAAATACATGATTAAATATATAAATAAGACAAAGAAAATGGACAAATCTTAAGTGCAGAATAATACCGAATGTGTAGGTTGTCTGTAGCTAGCATAGAGATTTTATAATTCTGCTCAGCTCCTTCATTGTGGACTGTGCGTAGTGACTTCCTTTTAAACAGTATAGAAACGTGGAAAAAGAAAAATCTTGCAGTCTAGAAACAATAGCCTGGCAAATACTATTACACTACCACAGACAGTTGATGATTGTTTGTACCCTTGAGATGATATGATGAGAATGACATTTTACCTCTTTCTTCTCAAAACCCCATAACATTGTTTAATCATGAGGAAAAACATCAGAGACATATCACTATGGGAGGCAGTCCCAAAATACCTGATTATTACCCTCACAACTATCAAGGTCACAAACAATAAGAAAATTCTGGGATACTATCATAGCCAAGAGAAGGCTATGAACTATAGAAGGCTACCTCAAGAATACTGACTGTAGTGTGGTATCCTGAATGAAATGCTAGAAGAGAAAAAGGGCATTTAGTACAAACTAAGGAAATATGAAAGAAGTATAGATTTTAGTTAAAAAATAATGTATCAATATTGGCTCAATTTGACAAATACACAATTCTAATTTAAAATATTAAGGAAATAATATATTCTAATATAAAATAAAAAAAGGAAAACTGGATATATTGCATAAAGGAATTCTTGGTACTATTTTCAATTTTTCTGTAAATTTAAGCTATTATTTTGAAGAGTTTATTAAAAAAAACTCTTTTGTAGGCTGGAATTTTCCAGCCACCAAAAAAATAAACATCTTTCATGTTGTGGCAATAGATCAGCTATCTAAATCAAGTACTGGTACTTAAGTGAGTTTCTCTCTTTGATGAGTTACTCATTAATATCGTAGGAGGATATTGTTAGTAAGCCTTTTAAACAGACAGTCCACACCGTTTTTATTGTTATCTTCAAGCAAAAATAAACAATATGGGGGAAAATTTAGCATCGCTTCCAAAATTTTATTCTGCCTTTTTTCACCCTCATTTTTAATAGTGAGATATTTGCAGTTTTCCAAATATTCCATTTATCATGTTACTCTTTTTTATTTTAAATGTTAAATTATTTGTATTAGGTCTTTTATTCTTGGTTTTGCATATTTACTTCAAGAACCATTAAGTATGGACACTGTATGGTCATTTTTAACTTGAGGCAATATCCAAAGGTACATTCTAGTGCCATGATGAAGTATAATGTACACAACATGTGAAACAGAAACCTAGGTAACGAAAACTAGTATTTCAAGACTCTACCAGCACAAGTTATACGGATACACTGTTTTTGCTTGATATCAACTTCTTGCTTTCAGCCATTGTACACAGGGACATTCCAAAACTTAAAATTGCTAGGAATTCTTTATTTTTGGAGAAAGATGGTACTGTACTAGAATAAAGAATACCATTTACTGAGGGCATTTTAAACTAGAATTCAGATGTAACAAAGATTGAAAATCTATAGTATGTTTCATTAAGAGGGTCACAACTTTTTTGTAGTTTCATTACAATGAGCATCTTCCAAGAATATATTATATTATCTTCTATGGTAAAATGACAAGCACAGTCTTCAAAATAATCCCTAAGGCACTTTGAGAAATGGGACATGAAAGTAAAAATTAAATAACCTGCTAATTTTGTATTGCTTTTATAAATGGCTTTAGAGTCTCCACTTTTAATTAAAATACCAGGCTATGTACAGCTCAGAGCTAATCTCAAATTCTCTTTTTAAAATGTTAAACAAAGTACAGAATGTGCTTATTCTCCACTGTAGTTTTAATGACAAACACTTATAATTATGATTTCATGCCATCCGGATGAAGCAACATTCTATTCCTGCCAGGATACTGTGAATTATTTGTGTTTTCTGTAAGCTCGGGGCAAAGGAAAAAGATTTCACAAAAATGCTTAATAAAGTTTTAGGTACACTGATGCAGCATGGTTTGGAAGGTCAGAAAACATGAGATAAGGCACATTTGTGATATTGAGTCTTCATCCTATGACTTCAAGCAAGGTACAAATAGACAACATTCAATTCCAAGTCATTTCAAGTTTCTGGTAAATGTTCGGATAGTCTAAAAAGTATATATGTGAATATTGGGTAATAAATTTGAAAAAGTTCATCCAATGTATATGTCTCTTAAAATATAATCCTGGACAGGTTTAGGACACACAGGATATTCTAGGCAAAATTGACATGAAGAGGGATTCTCAATAAAACTTAACATTCAAGTTGGATTATGGTAATTGAGTCCTGATAATTTTCAGCCAGAAATTTCATTATAGAATGATAGACCATTTAGTTAATTGCTAGATATCTAACATGTGGCAGAGAGTGGGTCAGACATTGAGACTACATAGGAGAGTATATGGTGTAAATAGGGTAAAAATCCAATGTTTTGATTGTTCACACAAGAAGTAAACATTTGGAAGATGAATCCTCAATATGCCTGACTACGTGCATATATTTTGTTACATCTATACACATGCTACAAACATATTAAGTTTATTTTAGAAACCAAATAGCCATTTATGAGAAAAATAAATAGTTAAAATTAATGCTACTTTCTGCCCATAAACCAATGAAAAATTATATGCTTCCTGTGTGGTACATGGTTTCCACATGAAACTAGTTTTTCAGAGTTTCTGGTGATGCAATTGTCCATTTCTCAGCTTGATCATACCTTAATCTTTTTTACAATTTGGGAGATATGTGTGCAGTCTATTCTTCTCTTTTTTAATTTTTTTAACATTTATTCACTTTTTTTTTGTTGTTTTTAAATTTTTTTTTTCAACTTTTTTAATTTATTTTTGGGACAGAGAGAGACAGAGCATGAACGGGGGAGGGGCAGAGAGAGAGGGAGACACAGAATCGGAAACAGGCTCCAGGCTCCGAGCCATCAGCCCAGAGCCTGACGCGGGGCTCGAACTCACGGACCGCGAGATCATGACCTGGCTGAAGTCGGACGCTTAACCGACTGCGCCACCCAGGCGCCCCAACATTTATTCACTTTTGAGAGACAGAGACAGAACATGAGTGGGGGTGGGGAGGGGCAGGCAGAGAGAGAGAGGGAGGCACAGAATCTGAAGCAGGGCTCAGACTCACTGATGGCAAGACCATGACCTGAGCTGAAGTCAGACGCTTAATCAGCCGAGCCACCCAGCCACCCCTGCACAGTCTGTTCTTAAGTTTCACTCAAAGTGATACAAGGCAACACAAGTTAAAGGGATCTAGAATATAGGTTTGTTTACATTTACATTTAAAAATACATGGTTTTTTTTTGATTCTTGAATTTTAATTTGGAATAAGGTTTGAAACAGCAAAAAAACACCAAGTTTATATAACAGAACTGATCTAGTCAATGCTGCATGCTGTGTTAAGCATGTTCTTATATGATTCTCAACATCTTTCTAAAGTATTATATCCAAGTTAAATGGTTAAGAATTGGTTAATCCAGAAGCGAAATCAGAGCAGTGCTCTCATTTAGGGAGAAAAAGAGAAAAACAATAATAAAAAATGGCTTGTACAAATCTGGAACTTCTGTTTTGCTACAAAGTAGAGTCTCTTGGACAGATTTTTTAATAAATATTTGAAACAAAAATCAGTGACTTATCTGGAAGGTGTTGGGGAGGGGTGGGAGGGAACTTGGAATATTTGTTTATTGTTACTGTTCCTGTACAGCTAATTAAAAGGATAGAGCCAAAATTAAGGAAGCATTGCTGTAATTTCAGACCTGTAATTTTAGGGTGTTAGATACAAATACAGAATGAAGATTTTTTTTTTATAACCATCCCATTTAGGGCATCATGGCAAAAGAAAAAATTCAGTGGAGCCAGAAGTTTAGACCCTCATCGGAAACACTCAGATTTTGAATGCAAAGTTTAACATTATTGTTCTAGAATCTACATTTTTCTAGCCTCAAATGGTTTGGCATCTTCAGGGTTACTATTGCCTATGTAGATTCTGTTCTCCTTGTGTCTCAAAACTGCTAACATATTATTAAAGAATGCCAGGGCTATAAGGGTTAGTAGACATAGACTAGCAAAAAATTCTATTGTAAAATCATGATTAAATCCAGATCAAATAAATGAATTTCTGAATAACACAGTGGTATTTTGTGTCAAAGGAGGAGAGCATTACTGATCTCATAACTCTGAGACTGATACTTGATTCATTATGCCATATCACACAATTCAAGGCACTGTGATTTTTAGCTGTTTCTTTTTATTTTATTATATTTTTTCTTTATATTAAGGTGATTCACAAGAATTCAAGATGTTACAGTGTTTGTCTACAGAGAAACTTAGAAAAGAATGTTCTCTGAAGATAATATACACTTGGCATAGTTGTTTCTAATATGAGTTTAGCACCAATTACTTAAACTAAGAAAAAGTCAAATTCTAACCTTTAAAGAATACCCCCTGGAGATACTTCAGAAAAGAGTATGTATATATAAAATTAGGTAGCTGAACAGGTAAAAGATACCTGTAGAAAACATCTAAAGAATAACCCAATGGAACAAGCTATTGTTTGCAAAGAAAGATGTCAGGATAGTTCAACTGGGTCTTTCAATATTCCCTTAAATCATCAAAAAGAGCCTCCTGTGTTACACAATCTCATTTTTTAAATGACGTTTGGATGAAATGTTACATTTCAAAATAAAATCTTGCATTAGAAAATTTGAATAAGAAGATTAAAATGGATATATACAACTCAGCACATTACACTATCTTTACTTATTGTATATACAACCAAAGCTAATTGAGAAATGACTTTAAAACACACTAGACTGTGTATTCATTCCTGGTTAATCTCTGTCATAAGAATATTTTCACAAACATAAAAAAACAACTCAATTCTATTTTCCTTCCTCTATACCTTTGTTCCCTTCTCCTTCTTTATTCTTTCTTTCTTGCAATAAAAAAAAAATTCCTTTTGGCTGATTGTTCCCATCCTTTGGGATGTTCAAATACAGAGATAAACATATTTAAAGTTTGATTTTCAAATCTTTGTCATTTGTTTAAATCCAATGCAAAATCTCAACAGTTGAAGGCTAATAGAAAAAGTCCTAGTATTAATTCATGTGTAGACAAAGACTACTATCATTAAATATTTCCCCTCAAATGCTAATGTGCTACTCTCAACTCTCCTCGAATGCCCGAAACAGAGGCAAGATCTCCTATCAGTTACCTAATACACATAGTCATTGATGTGAATAATCGATCAGCGACAAAAAGGCAACAACATCTAAATTAATTCATGCTCACTATCAAATGAATACAGTTAATAGAGACTGATTTTTAGGTTGACTTGTTAAACAAATAGAAAATAGCATACGATTTATGCCTAAGAGTGATACGAATATAATTATAGATACAAGTGTAGATATGAACAATAATCAAATAGAAAAAACAATGAAACATTTTAAGAACAAAGGGGCATGCTGATTTTCATTACATTCCTATATTTAAAACAATACAGCACAGTGTGAAACATGATGTTGAATTGGAGAACGTAATGTATTCTCTTGCCTGTCTTTGTGCTAAATTTCTAACAGGCTGATTTGTTAAAGAACACAAATGTGTTTGAAAGCACTGTTTCAAGCTTTATTTGGAATAACAACCGTGGACATTTTCACTTTATATACTCCAACTATGATGGCCTCAAGCTTGCAATAATTCAGTATGCTCCGTTTTTTGCACTTCATACATTGCGATTCAGTTGATGTCACTCTACTCATACCATCTGTATGACTCTTAATCCTAGTACTGTTTTGGCTAATGGAGTTGTGGAGAAGAGACTCCTGCTGTTTGCCCACCAGGGAAATGACAGGTTGATAAGAAATATTTCATATTTTTGTCCATTGCCAGTTTGTCAGGTTTTGTCTGTTAATATATTTTTATAGTTTTTTATGAAATAGGCTTCGGTATAAAAGAAATCATATCTGGGGCACCTGGGTGGCTCAGTCGGTTAAGCAGTCGACTTTGGCTCAGGTCATGATCTTGCAGTCCGTGAGTTCAAGCCTGCTTTGGATTCTGTGTCTCCCTCTCTCTCTGTCCTTCCCCTGCTCACGCTCTGTCTGTCTCTCTCTCTCAAAAATAAATAAACCTTAATTTTTTAAAAATCATATCTAATTTATATCTGAATTAAAATTGTAAAGAATTTACTAGAAAGTGAGTAGAATATATACATTCTACTAAATATCATTAAAAAAGTGATAATAGGTGAAAAATTCTCTTTAAATAGAATATCTGAGTTAATGTATATAAATTGTTGAAGGCTTAGAGAAAAAAAGAAGTGATTTGAGTAAAGTTTCAGATTAAAATTAAGCTTGACCAGAAAGATGTGTGGGTGGGGGGATAAATATGTATATATGCGTGTGTGTGTGTGTGTGTGTGTGTGTGTGTGTGTGTGTGTGTGATTCAGGTATAAACTATTGTAGAAGTAAGTTATACAGAGGAATCTTAAACAATAAAGTCAATAGCAATATATTTTAATGTGCCATTAATTACTGTCTTTAGATACATGTGTTTTCAAGGATTTTATAATTTAAAAACACAGGGAAATAGAATAGAATAATTACTTTTAAAGATAGTGTTTAAATAATTTAAAAGTTAGAATTAAGATCATTTTAGGGAATTGTGCCATAACTGGTAATATGATAAGGATCTGATTTATAGCTTCATTTGGAATAAAAAGTCTGAAGCTTGAAGAAATTTTTGAAGTGATACAAGAATAATTATATTATCTTAGTAGCAAAACATTTTCTTAACTACGAAATATGGCAAATACTGAAAAGCCACGTCTTTTTCTATTGATACAAAACATAACTTTCTTGTTAATAATACAACTGTTAAGTAATAAGTCCTCAGTCCTTACTATCCTGCAGACACACTAGTTTCAGAATACATAAAGATTGAAAAATAAGACGTGTAATATAGCTTTTAGGAAGCTTATAACCTCTATATGGAGAGATACCGCTTGAATAAAACAAGTTACAACTAATACTGTTTAAAAAGAGGTGGGGTGCCTCGTGGCTCAGTTGGTTAAGCATCCAAGTCCTGATCTTGGCTCAGGTCATGATCTCGCAGTTTGTGGTTTCGAGCCCCACATCAGGCTCTGCGCTGACAGCGCGGAACCTGCTTGGAATTTTGTGTCTCCCTCTCTCTGCCCCTCCCCTGCATGTTCTCATTCTCTCTCTCTCTCTCAAAAATAAATAAACTAATTTAAAAAAATATATTGTAAAAAAGTATTTAAAAAATGTGTTGAGAATACAAAATGCTACTCTGGAATACTGCCTGGCAGTTTGTTATAAAATTAAACATACATTTCTCATATGATCCAGCAATCACACCCCTTGGTGTTTACACTAAGGAGTTAAAAACTTATGTCTACACAAACACTTGCACGCAGATGTTTATAGCAGCTTTATTCAAAATTGCCAAAACTTGAAGACAACCAAAATGCCCTTTAGTAGGTGAATGGATAAATAAACCATGGTATATGCAGACAGTGGGATATTATTCAGCACTAAAAAGAAATGAGCTTTCAAACCATGGAAACACATAGAGGAACTTAAATGCTTATAACTAAGGGAAAGAAGCCAGTCTAAAAAAAAGCTGCATTCTGTATGATTTAAACCAAATGACATTCTGGAAAAAGCAAAACACTATGGACATAGACGTATCAGTAGTTGCCAGGGGTTGGGGAGAGGGAGGGATGAATGGAGAGAACACAGAGGAATTTTGAGGCAGTGAAACGATTCTGTATGACACTGTGGTAGTGGCTAGAGCCATTATACACTCGTCTAAACTTCTTAAAATGTGCAACACCAAGAGTGCACTCTAATGTAAGCTACAGAACTTTGGGTGACAATGATATGTCAGTATAGGATCACTGATTGTAACAAAGGTATCCATCTGGGGCAGGATTTTAATAGTGGGGAAGGCGGTGCATATGTGGGGGCAAGGGATAGATGAGGCATCTCTGTACCTTCTCTTAAATTTTTCTGTGAACCTAAATTGTTCTAAAAAATCTATTTAAGAAAAGCAATATGTAAACATACATTGGGATTTATTCCCCTTGATAGCTGCTGAAAAGCATGGAGATTATGTGAACACTGAACAGCCTTGTGCAGCATTTAGGACCTCATCCGACAGGAAATGATCTCCTTCAGAATGTATCTAGTGTCAAAAGTTATTATTTTTTATTTTTATTTTTATTTCTTCAGAAAGAGAGCGCGTGTGAGCAGGAGAGAGAGGGGCAGATGGAGGGAAGAGAGAGAGAATCTCAAGTAGGCTCCACACTCAGCATGGAAGCCAGTGTGAGACTTGATCCCACAATCCTGGGATCACCTGAGCCAAAATCAAGAATCAGATATTTAATCAACTGAGCCTCCCAGGTGCCCTGAGTGTCAAAGGTTTTTAACAGCAGAGCGTCCCCAGCTGCAAAGCTCCCAGAAGCTCCCAAAACTTCCCTCTCTGTGGAAAGGGCTTGATGGACAGCATTGTGAAGCGCCACTGATAGCTCTGGGTGAGGTTTGTTTGTTTGTTTTTTAATTTCACATAGAAAAAGGTTGGCCTGGGACCAATCATTCAGAGAAGAAAAAAACATTAATCCTGTGGGAAAGGAGGATCTGGATAAAGTATGAACACCTCTAAGAGTTGAGGAAGGCAGGAAAAAAAAGTCAATAATGCAATCAAGATGGTGACTTTTGCTCTAAGCTGTTCTGAGGTATGGAACTGCAGGGCGCTCCCTCCAACGCTGCCGGAAATACATGGCAAAGACCTAGGCACTGAGGGCCCTGGCGGGAAAGATGCCTTCTGGTCCACCAGCGGTGGCCACATGGGAGAACACGGAGATTAGCCTTGTAATATGCTCACTGCCCATAAGCCCTTGACCTGATGAACAAACTCTCTCTCTCTCTTCTCCCATAATTTTTTCCCTAGGATCTTTTTCAGCCCGAGAAAAGGAAAGACATTTCCACTTTTTCTAAACCATGATAGAGATCACAAAGTCTTAAAAATACTGGTCTGAATCCTAGCAGTGATGACCTCTTTGCCATAGGTTTGCTAGACCAGTCTGCCAAAAAAAAAAAAAAAAAAAAGTGTTGGGCGAACAACTTTATCATGGCAGGATCGTCACAAGCACAATTTTGAAAACGGAGCAGTTAAACCACTATTAGTTTCCCTTACTGTATACAAATTGCCCTATAAAGTGAAAGAGCCTTGCCCTTGATGCTTGTTGTTTGAAGGTATTTGAACAAGCCACGTGTGTCAGGTCCCCGGAACACACTGCGCGTTTGTTTCGCTTTAGAGCTGGTGGAGAACCAAGTCTGTAATAGAGGACTGGTGTCTACATTTTCCTCTTCAGCCCTATTAATACTAATGTATAACTGCTGATAGTGCGTTATCTTTCAGAAATTCGTGCAAATGACTTCCCGAAGTGGATCATTAAATATTTGCCTTTTATCGGAAACATTTAATTCACCCACTTAATGACGTTCAGCTAGAGAAAAATTTTTAAGTGAGAAATCGTTTTTTTATGAGACAGAAATAGCCAGGGACCTCTTCCCCTCTTATACACCAAATAGCATTTGGTAGGATATAAAAACTGTTATTTAACACAAGGAAATATCTTTTCACGGTTTCTGCTGCATTTAATTGTCTTGGCAAGAATGAGTTAGTTTTTTTTTGTTTTGTTTTGTTTTGTTTTGTTTTTCAGCAGGCCTGATTGATCTTTTCGTGTCTCAGACTTTACTATATCAGGTGTTGTTTTTTGTTTTTTTTTTTTCTAACTCTGTAATAAATGATAGTACATGAACATGAAAGGGTATAAATTGAAGAGTCTGTCCTGATGAATTCTCACCAACTGATAACAATGTGGGACCAGGAGCAGGAGAGCATCACCCAGACCAGGAGGCCTCCCCGGGGCCTGTCTTGTTACTGCCCTAATTGCAAACAATACATTGAGTTCCAAGTCTATAGGTTAGTTTTGCCTGTTTATATTCTCTGTTTACCTTTTTTTTTTTCTTAAAAAAGTAATTTGTGAGATTCATCCATATCCCTGTGTTGTTACCACCTGCACAGCCTCATTGTTTTCTTGGATTCATTGTGTGAGCACACCCAAATTTCCAGACTCATTTCACTGTTGATGGGCTTTTAGATATTTTTACCTGGCAACAATTTCATATAATGCCACTATGAATATCCTTATATGTGATTCGTTTGAACATGTGATTTTCACTTCTCTTGAGACTTTCAGGAAGAGGATAGTTGGGTCCTAGATTATGAATAATTCAGTTTTCGTTGATATTGATTAACAGTTTTCAAAAGAGACTATAGCAATTTTTACCCTCACTAGCTGAGCATATGAGTTCTGGTGGCTTGACTTCCGTTGGGAATACTTGGTGTTGTATACTGTGAAATTATAATACAAGGAAGAAAGATATAGTATTTGGTCTTTGTCCCCATTTCTGGCACAGAGCTCCTAAAACTCTTGGAATTTCCTTAGTGATAAGCAGTGTGATAAAGGTATCTTTTGTTAGGTGAATAAAGTGGCTTTATTGTCCCCAGATCACCTAAGGATGGGGGTCATCACCAGAGAAACCAGCTAAGTAATTAGAGGGTTGGAATTTTCAGCCCCACTCTTGACATCCTGGGGGGGGGGAGGGGAGCAGAAGGTTGAATCAATCACCAATGACCAATGATTTCATCTATCATGCCTATGTAATGAAGCTTCCTTCCATAAAAACCCTAAAGTACAGGGTTTGGAGAGCTTCCGGATTGGTGAACATGTGAAAATCTAGGGGAGAGTGGGATGCTCTGAGAGGGCAGAGAAACTGTGCCCTCTTTCCCCAAACCTTGCTCTACACATCTATTTAGCTGGTTGTTCCTGAGTTATATCCTTTTATAGTAAATCGCTAATTTAGTAGGTGAAATGTTTCCCTGAGTTCTGTGAGCGGTTCTAGCAAATTAGTCAAAACCAAGGAGGGGTTGTGGGAACATCTAATCTATAGCCCATTGGTCAGAAGTACAGGTGACAGCCTCGACTTGCCCCTGGTGGTTGAAGGGATGGGGGGGAGATGGCAGTCTTATAGGACAGAATCCTTAAGCTGTGGAATCTGATTATATGTCCTAATAATTATCATCATGGTTATCATAACACCAATAGTATATGGGACAAAACTTCTTAAGCATTTTCTATAAGATAGTCACCAGGATAAGCATTCCGCTTCCAGCCAAACAGCTAAATTAAAATATTTAGGCACAAGAAAACTCATTTATAAGCCAGAATAATCCAACTAAATAAATGTTGAGAGGTGTGTGTCTGCACATATTTATATCACTTTCTGTGTGGATCAAAATACACATATGTAGGCAGATATAGATATGAATATAGATAAAGGTCATGTACACACATATGTGTGGGAAGGAAGGAAGAAAGGAAAGAAGAAAGAAAAGGACAAAAGAGAATGAACTGTATATAGAAACACATCTACTATTACCTGTAAATGCTGTAGCTATATAATAATATTTAATTGTGATTTGATTTGGAGCTTTATTTGGGTTACCTTTATTTTTTTGTTTATATTTTAATGTATTTCACACATTTATAGATGATGTTTCAAATCAAAAAATGAAATTTTTGAAAAAACGTGATTTATTCTACAATATAAGAAGGTATCCATAGAGTGTTAAAAATAAAATGGCTTTAATCTCCAAATCATTATAGATGGCAAAATAGAAACCTGTATGTATAATGTGTATTAGACACATTATACTGGTGTGTAAAATCCTAATATTAATAAGTGTTGTATATATTTTGTTGTCTATCATTCACCTTCCCCACAGTACCTTTTTTTTAAAAAAATAGGAGAACACTGAGGATCATAGAAGTTCAGATAATACAATTCGTAATTGGCAGAGCTCTACCCTAGTTCATTGCGCTCCTACTCTAGACCTTTGGAAACCTTTAAAGAAGACTTAATAGAAGAACAGGCTGAGTCTCAAAAGATGAATAGATGTTCCTCACTTTTGAGATGTTCTAGGCTGGTCCCGAGGAGTGGTCTTCTTTGCAGGAAGTTGTCCCTGGGACGAAAGCCATGAGAATGAGAAGCAGTGTGGTCTAGTGGCTGGAGTGGAGGTGGGGTAAGACTGGAGAGAGGAAAGCCTGGAAAGATGAGCAAGGGACACATCATGGAGAGCCTCAACTGAAAGGATGAAAGACACAAAGGGATTTAAACAATTGTCAAAAGATAGGGTATATTTGTTAGATTTATAATTCAGTCCACATGTAAATCAACATACGACAAACATTCTTGTTTCCAAATTATCCAGTGTTTAAAAAACTTCTTTGAAATTGTTAAGAGTTTGTTTAATGAATAGAATATAATATAAACCTAATGATATCAAACATTCTACTAAACACCTATGTGTGTCTGCTAATAGGTGTTGGGTCCCCATCCTTCAATTTGTTTAAAAAAAAAACTGTCATATTTTTAAAAGACGTTCAAGAGGCTAATGGGTCTGACACCTGATGTAGCTATGGGAAAATATTGGATAAATAGTTACATGTTTATGGTGGTATAAGAGTATGACTATTATTTTATTTCATGAATTTCTGGCAGAAAAAAAGAAAAACCAAAATGTGGATTCCAAAATTGAGAAGAATAACCTGTCTTATCATCAGAGATATATCCTGTTTCCTCTTACAGAAGGCTTAATAAGCCAAGATATTTTTCTTTTGTCCGTGTAATCTTTGACATGAGTCGAAATTCTTTGATTAAAAGCTATTATAATTTATTTTAAATAAAATAATTTATTTAAAATTAATTAAAATAAGTACATAACTGATTTACACACTTGCTTACTCATCTTAACTCAAATTTAGGAATTTGTATTACTCTCTTCTCCTGAATTTTATTTTTGGCTTTCTAACAATATTTTATAAACCACAATCTATAATGGTTACTTGGTTTATTAGCCAGAAAATGGCAGTTAAAACTGATTTTATCTTTTATCTTTTCTGATACCAGATTTTAACCAGCCAGACTCTCCCTAAAGACAGTCCAAGTGAACAGCTGTAAATTCCATAGAACTTAGAAATTGAATGATGTAGACAGAGACAGACTTAGACTTAATCTTGTTAATCTCATAATCACATTCTTCTCTTTATGGCCAAGGTCAAAATCAGGGAGAGAGACACATAAATGGTCATAGTACTCAGCCTAAAATGTCTCTAATGTGTAGAGATAAAGAATGAACAAATGAACCAATGTTACACTTTTCTTTCTGTAACCTAAGTTCTTGGCATGGAAAGACATGGAAATGAATGAAACACTATTTTAGTTCATGGAGAGGAGGGTTGGCAAAATCACTGAAAGGAAGAAGGATAAATCCATATGCAAAGCAACAATGCTTACCAATAAATCGCTGCCCTTGCAGTCCAGTGTAATTAATCTTCCACCAGGAGGCTGCTAGTTCTCTTAGTCATGATTACTCCCTGTGAGGGGCTCAGTGTCCATCTCTGCAATGGCTGGAGAGATCAGATATTGCTGAGATCCTGAATTACCTTTGTATCTGTCCTTATGGCCACCTCTCTCATGTGGTCATCAGGCGAGAACAGAAAAGACTGGTATGTGGTACTAAGCTGCCTTAAATCCCTAGAATAGGTCTTCTTGAACTCCTGATTATGGAAAGGGCTCACTGAAACAAAGGCCTTAAAGAGATTGACACAGGACAAAAATACCCTTTTACCCTCACTTATTCTGAGGGGTTCATCTACAAACTTTATTCCTAACCTTCTGTGCTGCCAATTTTCTTATGTTGTACTTTCTAGATCACAGATTATTCAGCCAAATGTCTAGTGACTGCCAGATAGTTGCCATCTTCCTTGTAAAGCAAAGAAAGTATACTATCAGATGTTCCACTCATATCATGCTTGTTGGGGTTATTTGCCTTTCTCACTGTCCTTCAGGAAAACACCGGTGTGGAGCCAGCTCTTGTAGACTCCCAATTTGGGGTGATGTTTGTGTATGTGTGCATCATTGGTAAACCACAGTTTTTCTTCTAATTCTTCAATGCACTGAAAGAGAGAGCTCTCAAGGCCATGAGGGAGGGTCAAGAGAGGTGTCTATACACCAGCGCTCAATGTCATGGGAGTCTACTGCTCTTTCTACTTACTTTTGCATTGAGCACCTTCTCAAGTCCTGTGTCATACATTCCAATTTCATTTATGGATGAAATTTTTCTGTGATCAATGAACTTGATAACATGGTTCGTCAAATTAACACCCCTCAAAATAATGGCAAGCTCAGGTCTCATGGTTTTACATGGTAATGCTTCAGATATATATGGCAGGATAGAAAATGTCTTCGGTTTTGTTTTTCCCCCAAAATATGAATAATTAACTGCATAAGTAGTTATGTTTTTGTTACAAAATCTTAAGTACCTCTACTGGGATTGCCAGTGCATTGTATATCCTTCACAGCTATCTACAGGGGGCAGTCTAACCTCCCTTATTTTGCTTTTTTGTTTCTCACATCTTTCTTGCAAAGTCTCTACTCTCCTTTGCCACATTTTCTGTCTACTTTTTAACTATATTCTCCCATTCTCACTTTTCCTACTTATCCTCAACAGCTCCATGATCAGTGAGTGGCTCATGCATATGGGGACCACATTTCTACGGAATATGATAAAATAAACAGAAATAAATACATGAAAACAATCTGTGAAGAGGAAGCTCCCTGTTTGCCAAGGATTCTTTGTAACTTTTTCGGAATGAGATGATTTTTTAATTAGGGTAAAAATTTTAATGTCTAGTGATGCAATGCAAGTATAGAATGCAAAAAAGACTGAGTGATGAAAAAGTTAAAATATGAGTATATTATCAAGCTGGGGATTTCCAATAGTAGACTTAGATGGGAAAAATAGCTAAATTCAGGTTAGATTGAGGTACAACCTAAGGGATATTTTGAATTTCTTGAATGGCAATTACCTTAGTATGAAAATTAGCAACTAAATCAAGAAAAAAGAAGATAGGACACTAACCTCTTAAGATAGTTCAGAGTCACCCTGGGTGCACCCAGGATTTGGTTGCAGTGGGCCAGAGGGTCACAGCTGGGTTGCTTTCCTTGACTGGTGTATTGAGCCTCAACTTAAATTTTCTGACTATGATTTGGTTTGGAATTATTAAGTGAGATGGAACAGTGCCCTTTGACAACATGACTTTATAATTGTGGATCTATTTGCACTCAATATCAGTGCAAGCAGATCATCTTATTAAATCCTGTAGCAAAAGATAGCATTTAGTTTTCACTGAGCAAACTATCACTTCACCTAGAAAGTTGCCTCAAATTATATATGTGTGTGTGTGTGTGTGTGTGTGTGTGTGTGTATGTATATATATATATATATGTATATGTATATATATATGTATATGTGTATATATATATATATATATATATATGTATGTATATATGTATATATATCTCCAAACATTTACCAAACACCACAAGGCATGTTGTGTGAAATTCAACATCAGTGGGCTCATAGGGCTGGTTAGTCATATATCAGATATGGCATGAACACACTGCTCTTCTGTGATACGTTCTACATCCTAATTTATATTTCATTCTCCTTTCCCATAGTCTTTGCATGCACCAAACTCCCTTAGGTTAGTTCCCCAAAGAAAATACAGATCTTTTAAGAATGTTTTTGTCTCTGCTGTATCTAGGTTAATGCACTTGCTCGGAAACTACAAGGTATTATTTTTAACTGTAACCTAATTTATCTTTGGATCCATAAACATAATCACATGGCTCATTTCTGATTTTGCATCTAAAGAGACATTCTTTTGTATGTTTAATATACTGGCCTATTATCACCTTATTCTTGATTTTTCTCTGTTTAAATTTAAAAAATTAAAGGACTATGTTTTAAGTTTAAAACACATTAGTATTTTCAAAACATTCACCTTTGATTATTTTTTCTTGTCAATATTGATATATAATGTTGAAGTTTTCATTAGCATTCAAAATTAAACTGCTTTTATTTCCTGTGGCATAATTAGAGTTCATTGCCAAGTTTAGAACATGAGATTGTTAAAATTATTGTATATTCTTTCTTTACTTATAAATGTCCTCCCTTTTCATTTTATGTCATTACTGGAATGATGGAGCATAAAATCTATACCAACGATCATGGTGAGATATTGACATTCAGAGTTTATTTTAACTTATTTTTAACAAGTATCAGACATAAAATCACTGGGAAAATATCTATGAATCAAAATAATAATCTAAAACTGAAATAGACTTAATATTGTCACAAAATGACTGCGGCCATCTTTCTTGATTTTTCTCTATTCTAGCTTTCACTAATATTCAACACCTCACAAAGGACTTTCTCAAACAAAAAAATTAATCTTTATTTTCCTCTAATTGAAAATCTTTAATGAACCTTAGCTGCTCTCATGGCAAGAAGCCAAGCCTCTCAAGAGCACACATCCCAACACAGAGGATTTGGATCATCTTTCCCTTACAAACTCATTGCTTATCACTAAACTCTTATGTATTTCTGCCCACCTTTCTCATGCTACCCACACTTTCATATTTGATGATCGAAGCAGTTTTGTGTTAGATAACTAAGGCATGAACTGCTGAAGCCAAGTTCAATTTAGGTGGAAAATGTATGGGAAGTACATTTTAATTTCTGGTCCCCACAAAACTTTCTAGCCAAATGTATTGGTAATAAGGATAGTATTTTATCCAATATCTTATTTATGTACTCTACTTTTCAACTGGTTTAAAATCTATGTGGGAAAAGAATATGATGCAATTGCTTCTTTAAGTCACAACAAATCACAACATAAGACCTAATATTTTTGTGAACCAAGATTTTTTCCAGAGGAATTGTTTTTAATTTTTTAAAGATGTTTGTTTATTTATTTTTGAGACACGGAGAAAGAGAGAGAGAGAGAGCACAAGCAGGGGACAGGCAGAAAGAGAGGGAGACACAGAATCTGAAGCAGGTTCCAGGCTCCGAGCTGTCAGCCCAGAGCCCAGTAAGGGGCTCAAACCCATGAACTGTGAGATCATGACCTGAGGTGAAGTCGGATGTCCAACCACCTGAGTCACCCAGGTGCCCCTTCAGGGGATTTAATTTTTAAGATCTCCTTAAATCCCTTAAAAGAGTACAAATTCCCTACATAAGCCACAGTGTATTAAAATGCCTTTCTATGTCTAGAGTCTTTCAGTGTCTTGTTCATAGTAAATGATCAAAGCGTATTGTGAAATAATTAAAGTAAGAGAAATAACAGAAAGCCTCTTGATATAAATACGATGTTTTCTATAATTACCTGGCAAAAGAAAGCTAATAGCTGGTGTCTCTGTTTCTGAAACGATGTAAGATATTAATATTCTAGGTTAATGTGACATTATGGTTTTAATTTAGGACACATGTTGTGTTGTAATTATCTTTGTATCACTCCAGCACATAGTATAGTACTTTGAACATAGCAGTAACTTAATCAGTAGTTGCTGGAATACAGATACTTTTACTTAAAAGGGAACTCTGTAAACTCTATATTGAATATATATTAATTTTCTGTGGTAGTTCATTAAAAAAACATGGGTAGAATATAGGCCTCACTTAACCTTTAAGGATTGTGGCTAGAAGCAAAGTTTATCTATCTCAGTCAACAAAACTCCAAATTCCACAAAGGGAAGAAAGTTATTCAATATTTAGATACCTTCTTGTGTTCTAGTTACACAAACAAAGGGCCAACAGCTGTTTATAAATCCCTTTAGCATTACATTCTGGCTTAGGAAAATCAAATTTCTAACATAGAGAATGTACTCCAGCCCTAGGAAATCATTTAATCCAATAGGGATTTGGCAACAGCAATTGGCTTCAAGATTTACGCCCCAGTATGCATTCATTGACCCTGGAAAATGTAAGCACATGGGTTAGGATATATACACTAAATAGGAATTTATCTGGTGAGCAATTAGAACAGAATACTTAGAATCTTGATATGATTCCTCTTCTGCTATATAAAATAGGATGACCATATCCTTTGGAAATTGTCATGTGGTAGGTTTCTATTCTTATGTATTTAAAATGCCATTTGCTTCTATCTTAAAGAATCATCAGGACTGATTATCGTCAAAGGCTCCTTACAACACTTAAATCAAGTCTTCACTCCCATCTCTGTACAGCTCATCATTCATAATTACCCAGGCTCTGTATAACATTTATATTTGCCGTTAGGATATTTATGTGTTCAATGAGATTTCAGTCATTGAACAGGCAGCCATGATTTCACCCAGATCACAGGTGCCCATCACACAAAGCCACCCCCCACCCCCCGGCTGTGAGTGAAATTAAATAAACATACTGAAATTGATCTCTGAATAGTTTCCTGGCCCTGCACCCTAGCTTTAGTATTTATTCTTATTTTATAGAAAGCCTCAAGGGGGGATATAGTAACATATCTGAAAAAAATCATTTTTTAAAAAATTATGTTGCTTTCAGTAATTTTAATAACAATAAATTTATTCCATCCACATTTACGTTTTTCTAAACAGCATTTACAAGAAGCCTATGCCAGAAAAAATATAAAAAGAAGTCTGTGTTTATGAAAAATGAAGACACTTATTAACTTGTCTTTTTGTTATTTGGAGAAAAGGGAAAAAAAGTGTTAAGACAACAAAATGAATAATGTAACATGTTTCTATGACTACAAGAATAGGCATATCGAGCAGGTCCTGTTCTTAGGACATTTGACAAAGTAATAGGCAAAGAAGGAAAATTCACATCTGAGGTATAAAAAAGTTGATGCAAACCACGTAAACAGCATAGTGCAGATTCTGAATACTTGCCCCATTTTGAATATGGTAATCTTCTAATGTAAGTAGTGGTGGCACATAAAAATTTTGTTTCATTTCATGTTATACGATCTACAAAAAGGGGTTTGAAGTGAATATTACAGAAAAAAATCCTCCTCATAGAACTTCTGTTACAATGTTGCTTGTATGATCACTTAGAGTGCTGTATGTAATTCTTATATTTCCTTAGGATGAAAACAAATGAGAGATGTTTTCCCTTTGTTGTGACTAATGGAAGAATCTAAAACACCTTGTAGGGGTACCCGGGTGGCTCAGTCACTCAAGCATCTGACTTCCGGCTCAGGTCATGATCTCAGGATTAGTGAGTTCAAACCCTTTGTTGGGCTCTGTGCTGACAGCTCAGAGCCTGGAGCCTGCTTCGGATTCTGTGTCTCCCTCTCTCTCTGCCCCTTCCCGACTTGCACTCTGTCTCTCTCTCAAACATAAATAAACATTAAAAAATTAAAAATAAATAAAACCAAATACTTTGTAAAATTGTAAGTATTTTCTCCTTGACATAATCAGAAGTTTAGGGTTTAGAAGATAATGAAGTGGGAAAAGGCAATGTGTTTGAAATGAAAACATCAGTGTTTGAGTCCTATCTCCCTTCTTTGATGTAGATCCATTTTCTCCTCTGTGAAATGAATGAGTTGGTCTGAAAGGATCTGTTCTCTTCAAACATTGTATGAATATATTCCAGACACCAACCTAAGTCTTCAGTCTTAGAAGTTGCTCAGACCCCATGGAGACCATCCAAACAAGACAAAGCCTTGTTCCTCTGTCACTCAAGAAGGACCTAGTAAGCCCACATTCTTCTCTTCGGCCCTTTTTTATCACCCTCTGACAGAATGTTAGAATAGAGTAGAAGGTAGCATTGTGTTCAGAGAGCTTTTTTAGTCCTGGGGATTTAACAGATCACATGGTCTTTTTAATCTGTTGTGCTAAGCCTCTCTTTCCATGATTATCCCTAACAGAGAGCCCAGCATATTGATTGATGATTATGCATTTACTATTCTATCTTTCCTCACTCAACTGCAAACATCATAAAAACATCATGAAAAAAAAATGAGATCTATTTTTGACTTTATATCCCTAGTGTTCCCCGCAAGAAATGGTGTTGAAAGTTTCTGCAAGGAGATATTGGGTAGAACAGGGCTGGAAGTACAAGGAAATAATAAAAGTTTACTCAGTCTAATGAATAATGAGTCAATAGTTGCTTTTATTTCTTCATTGTTCCACAAAGTATATTATGCACTTTATTTTTCTTAGTATTGCCTCTACTGAAATTTCCATGAGTTTGTACAAGATATGTTTCCTTAAAATCGACTACTTTTATCACTAAAATAATCTCTGCATCACTAAAATAGTCTTTTGAGACTCTCACTACCATGAGAATTGCTTAGCCAAGAATAAAGGGTCTACTGCCTTCTATTAGAACACAACCACATCCAGTCAACAGGTTTCGTATTTCAGGCATTCCTTAGGGGAAAAAAAAAAATTTTAATGACCAGGGGCGCCTGGGCGGCTCAGTTGGTTAAGCATCCGACTTTGGCTCAGGTCATGATCTGGCGGTCTGTGAGTTCGAGCCCCACGTCAGGCTCTGTGCTGACAGCTCGGAGCCTGGAGCCTGCTTTGGATTCTGTATCTCCTTCTCTCTCTGTTCTTCCCCTGCCTGCGCTCTATATTTCTCTCTCAAAAATAAATAAACATTGGAAAAAATTTTTTTTAAATGACCAATATTAGCTTATTTAAAATATAATTTCAGCACATCATTTTGCCACATAGTTGTTCTTTTCAAGTAGAACATAAACTTTAAATAGAAGCACCTTAAATTTAACACAATGCAGACTCATTACATATAAATTAGAAATATATTTACATTTTATTAAACAGTTATTTATTACTTGCTGCACTGTCTTCACAATACTTTTCCACTGGCAAATAAGGATCTATTGCACGTGTTAATATTTAAGAACCGTAAACTAGTAAAATGTCATTTAATTAGAAAATAACTTATTAAATAGGCATGCTCATCCTATGTTAAGATTTGATAGCTTGGGTAATTTGTATATCTCTTACTTTGCTCATTGAATTCTACATAGATCATGTAGGGTTTAGAAGCTTGGTTCCTAAATTATATAATCTTTATGCACCTGGGCCAAACAAACCCCAATGTCTCTAGAGTAATTAGAGTTAGCAAAACACCTGCATCTGTAACACCTGGTGGCAGTAAAACATAAGTGTAGATTGGACCCTTAGAAATTAGTGAAGGCTTTGGCATCTTGAGCATTTTGGCAACAATAAAAGTAAGTACAAAGTATCACAAAGAAACCAAGTTGTGCAAATACCTAATTTTGCTTCAATAGAACACCTGAAAATGTACACACAAAAGTGAATAGAATTAAATGACTAAATTTAGACCTACTTCTTTTGGATCTCCCTGTCACCCTTTGCAATTTTGGTTTTAAGTAAGCTAAAGTAGGATAAGCAAATTGGCATAATCAAATGTAGGAAATTATCTATCTTTCTATCTATCTATCTATCTATCTATCTATCTATTTTTTTTACTTTTAAAATAATCAAAGCCATCTTGATGTATCAGCTTCTGGGAGGTAGAGTAAATATGTAAAGAACATTATCCAAACTCTCATAGCCTAACTTCAAACGAATCTCAGAGCAAAAAGAAAACCAATTTTGTTCTAACTTAATTGGATGGAATTTAAGAATAATCTATTGCAGACTGTTTTGAAATTAGCCCGGTGTTTGGCTTTTACAACATATGTAGTCAAGTTTCTCAGAAGACTGATTGTTTCAAGTATTTTGCATGCAAATTCACCCGAAGGAGAGAAGTGTATGCAATACCAAGTGCAGAATGTTGAACTTGATCCTCAGTATGCTCCTGCAAAGACAGGGCTTTGAACAGTGACCATAGCAGGCATTTATACTTTTAAAAGATACAAAAAACACCTAATATTTTGCAGAATCATTCAAACTTTTTTTTGGAGGATATCTTTGTTCTGTTTTCTGCTTTCATTAAGAGTTATAGCCCTTATTAGTAGTTTAATGCACACTTTCTCCTTTCTTATTCCAAATCCTGATTTCTGCCCCTTGCTTCCTCAGAAATTGTTCTAATCATTTAGCCAATGACCATCATATTGCTACATTTGGAAACTACTCACTCCATTTTGGAGTTTTTCACTCACTTGGGTTCTGTGGCATTCATCCCTTTTCCAACCTTCTCTGTCTGCCTCAAGGTTCCCTCTATTGTAACTCTGGTTTTTTTTAAATCTTTTTTATGTTTATTTATTTTTAAGAGAGAGAGACACAGAACGTTCCTTCGCTCCCCCTCCCTTCTCCCCTCCCACCCCCCACTTCTTTTTGGTCATCATTAACTACCATCCTCTCTGATCACTCGCAGATGTACAATTCTCTCCCATAATGTTCTGGAACTTTAAATTTCAGTATCCAACTTTCTGCAGAATGTATGTATCAGGAATAGCTTCACCCCTTGCTATATCAATACATATATGTCTGAACTCATCATCTTCTCTCTGAAATTTATTCTTCTGTCTTTATTCAATGTTTTCAGAATGTGACACAATCATCCACATGTAAATTTCAGAAGCTTTGCAATTATCCTGGATTTCTCTCTCATCATTGTTTCCAATCAACTAAAATTTCTTTCTTTTACATCCTCTATTTCTCAATGCATCTTATCACTTCCGTATCTACTGATACTGCTCAGACTCTTTTCCCATCTCTTTTGAACAAATGTGATTGAGTTCGCCACCCTCTCTGCCATTTCTGCTTCACGTCCATATTTTAAAGAACCATCAAATGAACTAAATGAAATTTAAAAAAAAATTGAACAACAATGATTTTCAGAGTGAAGTCCACAGAACAGCAAGATCAGAATTAACTGGCAAATTGTTTGAAATGAAAATCTCAAGCTTCATCACAAAATTACCAAGTCAGAAACTCTAAATATGGGCCCCAGAACCTTTGTTTGACAAGCTGTGATTCTGATAAACTTTCACATTTGAAAACTGTTATTCTACAGCGTAAAATCCAGGACGCCTACACATGCCAGGTAGACTCTTGCTTTCTGTGCCCCACCTATTTGTTTTTCTACCTGAAATAGCTTTGCTAACTTCACTTGTCTAAATTCCTCTCTGCAGTCATTTACACTGATGAGATGTCTTCCCTTCCACAATTTCATTCCTCCAGAGTATCTTCCTGAGCCTTCTAGTTTTTGGTGCATAGCCCTCTGATCTCTTGGCTCACAGATTCCATTAGCCATAGTTCTCCATCCTGAACTGCATGCTCTCTGGGCTGAATGATGGTGTGATATTTATTTCAGCATCTCTGAAGTTCGAGCACTTGGCATAAGGAGAATTCAAGTCGCTAGCTCCCAGCCTCCTTACAATAAGGTAATGTAAATTCAAATATCAGTGAAATACTGCTACTACAACACATAATGAGGATACAGAGCAACTAAAACTCTCAGCCATTGTTGATGGGAGGTGGGGCAGAGTGGGAATGGTTACCCAGTATGGAAAAGAACTTGGCACTTCCTAAAACAGCTAAAAATATGAATACCAATAACAATACTCCAGCAATTGCTGCTTTGCGAATGTACCTAGCAACCTTACACATACGTCCGCAATAAATATTCACAGCAGCTTTTTTATAGTAGCCCCAATAGTGGGAAAACAATTGCTCATCAGCGACATACTTTTCTTTCCAAAATGATGAAAGAAAGAAAGAAAGAAAGAAAGGAAAGAAGAAAGAAAGAAATTGTGAGGACCTTCCTGCACAATTTAGTTAATTTGTTAACATAAAAACAAAAGTGAAGAGAAGGGAAAGATTTATGACCACTACAATTCCTTGACCTCTTCAGGTGGCAGTATGCTTAGTTAAACCATAGGTTGAAGCCTTTCCAATCCTAACGAAGGTGAATGCAAAATCATGACACAGGATGAAGAGGAAAATATATGATCAAGACTATTCTTTAAGTCTATTTATTTATTCTGAGGGAGAGAGAGAGAGAACACAAGTGGGGGAGGCACAGAGAGAGAGAGAAAGAGAGAGAGAGAATCCCAAGCAGGCTCCGCACGGTCAGCACAGAGCCTGACGTTGGGCTCAAACTCACCAACCGTGATCATGACCTGAACTGAAATCAAGAACTGGATGCTTAACTGACAAAGCCACTCAGATGCCCCGAGACTTTAAAGGGGATGTGGTATTTTTTCTTCTTCTAACACGCTCCAAAGAAACCATAGTGTTTACTTTCTGCCCCCTACCTCCAGGCTGCCAAATAAGTGGAACACAAAAGAAAAAATATATTAATAAAATTTGATTTTCCCTCTTTTATAATAAATCCATAAGATATTTATGTTCTTATTACTAAAA
This sequence comes from Panthera pardus, assembly GCF_024362965.1. NCBI lineage: Eukaryota > Metazoa > Chordata > Mammalia > Carnivora > Felidae > Panthera > Panthera pardus. The sequence goes on from NW_026526765.1 coordinate 10,290,138, forward strand.
ACAAGAGCAACAAGCGCCACGTCTAAATAGCAAGGATGAAAAACGCATCGTGTAGGAGCGGGCAAGATTTTCTTATGGAAAGGGAAGGAGAACTAGTTGCATATCTGGTCCTGAATCCTGGCTTTGTGCTTAAGCTCGTCGTACTGCATAGTTTCTATATTAGCGGGGAGGCAATCTGTATTGACAAAATGCCACAATTTTTAATATATAGTGTATTTTGGAATGACCCTTCTCGTATGGGATTGTTATTCAGGACTGACAGAGGGCAAGAAAACATGGAAGAAAGAGAAAAGCAATTTCTCCTCAGTCGTTCTTAAGAGGAAGCAATTAAAGATTTTTTAAATCAATACATAGAAGAACTACACAGAGTAAAACCTCATTAATTGTGCAAAGATGGGGCAGTAATCATTACAAAAGAAGAAAAAGAAAAAAAATTCATTTCCCTCTAGGGGGAAAAAAAATGATGGTTCCATCTAACATTTAAAGTTCAATTATCTGAAAATGAGTTCAGTTCATTCATATACCATAGCAGTGGTTTGGAAAGGAAAAGCTATGTTTTTTAAGTACTGCTTTTGTGGGTTTTAAAAGTTGACGAGCTCTATCAGAGATTTAACAGCTTGAAATGTTAATAGAAAAAGAGAATGCAATTGAAGTAAATAAAATTTACTTTTACATCACAGATTTCATAGGGAAAAATGCTTCAAAAACCATTATAATCACAGCATTCAAATAATAAAAATGTAAGGTGGCAGAAGGAACACCTGTTAAAACTGTAAAGTCAAGGTAAACTTTGACACCATGAAAACAATGCCCTGGGAGATTAACAATAACGTAAATTTGGCAAAGACCTGAACAGGTGATCTGCGTACTGTGTTTTTGTATGTATGTTTGTGTGTCCATGGGTAGGAGGATATTTTCCTCTCAAATATTATGGCCGTGCAAATGAGCATCCCAGTCATCTTAAATTATGTATTTGTGCATTTCTGCTTTAAATAACCAGACATCAACTAGCATCCCTTTCCTTTGGAATAAAACAGTTCATATCCGGAGTTATTTATGGAACACTAGACTATATATTTGCCAGTGCTTCCTCAGACAAGCCGAAGTGATTCTAACAAAAGAACTAACACGAACCAGCATGTGCTGAAGTTCTCGGTGCATGAAATGCTCTCGGTGCAGGGACTTGTCCACGTAGTGCATTGATAGAATTCAATGTGCACTGTTATTTCCCTCCATCTGGCTCGGAAGGAGTGGTTTGACTCAGCAAAGCTCCACAATAAGAAAGATAAGACTTACCCAGGGATCTCATGTATCATACTGTCCATATTTTCTTTTATTTTTAAGTTTATTTATTTATTTTGAGAGAGACGGACAGCAGGACTGAGGGAGGGGCAGAGAGAGGGAGAGAGAGACAATCACAAGCAGGCTCCATGCCATCAGTGCAGAGCCCAACACGGGGCTGGAATTCACGAAACTGTGAGATCATGACCTGACCCAAAACCAAGGGTCTGACACTTAACAGACTGAGCCACCCAAGCGCCCCTGTGCTGTCCATATTTTCAAATATTTTAAGCCCTCATAATTCAAAGACAAAGTGCACAAAGTAGGAAATCTTAATGTCATGTCAATATATCTACTAGAGAGGGAGGCAAACCATAAGAGACTCTTAAATACAGAGAACAAACTGAGGGTTGATGGGGGGGGGGGGATGTGTGATGGGCATTGAGGAGGACACTTGTTTGGATGAGCACTGGGAGTTGTATGTAAGCAATGAATCACGGGAATCTACCCCCCAAACCAAGAGCACACTGTATATACACTGTATGTTAGCCAACTTGACAAGAAATTCTTTACATTAAAAAAATGTGAGAGGATAAATTTCTTTTGTTTTAAGCCGTCCAGTTTGTGATAATTTGTTACAACTGCTACAGGAAACAAATGTGGTAAGAACAAGATGATATGTTAGTTCAATTCAACTATCATTTTAAATACTCTAAAACCACATCTATTTAAACCACTGAGATGGGGCACCTGGGTGGCTCAGTCAGTTGAGTGTCTTGACTTTGGCTCAGGTCATGATCTCACGGTTAGTGGCTTCGAGCCCCGTGTCGGGATTTGCACTGACAGTGGAACCTGCTTCAGATTCTCTGTCTCTTTCTTCCCCTTGCCTGCTCTCTCTCTCTCTCTCTCTCAAAAACGAATAAACATTAAAAACATTTAAAAAAAACTCATGCGCCTCATGTATTATTAATCACCCCATATTTTTGAATAGATAATTGCTTAAAGCCTGATGAAATTTTGCTTGATAAACAAATACACGTGGATAATGACGATGAAAACAAGTTTGCTTTGACCACAGAAGTTCTGGAAGTAGCCCACTGGGTCCCCTGCAAGGGGCAGGGGGTGGTGATAAGAGTATGTCAGAAATGGGAACCTGCTCTCGTTTTGGTACATAGTAAACTATAGGACCTCCATATCTTATAGAGACTGGCTTTGTGTGGAGAGAAGTCAGGAGACATTTTGCAGTTAATGGAACTGAGTTAAGGGACTCGGTGCCTTCTCATAAACTCGCAGAAGGTATTTTTAAGAATTTCCAAGGCAAATATATAGACAAATACATAGACAAATGTGACTCTTGTCTTAACCTTTGTGGTATATTTCCCTGAATCAGTCTGAATCTTACAATAATGCTCTGAGTTATCCTTTATCCCTTAGTGTTGTAGACTCTGGCAAATGACCTATGTTCTACTTTTCTCAGTAAATGAAAGGTCAAACAGAAGGGAACATGACGAATTTGTTACATAACAAATTATCCCCAATTCTGTTTACTAATGGTTGCCACAAACTACAAAATTGAAGCATCCTAAAACAACTGGTTTACTTTTTTCATAATATTTTGTGGGGCCATGTCATTCATTTTTTATTACTTGTCCAGTTACCAGAAACTTAGGAGCTTACAACAACAGCCGTTTATTATCATGAAGGTCTTGTGGGTTAGGAGTCTGGCCATGCAGAGCTGGGCTTTCTGCTCAGGGATTAGACAAGACAGCCTGCATCTTCTACGCCAGCGTAAGAAATGTCTCTCTGATATGCTACCACAGAATCTTATAAATACAATCACAAGAGTGACTATCTCATTATCTTTGCCTCAAGGAACGTGGCATGATCAAGGGACTGAATATCCTGTTGTATTCACAACTCTTGCCCACACTCAAGAAGAGGGGAATATACTGGGTGTGTATATCCAGCTCCAGGCTGGATGTACCTGGAAGCCAATTTAGAATTCTGCCTACACCAGTCAGGAATAAGGAAAGAGCTTGTCTGTGCAATTCTCATTCATCTGAGTGTCTAATGTGGTGCAGTCAAATGTCAGCTGTCTGCAGTCATCTGCAAGTCAGGTGGACCGGATACTCAAGGTGACTTACATGCTGGCATTGATGCTGGCTGTCCTCTGGGAGATGCGATCAGAGAAGTTCCATGTGGACTCTAGGAACGGAGAATCAGGCTTCTGACATGGCAATTGGCTTCTTCTGGATCAACTATCCAAATAAATCGGGCTAAAGCAGAATAGTCTCTTTGGACCTGGCCTTGGAAATCTCATTGTGTTATTTTTCCTATATTCTCTTGGCTATATTGGTTTCAAATCCAACCAGATTTCAGAGTAGGGGATTTTCAGTGGGAAGAGTATCAAATAATTTGCAGGCATGCTTTAAAACTATCGTAGGACGTTAGAATATAAGGACAATCTGTCAAGTTACTAACCTTTGTGGGGTTCTGTATCAAAATGATAGCAATACCTATTTAGTAGAGCGCTTACCATAAGAAAATATGGCAAACATAGATGGAATTAGGACACAATAGCACATGTTATATTTTGTTCAAGTTCCCCAATAGTCGTCATTTTATACTTCACCTGTTATTTCACTAAGGGTCTTTTCCTGGTTCTGTATCAAAAGAAGGCATACCTGTTGCTTTCTCTGAGAAATGGTTTCTGTAATGTGACAGTGAGTGTTCACCGATTTAAGAGTCTGAGTTGTCAGATAATTCATATGCTTGTAGGTTCACAGGCATTTTTTTCTTGGTCAAATTAGATTAGTCTACCTTCAAAAATCATACTCAAATCCTCTGCAATCTTTGGAGGGAAAAATTTCCCATTTTCCTATAGCTGAAGCAGGAAGAGACTTCAACATCACCATCTTCCATACAATTTTAAACTTTTCTCTTTCAGTATGACCTCATACAAAACAGCAATTCTCAATACTCTTTGACATTCATAATTGTCACAAAGTATGATATCTTTAAGTCTGTATTTGGTACAACTCATATATTCAATTGAATACCCATAAGAGTTTCAAGTTTGAATAGTCAACCTCTGTCTCTATACCCTTTCTAAAAATTTAAATATGTATTCACTAGTGTTTCCTTTTCTTTTTTATTCCAATGATTTGAACAATACTTAATTAATGCCTTTTAAATGAATGACTTTTGGCCAGTGAGTTAAATGATTCTTTAACTTCTTTCAAGTAATCTTTCCTCCTAACAAAGGTGGGACTTTTTCCAATTAGTAATGATGATGGCCTAATAATCAGAGAAATTAGTACCAAGTGAAGTTAGTAATTACTGTGTATGTAATTAAAATGTCCGTATAAAAGTTCTAATGTTATAATTCTCAACATTTATGACTAAGATACATTTATAAAATAGCTCATATCTATTGGTAGTCTATGAGAAGGTGATATTTAACTACAAAATGTATATCAATTAGAAATCTTAACCTGTAAAAAATATTAGCCTGCTTTTACTTGGCAATGAACAAATGTACAAAATCGATACTTTTACACATCATAACACTTGTAAAAGTGTATAATTTAACACTTCATGCACAAGTGGTTTTGATACTGTGAGTGGTTTGGACTTCACGTTGGGGTTGAAAGTGCTGTTTTTCTTTGTCTCTTTATAGCTCCATAGTTTCCCCTTGATGCTCTGCATGTTCCACAGAGCTGTGACTGATATGCCCCTGGGATGGGTCACCGGAGGCGATTCATTTAACCTTCCCACCGCTCTCGGGGTGTTTATTTTAAATGTTTTTCCCATAAGCACTTTGTGTGTTAGAACCAGATCCCTGGGCTCTAATAACTCAGAAAAGCTTACATTTGACTTTGAGCCAAACCCCTTTACAAGCATATGTTCTCCCAAAATGCCAAGTTTGAAATTGTCACTATACAAATTCATTGTGAAACTTCAATTTATTATGCAGAATGGGAAATGGGAATAGACCTATTAATCTATCAAGATAGCAAGGGATGTTTTAGTTACAATGTTTTCCTGGTACAGGCCCAGCTTATTACTTACTGTAAATCTCCCCTGCTACCCAAGATTATTTAAACTCTTGATTCTGAATGCTGATAACAAGAACAAAAAAAATGCACTCCTTCCTTTTATCTTCAGATGACTGTGGGGAAGATGAAAAACACTGAAGAATAATATTCCAAACCAATTAAATGAAATGGTTTAATGGAAGTAAGTCACAGCGAATGGCAAACGTTATTGTCTTATGTCTTATAAGTGTACTTTTTCTAATATTCAAGCACCATATATATGGAAGGACCTCTAATGTGGTCTATTAAGTTGCTTGGAATAGCTCTCCCGTTGTGTGTTAGAAGTTTACAAGACAGAACTGTTGTTTCTTGGTCTAACTGAACCAGATATCGATTGCAATGATGAGAGGTTTCAGTTAAACTCAGAAAGAAATGCTTATCATGCACATTAAAGAAAAAAAACCTTATTATTACTACTCACAGATAAAAACCCCAGTTCGTTCACATTGCACCAACCTTCTAATCCTGCCCGTACCTCTCCAAACTGTACTATGTAACTTGCTTCCTCGTCCCATTCAGCATATTACCTCATTACACACAAACACATCAATACCTCCTAAAATGTTTGTTCTTGCACACGGTCCTTCAGTTTGCACCTATGGGTGCCATATGCCTACTCAGTCTACAAACACCCAGATCACTGCGGAGGTTGTCTGTCTGCATCTATTTGCTCTGTTTTCAATGTTCCTATCATAATTTACATTTCTTTAAGACAGGGACTGTTTCTTTTTTAAATGGGCACTTTTTTAGCTTGGCAAGTAACAGGCTGTGAAACTAGGTAGGTACCTTCTCAGCTGGCTTGCCGGGGGTCTAATTTCAGAGTCTAAGTTCAGGGTCCACTGTTGACGATGCACTGTAGATCACTGGTAGACTAGCCAAGTCTGTAACATATTCGGTATTTGTGTCACTATGCAGTTCACGGACTAAAAATGGAAGATCAATTGAGGTTTTCATATGGAAATCTCATAATATGTATACTAAACATTACCTTCTCCAAGTCTGCCAAAGTTCTAGAAAGTATGTTTTCTTCTTTCAGGTAATTTCCACAGGTATATTTAATGAGGGTTCTTTTCTTTATTTCAAGTTATTGGAATTTTAAAAATTGTGTTAAATTTGCATTTGTTACTATGTATTGTGTTTTTAGAAAAGTGGATGGTTGTTGTGCGAATTAATTGTAAGTATGCCATTGTTTAAGAGCTGCATGAGCCGTATTTCATGTTAACATTTCTGATATCAGATGTATGTGGTTTTTAAAATTTTTTTTATTTTAGAGAAGGAAAGAGAGAGAGTATGAGCAGGGGAGAGGGGGAGACAGGAAGAGAGAGAGAGAGAGAGAGAGAGAGAGAGAGAGAGAGAGAGAATATCCCAAGCAGGCTCCACAGTCAGCACGGAGCCTGACCCCACAACTCTGAGATCATGACCTGAGCCAAAATCAAGAGTTGGATCCTCAACTGACCGAGCCACCCAAGCACCCCAGATTATATATAAGTTTAGTTGAAAGTAGTTGTTTTCAGATAGTGATGAACTTTACATTACATGAGATCTTAAACTCAATGAAATAATTATTAATCACCAAACTTTACTTAAGTAATCATGTACTGTAAAAACAAGCAGGATTAAAAGATGACCAAATTCAAATTTATAGTTGTTGGACAACTAATCCTGCTGCTAAACAGATATTGATGAAACAGGAAAAAATATGAATATACTATGAATCTTTGAAAATGAATTTTACTGGAAAAGTGACCTTAGGACTATGGTCTAGTTTTAATGAAAGTACATCTTACAGAAGCAGCCTAAGATTTTTGCATAACAACCAAAGTTTCTCTCTCATTAATTTATTGAACTTTCCTAAGACAGGGGTTAAATGATGATTTTCACTATAAGCATTCAGTTTAGCAGCTAAAGAGGAAGAGAAGAAAATTATGGAGCTATTATTCAAAGTTGTTCTTTCCTTTGTAAAAACCGAGCAGTCACAGTTATCCTGAGAAGTGCATAAAATGTGATGGAAAGTGATGACAAATATTCTCAGACAAAAAGTAAAACCAAGTTTTGGGGAAAAATCTTTTGTCTAGTGACAGGATTATACTGTGTTTATCAAAACTTTAGAATTTATTAAATCCTCAGTATGCAATGCTTGGTATGATGGTGATAAGTACTTAAGTAAAACTATTTTGACCTCTCTTCATAGAGAAAATTAGAAGATAAAGGGTTTTGTTTTCTTGTTTTTTGTGAGCTGTGAGGTAGAGAACACTCATTTATGTATTGGTGCAGCAGAAATAAATAAAGTAATAAAAGTCAGTGTTTGGAGAATGTATGCATTTATGCCTATGTGTCAAACTGTATACTATTATGTAAATTCAATAGTCAATTATCAATAATTTTCTCCCTGATCTTCATTTCTTTCTGGAAAAATGTAAATTGTGACCTTTGATAATACATGATTTCAGTATGCTGTAAAAAATAAGACTGAGCAAGGGCAAAATCGATGCACAACTTCGTTTTCTGCACTGAGATACCCAGTAGCCAAAAAGAAAAAAATGCATTCATACAAGTTTTGAAGCGATAGTTGAAATAAAATTTGTATTTGAATAACTTTCTTTGTGCCGGTAGCTATTAACTATAGGATTTCAAGATTATTTTCAGAGCCTCAAATCTGGTATCCATCAGAGTGACATATTAGCATCTTGAGAGATCTAAGTATATCATTTTAGTGTAAAAGTATATGAATTTAAAATTTTCAGAAAATATTTCAGGACAAACTAAGAACGAACTAGTGGTCCACATGGTTTAATTTCCAGGATTCCAATTCTTTCTAAAACCTTGCTGATCTCTTATACACATCAGAATTTTTAAATGATTGGATATTACTGGTATAATTTAAATTTCTTAAAATAATTAATTGAATATTAATACTTTGTAGAATCAAATTTAAGTTAAAAATCCAGTGCCTGGTTTCCTGATTTGTCCTGATTTGAAACATTCTTCCAGATTTTGAAAGTTTTAGATTATGCCCAGGAATATCTAATCATATCTTTTCAGTAAGAAAATCTCTATGACTTTTGTGTCCATGTTGCCTCAATCTTTTTACTCAGAGGCTCCATAGGTTTTAGGTCTATGTGCTCATTTGTTTATCATTGACATTCTCCTTGGTAACTATGATGTATTTGAGTTTCAAAGCTATGGCAATCTTATTTTATTTTTCCAAGAGCAACTAATAACTCTTAAAAGGAGTTGAGAAATGGAAAAGAGTGAACATTTTAGAAAGTGGGATACGAAGCTGATGAGAAAAATATGAATGGAAGTTAGACAACCTGTCATTTTATGTTGCTTGGGAGAGGCACAGACCAGATAGATATTTGCATTTAGATTGGAATTAGGTTGGGGCGCCTGTGTGGCTCAGTCTGTTAAGAGGCTCAGGTCATGATCTTATGGTTCATGAGTTCCAGCCTCACTTCTGGCTCTGTGCTGGCAGCTCAGGGCCTAGAGCCTACTTCAGATTCTGGAAGCAGGCCCTAGCAATCTGTTTGAACAAACCCTGAATAATCCTGATGGATGCTGAAGTTGCTCTGGATGAATTTATTTGGAAAGATAGAGAATAATTTTAAGAAAGTGTGACTTTGAATTTTTTTTCAGTGTTTATTTATTTTTGAGAGAGAGACAGAGCACAAGCAGGGGAGGGGCAGAGAGAGAGGGAGACACAGAATTGGAAGCAGGATCCGGGCTGGGAGCTGTCAGCACAGAGCCTTATGCAGGGCTCGAACTCAGGAGTCTCAAGATCATAACCTGAGCTTCACTGACTTAGGCACCCAGGCTCCCCAAGAAAGTACGACTTGATGTCAAGATTTTGAAGGTGATATGTTAGACCCAGAGAGGTGAATGGTTGATATGGAATGATGAAACATCACCAGAAAATGAGGAAGGAGGTCAAGGAATAGAAACAGGTGTTGGACAGATTTATATGTTGACCTAACAATTCATCAAAAATGATTGTGAAAGTACTAATGGAGAGAAATTTATGAGTCAGTAACAAATAGTTTTCAACAAGTCTGGAGTAATTGGGACTAAAAGGATACTTTAAAAGAGCTACTGTTCTCTAAAGAAAAAAGATATAACATTTTTAAGTAACAGAAATGAACAATGGACAGATTTTTTCCACCCCGCAGGCATCATGATACACTGGGTGGGACAAAAACTTAAAAAAAAAAAAAAAAAAAAAGACCAGTCATAAATGAGCAGATCAGAAGAGACATGTGACTCAGTGTTGTAGACATTCGATCCCTTCATGAAATGCATAGATTTTTTTTTCCTATAGGAAGGTTTTTATTTTAGAAAATAAAATATTGTTGAGCAAAACATCAGATCATACCATATCCAGGAGTCAAACAGAAATTTTTCTTTTCATGATGGTGCTGTACTAAAAAGAACAAAAACTCAAAAGCATGACTTAGAATATTTACAGATTTACATATTGATGCAAATCAATTACTTCATATAGGTCTTCACTCAATTTTCACATAATCACAATTCCTTTTTTGACTAACTTCTCCAAAAAATTCTTCCATCACTCTCAATCTCTTATTTTCTCAATTACTTATCACCCAGATTTATTTAGCATTCATACCACTTGCCAGAGCCCTGCATTACAATATGCTTCTATTTACTTACTTGTATTGTTTACCCTAGTATAGAATGTTTCATAAGGTTATGGACCTCACCTTGTCTGTCACTATCATTAATTCTTATGAGAATGGTGTCTGATACAAATCCATCCCTCAGTTAATTTTCTGGAATAAATAAATGAACACATTAATGACTCTGGTGTTGCTGCTGTAATGATAGAGGTCGTCCATTAGATAGCATGACATATTTATTTTTACATCAGAAATCATTGGTGCTGGCAATTATGACTACTTTCTTAGCTACTGCAATATTTTAAAGCATTCTCTAAGGAAAAAGCTATGTACTTTTATTAGATCTTGAAAGATCTGTGAGGGGAGGAAAAATAAGAACCTTTGTTTAGGAAAAATAAATTTTAAAACAGAACAAAGCTTTTAAAATCATTCCTATGTATAAAAAATTATAGAGGTAAAAGTGAAAAACAAATAATATTTTATCATCTGAAGTAAACACCTTTAACAATAATCTATGAACTTATACATGGTAATAAAATATATTTGTATTATAATACATGTATTTCTATACATATATTTACATATTTTATTATCATATTGTTTATTAATATGATTTGATTTTTTATTCAACAATATGACCTAGAATTCCATGACAATAAATATGGATTAAATTTTTTCTACTTAATGGCTACATGATTTTGCAATGCTAGTTTGTATTATAATACAGTTAAATAATTAAGTGCTAGACCCTTAATTTGTCTCCAAAACTCTACAACCCTACAATAAACAGGGAAAACATTTATACAGATGAATGATTTTCTATTTATGATGAAATCTATCATGACCAAAAAGCATCTTAATGATGCACAAAATTCCATTTCATGTTTTTACATCATGACTAATTCTGCATTTATTATATTAGTGACTTTTACTAAGAGAAATATTTAAAGTTAAAACAAAGCTGAAATGATAGGATGGAATTGTTTGAACTTGTGTGACGTTTAATGAAAATTTAACAATCGCTATTCACTTCAAAACACCCCTGAAATATAAGAACTATGGGACAAAGAACACATATCCAGAATACTTTTCCACTATTGCTGGCAGGTGAGAGTAGATCATGGTCAGTCATTGAGATAAAAACAATTTTGTGCAAATAAAGTAAAAATATAAATATGCTCTATATCTATATTAGTGCTATTGACCTTGTAAACGTCTTGAGAAAATTTGTTTTCCTTGTGGGAAGAGTTGATGACTTAGGTAAGTATCATCATGAAGATAGCAAGGAAACAAATACCAGCTACAGGACCCTGCAAAGTAAAAATATTCACTGGGTTTTCACTTACTTTCGCACTGCACCTCCAATTTTTTAATACATTCTTCAGGTAAGACTATCTGTTTTCTAGTAAAAAAAAAAAAATAACATTTGGAGAACAATATAAGGAACTCTATGTGAAGATGTTGGAAATATATTTATCAGCCTAGGCAGAATTTGAGCTAAATTGAGTCAGTTACTTCCTAAGTGAGTGGTTGTTAAACTCACTTTAAGAATTAGCCTTCACAGTTTTGCCATTACTAATAGCTTTGGAATGTCATAACTTAGGATCTATGACTATATCTATACCTTACTGGAATTCTACATTATTCTAAGGTAAATTCACCTCACATACAGCCTCGCCGTCTCATCCAGCAGGAAACGAATGTCTGGCTTCCCAAATGTCTTTCCTGAGAGTAAACACAACTTTCCCTCAAATGTCTTGCAAACATTGCCTGTCCACGCCAGATTTGTAGTGTATGCCTATTCATGACCAACTCGGTGAGAGGGAAAATGGTTTTGTCACTAGAAGAATCATAACACTTCTTGAGAAATGAAGTTTTTCTTAGTGTCCTAAATCCCTTGAAAGGTCTCCACAGACCAGTAAATAGTTGCCTACTTGTCTTCTTTGCATGCATTATCAGAATTTAACATCTGAAAGGACTATCTCACAGCTATTTTTTTAATCGGTACAGCTGATGTACAATGTTATATTAGTTTCAGGTGTACACAATAGTGAATCCGTAATTGTATACATGACACAATGCTCAGCATAAGGGTAATTACCAACTGTCACCACACAGAATTTTTATGATATGATTGACTATATTCCCCTGAGATGCTATTTTTTTAAATGTAGTTTAACCAAAGCAATACTAATTCCAGAGTACAGATCTGAGAAGAAAACTGTCATTTCTTCATACACGTGAATGGCAGTCACAGGAAATGTGAATAGTGGTGTGAATGACTCGATTCACCTTTAAAATTTTCCTATATCCAAGAAATATGCTCTTATCACACTCCTTTCTCCACATCATTGTGGGAAATTGAATTAAAAATATAGAAGAAAAAATCATGACGGGGTAAAAATTAAATGGAGGATATCATTGAGGTGCAACAGATATTTCAAATGTTGCTAAATATGCATGGGCAATGAAATCTGTGATTACCTGAGTTAATTTTGCATGTAAGTATCAGTGAATTAACTATTTTTTGATCTACTCCTGGGAAATGATCAAGGAAGAATTTTCTAAGATTTGGGCCGCTGAAACACACACACACACACACACACACACACACACACACACACACAACCACAATTGAATTTCTGTTTTATTCCTTTTGTAAATAAATCTAAGATGAAAACACATATTTGGTTTTAACAACTTCGGAGAAAATGTGCTAAGGTGAAATGAATGGCAATCATGTGATTTAGGTGATCCCTGAACACATGTGCGCATGGGAAACAGAAAACATTAAGGCAAGTCATAGTTTTAAATCAGAATTCCACAGCATTATATACTAAATGGGATCTTGAGGTTCTTTAATTTACCTTTAAACTCTTTTTAAGAATAATAACTTACTGTTTAGTGACTAATCATTTAGAAAAAAGCCTGGGAATCTAATCACTTTCAAATCATTGTAAAAAATTATTTTAATTTAAAAATGGGTTCAGGGAAATGATGCAGTTTTATAGACTTTTTTAACTTGAAAGAAAATAACAATCAGCAACACAATACATTTTTAAATGTCTTAAGATCATACAGTGAGTAAGTTAGATAACTGGAAAAATGATGGTTTTATTTTTAAATATTTTAATAGCAATGTTAATGTATGCTGACCCACTACATTTCTTCTCAATTCCAGTTCTGGTTTTTTGTAGGTTTTATTTTTGTTTTCATTTGCCTGAATTCATGGATTCAAAAAGAAAGATCAAATGGAAACCACCTTGCATTCCATCATTAGGTTCTTCTTACAGAAATCCTGAAGAGTTGAAGTGGAACATGTAGAAAGGAAAAGTGTGGGTCACCCCTCACCCCAACCATGTTTCCTTCCAATAACTTGATTCCATGCCAGGTGTTTGAACAAATACAGAGCATTGACTCAACTCTAATTTTCAGGATTTACTGCCATAATCCCAACCAATAAACATTTTAGGTGGAGCAGAGCCAGCTAATCTGCTATTTTGGAACTTCATGAAGACTGTCTTTCTATGTGCTATGCAAACTTGTTGGTAAAATTAAATTTTTTCTAAATGTTTATTTATTTTTGAGAGAGAGACAGAGACAGAGTATGAGCGGGGAAGGTGCAGAGAGAGCGGAAGACACAGAATCCGAAGCAGGTTCCAGGCTCTGAGCTGTCAGCACAGAGCCAGATGCGGGGCTCGAACTCACAGACTGAGATCATGACCGCACGTCAGTCCTTTAACCAACTGAGCCACCCAGGTACCCTCTGTTGTGGCAAAATAAAATGAAAGAATAAAGATATGGTTTTAGTGAACTGTGAAGTGCCCCTTAGTTTGCCCCTCCCTCGTGTGGGAGTAGCACATTTATATTTGGTACAATTACTTACCATAATTAAAACCGAGTATCAGTTGGAAATTCTTCAAAATGTGACAAGTGGAAGCAGTGAAATGCATGATTGAACTATAGAAGAGAGTTGAAGTCAGAAATTTGGAGTCCAGCAGCAAAGAATCATTTCTAAGTGGTAGGAAGTTTATTGCAGTGAACTATAGTGAACTATCAAATGTTGTACATACACATAGAGGAATAGAGAACCCATGAATATCTTTCCCTTCCTTCTTCATACCCTGTAGCAATTTTGTCAACTTCTCATCAAAAATCCTTGAAAGTTTTTCCTGCACTCCTATTCAGTACAAACTTATCATACTAACTGCTGCTTTTGTCTCAACTTCTTTTTTATATCACAAAACCTCCAAAACCATTCTGAAACAAGTATATATGTATTTGTGAAACGCCATATATTATTTGTGAAGAGGGGAGACACAGACCGTGGAAAACTTTTTTAGTTGATAATACTTGTCACAAATATATGAATGAGGGCTGCCTGGGTGGCTCAGTCGGTTAAGCGTCCAACTCTTGATTTCAGCTCAGGTCATGATCTCACAGTTTGAGCCCCTCACTGGGCTCTGTGCTGACAGTGCAGAACGTGCTTGGGATTCTCTCTCTCTCTCTCTCTCTCTCTCTCTCTCTCTCTCTCCCCTTTCCCTGCTTGCTCACTTTCTCTCTCTCTTTCTCAAAATAAATTAAAAAATTTTTTAAATCCCAAATATGTGAATGAAGGCTTACATACTCAAAGTGTTTTACCTTTGTACATATCATAGACATTTGACTTTTAACATTGAGCAATGGTAGTTTATGAAAATATAATGTCTTAAAGAGGTAGGTAACAATGCAACTCTTCCTTGTTTGAATTTTGACATAAGCTAGAAAAGTACACTTCCTACACGTCATCGGAAGGAAAAAAAATAGATGAAGAAAAGAGTAAAACATACCCTGTGGCATCCTGGACAAAAATGTCTGGATTCCACATTTATTGGATATTAGAGACATTGCTAATTTTTATTCCCAAAGCTCAATAAAGTTAATTAAAGTTCATAAGAATAAACATAAAATATTCACATGAATAACATATTAAGTCATAAGCACTTTGTTCCAATGGAGAGCAGCTGATTTACAGACTTAAAATATAGTTTTTACATACATATTGGGGCCTGGCCGATGAACCAAATCAAATAGGCTAATGAATTGAGTAATCTTAAGATGGATTAATTAGGTTAGAATTATGAATTTAGAAATTAAAAAGTGATAAATTATTTTGTTAGCAGGTAATGGAGGTTGACAATTTGCTACAAATTCTCATAGTATTTATTATAACAACATTAATCATGCACAGCTGTTCTGCTCTAAAAGCAGTTAAGGGTAATTCCACAGAGTTTCATTTAAAAGCAATATCTTCTGTTCACAAGAAAGGAGTTGAGCATGTAAAGATACATTAAATAATAAGAAATATAAGATGAGCTTTTCATGTGCTCATAAGTTAGTTTTAAAAGGAGGAGACACCTTTCTAGGTGAGGATTTGGATAAATCTCTAGTATATCACAATACTTTGCACAGTCCATCTCTAGTATATTTAATACTAATTTGAGCAGTCCTCGGCTTCTCTTGAGCTTCCTTTTTTTTCCCTCATGCTGTAAGGGCTGGTTGGACCTGCGAGGTGAGAAAACCATTTCTAATGTTCAGTTATTGTCAGTAAAATGGGGGTGTAGAATTTACGTCTTTATGGCCTCAACTTAGACTGTATTATTTACCATGCTTTAATACTAAGCTATCATTAGAAGACTGATTGGGGAGATTTCTAAATAGGCTATCATCTGGAGAATTTGTGATTACTTTGGGTTGGCTTGCTTCTTAAAAGTCAGATAAAACTAATTCACAAAATATTGTGGTCCAGGTGCATTTTAACACATTAAATCATTTTTTTTTTCTTAAATGATATAGTCCAGAGGGACATTTCCAAAGAATGTTCTCATTATCTCCAAGTCTCCACATTTGTTTCCATGGGACTGGATAAAAATAATTAGCAGTAGTACTTATGCTTTGGTGGTATATCTCCTTTAGCATCCCTAATTTTGCATATTTTACACTGTCTCTGACATCAGGCTTATCAGTTATTTATATAATAAATAACTGGTATTTTCAAAGTAACAAGTGATTGGGTTTATTTATCCAGTCGGCTATTTTTTGCATAGTTCATTTATTTCACTATTTACCTTTACTATTTCCTCCTCTTAATTTCTTTTTGGTTTATATTGTTCTTTTTTTTTTTTCTCATTTCCTGATATAAGTATTTCTTTTAGTTCTCATTATTAGTCATTTTTTATGTTGTGAAATAAGACTGATACACTTGAATTATTAGGTCTATTTTGCTGTAATCTGTTAAAATTGGAAATCAGACTAAATAAACTATGTGGCTCCAAGAAGAAGGGGGAGAAGGAGAAGGGGAGCGGGGGGAGGGAAGGAGGAGGAGGAGGAGGAGAAAAGGAAGAGGATGACACCATGAGGGATGCAACATAACACAGAGGTCAGAGGAACATTTCACAAAATGCACCTTTCAAGAAAATGCAAACAGAAGGGGAAGAATTAGGATTTTAAGGCTTTCCAACCTGAGATCCCCTGCCAACCTTCTTTTCTAAAACTGTGGAAGCCAGAAGTGGAAGCCACAGCTTTAACTCGGGTGCCAGAAATAGGGATCCACAGCTGGGGATTCAAAGAGGCAAATTCTGGTAGCAAGGATATCACAGAACAACACATATTTTGAGCATATGGTCTTCCAAATGTCTGACTGTTAGATATATATGCACGTGTTCAGGAGGCCCCAGGGCCAAACAGAAGCAGTAGGGGGAGAGAGGGAGCTGGAATGATAGAGCTGGGTGGGGTGAGATGTGTGAGGTTTTGCTGTTAGAACAGTGCACTCCTAAAACTCTGCAGCTCAGGAAGCAGAAAGCTGAAGCCCTCTGATTTTCAAACATTAGATGACAGAGTCAGAGGCTGGCAAGGAGCTGTAAATTGTACAGAAATTAGAGAGACATCCCCGGGAGGTTGGGATAAAACAGCAATGATGGAAAACAAGAACAGCATAGGTATTAGTTTCTGTGAAATACAGAGAAGAAAAATTTTGTTCTTTGAGCCCAAGGAAATTAACTGCCATATAGAGCAGCAAATAAAATGGTATATTTTCCACAATGTCCAATTTTCAACCCAAAATTATTAGAAATAACAAGAAATAGGAAAATGAGACCCACTGAAGAAAAGAGGCAGTCAATGGAAACAGACTCTGAGATCAGAAATTATACTTATCAGGCAAAGAACAGCTATTGAACGTATGGTTAAATGCTTAAAATATGTATCTATTTAAAATAAAGGAAAATGCATATTCAGGTAAGGACTATCAAACAAGAAATTGAAATAATGTCTTTAAAAGTAATATTTTCAAAGCTGAAAGGCAGAATAACTATTTTTTTCTTTTCACAAATTATATTTTTATATTTTTTAAAAATATAAATTTACTGTCAAGTTAGCTAACATGCAGTATATACAGTGTGTTCTTGGCTTTGGGAGTAGATTCCCATGATTCATCACTTACTTACAACACCCAGTGCTCATCCCAACAAGTGCCCTCCTCAATGTCCATCACCTATTACCCATTTTCCCCTCTCCCTCGCCCTCCCCCAACAGTTTGTTCTCTGTATTTAAGAGTCTCGTATGGTTTGCCTCCCTCTCTGTTTGAAACTACTTTTTTCCCCTTGTCTTCCCCATGGTCTTCTGTTAAGTTTTCTCAAATTCCACATTAGGAGTGAAAGCATATGATATCTGCCTTTCTCTGACTGACTTATTTCACTTAGCATAATAGCCTCCAGTTCCATCTATGTTGTTGCAAATGGCGAGATTTCATTCTGTCTCATTGCCAGGTAGTATTCCATTGTATATATAAACTACATCTTCTTTATCCATTGATCAGTTGATGAACATTTGGGCTCTTTCCATAATTTGGCTATTGTTGATAGTGCTGCTATAAACACTGGGGCACATATGCCCCTACGAATCAGCACTCCTGTATCCTTTGTGCTATTGCTAGGTCGTAGGGTAATTTAAAAGCTGCTAGAGTTGATAAATGAATTCAGCAAAGTTGCAGGATATAAAATCAATGTACATAAATTGGTTACATTTCTATACAGCAATAATGAAGAAACAAAGAGAAATCAAGAAATCGATCCCATTTACAATTGTACTAAGACCCATAAAATACCTAGGAATAAACCTAACCAAAGATGTAAAACTCTGTATGCTGAGAACTATAGAAAGCTTATGAAGGAAATTGAAGAAGACACAAAGAAATGGAAAAATATTCCATGCTCATGGATTGGAAGAACAGATATTGTTAAAATGTCAATACTATCCAAAACAATCTACACATTCAACACAATGCCAATCAAAATTGCACTGGCATTCTTCTCAGAGCTAGAACAAACAATCCTAAAATTTGTATGGAACCACAAAAGACCCCAAATAGCCAAAGTAATGTTGAAAAAGAAAAACAAAGCAGGAGGCATCACAACCCTGGACTTTAGCCTCTACTACAAAGCTGTAATCATCAAGGCAGTATGGTATTGGCACAAAAACAGACACACAGACCAATGGAATAGAATAGAGAACCCAAAACTGGATCCACTAATGTATGGCCAACTAATCTTTGACAAAACAGGAAAGGGTATCCAATGGAAAAAAGACAGTCTCTTTAACAAATGGTGCTGGGAGAACTGGACAGAAACATGCAGAAGAAATAAACTAGACCACTTTCTTACACCATACACAAAAGTAAACTCAAAATAGATGAAAGACCTAAATGTGAGACCAGAAACCATCAAAACCCTAGAGGATAAAATAGGCAACATGTTCTTTGACCTAGGCTGCAACAACTTCTTACTTGACATATCTCCAAAGACAGGGGAAACAAAAGCAAAAATCAATCACTGGGACCTCATTAAGATAAAAAGCTTCTGCACAGCAAAGGAAACAATCAACAAAACTAAAAGTCAACCAATGTAATGGGAGAAGATATTTGCAAATGACATATCAGATAAAGGGTTAGTATCCAAAATCTATAAAGAACTTACCAAACTCAACACCTGAAAAACAAATAATCCAGTAAAGAAATGGGCAGAAGACGTGAACAGACACTTCTCCAAAGAAGACATCCAGATGGCTAACAGACACATGAAAAGATGTTCAACATCACTCATCATCAGGGAAATGCAAATCAAAACCACAATGAGATATCACCTCACACCTGTCAGGGTGGCTAAAATGAACAACTCAGGAAACAACAGATGTTGGCAAGGATGTGGAGAAATGGGAACTCTTTTGCATTGTTGATGGAATTGCAAACTGGTGCAGTCTCTCTGGAAAACAGTGTGGAGGTTCCTCAAATAACTAAAATTTTTTGAAATGCCATTTAGACTCACAGCAGACTGGAGATTTAAAAAAATGTGTGTGACCTTGAATATAGATCAAAACAAATGACACTCTCTGAAGCAAAAAGAAAAATATTGAAGAAATATGGATCGAGTTTCACTTCCACCAATAATGTGATAGCAAGAACCAGAATTACACTTGTATAATAACTTATTAGTTCCAGAAGTTTCCCTCCTGATTCTATCCATTTTCTACATAGACAATCATGTCATCTGTGAACAAAGAGAGTTTTAGGTCTTCATTACCCATCTATATATTTTTATATACTTTTCATGTCTGATTGCACTGGCTAGGACTTCCAGTACAATGTTGCAAAGGAGTGCAGAGAAGGGACATCTTTGCCTTGTACATGATATTAGTGGAAAAGCTTTACATTTTTCACCATTAAGTATGATATAGGTGCAGGTATTTTGTAGATATTATTTATTAAGTTGAGGAAGTTCATTCTCTATTCCTAATTTAGTGAGAGTTTTTATCATGAATGAGTGTTGAATTTTATCAAATATTTTGTCTCTATTTATTGATATGTGACTTCTAAGTCACACAAATTGGTACGTGATTTGTAAATTTGTAAATGTGAGATAAATCTCACAATGCTGTGAGGTCTGTCTTATTACTGGTTCCTACTGCAGTTTTTAACTCTCAGACTTCTCCACACCTGATCTCCAGTATTTCATCAATTATTGTGCAGTTTTTCTTATCCTGGTGCTGGTTCCCATGGTGGAAAGCCCTTTGAGTCTCTGTTCAAACTGCAATTTCCTGTATTCACCTACCTGCCTTGAAACTTGGCAGCAGTGATTTTTCCCTGGGTCCCCTCTAAAAAGAGTTGTTGATTTTCCAGTCTATTGAGTTGTTACTTCTTGGTAGAGTAGATTAGTGACTCCCAAGCTTCTTAAATGCAGAACCCTAAAACCCACTAAACTACTTTGGTCACATAAATATGCATATTTTGAACATTTCATATAAATGGAATCATACATTTGTGACATTTCTCTGGAACTCTATTCATTTTTCTTCATTCTTCAGATTGCACATTATCTTGATCTACTTTTAAGTTAGCGTATTCTCTCTTCTGCCAATTCAAATTGATGATAAAACTTCCTCTAGTGAAATTTTAACTTCAGTTATTATACTTTTTGTATATCATAATTCCCACTTTTAAAAATAATTTCTTTTTGGGGCCCCTGGGTGTCTCAGTTGGTCAACCATCCAACTTCACCTCAGGTCACGATCTCATGGTTTGTGAGTTTGAAGCCTGCCTGGGATTCTCCCCCTCTCTCTCTGTCTCTGTCTCTGTCTCTGTCTCTGTCTCTAAATAAGTAAGCTTTAATAAAATAAAAAACAAAAATAATTTCTATCTATTCACATCTGCCTATTTGATGAGACCTTGTTATCTCACCTTCCTATAATTCTCTAAACATGGTTTCCTTTAGATTTTTGACTATATTTACAATCAATGTTGAGAAGACTTTGCTTGCAAACCATACCAATTGTCCACCACTGTGAGTTTTATTATCTGCTATTTTTAATGTCTACAGTTCAAATTGTCCATTTGTTTGCATGTCTCATGCTTCTTAGAAAACAATTTAAATGATAGATTTTAGCAATTCTGGGTCATGATGCATTCTTGATATTGATATTATTGTCTTTGTTTACTTCTTCTTTATTTAGAGACATGATGGGCTAATTCTCCAGTCTATTTTCCCACTCTGGACAGCCTCAGATGTCCCTACACAGATCTTTCCTTTTGTTTTTATCGGCCTAGCCATCTAAGAGTCATTCCTGGATCAACATGTACCACTTTTTGTTCAGAATTTGTTCTTTATGCCCCCTTGGTCAGTTAGATTTCTATCCTCTGCTATTGTGTGTATGTGTGTATGCCTGGGAGGCCACTATTATAGTCCAAAGAGTTTAGATTTTTGCACCTTTGCAATCGTTTGCCAGGGATGCTGTAACAAAATACTATAGTTTGAACAACAGAAAACTGTCATCTCATAGCTCACAAGCTAAAAGACCAACCTCAAGGCAGGGGTTAGTTACTTCTGAAGACTAAAAGGGAAGAATCTTTTCTAGTTTTCTCTGCTTGACTTGTATATGGCTGTCTTTTCTGTACGTTTTTTTCACATCATCTTACCTTTGTTTACATCTATGTCCAAGTTTCCCTTTCTAATAAAGAGACCAGTCATCCTGGATTAGGATTCAGTCAATAACCTCACTTTAATGTGATTATCTCTTTAAAGATGCTATCTCTAAATAAGGTCCCACTCTGAGGTACTGGGCTTAGGACTTTAACTTGGTCCTGCACACAGTATTTCAGAGTGCAGGGATGAGTATGATGTTATTTTAAGTCTATTTTCCTAGGAATTGACCCTGGGTAGGTATAGCTTACCTTTCAGTGTTTGGTTAGAGAGAGGTTCCCTTTCACCATTTGTGTTTCTGCCCTATGTTGATGGTCTGCATAGAGCTTGGGGAATGTTACCAAGTTTGCCTCATGTTTTCTCTGATTGTTTCTATGTGAGTGGAGGCTAGCACATGTGTGCAGTTTTCTTGATCCACACATTTGCATTAGTTCCTAGGAATGCTCTTTGAGATTTTCTCTTTTCGGGATCTCTCTCTATTAAATTTCTGGTGAATTGGCTGTCTTCTTTGTTTCCCTGTAAATTATATGTACTTAAGATGTTTCTAAATTTGCCTTAGCCCACGTATGTAACACAGAGGTCAATTAAAGCAGGCAAACAAATGTCTGATATCTTCAGGATAGTCCTAAATAGACATAATATATCAACCCCACTGCCCTTCTTCCCTAGACCTATCAAAACATTCTTAAATACACACCAGCTCCTCAGGTAGACTACCTATAAAAGCAGAAGCCATGGCTTTCACATTGAAGAACTTCCCTTGGTTTCACAGAACTGAAGCTCTGATTTTCCTCTCAAAGTCTGAGCATTTGCTATCATTTGACTACACAGAGTCTGCATCTTTATGGATTCTATTCTTAGCCTATATCATTGAATTCTAAGCATTGCGTTTCAGCTCCTGAGAAAACTGAAAGATCCATTATTTGAGAAATTGTGACTTTTCGAGTATTTGATATCTTATTCTAGTGATGCAACTGTATAAGACATGGCCAGATATTCAGGTTTCCAAAGACTGGAAAGCAGGCTAAGTCTCACAGAAGTATTTTTGTGGAGAAGTGTTGTTTGGTGACTATACTTTATGACTACAAAGATGAATGAAGCTGTTCTTATGCCATGCATATAAATTTTAATGTTATCTCTGGTCATGGAACAATGAATATGCCAGTAGCTGAGGCTGCTTATCACTGACCCATTAGAGCCCTCAACTCTGATTACAAAATATAAAACTTTCCAAAAGTATATTATAGCTGAGACTTTATATTAGCCAAAACTGGTGCTCAGACAGGCTTGCCAAATTACTTGTAGACATTAATGTAAAATTATTGCTGATTTTAAGTGTGAGGGTCACCCAATGATTTCATGGTCTCACTTCTTGGACTTAGAGACAACTCAGTTTAATGCAACCCTTCTGTGGAAGTCAAATTCTATTAAAGAATGCCATATGATTCCCTTTTTCTTATTCAACATTGTGATCAATAGTTGTAGAGAGATCTGTTTATCTTATTTATTTTACATTTGCAGACCAAATGAATATCCTGAACACATAATTAATTTTTATAGCAACTAGCCATTATTTGTTTTTGGCCAGCTTAATTCTTTTAATCAAATTTGGATTTATTTACCTATTAAAAGGACAACATTTATTGAATGTATTTGAACACAAGGCCGACATGAGTCTCAGTAATGTTTCTTTGCCTTGTGAAAATGGGGGTTTACATGTCCCCATTATTTTGATTGCCAAATGCAAAATAACCAGCTATCTGCCATTTGGAAAATTGATATGTCCATTTTACCTTTAAGAACACCAATTTCATGAGGAATAACAGGATGACATTGAAATTCAAAGCCTTGAATTTCTGCCTTCCACATGGATTCTGACTTTGGTCTTGTGACTGGCCTCAGTCAGTGGAAGATAATCAAACATGACATAAATAAAAACTTGGTAAGCATTGCAGCATATCTACACTGCAGCTTGTTTTTCTTCGGAAGGCTCTTGGGATCTAAGTATTTTGAAAAGAAATCCAACATACCACAAGGAAGAACAGAGAGGGATTGAGAGAAAGGGGTCCCAGACTTCCAGATATCCCCACTACACACTCATGAGTGACGTCACTTTGAATGTTCCCGCGTAAGCTACCGTCTGGCTGCAGCAGCATAGAATATTCTAAAGAGTCCAGCAGGAGGACCAATCAACTCAAAAACACATGAGCAAAGATACAATCTTTTTTTTTAAATTTTAAGCCATTAACTTTGGAGTATTTTTTACAAAATAGTAGGCAACTGCAATTAGTCGTGCTTTTGGAACTTCAATGTGCATTTGAGTCTCCTGGGTACCTTTGATAAATTTCAGGTTATGATTCGGTGGTCTGGGTTCAGGACTGGAGGTTCTCCATGTTCTACAGTTTCCAAGTTGATGCCAGTGAAGCTTCTGTGTAGAGCAAGCACACTTTAAGTATGGAGGACCAATCATTCATTGTTATTGACCTATCCTAAGACCAGTTCTGGGCATATAATTGTATTAAAAACTCAGATAAGTCCTCTGTTTTAAAGTCAATTTAATAGGGGAGTGAGTACGGTAGATATGCTTTTCTAGTAACAAATACAGACAAATACACCATTGCATATGTGTGCCTTAAGTTTTGGGTGCCTGGAGAAGTCTGCTTTGAGGGGATCGTTGCCTTTAATATTCAAATATAATAGTTCAGTCACCAATAATTAATCACCTAGGAGAATCTTCAGAAGGGTTACACCCTTCTTATCATAAACTCCTACACCATTGAATTCTGCTACGTGATTGGCCCCATTGAATCTGCAATCTTTTCACACCATTTTTATCTACACTAAGAAATACTTCTACTGTTTTACTTCCTTCCACACTGTTTTGTGAATATACTGCTTATTTATACAATGAACTCTTAATGAAGGTTTGGAGCAACAGAGAATTCAGGATATATCGTTATACAATCAACAACTTAACGCGGAATGTTAAACATTTTACTAACAGTATTGATTTTGTTTATTTGTTTGTGCTTACCCATGCCTCTGTTAAGACCTCAATTAATGTCATCTTTTCCATTCTTGCTCTATGCATCCATCAGCCTTAGCCCCTAATATCGCTCTCACTTTTTTCAACAGATTAATTTTCCTTACCATCATTTATCCAAATTAGTCTCCTTATCTAAATGTATTGATCCCAACTTATTAAGGTATTCTGCTAAATTACGTATGGCCCAACATTTGAAAGTGTTCTGCATATCATGGTAATAAAGCTGTGTTAACAGGTTTCTACTTTAATAAAGTCACTTCTATTAACTAAAATGTGCATTTTAGAAAAACTAAGAGGAACTACTGGAAGGTTAAGGTGGGACAATAGAGTAAAAGGATGAGATACCTGCATCTAAACTTACTCATCTCTTTTGTTCCTAGAATCTGAATATATTCCCAGTCTCTTTCCCATACTCAGAATCCCTGCCTCTCTTACAATAACTGATCACCTGATCATTTTTTTTGCAAATTCATCCCTGCCTCATTCTTTCAAATCATGAATCTGCAGTAATTAAAGGGAAAAATTTAATAAGTTGTTATAGGAACACAGAATCATTCCATTCTAACTAATATAGTATCTAATATTAAGGTTCTTTATTCTGGAAAAGCATATCCAAAATTTTAAACTTGTTTTAGTGACAGATTCCATTAGCTGTAGCTGAGGAGTTGCCTGGTACTTTGAAGGACATTTTTGACAGTTCTCCTTCCAGGTTAAAGCTTGAAAAGTCACAGTATTGTCATGATAGCTGTTGTCAATCAACCTCAACTCTACACTTTTAGTATCCTGTTAAAATCACATAACCAAATGATAGTATAGATACATGTGTAAAAACAGTGAACACTGTTAATTTTGCTCTTATTCAGAATGTGTATCAATTTATCTACAAGATTGACTAAAAAGGTACATTGATAGACTATATAATGGAAAATTAATTAAATACTTAGATGTACTTATAATTTAAATTCTACCCATATTCAAAATAATTTGAGGAATTACAACCCTATACTATAACATATAGTAATCATATACAATCTTCATAAGAGCTATCATGAAATGGTAAAAGTGTAAAACCAGAGACTGTGAAAGGCAGGCCATTTATTTCAAATAAAATTTTTGTGAACCTCCTCTGAGTACAAATTGGAATTCTTAGACCCTACCTGAGGGTGTATTTTTTTCCCACCAAAATTTCAGAGTTTAAATTACTTAATCTCTCACTGAAGCCAGAAGAGAAAAACAAATGGAACCTGTCATAAAAGACAGAACTTCTCAATTTAGAGATGAGTAGAGCTCATTCATCGGCAATACTAATGTAAAAAGTAATGTTCCAGGATGCCATACAGCATACATTTATTACACCATATTGATTAGACACAAAACCATTCTGGCAACACAATCGATACATGGTATCATGAACATCTGCCACCATTTGCCCATAATAGTCACACTTCAGGCTTCTTGTCCTCGTGTTAGTGGTAGCACCTGCTTTCTTTCTCAAAGATTTCCAGGACTGGATGTTAAAATATTTGGCCACTCTATAAATATTAGTTTGCATCAGCTTTAATCAAGTTTATAAACACAGAGAATATTAAACTTTGGTAGAAGAAAATGACCATCCTAAATTTTTATAGAGTGGTAAACTGATTATATGGGACTCAGAAAAAAAAAAATCAGAGCCAAGAGAAGACAAGAAAAATCAGTATAAAGTAAATAATAAAAAGAGTAGCCTGTAAATACACATTTTTGATAAAGGTATTGAAATATTTCTATGTGTAATTTACCATTCTAAGCACACTTCTTGAGTTAATTATTCTAACATTTCTCTGATTTATGTTCTATTATATTGTTCCCATTTTATGGAAGAGTCAATTGAGGCACTCAAGCTGACATAGTGCAAATTTTAAAAATCTATTTGTATATATATAAATTTTAAAAAAATATATATTTTAAATATGTATATTTTAAATGTATACATTTTTAAAACTGTATATATGTATACACACAAATACATATATTTATATCTATCAACCTATATATACTATATATATATATACAATCGTATATACATGTGTATATATACATACATATACATTATTATATATGTAGTATGCATTACACACATTATATAAACTTAGACATATTATGCATATACACACATATAGTGCACAAATTATACCCATATTGTAAACATGTGTGCATACACATATTTAAAACTGAATACTGTGGCATTTAAAGAAGATTTCGGGATTTGAAGTCGGTAGGCATGGGCCTTTGGCTTTACCTCTCTCTAGCAACATGATCTTCAACAAATTTTGTATTTTGCTTAAATCTTAGCACTTAGAATTGGTACCTGGCACATAGTAACCATTTAACAAGTTTCAGTTCAGTTTTATGTGGTTTTCTGTGTCTAATGCAAAACCAAAGATAATTTATCCATTCCAAGTCTCTGGTTTAATGGTTTAAAAACCACAATATAATTTCATATGTTTTTAGCAATGAGCTTTATTTAGATGTTTCACTGGTAATCTCATATACTGTCTTATTCCTAGGAAACATTTGGCCATGCACAGAGGAGTGGAAAATAAGCTTCACTAATTAGGGAGGTGAGAGCTGGAGGAAGAGAGCAGGGAGCTCTACAAAGAGTGCTGGGGCACAAACAAAACAGTAAAAAGGAACTCAGGAGCCTCAGAAACATACAGGGTGTTAATTCTGCCATTGGACTTTGTATGTTGAGCCCCACAAAGAGCACTCAGTTAATTACAAGCTTAGCTAATTATACATGGACTTTAAGACCATTACTGCATCCTTATTATTATTATTATTATTATTATTTGCCTTTGTTTATAAATTGTTTATAAATGTGTGCTTGTGATTCTCATAGGTGGCAATTCAAATTGATATGATACACAAAGCAAATGCTCGAGTTCTTTCATTTCAAAACAAAACTTTTAAGTAATCAGAAGGCGTGGTCGGTTTATTATCCTACAGAAGCAACACTTTTCAGAATACACAGGTGTTTTTTAAAAAATATAGTAAAACTGAGGTACCTGGGTGGCTCAGTTGGTTAAGCATCTGAATCTTGATTTTGGCTTAGGTCATGATCTCATGGTTTGTAAGACCAAGCCCCACATCAGGCTCTGTCCTGATGGCGTGGAAGCCTGCTTGGGATTCTCTCTCTCCTTTTCTTTCTGCCTCTCCCCCACTTGCGTTATCTCTCTCAAAAATAAATAAACTTGGGGCGCCTGGGTGGCTCAGTCAGTTAAGTGTCCGACTTCAGCTCAGGTCATGATCTCACAGTTAGTGGGGTCTGAGCCCCACATCAGGCTCTGTGCTGACAGTTCAGAGCCTGGAGCCTGCTTCGGATTTTGTCTCTTTCTCTCTCTGCCCCTCCCCCACTCATGCTCTGTCTCTCTCTGTCTCTCAAAAATAAATAAAAACATTTAAAAAAGTCAAAAATTAAAACAAAATACATTAAATAAATAAATAAATAAGAAAGAAAGAAAATATAGCCAAATTTCATATGGAAGTATTCATTTTATCAGTATCGAATTCAATGTATTCTAATGCATTATGCTTCAATGAAGCTCACTTCTATATTTAAATCCAAAGAGGAGATGAGAAAGAAAATTTATAACTTAGTTTATATTTTTGTATGAAATGGTGTCTTTTATTTTTTATGTTAAAATATCTATAATTCTAAACATATAAAGGTATATGCTGAAGTTTATATTTCAAAACTACAGTGTAAACAAATAGAAAAAACAATTAGGAATAAGTCAATGAAAGGGTTCACCTGACATCACTCTATACCAATGTACAAAATACGAGGGTCATTATAATTCTGATCATTGGAAACCAGCTGTATAACTTAAAATAGATTATAGAAATAAAATATTACAATTACAATTTTATCGATGAAAAGAAAATTAAGCTTAAGTTATTAGAATTTACCTACTCTCTAATTTTTTTAATGTTTTTTTATTTTTGAGAGAGAGGCATAGAACATGAGTGGGAGAGGGCCAGAGAGAGAGGGAGACACAGAATCTGAAGCAAGCTCCAGGCTCTGAGCTGTCAAGCACAGAGCCCGATGTGGGGCTCAGGCTCAGGAGTTGTGAGATCATGACCTGAGCTGAAGTCAGATGCTTAACCAGCTGAGCCACCCAGGTGCTCCGAATTTACTTACTTTCTAAGATCAGATTACATTCGGGAAAAACATTTTAATAATGCATTCTCTAACTTATTAGTTGCTGTTTTTCTGCTCACAGAAGGAACTTTGCTTCCTTCGTCATTTAGAGAAAGCAGATAACAGCATGCAATGAAAGAAAGGGATGTTTTAGCTTTGTTCTAAAACTATCGAAGTGACCTATTATCTGTAGGGCTATGTTTGGTTGTAATTTTTACCTGATTAGATTTTGTGGTAGTGAAAGATAAACATTCAATCTGTACTAATAGATACAGAGGGCAATAAAATGAAGTAATTTTTTTTAGAGTTTTATGTTTATTTTTATTTTTGAGAGAGTGAGAGACACAGCACGAATGGGGGAGGGGCATAGAGAGAGGGAGACACAGAATCCAAAGCAGGCTCTGAGCTGTCAGCACAGAGCCTGATGTCGAACTAGAACCCACAAATTGTGAGATCATGACCTGAGCTGAAGTCAGACACTTTACCAACTGAGCCACCCAGGTGCCCCTCAAAATGTGGTAATTTTACTGGTTTGTTCAACCAATGTGAATCAGTTTTGATAGTCTAAGCTTAGAAAACGGTAACAAATTAGAAATATATCTCAATTTTTTAATAAGTGTTTTTAATCAAACATAACACTCATAAAGGAAAATACACATATAGCAAAATACAAATATATATAGATATATATATACACACATATATGTGTATTTCATATGTTTCCTTGAAATGAACTTATCTGTATAACAGGTCAAAGATAGACATCTTTAGTATCTGAAGAAGCCCTGTGACTACTTCCAACTTTGACCATGAGAACCACTATTATGCTTTCCAATGGCCTAATTTAGTTTTGTTTAATTTTTGTTTTGTACTCTTCTGTATTTATAATACTATTTTTTAATACTAGCTTTTGTTTTTTACTGTCAGCATTATGTTTGAGAGACTTACACGTGTGTGTGTGTGTGTGTGTGTGTGTGTGTGTGTGTGTTTAGCAATAATTGTTCATTTTCATTCTTGTGTAGTACCCCATTGCAATAATTTACTTATTTATTTTAAAGGTTGTTTCCAGTTAGAGATTTTGATTTATTATGATGCTGTCTTTTGTACAAATGTGTACTCATTTCCTCTGCATACAGGCATTAGAATTTCTGGATCATCGAGTGTGAGTGTATGTAACCTCAGTGCACAAGCCAAAGCATTTTCCAATATGTCTGCCCCAATTGGTATTCCCCACAGCAAGGTATAAAATGTCTAGTCACTCCACATCTCTGCCAACATTTGATTTTGTCAGTGAGATATAATTTACTTAATATAAAATGTATGCTTTTAAGTTTACAATTTACAGATTTTTGACAAATATATATACCTATGTAATCCTGTCTCAATCAGTATGTAGAACATTGCTGTCACCAACCTGAGTTCCCTCATGAGCTCAGCAATCATTTTTCCTATTCACACCCCCCAAATACTCAATAATTTAATTTCTATGATCATTTATTATTTTTGTCCATTATTAATCTTCATATCCATGGAACAATACTGGAGGTATTGTTTTCAAACTGACTTATTTTCCTCAGCAAAATGTTTTTAAGACTAATATGTGCTGTTATGCATTTGTAACTCACTCAGTTTTACTCCTGAGTAAAATCTCATTGTATAGGTGTACCAATATTTACTTTCTTCATCTATAAAAAATTTGACCTGTTTTGGGTTCTGGAATATATGGGGGGGAAAGCTCTAATGTTCCATAAACAGTTGTGTGTATGCTTGATGTGTGGTTGCTGGTTTGATTTTTCTTGAATATAGATAAAAATAGAATTAATTTCTGAGTCATATGGTAAACGTATACTTAACTATGGAAGAAACTGCCAACCCTTTTCAAAAGTGGTTGTACCATTTACATTTTCACCAGAAGTGTGTGAATTTCGGTTGCAGGAATTCTCCATCAACATGAGACAGAATCAGACTTGATAATTTTAGCTACTTAGTCAATGTAAAATGGTACTTCTATGTGGCTTTAAGTTTTATGTGACTAAAGATAGTGAACATGTTGAGCATATTTAATGTCCATATTAGTCATTCCTATCTTCTTTTACATTTGTTTGAACTTTTTGCCCACCTAAAAAATATACACTCTGGATACAAGCCGTTTGTTAGAAATGTGTTTTATAGTATTTTTCCCAGTCTCTGGTTTATATTTTCATTTTCTTATGGGTGTTTTTTAAAGAGCAGAAATATTTAATTTGTCAAAGTCCAATTTATTATGTTTTCTTCCTCATGCTCTAGTGCCTTTTTTTGGTGTGAGTAAAATTTGCCTACATGACAGTTATGAAGATTTAGTCATTGTTTTTCCTGAAAGTCTTACAGTTTTCATTTTGACTTTAGGTCTATAATTCATTGTAAGTTACTTTTTGTGTATAATTTGTGTCAGAAGGCAAGGTTCAATTTTTATCCCAAAAATTTAGTATTTTTTTCATCAATTTGTTGAAAAAAAAATTCTTCCTCCAGTGAATCTCGCTAATCTCTATATGTTTGAGGACAACTAACATAATAAGCCTTCCCATACATTATCATGACATATCTCTCTATTTACTTAAATATCCTTTAATTTCCCTCCACAAGTTTTTTTTTTTTTTGCTTTTTTAAAGCTTATTTATTTATTTGGAGAGAGAGAGAGAGAGGGAGAGGCAGAGAGAGAGACAGGGAGAGAGAATTCCAAGCAGGCTCTGTGCTGTCAGCATGGAGCCCATTCAGGGTTCCATGTCACAACTGTGAGATCATGACCTGAGTCGAAATCAAGAGTCAATCGCTTAACCATCAGAGCCACCCAGGGGCCCTCACGTTTTTTTAATATATACAATCTGTACATTTTTATGAAGCATATTTCTAAGCATTTTATGTTTTGAGGTTATTGAAAATGCTAAGTTTTTAATTAAGATTCTAATTAGGAATTGCTAGTGTGTAGAAATAGAATTATTTTTAGGGGTTGGCTTTTTAATTCTGTTAATTCTAGTTGGGTTTTGGGCAAGATCCCTTAGGATTTTCTACACAGGTGGTCATGCTGACTGTAAGAAAGAAAATTTTACGTCTCCTTTTCAAATATGCGTACTTTATTCTCTGTTGTTTCTTTGCCTCACTCAATAGCTAGTATCTTCCGTACAACAAGGAATATTCTATTGTTGACAGAGAATATTCTTCTCTGTTCTTGGTGCCTGTAATTCACAAGTGGTTCGTGAGCTGTAGGATTCTTGTAGACGTCTTTTATCAGACTGAAGAAATAACTTTATATTACTGATGTGTCAGAAGGTGATACCGTGTGTGATTTGACATTCAATCAAATGCTTTTCTGCATCTGTTGAGAAGATCCTATGATTTTCTCCTTTATTCTGCTAAGTGTAAAATACATTGATTTTCAAATGTTAAAACAATTTTACATTTTTTGGTAAAATCATGTAGCCACAGTGTACTAACCTTTTTATATATTTTTGGAATTGCTTTGCTAATATCTTGTTAAGATAGTTTGTTTCAATACTCATGAAGGATATTCATCTGTGTCTTTCATTCTTAAAATACGTATGGTTTTGGTGCTGAGCTACATCAAGCTTCCAAGGAGTTTAAAACTGTTTCTTCATGACCAGAAAATCTTTATGGGCCTAGAATGTATTTTGAAAGAAAGATTTAATCTTGAATGGAATATCATTAGTACATAGAAAGCTTTTCAAAATTTTCATTTCTTCTGGTCTCAGTTTTGACAGGTTGTGTGTTTTTAAAGAAATCTACTCATTTCGTCTACATTGCCAATTTTTTGCCCCAATGTTATTCATGTTATTTTTATTATCTTATTAACACCTGAAGAATCTATAGTGATGCTCTGCCTTTCTTCTCTGATCCTAGCAATATGTAGCCCTTGCCTTTGTCTCTCTCTCCTTCACAGGTAAAAATCTAAATTATTGTATAAGTACTTCCTTCCAACTAATAAACCTAAAAGAAAGCTTCCATTTCCATTCAGTATCTTACTCCTCCTCTAACATTTTAGAAAGCATATTACAGCTAATTTGTGATGAATCTTTTACTTTAGATAGATTTCTCAGGAAAACTAGAACTTCAACTATATCATGACTTTTGCAAACTTACACGTCTGCTTCAATTAGATTGTTCTCCACCTTTGAGTACACTGAACACATTTAGTCTCAAAACCATCAATCCCCTGCAGACGTTTCTTTCTTGTTAACCCCACATACCATTTTTACAGCAACCCTGGAACTTTTCCAGCCTGAAAAATCTTCCTGCATTTCTATTCAGTTGAGAGGAAAATGTTAATGGGATTATAAATAGGCAAAGTTACAAAAAAAAAAAAAAAAAGAAAGAAAGAAGGAAAAAGAAAAAGAAAAATGTTTGTACCTGAACGTATTTTTACTAAGATTCAAGTTCACTGAGTGAAATGGAAAGGCATCAACTTGGTGTTTACAATGTTGTAGCCCTATACTCAGAAAAAAAAAATGGGAACAATTCTAAAGAAAAACATAAAAATGAGTCAATGAAAGAAAATGAATGAAATGAAGGAAGACGCATTATTTTCCTAAATGATGGCCGAGTTTATGGAAGCCAGACTGGACAGATGATAAAGGGAAAAACAGATGTAGTCTTTCCACAATGGAAACAAATATAGGGCTAAGAATTAATATCATTAGTGTTACCATATCGGAAGGAATGAGGACGGCCTATGAAATTCTAATAAAGAAATTAAAAGAAAATCTTCCAAGAAATCTTAAATAACCCCCCCCCCTCCCAAAAAATAACATTCCTTTTAGAAAGATCTGAGAAAATAAATGCAGCGTTTAGGCATCATTTATAGCATTAGTATTAAATTAACTTAATTAAAAATAAACACATAGGATACGTGGACCCCAAAACAGAGTTGCCACATATTCTGAGAGATAATTTAATAAATTTATGGGTCAGGTATATGATGGAAACAATCGGAGGATATGCCATTATCAAGGCTCAGGGTAGGTGTTAAAATGATTGCAGCATATATCCTGGATAGAACTGTCCAGTACAGAAAGAAGTTGGTAATGTCACTGGAAAGTAGATGATTTTTGGCAGACTCCTTTGGGGTGGCTCTAACATATGTCACTCTGATACTTGGAAATGTACTTATAAATGTGTGGCACCTTATCACAAAAGCAAATGGAAATGTGTCACTGGATAAACTTGCACTCAGTTTAGCTCTGAAATGACAGACGCTCGTATATCAAATCTTCGGTAGAAATTAGGGTATTTAATCAGATATTCATTGATGGGAAGTACAAATACTGAAGTAATGTCTGAGCACTGGTACAGTCACCATTTATCTAAGTCATTTGAGTCCAGGCGTGTCTTCAATGCCTGTGGAAGAAAAAGAACATGCGTGTGCCACGAGACCCCACCCACCTTCATTTATGTTGACTTTTTGTGCTTTCCTGACTCTCATCCTGCTTTTGTGAAAATCAAGCAGATTTCTGAATTTTTTTCTCCTGCTCTGTTCTGTTTTTCTGTTTGCCCACCTTCCTCCAAATATGAATAAGCTATTTTAATACACTTGACAATTTCCAGAAAGAGGCATTTGGATTGAACTCTCCACTAGGTTTTAGAAACACAATTTTGATACAGAAAATTCTTCAGAGATTTGTGCTTTGCTTGTGGTTTTAAACAAATGTGTTGATGTGTATCTGCCATCACAGTGATCCTTCTAATGAAGATCTTGCTTTTTAAAAATAAGAGGGCACATCGCTGACTAAAGAGTATACTAATGTAGCTTTGCAAATCTGGAAAGAAATGCACAGTTTCCAGTAAGAGAAGCTCAAGGGAGAGCTGATAAAGAAATATGGCTCCATTTAGTTATGTGAATAAAAATTCATGGCTGATATTGCATAAGAAGAGCAATTAAAGGGTGGAATAGAAAAATTAAAATATTTAGGTAATTACTGTCAATTGCAATTCTTTCTAGAAATTTTAATATTAAAAGAAAGTTCATTCTATGACATACTTTCCACATTTAATGCTGTCGTTTGAATGTCTGTATAAATATAGTTTAAAAATTAGATAATATGACCAAAGTTTTAACTATGAAATAGAATAAGGATTGAATTGCTGGCCAATTTAAAAATAGGTGTTGAATATTTATTGAATTAACGTCTTATTTTGATTCATTTGTTTGTCTTTGAGCAAGAAATGTTTCCCAGGAAGAGGTAAGAGTTGCTAGGGGTTAGTCACCTCAGAAAGGCAGGCACAAGGCTGCCCACCACCCACAATTTTGGTCTTTATCTGGGCACCAGCACACATGTAGTTGACAATAGGCTTAGTTCCTAATTTCAGTGGACTTAGAACAAAAAATGTGCGGAGACATTTTAGTTCACTTTTGCTAGTGTTTTAAAGAAAGAAGGATGTAACAATAAAATGAGTCATTGATGAAACCCTGTTCATCCTAACCCTCCATTATATTTTTCCCATGAGAAAAACTTGATTGATTTTATCAGAAAAACCATAAGGAATCTGAAATCCATTTGGCTACGTTTTGCCAGGGCGAAGATTTTCTTCGTGCTGTGGATGCATTTGTCTCTTGGCCTCTTGAACTGTCGAAGCATGGCCTCATTTATGACCTATGCCATTGTATCGTAAATGTTTATTTACATGCCGTCCCCATCAACTTGGAGGAATTATTTATGATACATGTATAGGCGTGTGTGTGTGTGTGTGTGTGTAGGTGTGTGTGTGCACATATATATATATATATATATATATACATACATATATATACATATATATATATACATGTACATATATATATGTATGTGCACACACACACACACACACACACACACACACACAATATGTCCAAAGCATACTTTGCATATAATATGCTTTGGACATATTGTAAAATACCCGTCTTAATCACACATCGCCTTCATAGCCTTTTCTCTCCCTGCAACAATATTAACACAAGCCTGAACTACAATTAGCAGGAAGGTAGTCTGACTTAAAGTACAGTGTAAATCACTCACTCTCC
Source organism: Panthera pardus (assembly GCF_024362965.1). NCBI lineage: Eukaryota > Metazoa > Chordata > Mammalia > Carnivora > Felidae > Panthera > Panthera pardus. The sequence continues at coordinate 10,325,931 of NW_026526765.1, forward strand.
TGGTTATCCCTAAAGATTGCCACACAAACATATTCAGCAAAGTTAGTGTATCATTTTTAACTTTATCTAACTTTATATTTACACTTTGTAATAAAAGCTGTTTGACAATATAAAAACAGTTTTAAGTAGATATGACCATTTCAAAAATTTTTTAACTTTTATTTATTTTGGAGAGAGAGATCATGAGCGGGAGAGGGGCAGAGAGAGAGAGAGAGAGAGAGAGAGAGAGAATCCCAAGCAGGCTCCATGCTGTTAGTACAGAGCCTGACACGGGGCTGGAACCCAGGAACCATGAGATCATGACCTGAGTTGAAGTTGGACGCCTAAATACTGAGCCACCCAGGTGCCCCAGATGTGAACATTTCAAATTAGACTAGTTTCACTTTCAGGTCTAGGAAGGGTACAAAACTGACATAAGTTGCAATAATTACAAGGTTAATACTCTCTTAGAGATTCCATAGTAAGGAATTATTACCCAGGTGTGATTTATCATGATGTGGAAAGCCGGGCTAATTCATTTCATTTTATAAAATGACTTGACATTCTGGTTATAAGCAGAGATTTCATTATTCATTAACTGAGACTGCCTTTGAGGAATCCCCCACAGGAGGGTGGCAGCTCATGGGACATTTTCCACAGGCTGACGCTGTCACAGTACCAGGGGCTGTGTCCACTAATTTGCCTGCCATGTGATGCTGGCTGTGCCAACCTCTCTCTGGATAATTCCTATCACGTGATTAGGTCTGTGGACCCGGCCTTTCTGTCTCCCTTGATAAATGCTTATTTCCAACATGGTTCTCCAGCCATCCTAGTTATTCAATGAGCTGCTTTATATATTTTTCATTACTTCCTGTTCCTATTTAATCCAAGCAAAGTTGGGTCTAAACGGTGTGTTATTGCCCTTGGCTGCCACAGCAAATTATCACACACTGCATAGCTTAAAACTACGGAAATTTATTTTCTGATAGTTCTGGAGGCCAGAAGTCCAAACTCAAACTGTCAGCAGGGCTGTACTTTTCCTGAAGGCTCCACCGGAGGATCCTTCTTTGCCCCTTCCAGATCCTGGTGACTCCAGTCCTTCTGTGGCTTCCCCAGGCTGCATGACTCTGAATTCAACCTCTGAGGTCACATTGCCTCCTCCTCTCCATGTGTCTGTGTCTTTCTTCTTGTTTTTCTGTGCTCTCTCTCTCTCTTTCTATTAAAAAAACAAAACAAAAGAAAACAAACAAAAAGTTTAGGGGCACCTGGGTGGCTCAGTTGGTTAAGCATCCCACTTCAGCTCAGGTCATGATCTCATGGTTTGTGAGTTCGAGCCCTGCATCAAACTCTCCGCTCTCAGCACAGAGCTTGCTTTCCTCTGTCTCTCTCTCTGCCCTTCCTCTGCTCGTGTTCTCTCTCTCTCTCTCTCTCTCTCTCTCAAAAAATAAACATAAAAAAAGAAAAAAAAGGGATTCAAAAAAATTTAATTGTGGTAAACACATAACACAAAATTTACTATCCTAACCATTGTTAGCGGTAGTGTTAAACATAATCATATGGTTATGGGACCAAACTCATTAGCTTTGTTTTAACATAGCCCCAAATTGGCCCTTTAAAATTCTTTTACTGTATACATATTATTTAACAATGTTACTTAAGAAATAATCCAAACTGTGTCATACACTCACACAGAACTTAATATCAAATCAAAAGTGAATTCTGTTTTCAGAAATTTGTTTTCGAATATTTGTGAAATTCACAATGCATTGTTTTGTAGATGATGTTTATTAACATCATTTTGGCCTATGAAAAGAAATTTGTTGCATATACAGATGAAATGTGGACATTGTACTCTATTAATATTACTTTACCTGGGATTCTGCAGGGTTTGAAAACACACAAGTGGAGTTTGCATAATCTGAATTGTCGTCTTTATATCTGAGATAGAAAATTGAAAATAGTTGAATGTAATCTTAATATTTCCCCTTGATAGATAGATAGTTGTTTATATCTATATGAAGATGTCTTCAACATAGTTGCCTTCATCAGCCCACTTTCACATTACCCGGTAGAAGTGAGTGGGCTCATTTACGTTGCAAACCTACAAAGACATCAACCACCTTGCACTAAACATGGGCTCATCGGCCATCTCCTGCATGGCAGGTCAGACAAGCACAAGCATTTCCTTTGAATTATGATGTTGTAAAAATGAGACTTGATCATTGAAAAGCTGGTCACTGTGACATACAATTCTGGAAGACTGTTTAACATTTTTGGGACAACATAATTTGTAAATAAGGGGCATTCATTATTGCAGACAGCCTTCGGGTACACATTCATTTTTCCCTGAAAAGTAGTATATAGATGCAAAGTCTTAATTCACTAGACTTGTTCACAAAATGTTACACCATGTTTGAAAGTGGGATAAATGTAAGCACATCTTAAAGATAAAATGATTTAATTACTTCAATTACTTCCTAACTTACAAAGGGAGTTTAGACAGGAAAAGTCTGAGATTTGTAACTTTCTTTTTATAACCAAATATCTTAATTAGTTTGGATGACTTCAAAAGAAACGTATGTTGATCACTACTTATTGAGAATAAAGTATATATCTGCAGTTGCAGTTTAATAAAAGTTCAGACTTTGTTAAAATGAATTACTACTAACATGAAAACAATCTTAATATTGTGGTAAGTCCAACTTTTGCTGGATGGTTAGTGCTGTTTTCTTCCACATTGTTTACTATCACGTTGCCTGACATTCCAAAAATTCCTGAATAACTTATGTGTCTTAAAGACCCATTAGTATCTTTACTTTTTAATTCAGTTTTCATGCATTCAATATTTACTTTTAACTGACTTAAAAAATAAAAATTGGGAATGAAAACATTCATAAATATAGAAATATACTATATAGTTATAATTATAACTTTCTCTATATGTTTATTCAATCAATAAATGAATCAAGTATTTTTTATATAATTAAACTAGGGCTGGCCATTTTCCCAAGTTTTGTAGCAACTTCCCTGAACTGATAAAACAACATTCCCTACTTTCTAGCTTCTACTCAAGAGTGGAGAGACGAGTGATAAACTCAAAAGTGTAACATATATACTGTGTTAGATGACAATCAGTACTATGGGGAAATGAAATGGGCAAGAGGAAGGGCTCCAGGTAGGTGGTTTCAAATTTACATATACTGGACTGTGTTGGTCTAATTGAGGCAAAATTGAGAAAATACTTGAAAAAGGTAAGGATACTCATGACACATGAACAGCTGAGGAAGGATGCTCCAAGCAAGGGGTGCAAAGACCCTGAAGAAAAAGCATTGCTTAGCATGTCAAGGGAAAGATATGAAGAGACTACAGTGTTTAGAATTTGAGAAGGGAGTGATAGGAGAGATAAAGTTAGAGTAGAAGGAAGGAAGGGCAAGGAGTCTTCCATGGTGGAGATTTGACTCAGTAAATTGGAAAGCCACTGCAGTATTTTGAGCTGACAGACGTGATGTGTCTTCTGTTTTATGGGATTCCTCTGCCTGCTGTGTAGGCAGTGGACTGGGAAACGGGGGTGAGGGGATTGACCCAGAAAGACCAGTGATGAGGTCATTTCAATTTGTCAAGTGAAGACTAATGTCAACATTGACTTGGGTAATAATGGCTGGGTGGTTAGAACAGGCTGAATTCTGAATATATTTTGAAACTATTTTATTGGCAAGAAGTTTTGCTGGTAGACTGTGAGGTGTGTGGGGAGTAAGTGAGTCAAAAATGACTCATATATCTGGTAAAAGCAACTGAAGAGTTGTTACCATTTATTGAGAATAGAAAGGATGTAAGAAGAACAGGGCTGAGGGGTAAGTTCATGAGTGAAGATTGGAAATAAAAGTATATGTAGAGATATACCTATACCTGTCTTTATACCTACCAGTACCTCCACTTTTATATCTATGTGTACCTCTCTTTTTTTCTCTGCTGTTAGCATCTATATGTCCAAATCTTATCACAATGTCTGGAACTAGTGGACAACCTATAATTGTTTGTTAAATGTTGACTGAACGTAATTTGTTTGGTTGGTATTACAATTAGAGTACGGCAACATGGGATCTGAATGCAAAATTACATATGAGATGTTTTCCTATATTATTTCAGAAATATAATTTGAATAGCTATTAATTAGTAAAAAAAAATCCCTAAAAAAACAATGCAAAATGGTGGAAACAAATCATAAGCAATTTCAACTCAAGTCTCAAACTCCAATTATATAAAATGGAAACATACCTGAAGATTTTTCCTGTTTCCTGTAATTCCTGTATGAATTATAAATGAACCAAAATTATATTGAAACAGGATCCCAATGTAGCAATTGAATGTAATAGGATATGTCTAGTTTATTTAGGAATTTTTTTTTTAATTTAATTTGTCAGATTGGCTTCCATATAACACCCAGTGCTCATCCCAACAGTGCCTTCTTCAATGCCCATCACCCATTTTCCGCTCTCCTCTCCCCGCTCCCCCCCCCCCATCGACCCTCAGTTTGTTCTCTGTACTTAAGAGTCTCTTGTGGTTTGCCTTCCTCCCTCTCTGTTTGTAACTTTTTTTTTTTCCCCTTCCCTCCCCCATGGTCTTCTGTTAAGTTTCTCAAGGTCCACATACGAGTGAAAACATACAGTATCTGTCTTTCTCTGATTTACTTTTTTCACTTTTAGCATAATACCCTCCAGTTCCATCCACGTGGCTCCAAATGGCTGGATTCATTCTTTCTCATTGCCAAGTAGTATCATTTAGGAATTTAAAGATGGAAATACCTTGTGGGCAAATTATTCTAGATATCACATCATTAAATCACTAACAGTACTTACCTGTGCTACTTGATCAAAGTTGTTCAATTTTTTACTACAGTGAATGTTGCAAAATAAAATCCAAATGCTGGCCTTGCAAATAATTTCTGCAGGTATATTTTTAACTAAGTTATTTCTTATAATAATTTTTTATTTAAAAATTTTTTAATGTTTTTATTTTTACTTTTGAGACAGAGAGAGACAGAGCATGAGCAGGGGAGGGGCAGAGAGAGGGGGAGACACAGAATCTGAAGCAGACTCCAGGCTCTGAACTGTCAGCACGGAGCCCGACGCGGGGCTTGAACTCCCGGAGTGTGAGATCATGACCTGAGCTAAAGTCAGACACTTAACCGACTGAGCCACCCAGGCGCCCCTCTTATGATAATTTTTAACTAAATTATTATTATTTTAAGTTTCATGATAATCTACTTAGGCGGCTACATTTAATAAAAGAATATCAACATGAAAAGATCAATGTTTTTAGTACATTACATTATAAGCAACAGAAAGCCAACGCAAGAAGGTCATCGTATATATATTTTTTGCTACTTAATGTACCTGATCGTTTGTGAATGATATACCTTTATTAAATATAATTCAGACACTGAAACTTATTTTTAAAAAAATATTTAAAAACCCATACTTCACACTCATAAAACGTCACCCTAAAGGACAGTTTATCTCAGTTCCTAACAGGTCCAGTGTCAACAAAGACAAAACATGGCAAGATCCAAGAAAAATACTCTGGAGACATGAAACCATCCTTAAAACCCAAATCAGCTACGACAAAGATGTTGGAATTATCAGATATAGTATTTAAAATAACCGTGATTAATATGTTCAAGGTTCTAAATGAAAATGCGCACAACACGTAAGCACAGATGGATAATGTACGCAAAGAGATGGAAACTCAGAATCAAAAGAAATTCTAGAAATCAAAAAGAGTAAGAAAAATAAAGAATGGCTTCAGTGAGCTCATCAGTAGACTTAACATGGCTAAGAATCAGTGATCTTAAAGAGAGAAACTTTTAGCTGTTATTTTAAGTATTTCATCTTGATTGCTTATTTTCTTTTAATACCAAATATAAAATGAAGAGGCATTTAAGTAAGCTCCTTTGTAATCAAGCGTGTTGTGATTTACAATGATTAACGTATAGTTGATGCTTTAGATAAACAGAGGTGGTCAGATTCTTCCGTTTGTAACTCCTTCTCTGCACACAGTGCTCTGGATGGTTTTTGAATTCCTGCTTTATACCATGGCAAAGGTGGAGAAAAACTCATCATTATTTTGAGATATAAGATTACTAAATTCTTCAAAAAATGTGTTGAGAACTGCACAGTGATTAAGAAGCAAGGTTATAGCAAGACTGTTTTTGCCCACTAAATCTTATAACAGATGTTTTGTTAATCCTCACTGATCTTCCATGAAGAAGTCAAATTCTAAAAGAAGAACAAAACAAAAAGGAAAGCATTTACATATACACACAGGTCTATGATATTGTTGATATTGTTGAAAACTAATATCCATTACGTGTTTTATGTTTACAATTTAATAGCAAAAGCAGCAACGCATGAGAAATAGCTAAACAGCCAGCACTATGACTGGCCTAAAGTATCATATTTGAGTGAGATTACAAAGTAAGAATATTTAAAGATAATGAGGGTTGTATCAGCAATACTCACAGGGATTTATAAACACATCAGTAATTGAATTGGGTAATTTTAATAATACTGCATTGCCTTTCAGTCTTTATAGGTAATAATTTAGCAAATTAGAAAGCGAAGAAGAAAAACTACAGAGAGCCATGCTCCAGAACGGCATAGAAAAAACAAAGGAGGGTTCTTAAAATGCAAATCTGCTTACAGAATGGAAATTGTTGTTCCTTCAGGTTCAACATGTAAGTAAAATTTTTGAAATTCTGGAAAATATGCATAAGGAAAAGAAGAAATAGACACAACAGAGACAAGTTACTGATTTCAGAGAATATGTTGTGTGAATAACAAAGAAAAGAAAACAGGAAGCCAGGTCACATCAAAATTCCTTGACGGTTCATATGATACTGGAGGTGAACTTTATCCTCACAATCTGGTTACATGCTTTCCTTTTCCTGAGATTATCTTTAGGTTAGTAAAAATGAATTGTTTTAGGTCTCTGAGCTAAGATACTTACACTAGTGAATTTTATATGAAATGGGTTTTGTTTATTGTGTTTTCTTTGCTTCTGGAAATAATAAGCACAAACAGATCAAAAATGTTGCTAGGAGATGTCACAGTTTATTTGTCAGCTTGACTGGGCAAGAGAGTGTCCAGATATTTGGTCAAACATTATTCTTGTGGGTTTTTTTTTTTCAGGGTATTTTTTGATGAGTTAACATTTAAATCAGTAGACCGAGTAAAGCCAACCGCCCTCCTGAATATGTATGGACCTCCACCAGTTAGTTGAAATGAAATAAAAAGACTGACCCTCCCCTTGTGAGAAGTGAGATGATTCATTTTCAGAAATACCAAATGAAAGCCGTGCTGTCTAGTTAACAATAGGTTTACAACCTATTGGAAATATGTAGAACTCTCCCCCACCAATAATGGAGTCCCAAACCCTTAGACACTTCACTTCCTGGTTTGTCTACTCCTCTCCGTTTCGCAGGTTTATGTTTCACCGGCTTTGCAGTGAGCATGTACCAAAAAACTAAAGTCCGTGTCACCTCAAAGAATGGACATTTGTTCCAATCAGACTACTTTTGTCTTACATGGGCATAGGTGACTTCCAGGAAAGGCTGTAACCTCTGTGGTACTCAGCCAATGAGGAATCGGGGGAGCAACTTGTATGTTAGGAGACAAATTGCCTGCTGTAAGCGACCCAAGTGTGCCTGTCCGTCAGACACCTGCCCTTGAGAGAACGTTGATTAAAGCCTCATTTCACTGTGCTCCAAGTCTCCACGTCCCTCCTTTTATTGGGTCAGTGGACTTATTTCTCACACCCTGAATAAAAAGGAATCTCTCTTCTGTAATACCCAAAGAAATCTACACATTTAATGAAATTAAATCAAAGTACATTTAAAATCTACACATTTAATGCAATCCTATCAAAGTACAACCTGCATTTTTTTGAAGATCTAGAACAAACAATCCTAAAATTTGTATGGAACCACAAAAGACCCCAAATAGCCAAAGTAATGTTGAAAAAGAAAAACAAAACTGAAGGCATCATGATTCCAGATATCAAATTCTATTACAAAGCTGCAATCATCAAGGCCATCAAGTATGATTGGCACAAAACAGACACAGAGGCCAATGGAACCGAACAGAGAACTCAGAATTGGACCTACAAATATTTGGCCAACTAATCTTCAGCAGACCAGAAAAGAATATCCAACAGAAAAAAAAGACAATCTCTTCCACAAATGGTGCTGGGAGAACTGGACAGCAACATGCAGAAGAATGAACCTGGACCACTTTCTTACACCACAGACAAAAATAAACTCAAAATGCATGAAAGACCTAAATGTGAGACAGGAAACCATCAAAACCCTCGAGGAGAAAACAGGTAACAACCTCTCTGGCCTCAGCCATAGCAATTTCTGACTAGACACACAGAGGCAAGGGAAACAAAAGCAAAAATGAACTATTGGGACCTCACCAAGATCAAAAGCTTCTGCACAGCAAAGGAAACAATAAAACTAAAATGCAGCCTATGGAATGAGAGAAGATATTTGCAAATGGCATATCTGATAAAAGGTTAGTATCGAAAATCTATAAAGAACTTACCAAACTCAGCATGCAAAAAACAAATAATCCAGTTAAGAAATGGACAGAAGACATGAACAGACATTTTTCAAAGAAGACATCCAGATGGCTAACAGACACATCAAAAAATGCTCACCATCACTCATCATCAGAGAAATACATATCAAAACCACAATTAGATACCACCTCATACCCATCAGAATGGCTAAAATTAACAACACAAGAAACAACTTGTGTTGGCGAGGATGTGGAGAAAAGGGAACCCTCCTGCACTGCGGATGGGAATGCAAACTGGTGCAACTACTCTGGAAAACAGTACAGACGTTCCTCACGAAACTAAAAATTGAACTACCCTACGATCCAGCAATTGAACTAGTAGATATTTACCAAAGGATACAAAAATACAGATTCAAAGGAGTACATGCACCCTAATGTTTATAGCAACATTATCAGCAATAATTACACTATGGAGAAAGCCCAAACATTCACTGACTGATGAATGGATATAGAAGATGTAGTATGTATATACAATGGAATATTACTCAGCCACCCAAAAGAATGAAATCTTGCTATTTGCTATGACATTAATGGAGCTAGAATGCATTAGACTAAGTCAAATAATTCCATCAGAGAAAGACAAATACCATATGATTTCACCCATAATGTAGAATTTAAGAAACAAAACAGATGAACATATGGGAAGGAGGGAGAGTCGGGGAAGAGAAGAGAAACAAACAAACCACAAGAGACTTTTAATGATAGAGAACAAACTATGGGTTAATGAAGAGCAGTGGGTGGGAAATGGGCTAGCTGAATGATGGGTACTAAGGAGGGCACTTGTGATGAGCACTGAGTGTTGCATGTAAGTGATGAATCATTGAATTCTACTCTTGAAACCAATATTGCACTGTATGTTAACTAAAATTTAAATAAAATTTTTAAGAAAAGGAATTTGTCCTGTCTAACAACCTTCCAGCTGGAGACCTGGTTTTCCCTGCCTTCAGACTTGAGCTGACACATTGGCTCTTCCCGGATGTTGAGGCTGAAGGCCTTTGGACTGTAGCTATCTAGCATCAGCTTTCCTATTCTCAGGCCCTTGGACTTTACTGGAACTACACCATTAGTTCTCCTGGGTCTCCAGCTAGCCCAGGACAGACCTTAAGACTTTTTAGTCTTCATAATCATGTAAGCCAATTTCTTATAATAGATTGTTAGAAGTATTGATTCTCTGTATTTGGCGAACTCTGACTAATGTAGGGATCCATAAATCAGCTTTGTTTAACATAGCATTTAATATATATTAGTCTCTACTCTTATGTTAATAGTTCAAGGTATATTTTTAATTTTAATTCACATGCTCTCAAACCAGTGTATATCATACATAGATTTTAAAATTCATTAAGTAACTCTTATAGTGTTTCTTATAAGTTTATTTTTAACGCACCTATTAAAGAATTATTCTAAAAGTATTCATATATTTCGAAGCCTGTGACTTATCTGAAGTCTCCACTCCTAGTAATGAGTTATTTATTGATCATTTATATTGAACATCTGTTATATTTAATTAGCCATAGTCATCTATTAGCAAACTGTATTTTTCCCTTTTGATGGTTATATTATGGATTTTAAACAGGTTTAAATGGCTTTTTTAGATACTTTAATTCTATTGTTCCACACTTTGGAACATATTGAAAACTTCAAATTATTATTCAGAATCCACTGTTGTCAAGTTTGCATTTGATTAATATTCTTTTCTAAGGAAATATTACCTGCTATTTATCATCATCTTCTCCTAATTCTTTTCTTAAAGGTATTTTTTTTAACGTTTGTTTATTTTTGAGAGAGAGAGACAGAGACAGAGTGAGAGTGGGGTAGGAACAGAGAGAGAGGGAGACACAGAATCTGAAGAAGTTTCCAGGCTCCAAGCTGTCAGCACAGAGCCTAACACGGGGCTCGAACCCATGAACCGTGACATCATTAACTGAGCTCAAGTCGGACGCTTAACCGAATGAGCCACCCAGGCGCCCCTCTCCTAATTCTTAATAATTCCTCAAAAGTAGCAAAAGCAACATCATTATCATTACCAAAACCAACAGCAATGAGAAACTTTTAGTTTAGCATACATGCATAAATGTTTATACATATAGGTATGTATGTACATAACGTATCTTATATGCATATGCATCTATGCGTATAAGAAATGTGTGCATACATAAATATATACATGTATGCAATGTGTACGTATATATTTTCTGAGCTATATAAATATTTGCATACATCAATATGTTTTCTAGTGATATCTCATATATTTATGTCAGATCACCTTGTTTAGTCCCTAAAAGGCAATAGTCAACATTTGGATATATTTTTAAGTCAAGACCGATAGGGTACATTTGTTATCTAGTAGGTAGAGGCTAGGACTGTTGCTAAGCCTCCCATAATGTACAGACAGTCCTTTGTCCACAAAAAGTCATGAGATCCAAGATGATCTTAAGCATCCCTAAACCCTGGTAATGCCATATTATAAATAGAATATACATTTAAAAAGATAACGGAAGGCAGAATATAGACAAAAACTGTTTATTTTTTGTCTGAAATTATTGTTTTTTCAGCTTTAACTCTGCTTCTTGAATCTTTTTTTTTGTCATACACATATTTTATGAGACTGTAATCCTTTGTTTTTCTTATGAACCTTTTTAGCTGGAATTCAATTTCTTATATGCCCTTAAGCATGCACATATTACTCTGTGTTTCACTAACCCAGTTCTCCTTTAAAAATTTAAAATTTTCAAACTAATGCCCAGAATTATGGTGGCATATACAATCACTTATTGTCATTCTCTGTGTTCTTCCTGCCTTGAAATTACATGCTTGCCCTTTTCCATGTGACTTTACAGTTCTTGACACCAGAGGGGGATTGTATAGTTTTGTTCCATTGGGGAGGGCATTGCCAGTGTGGTTTGTTTGGGCAATAGACTGTGGAAAGAGACACTGGGACATTTCCTAGCCAAGCCCTCATGAGACATCGTGGGTTTCCACTTGCCTAGTTGTGCTCATGACATTGTCCATCAGAAGGGCATAATATTGTAATTAATTGCTGGACCAAAAGGAGGATGGATATGTGCAGCAGACCTGAACACAGAACCCAGAATCAGGAGCCCAGATCCTGAAATCCAGCCTACCCAAACCAAGGAATCCACTGCCCACAATTGAAAACTAATACATATTGCTTTCAAATACTGAGCATTGAAGCGGTTTGTTTCACAGAAGGCACGGTTGCATAATAGAACATTCTTAGGAGTGGAGTGGTTCTTTCTTATGCAAACTTAAAATGTGTACTATTAACTTTGGAAACAAGTGGCGTGTGTCAAAGAAAACTCCTATAAGAGAGTATAAAATGGTACCTTGTGTTAGTTAGCAGCAAACCAGTTAGGAAAATGTCACTTCAGGAAACTTGGAAGACAAAAATACGTGCTTCAATATTGTTCCAACAAGCCAACCATATCTTTTTGTGGGAACCAGGGACACCTCATCCTCTTGCTACTATAAAGCTGCCTTCCACAAACCTTGTCCTGCTGCCCTTGGCTATGAGTATATGTGACTAATAAACTGCTATTAACCTCATCTGTCCAATATCAGGTGCCAGGAGTTAGGACATCTTGTACTACTTATGGCAAGGAATCCCTCCGTCAACGATGGGAGGAATAGGAGGCAATAAGGACAGTGACCTGACATATAGCACAGAAGCTGTGCAAGATGACTAGATGGACAGTGGTGCCAATCATGTGTCACACTGGACTTGGACAGAGAGAACAATGTAAAGGACCCAAGCTTCCAGCTGACTCCACCAGGATGCCAGCGTGTGAGTATAGCCATCTTTGACCTTCCAGCACAGTTCAGCTGCCAGCTAAACGCCTTGGGGTAATCCTAGTCAACACCACAGAGAGCTGAAGAATCATCCAGTCGATTTCTCATAAAAAGATGAGATATAATAAAATGGCTATATGTTCAGCTAGTAAGTTTTAAGGTAGTTTGATTCAAAGCTACATATAACAAATAGACAAAGCAAGGCATGCAAATGTCAGAATTATGTAAAATTTGGAAATCAAAATGGTGCAATGAGTGATAGCTTATATACATTTAAGAAAAAGGGTATATTTATGGGATAAAAAAAGTAGATCCATAATTGACATTTTTCTGATTAAGACCCCAAAATACCCCTACTATGCTAAAATACGGCATCTGAAGTTCCAGGATACAGTATGTGCTTTTATAGCGATTTGGTCATTGTGTAATAGAAGTAAGAATGGATCGGTCAATTCAATAATTAATCATATGCTTGCTCTGATCCAGAATGGGATAAGAGGTAGACTACATAAATAAACTTACCATTTTATTTCTCTATTTTGTTTCAATTATTTTTGTTTATGCGAGTAGTAGAAAAGGAGTGTCTGAGGTGAGTTAGATGACTTCAGCTCACACAGTGATGGATGATGCTATATCATCTCAGAGCTTCTGACTCAGAGGTGGCCGCTATGGATGAATTTGCTGCCTTCGTGAAAATTGCCTCAGGAATTGGTGCATCATTTAGCACAAAATTGGTGATGTAAGTGGCGGGGGCCTGTGTAAGATCAGAGGAGGGAGATTGGGAAAATGGAAGGAAAAAGCCTGCCAAAACATGTGAAAAGAATGAAACAGCTTGTCAATTCCCAGAACTACTAGCTGATGGTGAAGGGTCAGGAAGAGTCTAAATTAAACTATCAGATCATGAGGAAGAGGCGTCGACATGACCAATAGTCCAGGATAAGGCAAACGTTTGTTCTCTGGATCTCTCCAGAGAGATTCCCAGCCGTGGGAAATTCCTGTCTGAAGATTCACTAACATGGTCCAAGATATCCAAGCCTCAGAAGTTGTGTGCTTACTTCATATGTCTTCCTATTTAAAGAGAGACTGTTGTTAGGCCCTCAGTGGTGACTAACAATCACACAACACAAAGTCTGTAATGACCACAGAACATGAAATTGGAGGAAGAGGTAAAACCAGCACACTGGCCACATGACTGGAAAATCCAAATTATTCCAAACATATTGATTATTGCAGAGATTCCCATATTCATTTTGCCACATAGTTAATTCATTTTCAGCAAAACTCACAGTAAGAGAATGATTTTCAGAAACAAATGTAATAATCAGAGATATTGTTCTACAATTTTGTATTTACGTGCAATTAGGCCATGTGAGAGCATACAGTAATGTTCATATGGATATTTGCTCTTCTAAGCATTTTTAAACTGTTGTTTGTTTCCCTTGAAAAAAATTATATCGAATAAGTAAAACAATACTTCCTGGGGCACCTGGGTGGCTCAGTCGGTTGAGCTACCAACTCTTGATTTTGGCTCAGGTCATGATCTCATGGTTTTACGGGTTCAAGCCCCACATCTGCTCTGCACACTGACATGTGCAGAGCTTGCTTGGGATTCTCTCCTTCTCTCTCTCTCTCTCTCTGTCTCTCTCTCTCTCTGCCTCTCCCCTGCTCACACTCTCTCTGTCTCAAAATAAGTAAAAGTAAAACTTAAAAAAAAATACTTCCTGATGACTAGGCATATTCATTTAGTCCAGAGTATGGAAATACTTGAGCAACATTTTGTCTTCTTTACTTAATATATTTCAACCACTTTTTTTGGTTGGTTTGTCCTTTGGGTCTTCCTCAATAAACAAATAGATTCATTTGCTAAGAATAGCATTATTAATGGCATTTTAAAATATGTTTTAGGAATCTGAAATCACATATTAGCCCTACTTCTTGGGTTAATTGCAACCAAGAGATTTGAGAAAAGTCTTATTAACTCAAAATATGCCACACATTTGTAGTGTAACGATGCAGTTTTCAAGTTTCAACTTCTGAACCCCCCCAACGGCATTGAAGTTAGGTTGATTTTTGCTTGCAATTCTTTCCCAGAGATATATCAGTTTAGCAAAAAGTGTTCTTGTAGAATGGGGCCAAATTTCTTAATTCTATATTGTGATTTTGGTTGTTATTCAGCAAGCATTTATTTTGCACCTTTTCTATGTAGGTACAAGGAGTGCAAAAAAAATCATGAAGTCTCTATACCTTACTGAGCTTGCAGTGTGGGAGTCAGACACTACACAGTGCAGTACAATGTTTTAGCTCACATACCAGATATCTGAAAAAAGCAAATGAGAAGCTGAAGGAAGAGAGTGGTCAATTGTTGCCAAGAGACAGAGGAAGTATCAAAGGAGTCAGAGAAAGGATGGTTCAAGAAATGAGTTTAAATGATGAGGTATACATATCTCTCTAAAGGGAATGGGGTGGTAGGAGGAGAGTACAAATGCCTTCCCTTCCCATGGAGAAAGCAGGGCGATCTAAGACACAAAGATCTGATAAATCGGGGCCTTCACAAAGCTTTTCACTGCAATAGAGACACAAAGCTCAATTGTCCAAATTTTTTAGGTGGTGGGGAAACCCCAGATGGCACCTAACACACTTGGACATCCTAGGGAAAACAATGAGGAGTTATTGAAGAGTTTTAAGGAGAGAAATCACATGAGAATGCATATTTTAGAAAGACTGGGTAGAAATGGGAGTGAAGGCATTGTGGGAAATCAGGATATTATATATTATTAAACATATTTTTCTTGTGTATGATCTAAAATATTGTTTAGTGGCCTTCTAACTTATGTAACCAAAATAAAACCTCACAACACCTTTAACCAACAAACATAATTGTTCAAAATTTCGTCAGGAAATTTCAAAGGGAATTGATAATATTAAGAATAATGCAATTTTGAAAGGCATTTTCATTAGACTCTCTCCCCCACAGTACCTAGTAGATTTACAAATTCTTGATTAATTCATTTTTCTGTCTTTATTTAGCATTCAACATAATTTCTGCAATTAATTCAATTAAACATATTATTGGATGAGTGGCCTAGCCCTCCTGTTGCCCATGAAAAATCATAGCTACCACCAAGGAATCCAAATTGTGGGAGTTTAATTATATTAACCAGAATCGTGAGGGAAAATGCACATGGTACAGTAAGGTTTGCTATTAAATTTTTTAAAAATGCAGTTTTATCACACTACACTAATATCTGCTAATTCCCATCTTGGTAAAAGATTGTATCCAAGCTTAACTGTTTATTACTTAATGTGAATTGTTAATATAACTATATTATTTATTATTTAATACAATGCATACTTCTGGACCTTGAAAAATCATTTGAATTGTTATTATGTGATGTGATGTTTTTAAAAGATGTGTATATTTTGAAAAAGTTTGAATCTGAAAACTGTACATATTGTCAAAGAAACAGAGCTTCAAAGAGAAGACTTGAATACCAAATTGAATTGGAATCTCTCTGACATTCATATGTGGAAAAATGATGTTCTCTGACATTAATTATCATTTCAGTAATCTAAGATTATATTGTTATACCATTAACTATCAAGTATTATGTCTTTTTTAAATGAAATGTATGTCAAATTGGTTTCCATACAACACCCAGTGCTCATCCCAACAGGTGCCTTCCTCAATGCCCATCACCCACCCTCCCCTCCTTCCCACTCCCCATCAACCCTCAGTTTATTCTCAGTTTTTAAGAGTCTCTTATGGTTTGCCTCCTTCCCTCTCTGTAACTCCCCCCCTTCCTCTCCCCCCCTTCAAGTATTATGTTTATTAATAATTCTATATCTTTATGTTTTCCAAATATTTCAATTACTTATAAATTAGAATCTGTAGTTTTTAAACACTTCTGATTGAAAAAAATTCTCATTTTCTTAATTAGAAGCCCTGAAAGCTGCTTTTATTAACAATACATTTCCCTTTTGGGGCGCCTGGGTGACTCAGTTGCTTAGGCGTCTGACTCTTGATTTCGGCTCAGGTGTTGATCTCAGGGTTACTGGGATTCTCTCTATCCCTCTCTCTCATTCTCTCTCTCTCTCTTTCTCTCTCTCTCTCTCTGCACCTGGCTCTCTCTCCCTCTCTCTCTGAAAATAAATAAATAAACTTAGAACAATACATTTTCCTTTCATCTTATTCAGTTAAACAAAAAGAGCAGCAGTATAGATGCACTCGTTTTAAAGCATTAAATAATTTTAGAAAAATTTTTTCAAAGACTATCAGGCTTCTGTTCTCCCCTCCTCCCTCTTCATGATTTCTCTGTCCCCATATGCAATTAAATTCATCTCTTTAGCTTGTTACTTTACTATTTTGTCCCACTAGCTTCAATTACATCCTTGAATTGGTAACTTTTTTTTTTTTTTTTTTTAGTATTAGGTGTATTTTATTGACTTCATACTAAGGAGATGATAACTTAGTGTTCTTTTTCTCTGTTTCCAGTGTAAGGTACTCTTCCCATAACACCACCCATCAAATATATGTGTATCACACATTTGGTTAAAAATGTTAAAGGTATCAGTAAACTTGTAACATCTCCATTCATATTTTTACTATTGATGCTTTCAAATTTAAAATATTAAAATTCTAGGGGTGCCTGGGTGGCTCAGTTGGTTAAGTGTCTGACTTCGGCTCAGGTCATAATCTCACAGTTTATGAGTTCAAACCCCGCGTTGGGCTCTCTGCTGTCAGCACAGAGCCTGGAGCCTGCTTAGGATTCGGTGTCTCACTCTCTCTCTCTGCCCCTGCCCTACTCACACTCTGTCTGTCAAAAAGTTAATAAACATTAATTTTTTTAATATTAAAATCCTAAATGGCATATAATTAAAATTGCCACCATATGTGACCACAATTTTTTTTAACCATGAAAAAAGGGAAAATTATTTTTGACTAAAAATTGTTAATTTACTATAGGGATAATTTTTAATTAAAATAGAGAAAGACATTTTTGAACCAAATTGAATTCATTTTCTCCAAATGATGACATAAATGAAATATTTCTTTCAACGGACATAATGAAATGTCAGCTTTTGAATGTATGTCTTCAGGCCTGTCTATACTTAGGGGATGTGATTTTAGGAAGCAGACACAAACTGATACATTGAGGTTACTTTCACATGGTTCAAATTATTCAAAATATTAACATAGAACATGCTCAGAGAGTAGTAAGTTATGAAAAACATTGACTTCCTATCTTGTCATCACAGAACAATAAGAATGTCTACTTATGAAGATAAATTATTTATTAAAGACTAGTAGAGGGGCACCTGGGTGGCTCAGTTGGTTAAGCGGCTGACTTCGGCTCAGGTCATGATCTCACCGTCCGTGAGTTCGAGCCCCGCGTCGGGCTCTGTGCTGACAGCTCAGAGCCTGGAGCCTGTTTCGGATTCTGTGCCTCCTTCTCTCTCTGACCCTCCCCTGTTCATGCTCTGTCTGTCTCTGTCTCAAAAATAAACATTAAAAAATTTTAAAAAAAAAAGACTAGTAGAAATATGTTGGCTTTATGTTCATGAAAATATTATTAAAAACACAAATTAAGAGAGTGTGCTGATACACTAAATGTCTTCTCCTATGCAAATGGAAGGGGCTATGAATCAGGCAAATTCTTTCCAGCAGTATCCCTTCTCTCCTCAAACGTTGATTTATCTAGGAAAGAACTCTAACCCAACTTAACCCGAAAGCAAGCTTTGAAATGCTGTTATCAAATTGCTCTCATCCTGAAATAAAATACTGGCATTTAGTGATCTTGATGAATAATATATTATTCATCACTTTTTATGAACATTCCACTTTTTATTCCACTGCAGAAGGTTCTAAACTCGTTGGAGAAATATGTGTTTCTAAATACACTGAAATATGATTTCATGTTTCTTTATTTAGTTTATTAAGGTGAGTGGCTGCTGGAAGCAAAGCCAGTAACTACTGTTAATTTTGCCTCTTGGCACCATGCAATATATTTTTGCTAAAATGTCATATTTCCATCTCTGAACACATACAAACATCCTGTGGCAACCATGCTCTGGAAGCCAATATACACACGGTGTTTTATTCTATCTTCTCAAATTTTTATTCCTCTTCTTTCTTTAGCAAGACCCTTTTGAATTTGCCCTCAGTAGATATCTGGTAAATGAAAGTGAGTTTCAATGCAAATAGTTTCGGCAATGGCCCAAACAAACTCACCCTTTGGAATTTGTCTTGGTGACACTATGGTCTTGACCATTTTTAAAGACTTTAGATCAGGAAATTCGAGAACTGCCTAGTAGATGTCATGCAACATTGAGGAGTAGACTCTCATCCATTTGTCTCGCCACAGTTGTCTGGTTAAAGCTGCCGTATGTTTGCAACTGAGGTTTGGAATCAAACACATACATATTGAAAAGGTCACTTTATTGCTTATTGATTGTGAAATTTTGAGAAGTAACTAAGCTGTAGCATTTTCTGATTTTACAAGATAATGGCCTATCTTCTGTCTGACAGTTCAAGGTCAATTCAAGAGTATCTTAGAAAAAGCATTCCGTATTATTCCAAGGTTCCCAGCTACGAACCTTAGTCTCAAAGAAATTTCAGACTGGAAGATAACGTTTCTTATCCTCATATAATTGCAAAATAATATTTGTAAATATAGCAATAAACATCTGCCATATATTCAAATTTCTTCTTTATTGCCATAATGGAAAAATGAATTGAATATTTTCTTCTTCGAATTTTATTAAAATGTATGTTGAATTACGTTTTAGTTCATTGGCCATCTTACTCAACTGTTAGCCTTCTCTTGTCTCCCTCTATTCCTATTAAACACAATTGAATATTCCATATTTGCAATAACACTTTAGCTGGAACTAGAAATTAACTTGTCCTTTCTCTCTCTCTCTCTTTTAAAGATTATTTACTTATTTTGAGAGAAACAGAGACAGTGAAAATGGAGGAAGGGCAGAGAGAGAGGGAGAGAGAGAATCCCAAGCAGGTTCCACACTGCCAGCGCAGAGGCTGATGAGGGTGTCAAACTCATGAAGCTGTGAGATCATGCCCTGAGCCAAAAGCAAGAGTTGGACTCAACCAACTGAGCCACCCAGCCACCCCTGTCATCTCTCTCTCTTTTTAAAAAGTGTACATTCTTATATACTTATATTTGAATAGTCATGCCCAAGCAAGAAGTGTGAACTATTGAGTGTCCCCTATGAACCATAGATATTTCCTTGTTCTTCCATAGTAAAGAGTGAATGAAGCCTGGGCAAGAAGCCGAGAACTCCGCTCTGATGGCATCCCTCAACACAGAAACATGAAGAATAGATAGGTGGGAAATGTCCAGTCCTAGAAGCCAAGCATGATGCAATCTCAATCTGCATCTTTAGCCTACCGAAGATGTCTACATCCTTTGTATTCCCACAAAACGCTCTGCAGATGTTGAATTCTACCACACTCCTCCCCATCTTGTTGGTTTGCCCATGTGTTTACCTTTGCTTTCGACATTATTGAAATAATTTTCACTTAGTTTTCTTTTAATAACAGATTGTTTAGATTTCAGTCTAAATATCATGTCCTCAGGAAAACCTTCCCTGAATTCCTAGACAAGGTCTGTCTCTCACTACAAACTGTAATTTAAGTTGCACCCTTTTTTAAAAAATTAACTGTAATTTAGAATAGTATTAGATGTATACAACTATTAAGAAGATAGCACAAAGTCTCCGTATAGACTGAAGCCAATTTCTCCTATAAATAACATTTCACGTTGGTATGTTACATTTGTTATAATCAATGAACCAGTATGGATACATCATTATTAACTAAAATTCATACATTATACAGATGTTCTTCTGTTTTATCTCCTTTTTTTTCTTTTTAAAATTTTTTTTAAGTTTGTTTATTTATTTTTGAGAGAGATAGAGACAGCGTGAGTGGCAGAGGGGTAGAGAGACAGGGGGGAGAGAGAATCCCAAGCAGGCTCCACACTGTCAGTACAGGGCCCGATGTGGGTCTCAAACTCACAAACCTTGAGATCATGACCGGAGCCGAAATCAAAAGTTGGATGCTTAACTGACTGAGCCACCTGGGCACCCCTCTCCTGTCTTTTTTCTGTTCCAGGATATCACCCAAGATACCATGCTATATTTATCTATAATGTTTTTTCAGGCTTGTCTTGATTATTACAGTTTTTCAGGCTCTCTTGTTTTGATACCTTGATAATTTTGAAAAACACTGGTTTGATATTTTGCAATGTGTCTCTATATTGGGCTTTACAGTATCTCGTGAGTAGACAGGGGTTATATGCTCTTGGAAGAAAGACAAGGTTAAGTGCCATGATAATGACAACTTAGCAAAGGCACTTAGAATCAGCATATTATAATGACTTACATTGTTGATGTTGACCTTTATCAGCAGACCGAGGTGATATTTGTCAGGATTTTACACTATGCACTGTAAAGTAACTCACTCCCCATCCACCTACCAAATATCTTTTCTCTTTACAGTACTTTTTGGAAGGAAGTACTTCCTTCCACACACTAAAGAAGAGGGAGCTGTACCCCACCTCATCGAGGGTGGAATATCCACATAAAGGAATTATCACTTAAAAATTTTTTTAATCTTTATTTTTGAGAGAGAGAGAGAGACAGAATGAGAGTGGGAGAGGAACAGTGAGAGGGAGACACAGAATCTGAAACGGGCTCCAGGCTCTGAACTGTCAGAACCCATGAACCACGAGATCATGACCTGAACAGAAGTCGGACATTTACCTGACTGAGCCACCCAGGAGCCTCATCACTCACTTTTTTTAATTTAATAATTTATTTGTCCATACTGATGGACTCATTAAGGTTTATTTTATACTTTGGGTTACAATTCAATTACTTCCTTTACTTTGTTCCTCAAATTGTTTTAGCTTTGGCCGTTAGGTTTTCTTTCAGGTGGCTCTTTGATATGTCCCTTTGATATATCCCCATTAATGTGAGTTTTTTGTTTCATTTGCTTATTTTTAATAACTTCCTTGAGATGCTCTAGGTTTATTTTGTATATTTCCTTCCCAGTACCACATCAACCATTTCTCTAAGGAGCCCTCCATCCATTTATTTGAGAATGTTAGAAAACAAGATCTGGTCACAAAGTATTATATACTTTCATCATAGTAGCTTTCATGGATTGTAGATATTTATACAATTAATTATTTAACTTAATTATTAAATGTCTCTTTAATTCACTAGAGACTATGCTTTATATTATCAAGGACCTTGAGGAGAATCCATAGCATAGAGTTTAATAAGTGTTCATCTTAAAAGTGTATATTAATTTAACTTACCATTATTCAGTCATGCATCAATGTTTAGTTTGGGACTAATTTAGTGCTATATGTAATCATATATATATAGCAATTATATATTTAATTGAATAGAAAGTAAAACACTTCATTTATAATATTATATTATAGAAACCTCTAAATATCTAGAAATGTAGAAATCTTGCTAGACCATCTGTATTACTATTTTTAACTATGTCTTTTATATTGTGACTGAAATTGGAGAAAAAAATCTGAAAATATATATCTATAAAATGTTATAATTTGGTTATTATAGATGATCAGCTCTCTTCAGATGACCATTAGTTACTAGAAAATATAAACTGTTTTGAAAGATCTAAATACCCTCTCCATGAAACCATCTGAAATAATTCATAATTATGTTTATAGTTTCCATGGCTTAGACATTTATTTTACAATCTTGTACAATGGCAGTCTATCAAATAATGTATTTCAGCCTACAATTAATTCTGAAAACTGGATGAGGAGGCTAAAACTCCCTAATGAAATGACATACATTCAAAACACCGTATCCATGAATAAAATGAACAAGATAAAATAATCTTATGGTCATATCAAGAAAAGTGCAATAGAATTGATTTAGGAAACTGTAACTTTTCTTTCTAATTCCTGCTTTGGGTTCTCTAGACTCCAACCACTTTTTCACTATTTTGGGGATTTTGAATCCATTAATTCTCCTCTAATGAAATACTACATGCTCAGGTCACATGATACCAAAGGCAAGTTCTTCTTATTTACACTCTAGGACACATCCAGTTGTAAAGAGAGCTAAAAGGAATGGTAAAAAAGAAAGATAGAAGGAGGAGCAAAAGAAGGGGCAGGAAAGGGAGATGGGAACTTAAAGAAAACAGATTACTATTTATATCTGTTCACTATGCTCAGATTGAGCTCTATAACATATATTACTATGGATTAAATGTCATAACATTGTTTAAAATATTGTGTCCTTTTAATACAATTTATTCTATGTTAGGGACCCACAGACTTTCCGGATTGAATATATGAGTTTTTTCCCCCTTGGCTAAAATAAAATACATTTTAATTGAGATACAAATGTGATATTTACAGCATGTGGCCACTCATAAATGTAAATATATTCTAGTATGTAATTTGTTTTCATAGATTTCCTATCAGGGAAGCTCATTTTGTGTGCATTTATGATACCTCAATTGTTGGGGTGCCTGGGTGGCTCAGTCTGTTAAGCATCCAACTCTTGATTTCAGGTTGGGTCATGATCTCATGGTCTTAAGATCAAGCCCATATCAAGCTCTCCACTAGGCATGGATCCTGCTTAAGATTCTCTCTCTCTCTGTCTCTCTCTCTCTCTCCCCTTCTCTCTTCTTCTGCCCCTCCTCAACATGCACTCCCTCAAAAAAAAAAAAGAGAGAGAGAGAGAGTATGATACCTCAATTGTTATGGACACCACTTTGAATTTTTAACTACTTTTACTTCATTTTAGTTAATTTAGGTCTTTTCAATCACAGATATAAGCAGAATAATCTTACATGCTGCATTAATCAGGTTGATAATAAAATATGAATATTATTTTATTTTTAAAATAAATAAATATTAGTAATTAATAAAAACTGCATCTCACTGTTTTCTAAAGATTCCTATTATTTACTTTGATTTCTTACTTTATTTAAAGACTTATGAGCAAGAACCATGCTACCCTATCACACTATGATGCTGATGTGGTTAATATAATTTTATCTGCTCTTTTTTGTTAGTTACTATTCTTGTATTAGAGTAAGAATATTTAATTAAAGGATATAAATTTGGGGCATTTAGTAACCTTATTGATTCTTGAGGTTTAAATTCATTTCAGTTTAAATTTATTTATTAGGAAATATTTTTTTTTTTTTTTTGTAAGTTCAGCATGCTTCATAGTTTCAAGGTCATTTTTTAATTTTTTTTTATTTTTTAATATATGAAATTTACTGTCAAATTGGTTTCCATACAACACCCAGTGCTCATCCCAAAAGGTGCCCTCCTCAATACCCATCACCCACCCTGCCCTCCCTCCCACCCTGCCCTCCCTCCCACCCCCCATCAACCCTCAGTTTGTTCTCAGTTTTTAACAGTCTCTAATGCTTTGGCTCTCTCCCACTCTAACCTCTTTTTTTTTCCTTCCCCTCCCCCATGGGTTTCTGTTATGTTTCTCAGGATCCACATAAGAGTGAAACCATATGGTATCTGTCTTTCTCTGTATGGCTTATTTCACTTAGCATCACACTCTCCAGTTCCATCCATGTTGCTACAAAAGGCCATATTTCATTTTTTCTCATTGCCACGTAGTATTCCATTGTGTATATAAACCACAATTTCTTTATCCATTCATCAGTTGATGGACATTTAGGCTCTTTCCATAATTTGGCTATTGTTGAGAGTGCCGCTATAAACATTGGGGTACAGGTGCCTCTATGCATCAGTACTCCTGTATCCCTTGGATAAATTCCTAGCAGTGATATTGCTGGGTCATAGGGTAGGTCTATTTTTAATTTTCTGAGGAACCTCCACACTGCTTTCCAGAGCGGCTGCACCAATTTGCATTCCCACCAACAGTGCAAGAGGGTTCCTGTTTCTCCACATCCTCTCCAGCATCTATAGTCTCCTGATTTCTTCATTTTGGCCACTCTGACTGGCGTGAGGTGGTATCTGAGTGTGGTTTTGATTTGTATTTCCCTGATAAGGAGCGACGTTGAACATCTTTTCATGTGCCTGTTGGCCATCCGGATGTCTTCTTTAGAGAAGTGTCTATTCATGTTTTCTGCCCATTTCTTCACTGGGTTATTTGTTTTTCGGGTGTGGAGTTTGATGAGCTCTTTATAGATTTTGGATACTAGCCCTTTGTCCGATGTGTCATTTGCAAATATCTTTTCCCATTCCGTTGGTTGCCTTTTAGTTTTGTTGGTTGTTTCCTTTGCTGTGCAGAAGCTTTTTATCTTCATAAGGTCCCAGTAATTCACTTTTGCTTTTAATTCCCTTGCCTTTGGGGATGTGCCGAGTAAGAGATTGCTACGGCTGAGGTCAGAGAGGTCTTTTCCTGCTTTCTCCTCTAAGGTTTTGATGGTTTCCTGTCTCACATTCAGGTCCTTTATCCATTTTGAGTTTATTTTTGTGAATGGTGTGAGAAAGTGGTCTAGTTTCAACCTTCTGCATGTTGCTGTCCAGTTCTCCCAACACCATTTGTTAAAGAGACTGTCTTTTTTCCATTGGATGTTCTTTCCTGCTTTGTCAAAGATGAGTTGGCCATACGTTTGTGGGTCTAGTTCTGGGGTTTCTATTCTATTCCATTGGTCTATGTGTCTGTTTTTATGCCAATACCATGCTGTCTTGATGATGACAGCTTTGTAGTAGAGGCTAAAGTCTGGGATTGTGATGCCTCCTGCTTTGGTCTTCTTCTTCAAAATTACTTTGGCTATTCGGGGCCTTTTGTGGTTCCATATGAATTTTAGGATTGCTTGTTCTAGTTTCGAGAAGAATGCTGGTGCAATTTTGATTGGGATTGCATTGAATGTGTAGATAGCTTTGGGTAGTATTGACATTTTGACAATATTTATTCTTCCAATCCATGAGCAGGGAATGTCTTTCCATTTCTTTATATCTTCTTCAATTACCTGCATAAGCTTTCTATAGTTTTCAGCATACAGATCTTTTACATCTTTGGTTAGATTTATTCCTAGGTATTTTATGCTTCTTGGTGCAATTGTGAATGGGATCAGTTTCTTCATTTGTCTTTCTGTTGCTTCATTGTTAGTGTATAAGAATGCAACTGATTTCTGCACATTGATTTTGTATCCTGCAACTTTGCTGAATTCATGTATCAGTTCTAGCAGACTTTTGGTGGAGTCTATCGGATTTTCCATGTATAATATCATGTCATCTGCAAAAAGCGAAAGCTTGACTTCATCTTTGCCAATTTTGATGCCTTTGATTTCCTTTTGTTGTCTGATTGCTGATGCTAGAACTTCCAGCACTATATTAAACAGCAGCGGTGACAGTGGGCATCCCTGTCGTGTTCCTGATCTCAGGGAAAAAGCTCTGTTTTTCCCCGTTGAGGATGATGTTAGCTGTGGGCTTTTCATAAATGGCCTTTATGATCTTTAAGTATGTTCCTTCTATCCCGACTTTCTCAAGGGTTTTTATTAAGAAAGGGTGCTGGATTTTGTCAAAGGCCTTTTCTGCATCGATTGACAGGATCATATGGTTCTTCTCTTTTTTTTTGTTAATGTGATGTATCACGTTGATCGATTTGCGAATGTTGAACCAGCCCTGCATCCCAGGAATGAATCCCACTTGATCATGGTGAATAATTCTTTTTATATGCTGTTGAATTCGATTTGCTAGTATCTTATTGAGAATTTTTGCATCCATATTCATCAGGGATATTGGCCTGTAGTTCTCTTTTTTTACTGGGTCTCTGTCTGGTTTAGGAATCAAAGTAATACTGGCTTCATAGAATGAGTCTGGAAGTTTTCCTTCCCTTTCTATTTCTTGGAATAGCTTGAGAAGGATAGGTATTATCTCTGCTTTAAATGTCTGGTAGAACTCCCCTGGGAAGCCATCTGGTCCTGGACTCTTATTTGTTGGGAGATTTTTGATAACCGATTCAATTTCTTCGCTGGTTATGGGTCTGTTCAAGCTTTCTATTTCCTCCTGATTGAGTTTTGGAAGAGTGTGGGTGTTTAGAAATTTGTCCATTTCTTCCTGGTTGTCCAATTTGCTGGCATATAAGTTTTCATAGTATTCCCTGATAATTGTTTGTATCTCTGAGGGATTGGTTGTAATCATTCCATTTTCATTCATGATTTTATCTATTTGGGTCATCTCCCTTTTCTTTTTGAGAAGCCTGGCTAGAGGTTTGTCAATTTTGTTTATTTTTTCAAAAAACCAACTCTTGGTTTCGTTGATCTGCTCTACAGTTTTTTTAGATTCTATATTGTTTATTTCTGCTCTGATCTTTATTATTTCTCTTCTTCTGCTGGGTTTAGGCTGCCTTTGCTGTTCTGCTTCTATTTCCTTTAGGTGTGCTGTTAGATTTTGTATTTGGGATTTTTCTTGTTTCTTGAGATAGGCCTGGATTGCAATGTATTTTCCTCTCAGGACTGCCTTCGCTGCATCCCAAAGCGTTTGGATTGTTGTATTTTCGTTTTCGTTTGTTTCCATATATTTTTTAATTTCTTCTCTAATTGCCTGGTTGACCCACTCATTCGTTAGTAGGGTGTTCTTTAACCTCCATGCTTTTGGAGGTTTTCCAGACTTTTTCCTGTGGTTGATTTCAAGCTTCATAGCATTGTGGTCTGAAAGTATGCATGGTATAATTTCAATTCTTGTAAACTTATGAAGGGCTGTTTTGTGACCCAGTATATGATCTATCTTGGAGAATGTTCCATGTGCACTCGAGAAGAAAGTATATTCTGTTGCTTTGGGATGCAGAGTTCTAAATATATCTGTCAAGTCCATCTGATCCAATGTATCATTCAGGGCCCTTGTTTCTTTATTGACTGTGTGTCTAGATGATCTATCCATTTCTGTAAGTGGGGTGTTAAAGTCCCCTGCAATGACCACATTCTTATCAATAAGGTTGCTTATGTTTATGAGTAATTGTTTTATATATCTGGGGGCTCGGGTATTTGGCGCATAGACATTTATAATAGTTAGCTCTTCCTGGTGGATAGACCCTGTGATTATTATATAATGCCCTTCTTCATCTCTTGTTACAGCCTTTAATTTAAAGTCTAGTTTGTCTGATATAAGTATGGCTACTCCAGCTTTCTTTTGGCTTCCAGGAGCATGATAAATAGTTCTCCATCCCCTCACTCTCAATCTAAAGGTGTCCTCAGATCTAAAATGAGTCTCTTGTAGACAGCAAATAGATGGGTCTTGTTTTTTTATCCATTCTGATACCCTGTGTCTTTTAGTTGGCGCATTTAATCCATTTACATTCAGTGTTATTATAGAAAGATATGGGTTTAGAGTCATTGTGATGTCTGTATGTTTTATGCTTGTAGTGATGTCTCTGGTACTTTGTCTCACAGGATCCCCCTTAGGATCTCTTGTAGGGCTGGTTTCGTGGTGACAAATTCCTTCAGTTTTTGTTTGTTTGGGAAGACCTTTATCTCTCCTTCTATTCTAAATGACAGACTTGCTGGATAAAGGATTCTCGGCTGCATATTTTTTCTGTTTAGCACACTGTAGATATCGTGCCAAGCCTTTCTGGCCTGCCAAGTTTCAAAGGAGAGATCAGTCACGAGTCTTATAGGTCTCCCTTTATATGTGAGGGCACGTTTATCCCTTGCTGCTTTCAGAATTTTCTCTTTATCCTTGTATTTTGCCAGTTTCACTATGATATGTCGTGCAGAAGATCGATTCAAGTTACGTCTGAAGGGAGTTCTCTGTGCCTCTTGGATCTCAATGCCTTTTTCCTTCCCCAGTTCAGGGAAGTTCTCAGCTATAATTTGTTCAAGTACCCCTTCAGCACCCTTCCCTCTCTCTTCCTCCTCTGGGATACCAATTATGCGTATATTATTTTTTTTTAGTGTATCACTTAGTTCTCTAATTTTCCCCTCATACTCCTGGATTTTTTTATCTCTCTTTCTTTCAGCTTCCTCTTTCTCCATAACTTTATCTTCTAGTTCACCTATTCTCTCCTCTGCCTCTTCAAGCCGAGCCATCGTGGATTCCATTTTGTTTTGCAATTCGTTTAAAGCGTTTTTCAACTCCTGGTGACTGTTCCTTAGTCCCTCGATCTTTGTGGCAAGAGATTCTCTGCTGTCCTGTATACTGTTTTCAAGCCCAGCGATTAATTTTATGACTATTATTCTAAATTCACTTTCTGTTAAATTATTTAAATCCTTTTTGATCAGTTCATTAGCTGTTGTTATTTCCTGGAGATTCTTCTGAGGGGAATTCTTCCGTTTGGTCATTTTGGAGAGTCCCTGGCGTGGTGAGGACCTGCAGTGCACTTCCCCTGTGCTGTGGTGTATAACTGGAGTTAGTGGGCGGGGCCGCAGTCCGACCCGATGTCTGCCCCCAGCCCACCGCTGGGGCCACAGTCAGACTGGTGTGTGCCTTCTCTTCCCCTCTCCTAGGGGCGGGATTCACTGTGGGGAGGCGTGTCCCGTCTGGGCTACTTGCACACTGCCAGGCTTGTGTTGCTGGGGATCTGGCGTATTAGCTGGGGTGGGTAGGCAAGGTGCACGGGGGCTGGAGGGGCAGGCTTAGCTCGCTTCTCCTTAGGTGATCCACTTCGGGAGGAGCCCTGTGGCAGCGGGAGGGAGTCAGATCCACTGCCGGAGGTTTGGCTCCGCAGAAGCAGAGTTGGGTGTTTGCGCGGAGCGAGCAAGTTCCCTGGCAGGAACTGGTTCCCTTTGGGATTTTGGCTGGGGGATGGGCGGGGGAGATGGCGCTGGCGCCTTTGTTCCCCGCCAAGCTGAGCTCTGCCGTCCGGGGGCTCAGCAGCTCTCCCTCCCTTTGTCCTCCAGCCTTCCCGCTTTCCGAGCAGAGCTGTTAACTTATGACCTCCCAGACGCTAAGTCGCGCTTGCTGTCGGAACACAGTGTGTCCGGCCCCTCCGCTTTTGCCAGCCAGACTCGGGGGCTCTGCTTGGCCGGCGAGCCGCCCCTCCGCCCCGGCTCCCTCCCGCCAGTCCGTGGAGCGCGCACCGCCTCACCGCCCTTCCTACCCTCTTCCGTGGGCCTCTAGTCTGCGCTTGACTCCGGAGACTCCCTTCTGCTAATGCTCTGGCGGTTTTCTGGGTTCTTTAGGCAGGTGTAGGTGGAATCTAAGTGATCGGCAGGACGCGCTGTGAGCCCCGCGTCCTCCTACGCCGCCATCTTCCTCAAGGTCATTTTTTTAATATATCTATTAGGAAATATTAAACAAGACTAAAATTATTTAGATATAAGGAGGCCAAGTTTTTCATTATTAGCTTGTGGTATCAGAATATCAGATGCTCATTTAGCCAATGAACAAATTAATTTAAATTATTATTTAAAAATTCTAGCCAATGTAATTATGGAACAAATAGACAAGTTGCAAGTATGTCTAAAAATGCTTTGATACATAATTAACATAAATTAGCATGGGCAAATGTTTCTTATTAAGGGTCAGATAGTAAATATTTTGGCTTTGCTGGCCATATGGTCTCTGCTCAAACTACACACCATTTATAATACAAAAGTAGCCATAGACGGTACATAAATGAATGATGAAGGCTGGATTTGCTCAATGCTGCAGGCTGTAGTTTGCTGACATCTAGTATAAATAATATTTTATTAAAGATAAATTTTTGTTTTCAATTGGGAATATATTCTACAGCTAAAATCCAGTATTATTGCAAATAAAAAAATCAATACTAATACATTGTTATTTATTTCATATTTACTTTTCCTTGATTTCATCCGATATTCTTGTCTCTCAGTGTGATATTTCTTTTAATGAATGTCGACATTCTTTAATGTAATTCTTCTTTTGTGAAGCTTTTTACACAATTTCTCTTTTCTCCATATGGCACATTGACTGCAGCTTTTTACACCGTAATGTCATAGAAGATATGGCTAAACTTTACAGGTACTTGTAAAAGGATTCAAACTCTTAATTCTACCTGTTTGATTCTAATTCTGTCTTTACAGTTAAAGACCATTATAACATAATTCCATATTAACTTATTAATATTTATAAATTCTTATAAAATAAAAACAAAATTATATTTGGAACACTAAACATTATTAAGACTGTACTTTTTGATGTCATGTGGATTGAGATGTAACTTGTGATGTAACCTATGATCAATAAATTGTTCAATATATTTTGTACCTGTAAGAGTATCTGAATTAAGCATTGAAGAAGGGATAAAAGTTTCAATGATGGTTTGTTTATTCCCTTTTAAATACTCTCAGATAGATGGATATAAAAGAAATCTCAAAAACTAGTCCAAAGAGATTTACTTTTCTTAAAGCAATATCACCTTTCTTCAAGTTCTGTCTTCAAGAACACACACACATACTTTATACATAGTGATGATTTTATTATTTTGAATGCTTTGTGAGTATAAATTTATTTATTTTTTGATTCTAAAAGTAAATGAATGCAGATCATAAAATATTTTAACTTCAGGCTTCAAATTTGGAGGTGTTCTGGAGTAGTAAAAGACATGATTAGGGGAAGAACATGCAAGGTCTCATAGAACATAGTAAACAATTCGTGACTCTGATCGCAATGGGAAGACGGCCCCCTATTGTCCATGTGTATCCTTGGGTATAGGCAGGGACTGTTCGACTTGTGACTTGCTTCTACACCAGAGAATACAGTATAGAATGACTGTGTTACATCGACTTGGAGAATCTGTCTTTCTGGTAGGCTTCCCCCCCTTGTTGACTTGAATAAAACAAGTGATCATGGTGGGGAGGCCCAGATGGCAAGGAGCTGGGGTTGTCTCTAGCCAACAAACAGTTAGGAACTGTGGGAGGCATCTGGTTGACAGCCAACCAGAGACTGTGGCCTTAGCCACGAAGCTCTCAAGGAACTTAATGCTGCCAAGAAACACATGAAATTGGCAGCAAATGCTTCCCCAGTGGATCCTTGAGATAGAACTGCAGCTATGACTAACTCCAGTATTACAGCCTCATGAGACCCTGAAGCAGAAGACCCAGTTAAGCAGTGCCTAGACTCCTGGTCCACACAAATAATAAATGTGGGATAGTAAATGGGTGTTTATAGATGCCACATTTGTGAAGATTTGTCCCCTGCAATAAACAAATAATACAGATGTGTTGAAGGTTTTCAGAAGACAATTGGTCACTTATGTGGGGAATGAATCACTGATTGCTAATGGATTATAGGCTCTATGGTGGATGGAGCTTTAAAAAGGTCAATTCGAGCATGGATGCAATAATTCAGGAGTGGAGTATAATGGCTCAGACAAGAGTGAGAGCCAAAGAAGTGTCTAGAAGTGGCTGTATTCTAGATGTATTCTAGGAGGAGCTGCCAGGATTTAGGGATATATTAAATTATAGGTACACGAGAAACTGAGAAGTCAAAGCCTTGGCCCTAGGCAACTAGAAAGAAGGCAGTATACATTGACAGAGATGGAGAAGCCACAGAGAAAGCATACTCAAAAAAACAATAGGATTGATTAGGACTTAGTCTGGGACATATTCAATTTCAGGTCTTTATAGTCAACTAGTGGAAATGTCAAGAAGTCAAATGGATATGCAAGCCTGGAATTCAGAAAAGAAGTTCAGACTGGAGGTATAAATTTGGAGGTTATCAATATGTAGATGATATTTAAAGACTTTGGACTGGATGAGAGATGATCAATGAAGGGAGTTAGGTGATAAAAAGAAAATATCTAAGAACTGAGCCTTGGAACCTTTGAAGCTTATGATCATGAGGAAGAGAAATGCCAGTCAAGTAGGCTAAAGATGAAGGTCTATAGATAAAATCAGGTATGTGATACCATGGAGGCCAAGTGAAGAAGGTATTTATTTTAGTTGGATGCAACAATCAACTGTTTCAAATATACTGGTAGTTAAGCAAGACTGGATGATGGACAATTAACCTTTGGATTTTCAACCCAGAGGTCATAGGAGTACTTGTGATCATATGGTGGAGGTGAAGCATAATTGGGTTTATAAGAGTAAATGAGCAATGGAGATTGTATACTAAGATTATTATTGTGAAGAAATTTGGTAAATGAGAGTGGCAACAAAGTAGTGGTAACTTAAAGGGGAAATTAGAGTCAGGAGTTTTTTTTTTTAAGTAGGCTCCACACCCACCACAGAGTCCAATGCTGGGATTGAACTCACAACCCTGAGACCAAAAACTGAGCTGATATCAAGAGTTGGACGCTTCGCCAACTGAGACACCCAGGCACCCCAGGAATGTTTTTTTAAAGAAGGGATCAATTATAGAATGTTTTTGTGATTATGAATGAATTTAAATATGCAGGAGACAGAGAATATAATTCCTGAGAAGAATTCAACGTATGATTGCAATTGTATTTCTCAGCCCTGGTCTCCCTGATGTATTTCCAATCTTTTTTTTTTTTTAATCTTTAGAGCAGGAGCCAGCACACATGTGAGCAGGAGAGGGACAGAGGTAGGAAAAAGAAGAGAGAGAATCTCAAGCAGTCTTCATACCCAACAACCACCACACAGGCTGAGGTAAGGATGGATCTCACCACTGAGAGATGACTCCCCACCCCCGCCCCCAAATCAAGTCCGATGCTTACCTAAGTCACCTAGGCTCCTCTCCAATATTTTTGAAATGCATCACCAATATAGTTTCATCTCCTGCTTATTGATTGCTTCCTAATCATCACTCTTCCTTGTATGGACAACTGATGGAAACACACTCACTCTTCCATGTATGAACAACCAACGGAAAGAAACCCAATACTTAAAAACATGCTTCTGCCACTGGAGTTTCTGAATCATAGTCAGTTGCTGATTTATGTGTGATTTTAATCATCCATCCAACCTACTTATGACCACCATATTTCATTTTCCTGTGAAAGCTGTCCTTGATTTTTTTTTATTTCTTTGCACAATTTTAATGTAATAAAACGCTATTTGGAAAATTTCTGTCATCTAACACTTTGAGGGTGTAAATCAATAAAGACAAATTTGGAAATGAACCATCTTACACAGAACATCAAGCAATATTTTCTTACATATTAATTATGCTGATCAAATTAAGCTTCAACTTAGTGCATATTGTCCTGCGATTGTCCTATAGTACATGAAATCTTATTAGATACCTAATTCTCAGGACGTTTTGTAATTTTTTTTTATCAAATATATCCTTATAAAGTGACTTACATGATGGAAATTTTAGTTTGAATATTACTAAATATTTTTTGCCTCTTAACTGTATCTGAGTGTGTGTTCGTGTGTGCATTTCATTGCAATTGAAATCACATTTAGATGCATTCATTAGTGAAAATTTCTTGCTTTTGAGGAAGATTGAATTCTGAAATAAAACACACACACACACAACCTTGATTTGTACAAGGTTAATTTGTAGGCTTTTTAAGAAATTTAGTGGAATGAATTGGTCTTATCATCAGAGATATAATATTGCTGAGGACTGTAACATCTGACTGGGCACTTTCACTTATAAGAACAATGACCACCAATTAAGGCAATACTTTCATTTGCACGTGACAGTGGCAACCATTAGCTTAAGAATGTTGCACAGGAAATTATTTAATGCATACAGCAAATCTATATGTATCAGTCATTGGTCCAGAGCAACGCCTGAAATTACACAGGGAAAATTTTCCCAAGTTGCTTAAACAGGACCAGAATGTTCCTTGATTAGGATCCAGTTCTGCCCTCTGAAAATAACTCCCCAGAATATCTATAATTCTTCTAGATAATGGCTCTCTAACTCATTGTTCATCATGGCTTTCTCCATGGTTCTCGGCTCTGCCTTCCTAGATGATGTTGCCTCTTACCAGAGAATTGGTCTGTATTTCTTTATGAGTAGCCTGCTTTTTGTTTACACAAGATTCACGTCCCCAAAGACATTTTTTGCCATTTGATCTATCTCAGACAATCTTAGCCAAGTCAGTAGTGATTTTAGCCATAGGTTACTCAAAAAATTTTTAAATTTGTGTGCACTGATTTGAGTGATGTTCACATTCTATACCAAAAACCACACTAACCTTTTCTTTCTGGACACTTACCATCTTATTTAAAGAAACATACCACCATGCTCTTGTTTGCTTGCTTGTTTGTTTGTTTTCCTCTTTCTCCACTTGCATTGTTTCTTTTCAAAATGTTTTTATTGGCTGGAAAACTAGACATTAAAAACAGTACTTTGAAATCCAGCACAACTGGCCCCAGTGATTCCTTTTAAATTCCGCCTAAAAACTCCAGTTCTTTCTCTAGCTTATCTTTATCTTGCGATACCTTGTCAGGCTCAGCTAGGTGCACCCAGTCGATGCTTTGAACAATCTACCTCAATCTACCTTTAACCAAATCCAAATTTCCTCCACACATTGTGTATCTGCTAAGTTAATGCACGAAATAGTTCTGGCACCTGTTTCACTACTACAGATGTCATTTTCCCAGAAACCAATGACCCTGTTTGCACCGATTTTGCAGCCTTTGCCAGTAACTTATTCATCACTGTTCATGGCCCACATGCCGTTTGTTGCAAAACTAATTTCACATTTTTAATTTTTGTTTATGGCATGCCACATTTGTAGTACTCAACTTGTAGTATAAGAGAACCTATACTGTGGAGAAGAAGACGGAAGACTACTAGCAGAATAACATGGAAATAGTAGGCTTGCACACACTTACCCCAAACTACAGAAAGGCTGTCCGTTAACTCCTTCCTGTCAAAATGCAACAAACACGTTTAGTGACCCACTGAAGCTTGCTCTTTGGCCCTAATGGTTTGACATTCACTATCAGTAACGCAAAGCCAGGTATATCAAACCAGATATATGGATAATTCGATGTTAAGATGGAAATACTAAAAGGAATGGGCTAAGTAGTTAAAATGTTCCCAAGACTTTGTTCCAGACAAGATGGATTTGAAAGGATCCACAAACTTAAGATCTGAATTTACAGCAAAGCTACAGCAACAAGAAGAAACACAAAATCACAGCAAAGCAAAACAAAGTTAAAAATGAAAGATGTAAGACATACAGACACAGAAAAACAAAACTGAATGAGTGATTGCCGTTCACTTTGTAACTTAGAAGAACAGATAATTTAAAAGCAAAACAAAACAAAACAAACAAACAAACAAAAAAAAACCAGCAGGCTAGGGATCTAAAATACTTTTGTGGAAAAAAAAATACCACTGAATTTTGAGACCCTCAACATCCCCTAGCCTACTAAAGGCACTTAAGATTTTGTTTTTGTTTTTAACTAAGATTTCCCCAAATATACTGAAAGTTAGAGCAATCCCTTTTTGCCTAGGACATACCTATTACTGTTTTTGTCATCACTTGATGGGAGAGCTCTTGTTTCTAAGCTACCTATCTGCTATAATGCATTGCTTCATCCTTGTGTATATTTTGACACTAGTTTTTATTTATGTTACAGTTCAGGGTTCCGAAAAACCGATCCACTTATTGTCAGATCGCATGAGTAAATAGAAGGCCGTGAATTTTACAAGAAGGTAGAGAGACAATTTGTTGGACACCATATTTAATGCTAGAAGTCTGAGGATTTCACGACAGCCTTCAAGTGCACTATGAGGGGGTGGCTGCAGTGTCCTTGAAAGAGGAGTGTTTTGCCCACTGTTGTCTACTGCAGGGTCTGTCATGATATCAAACCAATAATAGGTTCTTGGTAAATATTCTAAATGAATTTAATGAGCTTAAATATTAGTACCTTCCAAACTGACCTCATAGTTTTATTTCCATTTAGAGGAGCTTTTTGGAGTAGTTCAAGAGTATTTTAAATACAAGTTATTTCAACAAATGACCCCCAGATTACATGCCTAGCTTGATATAAGTCCTCAGAAAAATAATTTTCTCCTTTATATCTGTCTGTATTCATCATTATTTATGCCTCCTTACAAGCTATTCCAATCATACTTCCATCAACCATTTGTTTCACTTAAAATGCGCCTTGAGCCTAAAGATTGGGAAGAAAAAGGTCTATTCTATGTGGATCACAAATCTTTCTGAATATGAGAAGTTTGAATATTCTTTCAATAATGTATCATTGGAGGCCCACAAGTATATATGTAGTAATATATACAAGTGTGTGGATAAGACAGCTGTCTTGGAATGTAGATTATGATAATCTTATATGTCAATTTAAAAGAAAACTTAGGGAGCTCTTGGGTGACTCAGTCAGTTAAGCATCTGCTTTGGCTCAGATCATGATCTCACAATTGGTGAGTTTGAATGCCTCATCGGGCCCTGTGCTGACGGATTGGAGCCTGGAGCCTGGAGCCTGCTTGGAATTCTGTGTCTCCCTCTGTCTTTCTGCCCCTGCCCTGCTCACACTCTGTCTCTCTTGAAAATAAAAATGAAGATTAAAAAAAATAAAAATAAATAAAATGTAGAGCCACAAAATTAAATATTCCACAAATTAGACATGAGCCATTATAAACACCTGCCTGAATTTTTAACTTTTTCTGTATGTTTATATAACCCACAATACTTAACTATCATCAAGATAAACAGATTGCTTAGCTAAAAAAATCAGGGTTTAAGTCCCATGAAATGAAATAAACAGTATTTGTTGCTGTGATATTTGAAAGAACTGTTTAATAATCCATTCAGTTTCAAGGAAAGCAGGTAATAGATGTCCCAATTCACCAGACTTTATTTACCAAAGGAAACTATTGGATAAGAAAATCCATGGAATACAGGTTTAAGATCCTCAAGTGCAATTTAACAAGTTCACAAACTAGAGAACACTAAGCCACCATGATTTCTCCTAGCAAGGTGACCCTAAGGGTACATAACTAACTTGACTAACCACAAAAATGATTTTTGTTATTTTCAATATTGCACATATGGTCCTTTGCTAATTGAATATAAAAGCTATAAACTTCTATGTCTAAAATACATATAAAATGATATACTTATCTTTAACATCAGTAAATATATTTAGTTGCAAAATGTATAGAATATGAATATACATATAGTTTCTTGTTTAATAATTTTTATATTACTGATGTTTCTGCAGAGGAAACAAAAGCCACTTCTATAAGACACTTTTCTCATTAAAAACATACATCTATTTTGGAGATGCTTAAAAATATAGGAAACTGCGAAGAATAACATGAGAAACAGCCCCATCCTGGGCTATATTTAACTTTACGTTTTTTATTTTTCATTATTATAAGGAAAACAATTACAAATGTATCCGAGCTTTCCCAAATCTCTACAACCAAATCTCCTCTTTCTTTTTCTGGGGAAAACATTGTTGTGAACGTGCTGTATAGTTTTCCTTAAATGTTTTTGTTTGTTTTGCCATTGTATAAGAATATATCTGTAATATATCTACCCATAAATAAGCTCAAGTACTATATTGTTTATTTTAAAATGTATTGTTTATTTGGGGGGATGTCTGAATGACTCAGTCAGTTCAGCATCCAACTGTTGCTTTCAGCTCAGGTCATGATCTCACAGTCGTGGGATTGAACCCCACATCGGCCTGCTTGGGATTCTCTCTCTTCTCTGCCCCTTCCCAGCTTGCTCTCTCTCTCTCTCTCTTAAAATAAATAAATAGACATAAAAATGTATTATCTATTTTAAAAGGCACTGTCCTTTTAGTCAGCATATATTTTTTATCAACCTGCTTTTTGTAATTAATATCACATTATTTCAAACTTATTCATACTTTTCACTAACTGAATGGTATCCTTCCATGCACAAAAGTTAATTCAGATGAAGTCCAAATTACCTATTCTTTCTGTCCATTTGACATCATGTCTAAGAAACCATTGCCACTTCCAAAGTCACAATATTTAGCCTTAGGATTCCTACTAAGAGTTATGTAGTGTTAATTCTTATATTTAGGTCTTTGATCTACTTTGAGTTGATTGCAGTATTTAGTACGTGTGGGTCTAACTTCATTCTTCTTTGCATGTTGCTCTCCAGTTGTTCCAGCACTGAAGGGAGTATTCTTTTCCAGTTGGATGGTCTTGGCACCCTTGTAAAAAACCTATTGTCCAAGATGTATGGTTGTTCTCTGCACTCTCAATTCTGATCTATTGATTTATAGGTCTATCCTAAACCAGTGCCACTGCTTGGATTTCTGTCAGTAGATGTGTGGGTCCTCCAATCTTGTTGTTTTCAAAAATGATTTTGTCTACTCAGGGTAACTTGCAATTTTATACGAATTTTAGGATAGCTTTCCTACTTCTGAAAAAAAGGACCATTGGGACTCTCATGGGAGTTGTATTGAATATGTAAATCATCTTGGAGGATGTTGCCACCTTAACAATGTTAATATTTGAACGCATACACGGGGGTAACTTTCACGTTATTTTTGTTCTTAATCTATTTTAGCAGTGATTTGTAGTTTCCATTGTACGTGTCTTTCACTTCCTTGATTGCATTTTTTCTAAGTATAATATATATTTTTTTAATGTTTATTCATTTCTGAGAGAAAGAGACAGAGCGAGTGGAGGGGTGGGCAGAGAGAGAGGGAGACACGGAATCCCAAGCAGGCTCCGGGCTCTGAGCGGTCAGCACTGCGCCCGACGCTGGGCTCGATCGCGACCTGAGCCAAGGTCAAACATTCAACTGATCGAGCCATCCAGGCGTCCCTAAAGTATAGTGTTATTTTTGATGGTATTATAAATGGAACTTTATTAATATCCTTTTTAGATATGTTTGTGTCTTCTTTTGGTTTCTCTACACATAATATCATATTAATTGTGAGTAGAAATAAATTTACTACTGTAATATACCAACTGTATAGCTTTTATTTGTCTTTCTTCCTATTGATGTGGTTTCACTATCTAGTACAGTGTTGAATGCAAGTGAGTAAAATGGGTATCTTTGTCTTATTCCTGAACTTAGTGAGGGAAGCTGTGTATGATGTTAGTTGTGGGTTTTGTTATAAAAACCTTTTATCATGTTGAGGAAATGTCTTTCTATTCCTAGTTTATTGTTTTCATTATAAAAATTATTTTTATTATAATTGTTTTATTATAAAACTTGTTATAATCATTTTATTGCATGAATGAAGATGAACACATTTTTGGTTCTGTTTCCTATTGAGGTGTATATTACATTAAGGTTATGTATTTATGTTGAACCACGCTTGTGTTCTTTGAATAAACCCCACTTGGTCATGGTGTTTTATTCTCTTAATATGCTGCTGATTTCAGTTTGCTACTATATTTGAGGATATTTGCATCTACAGTCATAAGGGATCTGTCATGTTCTTTTCTTGTGGTGTCTTTTTATGTCATTGGCATCAGGGTAATGCTACCTTCATAGAATGAGTTAGTAAGTGTTCCACCCAATTCTGTTTGTTGAAAGAGTTTAAAAACTGACATTACTGCTTCTTTTAAATACTTGGTAGAATTCACCTTTGAAGCCATCTGTGAAAAATTGTCACAGCCAAAAGGAGCATAAAGGAGACATGACACGTAAATATAGTGTGGTACTTTGTATAGAATCCTGGAACTGAGAAAAACGCACTAGGTAAAATCTAAGGAGAGCTCAAGAAAACGTGGACCCATTTAATAATGATGCAGCAATATTGTTTCATTAATTGTAACAAATGTACCATAGTAATATGTTAGTCATAAAACGGCAACTGAATGACAGAATACATGGAAACAGTATTATCTTTTCAATTTTTCTTCTAAATCCAAATTTGTTCTAAAAATATAGTACTTTCAAAAAGTTGTGTATCTGATATGAAAAAGCAGCTCTGTAATTTGAACATATACATTATTATTAACAATAATTTCATTTTAATCTTGTATGCCTTTATATATGGTAACATACTACTCAGTCTCAAATACATCTAAAATATTGGACAAGTATAGGTTTAAACATTTGCTATAAATATATTTGATGTGAAGAAAATTTGTTTCATTTCTTGTGTTAATTATAAGATCACAATAGGAAGTAGCTGGAAACCACATCTTTTTATCAAAGAAATGTGTCAATGTAATTATGTGATAAACAAAAAGTAACATATGTCATCACACAATGGTAGGACACATTTTATTTCTTTTTAGCTTGTGAATGTCTCTGCCATAATAGGTTGAATCATAGTAGCCATAATTGCTATAAAATTAGAAGGTAGATGTTCATTGTCATAATAATGATTGAATGTTATTGTCAAATGCTAAGGACAATAATGTTTAAAAACAGTGTTCTCTATAGGGAGTTCTTAAATGTACACACATAATTAAAGATAAGTTGCTTTTAAACCACATATTTATTCTCTACAGGAAAATGCATGGAACATTTTTTTGATTAACAATTAAGGCAAAGTGGTAGGGTATACTGATTTCTACTGTATCTGTTTATGTGTTCATTTTGCATGATTATGTTTTGTCCCACAGTGAACCTAACATAACACAATATCTCATCTTGTACTCTCATGGCCCCAACCTCCGACCTCCAGTGTCCCTTTCCCTTCATTAACATTCTCCAGAACTACCACACATGCTCAATTCTCAAAATCCTTGTGTTATCATAAGATTTTGTCTTCCTCCTTCATCAGCCTTGTACCAATCACCACTCTTTGATTTTTATTTTCACTAGTAATTTTCAGCCCAAATCAACAGAAGCATAGTTTCATGTTGAAATATACACTTGGCTGATGGAAAGTCTTACCTCATTGCTGATGGCTGCTGACTGATGAGGGTGGTGGTTGCTGAAGGTTGGGGTGGCTATGCCATTTCTTAAAATAAGACAGAAATGAAATTTGCCTCATTGATTGACCCTCTTTCACTTGAGCTTTTAGAAGCCCCTCTAGGGTTATTAACTGGCCTATTTTCAATACTATCGTGTCTCAGGGAATAGGGAAGCCTGAGGTGAGGAATAGAGACAAGGGAATGGCCTATCAATGGAGCGGTTAGAACACACAAAACATTTACTAGTTCCCCATTTTATTTGGGTGCACCCCAAAAGAATGCCAATAGTAACCTCAAAGAACATTGATTAGGAGCCCCTGGGTGGCTCAGTCTGTTAAGTGTCTGACTTTGGCTCAGGTCGTGATCTTACGGTTCATGGGTTCGAGCCCTGCATCCAACTCTGTGCTGACAGCTTACAGCCTGGAGCCTGCTTGGGATTCTGTGTCTCCCTCTTTCTCTGCCCGTGTCTTGCTCATGCTCTGTCCCTCTCTCTTTCAAAAATAAACAAAACAAAAATTAAAAGAACATTGATCATAGATAAACATAACAGATATAATAAAAGTGAAAAAGTTAAGGGCACCTGGGTGGCTCAGTCAGTTAAGCATCTGACGTCATCTCAGCTCAAACCATGATCACGGTCTATGAGTTCAAGCCCCATATCAGGCTCTTCGCTGATGACAATTACGCTTGAGGTGAAATAAAATGACGTCTGCCTGCCTACATTAAGGGACTTTAATCTGTATTTTCTCTTCCCACCCTACTGAAACATTTTTCTTATAGTATCCTAAGTAGTAAATACAAATGAGTTTTCACAGATTTATTAATATCAACCTCTGTAGTTACCAATACTTTTAAGCAGAGGTATTGTAAAAATTAAAAATCTTTAGGGCAGAATCATTAATGTAGTGAAATTCATCAGTACTTCCCTCCATAGTTCTATCTTTAAATGTATGAAAATAGTATAGTCTTCTTTATGTTTATGGTGAAGTTTTAAATTCACTAGGAATTTCTTTTGGAGTATTGTGTAAGATACAAATCTGATTTTACTTTATCCAACTTGTTTAACTGGTTGTTTTTAGGATTAATATTAATATTTTATAGAAAATACATTTAGATACTTTTATTGATTAATTATAATACACAGTCTCATATCTTGCAAAAACATTGCGGAAATAATTATATTTATAATTCAGGAACTATTCTATATTCACGCAGATCTAGTACTAAGATAGAATACCGTATTTTTCAACTTCATTAGACCATAAAAAGAAAATAAGATTTCATTTCTTTTATAAAAGCAGCAATTTATTGTCCATATAAATGGACAGTGACCAAAAAAAAACCACACAAAATTAATTTTTGACATACCAAAAAAACCTTCTTCATTGGGAGAGATATGTGACTCAAGTCCTGTTAGAATTCTTGAACAGATATCCATATATTCCAAATCTGTGTTATTAATTATAAAGATATAACTGAAAATTATCATACTATTGCAGGATAAAAGATAATTTTCTCAAAGCATAGTATAATTAAACATCAACCAAAACATAGTTAAAATTTTCAGTATTTTACACCTGTTCTATTTACTTATGAATCAAGTTTTTGGTTCTCGTTTGAAAAAAATGTCCATGTTTTGTTGTTAAAAATTCTTGTCCAAAGATCAGTAAGTGAACTGATTTTTCTTTTCGTTTCTTTTCAACTGGATTACAAAATTGAGTTGATAGCTTTTTTTTTTATACTTTGTTGTATTTTTCTTTTATATTTTTTGAAGATGAAAATGTAGAAATGTTTAAGTGTAAATTTATAAATGGATAGTCATTAGAAATTAAATTGTTAGGAAACCAATTTGACAATAAAATTTCATATTAAAACAAGAAATTAAGGGTTTACAGTTTTATGTACAGAAAAACTTTTATAACACAAAAGTTATAAATTATTAGTCATATTAAAAACATTAAACAATGATCAGCTGTGTCAGCTGCATCCTATCTTGTTATTAGAATCTTGTAATACACAAAATGTATACTTACATACATACATACACATATAAAATAAAAGTAATTACATTAAACAAATAAAGTTTTCTTATATTTTTAATCAAATGTATATATTTATAAATTATCTTTCCCTTTTAAAAATTAAGAGGACTAAATGTAAACATAGATGAATAGCACTTAAACACCTAGAAGTGGACACATTCTTATTTTCTTCCTTATTTCATACAATGTGTGCTTAAAATCTTAGCAGCATAAGAATAGAATACAGAAATTTAAATTCTGAAGCTTGTACAACTTAACTCAATACTATTTTTAGTGGCTTTTTTATGACATGCCTGATTTATTGCATAAACTGTGTTAATTTATTCTACTAGGCGCTGATGTAATATATAGAACCCTGTCTCATCTACGAGTTTCAGATTCTTCAGAATTGAGACGTAGCTAAGGTCACAGGTAAGTAGCACTTCATAGAATACACATATGGAGTGAAAAAGAAGGATATTAATACAACTTCATTTCCTTTTGCTTTATTAAGTATTTGATATTTCAATTTAATTATTTGAATTAAAAAGGGAATTAATTATTTGAATTAAAAAGGGAAAGGGAATTTCCAAGAAACCTATCTGGCCTAATTTATAAGGGTGTACTATGAAATACAACCTTATTTCAAAATCATCTCAAAGGGGCAATTCAGCTGGTGTTAGAGCTGTTCGACTGGGTAGTTCGGGAGTGAGGTCCCCACACAGTGGACCCTGCAGTGTCACAGGGTGATGCATGGTTTTTGAATGCTCGTTGACTATACAGAGTCCTTATCTCTGCTCAAAGTTTCTGCAGCAAACCTTGAGGAATGATAAAACGTGTGTATCGGGGGAGAACTTCTCTATGAAACATTCTGCCAACACAGGGAGGGCTTCCTAGAGAGTATGTGTGATAGTATTCAAGTTTAACAATTTCTTAAATGCTTATGTATACCA
Organism: Panthera pardus; assembly: GCF_024362965.1. Classification (NCBI taxonomy): domain Eukaryota; kingdom Metazoa; phylum Chordata; class Mammalia; order Carnivora; family Felidae; genus Panthera; species Panthera pardus. The sequence continues at coordinate 10,370,003 of NW_026526765.1, forward strand.
TGGAATATTATGCCTTAGCAATGATATATCCCAATATTCAAAAGGTATTTGGGGTGCTTCCAAACACACACATGCACACACACACTTTTTTAATGAAATAATTCGTGACTAGAGTTTTTGTTGCTTTAATAATCCAGCTGCTTATTTGACATTATTTCTGAATCTCACTAGTTATAATTTAAATCAAAGAACATGTAATAATACTCATCCAATTCATTCAGATTATCAACAGATAATTTTCTGAGTGAAAAATTAAAGATGGTTATTTATTTGAAACAATTTAGTACAGTGAATGTTTCGAACATTTTCAATACCTCTGATTGCGATTATTTGTGATTATTACAAATCAGCTACTTGGTTATCAATATCAACACATAGGTTGCCAATACCAATTAACCAATATTTCCTTCTGATACATTATTCTGGAATCTGTTTATCTTCTTTATTTATACTGCAAGGTGCTTAATGTTATTTTGGAGGGCAAATATAAATATTCAAAGCCCTTCTAAGCAGCATTAGGGTAAGTAACAAACACCAGCATCTTTCGATTTGTCATTGCACAACTGGAAGAAATAATGAGACAGTCCCAGTAGGCCAAGAGACAAGCATTCACCAATAGTTTGACTCACTGTAACTTGTGATGTGAAAATACTACACTCATATGTCTCTATTCGTACAGTAAACAAGAAATTATGAAAATTTGAGGAGGAAAAACAACAGTTGTTTCAGGTGAAATAATCAACAATCAGAAGAGTTCAGCCAAGTGGAACAGAGAGAAATTGATCAAGGGCAACTCAAGGCAAAAGCCAAAATAAAGTTAAGTTCATGAAGCTGAAACTGAAAGTACGCAGTGATTATAAGTCAATACTGTCTGCAGGTCATATTGGCAAAAAATCAAACCTCAGTCTCAGGTTTTATATAATGGTGATGAGTGGCTAACACAAAATGAAGGTATTGGGAGACCAGATAAAATTAGTTCCGATGGAACATAATCCCTCATAACATTTAAGGAACCACTGTCTCTAACAATGCCCTCAAGGTGCCTAACTTCCAGAAACGTATTTTAGTTACTGTGAGGAAAATGACCAGGTAAAATCCATCGATTAGAGGATTGATAGAGCCAAATGTTAAGCTTAGTTTCATCTTCTAAATTGCAGGGAAGATAATTGGATAATTTCCACCAATTGTCTTCCTTTGACAAGGAGCTATACCTGCTCTGAATAATTATATCACACACCTAATATATTTTTGTACACTGATGCATGCCATTTAATTCCATTTCATTCTACTTGTTGAATTGTTGTATTAACTTAAGTAGTGCTTCAGTGTCATTTTAAATTGTACGTGCGCCACGAAATTGAGCCCCGATCCAGTGTGCTCAAGGCTAGCTCTAACTGACCATCTTCCTCTGACAATGTTAGTAAACACTGTCTCTTGGGTACATGGATAAACACGTGGCTATTAGGGAGTTTTATGTTGTCTACTTGTTCTCTGCACATATGTATCATCCTTAATTCCCTGATACTTCCTTTACTTCCACAATTATTGCAGGTAGATTTTTTTTTTAATTTCCCCAAATAATACAGGTAGAATGTTTTTTTCTTTTACTGTGCTAGACACTATTACAAACAGACAGGTTAAGTTCATGAAGCTTAACAGGTTAAGTGGTCCAAATATCATGGTCATCCTTTATAGACATATTCATAATAGGGCATGTTGATTTTATTTAACATTAACTTAACTAATATTATAATAGACTCAGAGTCAAACAATTTCATATTTTTGGAATATAGTGAGAAGAAAGCATACCACTAGAAAAGGGGTGTGCAAAGACACAGACACCTGATCCTCCTTTAAAATCACGATAAGTAGGGGCGTCTGGGTGGCTCAGTCAGTTCAGCGTCCGACTTCAGCTCAGGTCATGATCTCACCATTCTTGAGTTCAAGCCCCATGAGGAGCTCTATGCTGACAGCTCAGAGCCTGGAGCCTGCTTTGGATTCTGTGTCTCCCTCTCTCTCTGCCCCTCCCCCACTCATGCTCGGTCTCTTTCTCTCACTGTCTCAAAAATAAATAAATTTTAAAACTAAAGATAAAATTACTATAAGTAATCATTTGGAAATTGCTTTGAGTTTCCTGTGGGAATTAAGGAATTACATGCCCCCATTTTTATACAAAATAATATCCATACCCTTAATCTGCTATTTCAAGATTTCTCAGTCTTCTCTAAAATCACCTTTCCAGTACAATATCTGTGCTATTTCCGCACATATACTTTTTGGGACAACAGAAAGTGGACCACTGTTCTCTTCATCCTTTCAATGAAACACCCACTCCTTATGTTAACACGTTTCTAAATGAAGTTCATCACATCGGATCTGGCACAAATGGTAACTTTTCTTGGAATCTATTCCTAATACCACCAATTGCTGCCAAAATTCTTCTACTAAATTTAGCTATGCTTCTCTCTTGACACTTTTCACGTGCCTGGTTAATTACAATTTCCATCTATATTTACAATCTAATATGACATAAGATATTTAAATATAATAATATTAACAATAGCATCAACCTTAAGAATAATATCAGCTAACTTTTTTATTGAAATATACTTGACAGGCAACAATGTATGAATTTAAGGTGCAAAACACGTTAATTTGACACATTCATATATTATAATTGCGATTGTAGCAATAATTAGTTCCTCTATTATGCCACATAATTATCTTCTCTTTTTAGTGGTTGGAATCATTAAGTTTGAGTCCCTTAGCAACTTTTTATGATTGTAATAAAGTTTTCATTATATTTTTACTATACAAGGCATTAGAACGCTAGGCCTTTAATGGGAATGCAAATTGGTTCAACCACTATGGAAAACAATATGGAGATTCTTCAAAAATTAAAGGTACATCTACCACATGATTATCAATTCCACTTCTGGGTATATAGCCAAAGGAAATGAAAATAGGTTATCAAAGATAACTGTACTCCCAGGCTTACTGCAGTATTATTCACACTAGCCAAGATATGAAAACAACCCAAGTCCCTATCAACAATGAATAGATAAATAAATAAGAGGTGACATATGAAAAGAAGGACATCTTGACAATTGTGACAGCTTGGATGGACCTTGAGCATATTATGCTAAGTGAGATAAGTTAGAAAGAGAAAGCTAAGTGCTGTATGATCTCACTTACATGTGGAGTCTTTTAGATTTTTAAAGCCAAACTCATAAAAACAGAAAGTAAACTGGTGGGTACCAGGGGATGTGGGGAGTAGGGGACAGAACAGATGCTGTTAAGGGGTACAGCCAGCTAATTTTTATTGAGTACTTATCATGTATATAAAAACATTTCCTTGGAATGCCTAGAAATTATAAAGTTCCTGTATTGGTGTTTATTTAATCATAAACAACCAGCAAATGAGGAGAATGAGGCATGGAGAGGTTGAATTCCTTAGGAAGTGACTTCTCATCACTTCAGTTGTTTTCTATTAGGAACACTTCACAGGCTCTGCCCCCACCTAAAGGGACAGGATGACATTGGGGTGAGAATACCCAGAGGCAGGACTAGTTTGGGCCATGGAAGAGGGACCCTGTCACAGTCCATTGTCTAGTCCCCAGTGATCTGTGTTCTTCCCACAGGAAAAGATGCATTCACCTGCTTCTAAGATACCCAAGAGTTCCATCCCATTAAGCTATCAGTTCTAAGTATAGACACTCATCATCTAAATCAGATCCAGGTGAAGATGAGACTCATTAATCCATAAAACTTGAGAGACAAGTTGTCTGTCCACCCACCCCCCACCCACCCACCAACATACAGTGGTAGAACCAAAAGGATAACAGATGTAGACATTTCCATTCTGAAAGGGGAACAATGAAGGTGCAAATGATTCCCTCCTCCACAGTGGTTTTAAAACGGTGCCAGGGAAATGCTAAACATCTCTTGATATGTTTCAAGGCCTGGTCATAATTATCCGAGGCTCTCCCTCTGCCCTCTGTGTCCTTCATTCCATCCATCCTTCCTCTTCCATCAGAGTAGTATGTATTGGTGTGCAGGTAGTTTTACCACCTTGCTTCCCGCCTGCAGAATTTCAAAAAGTATGAAACCCTTTTTTTATTTCCCACTCTCCCTGCTCATTTTCACCTAAGTTGGCAGTGTTTTTAGTAAAACAATTTTCTCAAAGTCTGTGGACTGTCTGCGGATTTCATAGAAGTTCATTCCGTTAGACAAAAGCTATGCCCACGTATCTTTTCTAGATAATCTCTCCTCCATCTAGGACTAGATGCTGAGGGAATGCAGACCAAGTGATTAAACGTCCTGGCTTCTACTGTTAAGACTGACAGAATCTGAGACAAAACCTCAATCTCTTCAAAGGGCCAGTTTTGTAAACTCAACTGATCTTTTGAGGCTTCAGGGGAAGGTTGTACAGTCACACCCTTAGTTGATTTGTTTCCCTGAAGATCATGCTTTTGTGACCATTCCTAAAAATAAAAAAAAAAATTATAATTTTCATCTGCAAAAGCCCAGAATTTTCCAAATTATCAACCTCTTTTTAACAGCTGTTTCCTCGAATTATTTTTCTACTCTCACATTTTACTGTAAGCAAAAAGAAGAAACCAGGTGGCATCCCCAGCACTTCTCTTGGAGATCTTTCTTGCCAAGTAACTAGGCTCATCACTTGTATATTGTACTTTCCAGAAGGCTGCTGAAAACAATTTCACTGCTGGTACATGTCAAGGACCTCCCTGACTTCATTTTCTAACAAAATGCTTCTCCCTTCCTCTTGAGCCATTGCTGGAAGTGTTCTCAAAGTTCTGATGTATAACTATCTGTTCCAGGAAATTTAGCATGCTTTTCAAAACTTCCCCAGCCTCTGTCCACTGCCCAATTCCAAACCCACCCCCACATTTTTAGTTATTCGTTAGAGCAGGACCTCATTTCCAGCTTACCAAAATCTGTGTTGACTGTTACCTATCAAGCTGCCGCAAGCTTAGATGCAAAAAATAAGACACATTTTTCATCACAGAGTGTGTGAGGGTCAGAAACCTAAGAAGGGCCTTAGCTAGAATGCCCAGCTTCGGGAGGTCTCACAAAAATCTAGACAAGATGTTGGCAAGAACAGGAGTCTTCACTGAGGTTTGACTGCGGAAAAGACTTTTCATCAAACTCATGTGGCTGTTACATGAAGAAGAACGATACTGGACCCCTATTTTCTGCCACTCACAAAGACGAGCTCAAAATGGATAAAAGGGTTACACAGAAGACCTGAAACTATACAACCGCTAGAAGAGAACAAAAGGGAAAAAGCTTCTTGACATTGGCCCGGCAGCAGTTTACGGGACATGACACCAAAACCACAAATGACAAAAGTAAATACAAATTCCTGGGGCTACATTAGACTCACAAGCTTCCGCACAGCAGAACAATCAACCAAATGAAAAGACAACCGATAGAATGGGAGGATATTTTTACAGACCATGTATTTGATAAGGGCTTCATATCCAAACTATATAAAGAACTCATACAGTTCAATAGCAAACAAACAAACAAAAGCAAATGGTCTCATTAGAAAATGGGGAGGGGAACTGAATAGACATTTTCCAAAAAAGACATCCAGATGGCCAACCGGTATATGGAAAAGTGCACAACGCCACTAATTATCAGGGAAAGGCAACCCCAAACCCCAGTAAGTTTTCATCCCACATCCATTACAACAGTTGTCATCAAAAACGCAAGAGATAACAAGGGCTGGGGAGGATGTGGAGGAAATGAAACCCCCACGCACTGTTGGTGGGAACGTAAATTGTTACAGCAGCTGTAGAAAACAGGGAGATTTCTTAAATATTAAAAATGGAAGAACCTTTCTCTTTACCTGTCTCACAGCAGAAAGTGGACCAAAATGCTTCATCTATTCACTGCGTGGTGTTCGGAGTGTAGGTCTTGATTAGTAACATCTTAGGTTATCTGAATTACCTAATAGCCTCATGTAGTGCTTTAAACAAGTTTTAAAAAAGAGAAAAGAAGGTAACAAATATAAAGTGGACCCAGTGATTCCATGGTCTTAAAGGAAAAATGAGAGGGAGAAAAGAGAGGCAGGCAGAAATGTTCAAATCTAATCCTCTACCCTTAGGCTTCCAGAACTTAGAAGTAAAATGAAATCGTTCCTAATAATGAAATAAAATGCAATTATCTCAAAAATTAAAGTACCCTTGGGCCAATCTAAATTTTAGGCTTGTAAATAGGCAGCCAGAATCTATGAGTCGCCCACTTCCCCCTATATTCTTATCTTCCATACGTTCATATTTTCAGTCACTTCACCTGATTTTTTTTTTTCCTTTTTATTTCTGGACCAGCTTCACAGCTCATTTGCTTGCAATACAGCATAATTGGTTTTCTCCTTGACATGTTCTGAATACACGGTTTTATGTTAGAGTTTGAACAATGGGGCACATATCTCTGTCTGCCCAGTAAACCGAATTTATGGCAGAAAAGCTTGATTTTTCAGCTCTCATAGACAAGGAGGGCAATTTATCTTTTGCTTCCGTTGAATTCATTTCACATATTGGAGAAATCTGTTTTGGATAAAATAAAATTTTTTTCCCATCCATTTCCTCTGGACCCTGTTGCATCACTTATCCCTTCTTTCTCCTCTGGAAACCCAAGGACTGCCTTTGGAAGATTTTGGCCCCTCTGAGTCAGTATACAAGATTTAAAAATATATTTTCAAGGATAACCTCTCGTTTCATTTCCCTTTTATTGTCTATTATCGTTTCAAAGTAGAACACCGGGGCGCCTGGGTGGCTCAGTCGGTTAAGCGTCCGACTTCGGCTCAGGTCATGATCTCACGGTCCATGCGTTCGAGCCCCGCGTCGGGCTCTGTGCTGATGGCTCGGAGCCTGGAGCCTGTTTCAGATTCTGTGTCTCCCTCTTTCTCTGACCCTCCCCTGTTCATGCTCTCTCTCTCTGTCTCAAAAATAAATAATTGTTAAAAAAACAAAAAACAAACAAACAAAAAAACCAAAGTAGTAGAACACCAAATGTTTCCACTTCTTTCTGCCCATTCAACAAACCTTTATAATGAAGGAGAGTATAAGTTGATAGCATCAACCCCTGGTCATCCTTGGCTCCTCGTAGCGTTTGACATTCATAACTACAACCTCTGACCTTGAAATATCCTCTCAAGTGTGATCTTTTTTTTCAAGACTCTGTATCAGGGCTCATTCATGTCAAATTAAGTCCCCAATTATAAATCTATCTTTAGTCTGTATCTCCTGTATATCAGTCTCTTTCTACTTTCTCCATACATTCACCTCAGACTATCACTTCTCTTGTTCATTGGTCACATGGGCAATTCCCCAGTCTGTGGATTCCCCACGTTCTGAGCTTGGCCCAGAATTTTCGGTGGTTCGCTGGGTATTTCACACAAGGTCCAGTTATCTCTGAATTACCATAAGAAAAAGAGAACATGTTTTTAAGTTCATCTTCTTTAGTTTCTCACTGTGGTAAACAACACAGAGTTATCACTCTTCCGCTGATGGCCACATATAGCAGATACAAGTACGACCTATATGATATCTCCTGCATCTGTACCCTTCTGATGTCCTTCCAACAGTGATGTTTGCTAATTCAGCTAGTCACTCATTAATTCATTCTAGTAGGTATTTATGAAGTACTCACTAAATGCAAGCATTGCCCTAGATTCTGGAGCATAAAGATGAATAAGCTAGCGATAAAATGTGACTTAAATTTTCAAGCTCACCTATCTGGAAATCAGAATATTTTATTACATATAATATTTAGTGAACATGTTCCTATTACTTAGAATAAAAATGCCACAATAAAAATAACAACATAAAATATATCTCCTCATCATTTTCATGGATTTGGTCAACGAGTACACTGTGGTTGATATTCTATTTTAATCAACCTTTTGTTTTGACTGGCATATGTAACCAGCACACATTTCCCTCAAACTGCATGTCTATGGTCAATACCTTTAAGGTAAATTATTTACCTTTAAACAGCCTTTTCTTTTCCAGTGGTTTCATCATCAAACTATCATGAATACACTTAAAAAGTCAGTGACTATTTCACGTCCTGAAAAATGCTTATTTTTTTATACCACAAAAACAGAGCTAAAATTCCAGAAGATTCTTTTAAGCCGCTTCATTCTCTACCCCAGATTCACCTAATTTCATGCCTCACTGCTGACCTACAGGAGACAAAGGTAGTGCTTACTCCTCTCGTACAAACACTGGTTTGACCCCATGCATTTCTCTTTGGTTTCCTCTACCTCCATGCCGTTCAGTACTTTCAGAAGGTTCTAATACCTTCGTCTTCCCCAGGGCATCTTCTCAGGAGAAAACCACAGTTTCTAGTTTATTCTTTCCTAATTAGATTACACTGTCCTTGTCAGTGACTTGACTTTGCTCATTGTTTAAAGTGCAACATTACGGCTAACACCTGATTCAAGAAAAATAGTCAATAAATATTTGCCTCTTTTACCATTTTAGTCACACAATTTTTTCCCACCATCAGAAATCTTTTTATTTTTTGTACTTATGGTAATATCCATGGGAAAAACTTTTAAACACATAAAGCAGGGGTAGATTGTGATGGTCCACTGCTCTAAGTATTGAATCAACATTGAACTACTGAATTCATGTAAAATGGTTCTCAATCTTGTGAAACTCTATTATGGGTTCAGTGCTAATGAAATTACCTATTTAAAATTATTTAATCTTCATCTAGTGTGTCAGCTAGTTGTTATTAACTCCATTATACAGGTGGCCCAGAGAGGTTAAGTAACTTGTTCGAGGTCACACAGATGGTGGGAGGGAGGAGTAGCAGGTATCAAACATTAGCATCCTAACTCCAACACCCCTATAGTAGTCATCCTGTTCAAGTTGCCTGACCTAGCCCAATCTGAATTTCTTCATTACTCATTTTCCAGTTATCAGGTAAAATTCAATTTTAGTGAACTGTATTCATACTTTAATCACCTCTATAGAAACTAATAAAAAAAAATAGCTATGTCATCAATAGCATGAAAAGCCTATAATTAGAAAGAAACAGGACAGAAGTATAAAGGGATAATTTTACAAACGTAGTAGTCACCAAATTAATAAGTACAAGAGTCTATACACATCCATTATTTTCAGAATTGGTACAAACACAATTAAGAAAAATATTTAAAAAAAAATAAAATATTATCGTTTTAATGACAGGTCGGTGTCTTAGAACATTACCAACACGTAGGATACTTCAGTGGTTAAGTGTTCATGGTAACATGGACTATCAGAAAAATTAACAGGCCATTTAAAATTTTGTTAATGTCTTTATTTATTTTTGAAGGAGAGAGAGAGACAGAGCATGAGCAGGGGATGAGCAGAGACAGAGAGAGACACAGAATTTGAAGCAGGCTCCAGGCTCTAAGCTTTCAGCACAGAGCCTGATGCAGGGCTCAAACTCACCAACAATGAGATCATGACCTGAGCTGAAGTCGGACGCTTAACTGACTGAGCCACCCAGGTGCCCCCTTTTTTTCTTTTTTTTTCCTTTTTTTTAAATGTTTTTATTTATTTTTGAAGGAGAGAGAGACAGGGCATGAGCAGGAGAGGAGCAGAGAAAGAGGGAGTAACAGGCCATTTATCTTCAAATTACACATAAGGTAGGTGCTCGAATTTCTGTTAAGTACCAAAAGTATTAAGACTAGAAGAAATTTAACAAAATACACAGCTCAGAGCAATTTTAAAAATAAACACCAATTTGTAAATCAGCATTCATAAAAGAGATCTATATTTTAATCAAAGACATATAGATTGAGTGTGAAATCGTTATCAGTTTTCATGAATATATCACACTGTTTATAGAGGATATAGAGACTTTCTAACCATCAGTTTTCCTTTGTATCCAACCATGTTAAATCTGTACAAATTACTTCAGGCTACAAAGATCTGGAGCAAAACATGTATCAATAATGAATGTAAAAGGAAAAAAAGCCACAACGGATTTGAAACTATGATTGTATTTTTAAAGGTTATTTGTGTCCAAACTGAAAATAGCCCTTTCTTGTGTTTTTCAAAGACAATTCCTGCATAATAAAAAAATACATAAAATTTTTATAAGAAAATTATGTTAAACTTATTTTGGAGAATCAATTTAAGTTTAAATTTAATAGATAATATAGTTTCTGTAAGCAATGCATACATAAATTACATCGATAAGAAGCCAGAAAATCGAATAAATTGTTCTCTGTATTTGGGCATTGTATTGTTGAGAAAGGCTACAAACACGAAGATTTTAGGACAAAATTGTAATAAACTTTTGCTTTCAAATAGTGATTTAATATCCTCACTTCCCCAGGTGAAGGAATAATAATTTTTAGAGAAAAGGATGACACTGGTTTCTTCGTGTATTTCTTTATTCAGTAAAGAACTATTTATTTGGAAACTCTGTATATGAAGCACCTGCTAGCACAACTTGAAATACTTCTAAACAGGATTATACATTATTAAACTTCCATTCTCAGAAAGAGGACTCTGTACCTACATAATCTGTCCATTCTACACATTAGTAAATTCCCCAACGTTAACAGCATTACACGTGGGGTGTGTGAATGTATCTGTGTATTTGTGCGTAGTGCATCTTACTGATACATACTCAATTTCAAAAGACGAAGACAAGGCAGAGAGTACTACATTCATTGTCATGAAGTTTCTTCCTACTTAAACGCAAATCAATATGGATGTATATTTGATTTATCTTTTGTTACAAAAAGTGATCATGCTACCTGAAGTTTATTATGTTAAAATAAAAAATTGTATGTCCCGATTTCCACAAGGAATTCCTGTTCTTGGCAGTTCTTGGAGTGTTACCGTGAATGATTATATAGGGAGAACAGGAAAGTGTTTCTAGATAGACATTCAGAAGATTTAGCAACTGGCCAATTGCAGACCATACCTAACTCTATCCAGCTGGGGTGAGATTTGTTAGACTGCAAAGCTTCCCGCACTTTACGCGAGGAATTTGAAGATCATGACTCCTTTTGACTAATATCAGTTGGCGGCATGGTTAATGTATGGACTTCGAATCATCCCAGAGATACTTGGTACAAATGTCTCTGCTCTCTGCTCAATTCCCCACAAATAGCTATTGGAGACTAACAACTGAATACATATCTCGATGAAAGATATCTGGAAGAGAATGTAGGTTTATGCTATTTCATCTATAAATGGATATCTATGAGTCTGGATGAACACCAGAAATGCAGGAAGATCTTTAAAATCCACATATAAGAGCACTGTATTTCCACGGTCCTCAGTCATAACGAGGTTCAGTACTGAGAACCAAACACCTTTAAAGATAAATTGGAAAAACACTATCATGTATACATTTACATATTTAAATAGTATGATAGAGAAACTCATGGCTTGCTTTATAGTGTAAATAATTTGAACTGTATTGAGTGATCTCCATTTCAACGAATGAAAAAGAAAAAAAAGAGCAGTGTAAAATGTCGTATTAGATGATTGAGAGAGTAATATGCCATCACAGCTCATCCATCCATCCATATATTCATGATAGATACACACGGAGCTCCTGCCCTGGATGGAAAGCTTGTTAATTTTGTGAATTCATAAATGAATAATACAGGCCCTGTCACTCAAGGAATTCACTGTCCACAAATGCCTACAAAGCATACATCACGTGAACACAAGTTTCTACAAGCTACTCACAAAGAGAATGAATATGGAGTGCAAAACTGCAATTTACCAAAAATATTAATTTTTAATTTGAAAATAGGCACATATCTTTTAGCTTGAATGGCTTTCCTAGAGAATTTTTAGAGGGCATCTATTAATTAAGAAATTCTGCAGAAATCAGTTTTTTTTACAGATGCAAGCTCAACCGAGAAACACCAGCTGGTGGGCATTGGCCAATGCATACTCCTTCTAGAAAGATGAGAGCTTCTTCAGTGGTCCTGAGATTCATCTACATCAGACTCATCCAGAGTCTGTCTTTATTGGGGAATATGAAAGCATTTCAGAGAAGTCCAGGGATGAGAGTTCTCCTTCTTCTCAAAAAACGTACATCTCAAATAACATTGGAAATACTTTTTAAATGTCTTAATCTTCATATTTTGTACATAACGGGTATACTATGTTGTCTAATTCCCCCCTCCACCCAGAACCTCAGAACATGACCTTATTTGGAAAAAGCATCCTTACAGATACAATTAGTTAAGATGTGGTCTCACTGTATTAGGGGTCCTAAATTCAATGATTGGTATCCTTATAAGAAGATGAAAGGACACATGGTCACAGAGACATAGAAGGAAGAAGGTCATGGAGGCACAGATTAGTTAATTCAGCTGCAAGCCAGGGAAAGTCAAGGATTGTCAACAATCACCAACTAGTAGAATAAGAGAAGGAAGAAGGATTATTATTTTTTTTTATATTTTATTTATTTTTGAGAGAAAGAGAGTATGAGCAGGGGAGGGGCAGAAATAGGGGGACTACAGAATGTGAAGCAGGCTGCAGGCTCTGAGCCATCCGCACAGAGCCCAATGTGGGGCTCAAACTCAGGAGCAGGGGGATTATGACCTGAGCCGAAGTCAGAAGCTCAACCGACTGAGCCACCCAGGCACCCCAAAAAAGGATTCTTCTATGGAAGAAGAAAAGATGGTCATGCCAACATCTTGATTTTGAACTTCTGGTCTCCAGAACTATTAGAAAATAAGTGTCTGTTGTCTTAAGCAAACCAATGTATAATACTTTATGGAAGCCCTAAGAAACTAATATGGCAGGATAGGTAATTTTCATTGACACCGAAACTAAAAGTTGTGAATAATTAAGTGATTATCTGAAATATAGGGGCGTCTGGGTGGCTCAGTCAGTTATGCACCTGACTTGATTTTGGCTTGGGTCATGATCTCACGGTTCATGAGTTTGAGTCCCACATTGGGCTCTGTGCTTACAGTGCGGAGCCTGCTTGAGATTCTCTCTCCCCTCTCTCTCTGCCTGTATCCCGCCCACACTCTCTCTCTCAAAATAAATAAATACACTTCAAAATTTTTTTGAATTAGAAAACTTTCATCAGAAGAAAATAAAATAAAATCTAGAAACTACTAGGTTTTAAAGCATTACTGCCTGATATAGAAAGCTAAAGACTGATGATATGCATTATGAATATATTTCAAATATTCCTGAAAAAATCCTCCCCTCTTTTATCTATTTCCTTGAGGGTTAAAAGGCTCAGCTACAGTTTGAAATACTTCATAAAGATAAGCTTATGGACTCAGTGTTTAATGAGACTATTTCAGGAAGCAATATATAATTAGAAGTATAAATCAAGACTTAAACCCAGCTAAAAGGATTGCTCCTAAAATCATAATTGAAGGTTAAAAAAAAGAAGAAAGAAAACCTACAGAATATGCTTCTGCTCAAGTTGTAATACTATGGAGAAAAGAAGATGGACTTCTTATCCCGTGAGGGAAGGTTTTTGTGTACTTCCTTTTGTTGTTGTTTAAGATAGAAAGATTGGGGATTTCCAATACTCTGAGGCAATACGATTCTTAAGTTAATTTTCTAAAATGGAAGCCTCTCTCTCTCTGACAAGAGTGTGACCTTCTGTGCTAGGAATATAGAATGGAGACCTTGTCAGATAAACCAGCCTCCATACCTGAAAAGAAAGTAAGAGGTCTGGGGCCACATGTCACTATCCGCCATGAGGACGTAGGCTGTGAGGTGCATTCCAGTCTGTCCAGGAAGATTGGCTGAGGTTTTTACATTTTACCTTTCTTCCATCTGTCCTTTCCTTTTTCTCCCTCCCTTCTTTTCATTCCTTCCTTCCTTCCCTCCTTCCTTTCCTTCCTTCCTTCCTTCCTTCCTTCCTTCCTTCTTCCTCTTTCCCTTTCCTTTCTCTCTCTCTCTTTCTTATTTCTTTCTTCCCCCTCCATCTTTCCTTCTTTTTTTTCTTTTCAAAATATTTTCTGCTCTTCAAAAGAAATGAATAAATAAACAAACAAAAAGTGGAAGCAGACCCATAAATACAGAGATCAAACTGATGGCGCAGGGTGGGGTGGGGTAGCAAACTGGATGAAGAGGAAGAGACACAGGTCCCAGTTATGAAATGAATATGTCCCAGGAATAAAAGCTACAGCACAGGAAAGGTAGCCAATGGTATTGTAACAGTGTTAGATGGTGACAGATGGCAGGTATACTTGTGAGCCCAGCATAACTGCAAATCACTATGATGTGCACCTGAAACTAATCTAACATTGTGTGTCAACTATAATTCAATAATAATGATAAAATTGTGTTCTTATAACACCGCTTCAGCTTTGTTTACATTATAAAGGTATTCTGCTTTATAAATCAACATTTTTCACACTGTGTTGTCTAATGTGCTTTTCTTTCTTTCTTTATATTTTACTTGAATATAGTTGTTACCTTTCTATACATTTGTACTCCTCTAGTAATTAGTTGAAAACATGTAAGGTGGTGAAATACTTCTATGAAATCTCAATGCCTCTTCTACATGTTTACTCCATTTTTACGATTCTTATTTTCTTCTATGCTTTTTCTCTGCGTGTGAAGGAAAACACACACACACTCCTCTGACAGAATCAAACAAACGTGCTGTTTAATAGATCATCTTAATAACTTACTTGGACAGTCTTTGCTTTATTATAATTTTTATATCATCTCCTTTCTTCTCTTTAAGCTCAGCCAGGCCCCACACTGCCTGACAATGCTTTGTAAGTTTATTTATTTATTTTGAGAGAGAGAGAGAGAGATATCAAGTAGAGGAGGGGCGGGGGGGTGGTCACAGAGGATCTGAAGTGGACTGTGTGTAGACAGCAGAGTGCTCGATGTGGGGCGCGAACCCACACACTGTGAGATCATGACCGAAGTCAAAGTCAGATGCTTAAGCGGAAGCCACCCAGGAGCCTCCCGACAAATCTTGTTCTAGTTTTTCTTTCTGGCTTGAATGCCCTAGACCCAGGCACCTGCTTGGTTAACCCTTGCCTCCTTCAGATTTTCAATGAAGTCCTGTCGTGCTATTCAATACTTACAACTTACAATTTATGATACTTATTGTTCACTCCCTGCTTTCCCCACCAGAATATAAACTCCAGGACATTCGGGACATTTGTCTATCTGTCTCATAGGTGTTCTCAGGACTGGAACAGTGTTTGCACTATATTAAGTCCACGTATGGATTTCTGAATAAACAAATGAGTGCATAATTTTAAAAAATAATCCGTTATATGTTAGTTGAGGACCACTCATTTCTAATAATTAGTTTACATAAACTTCCATTTTATTCCCTAATCTGTGAGATTCCACAGACTTCTCCATGACTTCCTCAAATGTGGAACTTTATAAGATTTTTAATAACAGTTTTTCTCAAAATGAGTAATGAGGGATAATTGACATCCCTTTCCTTATGATTTTATATTTTTTACAGTCATAATAATTAACATATGCTACTTTTATTTTTATCATTGTTAAAACAAAATTTGTTGTTAACAAGGGGTAGATAGCTCTTCTATGTGTAGGAGAAAACTATCCAACCAGACTCTTTACTGAAGCACTTAGATGCTCATAGCTTTATCTTTGCCCCTATTCATGTTACTTTTAAAATTTTTTTATAATGTTGGGTTTATAAAGTTCTAACTTATATACTTGAGATGGAGAGAAAAGTAATTTCTCATTCATTTCCTTGTAGCTGAAACATCACTTTAACATCTTACAGCTACACCCATGGCATCAAAATACATAGTCAGTATCTTTCATTTATTGGACAAATGCCTTAGATAAAAGAAATGGAAGCCTGAATGTTAAACCTAAAGATATAAATGTGCGAATTGCCAGTACATTTTACACTATAGGCTAGATAAGCATCAGGACACATGGGTGGCTTATTCAGTTAAGCATCTGACTTCAGCTCAGGTCATGATCTCATGGTTCGTGAGTTCGAGCCCCATGTTGGGCTCTGTGCTGACAGCTCAGAGCCTGGATCCTGCTTCAGATTCGGTGTCTCCCTATTTCTCTTTCCCCCATTCATACTCTGTCTCTCTGTGTCTCTCAAAAATGAATAAACGTTAAATTTTTTTTTAAATAAAAAAAGAATAGATAAGCATCAAATAGTATAGTGGTTATAAGAATCTCTAAAGACTACTATTTGCTTATTAAGGTGTACGAATGTTATTTCTATTAGAAACTAGATTACAGGATCCTTGATGTTAATTAAATGTTTGTCAAACATATTTCAATTTAATTGCGGAGAAAGGATCCAAAAGGAAAAGAAAAAAAAGCAACAATGTAGGACTCATAAATTTGTGAAAAGTTTTTGCCATTGTCAACATTAATATGTAACTATCGAAGAATGAGTATTTCAAGGATGATGCGATGATTGTGAATACTTTTTAATGTCTAGCTAGTCTTGCATTACTCTAATAAAACAACAAAATACATCACTTTAGGTCATTTTGCTAATGTTAACTGACATCCATGTCAGAAGGAAAATTGTTCATCTTGCTACCTCAAGGCAGACCCACAGGAACAATATTTTACTTCTTGTGGTAATGTTATGTTTTTTTATCCCAGCTGTAATTGCATAAAATGTTAAGGAAGAAAATGCCTTTAAGTAAAATACAATACATAACAACTGAAAGATTTACATCAAAAATGCTAACTTGCTGTTTTCCCTACATGGATAATAGCTTTGCTTTAGGGTACTAAAAGCAGAAATGGTATTACACATTGCCAAGAGGGCAAGAATTGTTGTAACATGTCGTCTCATAAAAGGGAAACAGAAATGTATTACTTATAAAATAGCTCTATGAAAAGGGAAAATAGAAATCTGTAAACTAAAACATCACAACATCCTTTACCTTTGCAATTGGATTTTTAGAGCCATAAGAAAATTATTATTACAGACTCATAACATATAAGTAAGGGTTTAATTTTACATTTAGATTAGAATAATTTTACTTGCTAATTTTCTTATACAATAAGTAATAGTAATTAATGTTCTAATTTCTGCGACAAGGAAGTAAAAAAAAAATCCTTTATATTGTGGACCCAAAGTTCAACAAAGGACCTTTTTCTATATTTTTAATATAATAAATTTATACTTTTATTTATAGTATATTATATGTAATTATATGCATATAATTATATAATATATTATATATAATTATTATAGTACATATTATTTATATATTTATAAATATACATTTATATTCAAATATCTTGTCAAATATTTGAATAACTTACTTAGATTGAAATTTGTAAATGTGATAAAGTAGCTTATAAGAAAGCTACTTCCAAGAGTCAATCAATTTGATATTTTTTTCTGACATGATGGTCTGTGCTTATTTTCTTCTTTTACATCATAAGAATGGGATTCCATATTCTTTTATTTACCAATAATTAATCCTGGTTTTTAATGGATATTTGTTGTATAGTTAACCTGAGCTAGGTACCATACATACTAGATTTTGGGAATCATTGATGAATGCAGACACAATATTTGTGCTGAGGGAACCAATGATCTAACTACAAATATATTTAAACAATGATTCTACCACAACACTCTATGTAGTGTCAGACCAATTTACAGAAGGCATATGTGTTAGGCAGAATCCTAACACCAACTCTCTCCCACTCACCCCTAAGATTTCCTACACTGATCTCTAAGGTTGTAAATATGATGGAGATAGAACATTGCAATCCTATTGTGTTACATAGCAGGGGATTTTTCTGATGCAATTAAGGTTACCAATCAGTTGATTTTGAGGTAATGAAAAGGGGGTAATGAAAAGGGAGATTATGTGGTTGTTTACTGGTTTACATGGAGGTTATCTAATCTCCAAGACAATGAACTCTTTGAAAGCAGAGAGTTATTCTCTGGCTGGTGACAGAGAGCAAAATCAGAGAGATTTGAAGTGTGAGAAGGATTTGATGTGACATTCCTGGCTTGCAGGTGGAGGAGAGCATGTAATGAAGAAGGCATATGGCTCTGGAAACATGAGTGTCCTTGTCGGGCATCCAGCAAGGAAAGAGAGACCTCTGTCCTATAACCACAAGGAATGAATTTGACCAACAACCTTAATGAGCATGAAAGTGGCTTGACCTTGGAATCAGCCATGTGAGACCACAAGCAGAGAATCCAGTTTTATATTGGTGACTGCCTTGTTGTGATGACTGTTCACGAAGCAGTTCAAAAAGACTCAGGTTCTAAGAGTGCAAGATAGAAGGCAATTCTATTGTCTTCAGAACCAAGTATAGCCTTACTGCAGAGAGGAATTTTTAGTTGTGCCATAGAGATAACCCATCTTTCCTCAGGTAGGAAAGTCTATCAGTAAGACAGGTAGCATGAGTGAAGTCATGAAGAAAAACAAGTAGAGTGCATCTAAGAGTTATGCACTGACATATTGTGATGAGGATGCCTACGGTTTTATGGCAGGTAGACATCTCTAAGCTTGGTTCAGAATACTTTGTGAAAAGCCTCAAATGGTACACTAATAAACTTTGACCTCTCGGCAACAAAAAGTAATGGAAGGTTTTACTTAATTACCTATTTTGCAGAGAACCAGCATGGTTCTGTTTGAGAAAATTACCAGCCAATAGCAAGGATTGAAAAATTGAATGTTGTCATTTTTAACCAGGTAATATGATTTAGTTTTGCTGCATTCTGATGGCTTTGTGTACAATTGGCCTTCAGAAAATTACCAATGAAGTTTGTGTACCCATTAGCAGTTTTTGTGTAGTTGTTACTGCTGCCGGAAGCTGGTATACCAAAACTTAATGGCGTAAACAAGAAGCATGCATTAACGCTTAATAGTCTGAATCAACTCGAGAAATCTTAATTCTCAGTTGGGCTCATTCATGTGTCTGCATGCAGCTGTGGATGAACATGTAACCTGACAGTGGTTAGGTGCTCTCTCATGTTTGGCTGGAGGCTAATAGACAGCCTCAGCTCCAGAAACTTAACTCTTCTTCAAGTGCTCTCTTATTCTCCTCCAAGCTCTGTCTCCCTCATTATGAAGGCTAGTCTCATGAATGGCAGAACATCACTATAGTCATGTTCTATTGGAAGAAATATGTCACAAGTTTAGCCCATGTTAAAGCCTTCAGGAAATTGATTTCACTGTTTGATGAGAAGTAAGCAAAGTCATATTTCAAAGATATGATATAGAAAAACATAATAATTTGAGTCACAATCAGTCTCTTATGGTATGCTTTACTTTTTTCAAGTAAAATCCAACCCAGTGGTCCTAAAGTCATAAAATCAAATGCTTGCGGGATAAAGCAAATAACATAAGGTAAGGAAGGACCTGAACAATAGAAGCATGTGGTGTCTGTGGCAAATGTGTCTATGGCAAAGGATGGTCTATGCAAAGGTATTTTCAAATACAATGTCAAAAGCAATAGAATATTCTAGCTACACAAACACCTTTTTTTAGTTTATTTATTTATTTTTGAGAGAGAGAGAGAGAGAGAGAGGAGAGGG
Source organism: Panthera pardus (assembly GCF_024362965.1). Lineage (NCBI taxonomy): Eukaryota > Metazoa > Chordata > Mammalia > Carnivora > Felidae > Panthera > Panthera pardus. The sequence continues at coordinate 10,389,533 of NW_026526765.1, forward strand.
GCAGAGAGATAGAGGGAGAAAGACAATCCCAAGTAGGCTCCACGAGGGGCTTGAACTCATGGACCATGAGATTATGACACAAGCCAAAATCAAGAGTTGGTTGCTTAACCAACTAAGTCACCCAAGTGCCTCTCTAGCAAAACAAATACCTTTGAAGGGAAATACAGCCTTTGTTTATAATGTCCCTTATTAAAGAAAGGGTAATTTTATTACTGAATCTTAATTTGAATAATACAAGTTTCTGACCTCAATACTTAATAGTTTACTATATAATATGTCACTCTACAAACGTAATGAATTATTCAGTGTAAGAAATAATTTTATTTTTCAGCTAGTGAAAGCCCCATCTCTTACCCTTGACCTGCTCACCATTGTTTAGTTTCATGATGCATTGTGAAACAGATTCTTCAAGTATAGAAATTTTAGTTCATTTATTTTGAGGAATAATATTAACCAGAGACACCAACATATTTAAAGATTTTCATCTATTTTTTTTCAATGTTATCTGTATGTTTCTTGCGTTGACGCTTTGTTGTTCTGTCGTGGCCAAATCTAATCAGAACTGCAAGGTAAAATACTCAGGATATTTAGTAATATTAATGTTGAGTAACTTTCATCTGAAAACAATCCCATAATTGTTTATGACTCTATAAACCTAAATAAAGTGTTTTGGTGTCAACAATAGACTCTTGGAAAATTTTAGTGTGTACCTGGGTGAGTTTGGTGTAATCCCACTAGATTTTTGCTTTTGTTGTCTGTGCTTTTGGTGTCATATCTAAAAAATCATTGCCAAGACCAACGTCAAGGAGATTCTGCTCTACATTCTTTTCCAGGAGTTTTATAGAATCAGGTCTTCTGTTTAAGTTTTTGATCCACTTTGAGTTAATTTTTATGAGTGGTAGAGGATAGGGCCCAATTTCATTTTTCTGCTTTGTTTATCCAGTTTTCCCAACACCATTTGTTGGAAGACTACTCTTTCTCCATTGAATGTTCTTAACTCCCCTGGTAAATATTAGTTGACTGTATTTGTGGGGGTTTAATTCTGGACTTTCTATTCTGTTCCATTGGTTTATTACCTATTTTTATGCCAAAACCATACATTTTAATTATTATAGCCTTGTAGTATAGTTTGAAATCCAGAGGTGTGATACCTACAGCTTTGTTCTTTTTCAGGATGGCTTGAGTTATTTGGAATCTTTTGTGGTTCCATACAAATTTTAGGAATATAGTATTATTATAATATTATATGATACAGTATACAGTATATTATAATATTATAATGCTGTATTATAATCATCAGACTTGCTAAAACACTAGATTTTAATTATTCCCCACCACAAAAATATGATAATTTTGTGACATGTGATAGTTCCTAACTACTGCTACAATGCCAGCCATTTTACAATATCTAAATGTATCAAATCAACATCTTGTACACCTTAAATTTGCACAATGTTATATGCCAAATATATTTCAATAAAGACAAAAATAATATGTGCCTAGGTGAAATGAACATTACTATGACTTTTTACTACATTAAAAGCTGTATAATCTAATATTAACAGATGGCCTACCAGGGCTATAATCAACAAAGAATGTAGCAACTCGACATAAAGCAATATGGACCATATGACACATGGAAAAACATTAGCTCTATATTTATACATCCCCACATCATTTGGCTTATTTTTAAAACTCTAAGAGATGTACATCTTTGAAGACTTCTTTAAAACTGAAATTAAATTTTGCTGGTATCAGTCAGGAAATCATAGTAAGCCCTGGACTAAAGCATTTTCCTCATTGGGAACTTGCATTTCTCCTATTAATCAATTCTTCCTTCTCACTATGTTTGCTATTCTATGTATTGATTAATGCTGAAAGCAACACCTGTTTGATGAAGAATTTTCTTATTGCCAGCCTAAGCTTTAGCTATTGCAAAGTTGTAGAGATGACTCTATCCAAGACTGAAGATTTTTACGAATGCCTGTATATTCAGATTTGAAGGTTCTTGACTTGGCATTATTATTATTTCATATATTGTCCTGAGTACTTTAAAACAAATTTCTTTAGTTTTTCATATAATTTTGACTAGAAATTATACTGAATATAGTTACCTAAACCCCTTGAAATTATAAAAATTACTATTTTGTTTCACATTTTCAGGACCTCAGTTTATTTTGAGGGGCTGGAAGAATCCCGGTTTCTATAGTTTCACCTTGCAGTTTTTCTAGTGGTTGGAAGAAACTATATTAGTACATTAAAAAAAAAGGAAATTTTTCCTAATTTCCCCTCCTACATCAGGCTGAGGTTTGTTTCCCACTTGAACAATTCAAATGATTAGGGATGTAAAGCAAATGTCTTATCATTATAAATTTATTTGTCATTATTAAATCACTTATTTAAAAGACTTTAAATTTATCACCTCTACAGTGTATGCTTTGATTTATCTGAACCCATGCCAAAAGGCTAATAAATTGTCAACCTATCTGCTATTCCAGTGTCCTTCCTCTCACTTGCAAACTTTGAGATCTTACTTATTAATACACTAAAAGCATAATCCTCTGTTTTGACATCGGTAGTGGTAAATGGGCCATGTTCACTGTCTCTCCCACCCCTCTGAATGTAGCACTTTCTTTTAAGGATGCATACTTCAATAATGTGCAAACACTAGGAGCTGTAATTTTAGCAGAGAAAAGTTTTTTGCTAGGATACCCTAATATAGTCAAATACCAGACCCCTTATCATAGCTGCTAAGTACTATCCTTGTAACATTCACCATACATCATATTGCTATAGAATCACAATATCCTAGAATATTAGAGAGGGAGCGATCTGTGAGATCAATTATGCCAATTCAGTAATATTACAGCAACTGAGGACCAGAGATGACAAGAGACTAGCCAGAGGGGACAAAGATTAGAACATGAACATCAGTCCAGTCTCAGCCTCGGTCTTTTACAAAACCATTTGTGGATTATGATGACTGTAAGTATTCCTTACGTCTATTAACCTGGAGACAAATCATGTCTTACCAATATTACAAATTTCAACAGTAATTGTATAATGCTCTCTACGACATATAAGCTCAATGATATTGTTGATATTATGTAATATAAACAAGGTGGCTTATGTTGATATTTATTTTTCTATTTATTGGTATTGATACTTTGTTCCAAGATACACAGATCTAAACACTTTGTCGTCTTCCAGGATGTGCAAACTACCTCTGATCCATGACTTCTGTCCTGAGCAAGGACATGACTAGTTGATCCTCACCATCAACTGTTTGGTAGTTTCATAGTATATATAACCCACAAATACAATTTACATGTATTTGTAAGAGAAGACAGAATTTGAAAACTTTTTTAGTTTCTGTTGTATGACATATGCATGGAAATTGTTTGATTTATTATTTGGCACATAGTAAAACCATACTTCTCAGCATTACATTCTTCCCTATGATGTCCGTTTTATAGAAGTTTATCTTTAATATACCGAAGACTGTTTTTTGCAAAAGCATACCTGGTGATAAATACTGGCTTATGTTCATTCCAACAAGCAAATGTTTCTTAATTATTTTTATTATATGGAACAAATTTTTTTAATATTTCATTTTCTAAAGTCTTTCTGATCAGCAAAGCTGAGTCTACAATAACTATTTTGACTTTCACTGAGAATACTATCAAGTTAAAATATTCAAGTAATTTACAGAGCAATTTCTGTTTGAATGTAGGTTCTACTTCTGTTTTCTTACAGCTTATAGCCTAGGGAAAGCAAATATTTCACCAGCATTACATTATACAAACTCAAGACACAGTGATAACACTGCCCATAGGACATGTACAGCAACAGGGATGTAGGCTACACCATTCTTATTTTCAAGAGTATAGCATTTATGATTCATTTGTGGAAGTAATCACTTCACTAGTTTTAGAGGTAGCCTTCAATGCTCAAGAAAAGAAGTGTTAATATTTCTAAACAGACACTAAACAGCCATACATCCATTTAACCCATTATTACTCATCATTATGACTCCATTCTCCATATTCTACCCAGGAACTTAAAAGCTATTAGTGAAGTACTGGGACCTGAATGACAATCATAGTAGAAACATGAGGAAAATCTAGAACCCCTCATGGGGCCAGGTGGAAAAGAAAATAAAGAAGAAGCAGTTCTATCTATGAAGGCACCACAGGAATACCTTCTAAACCCAGAGGAAAACTTTGCTTTGCCAACAGTTGCAGGAACTCCTAGCCCAGTGCCTGCTCTAAGACCTCACACTCTAGGGACAACCTAACCAAGAGGCTTGCTTCACTCTATGACATGAGATTCTACACACACACACACACACACACACACTTATTCTAACTAATATCACCTTATTCCAGAAAATGTACACCTTAAGAAACAAAAAAGATCTTGTGTAAAATTTAAGGAAAAATGAAGAAGTTGTAATAGGAAAAGCAATACTTTACCACATTTTCAATACAGCAGCAATTTTAAATGTAGACAGCAAAATAAATGGTGAAGAGGAATTCCATTTAAAAATGGAATAAAATTTTTTCAATCTGGAGAAAGTGTCTTCATATTCTATCTGGTGTTACTGACCCTTATATGCTCAATTCTGTCTCTTTTTTTGATCCAGTATAAAATTTTTTAAAAGACATAACTAGATACATTCTGGCAAAACTTGAGCAGTAATAGTAAAGAGGAAATCTTAAAAGCTCCCACAGTAAAGACCACAACTGTGGGATATAAATTTCAGAACCACTTACTGTAAGATGGCATTTAAAGCCATAAGACTAGATAAGACCATCTAGAGATCTTGTAGAGAAAAAATAGACTGTGTTTGAGCTCTGGGGAACTCTAAAATTCAGAGGTTGAAAATATAAAATATAAATTATATAAAACAATCCACCCAAAAAAGTGATAAAAATGTAGAAAGTAAAGCCACGATTATATGTTCAGTTTGTGTGCATATGTACGTATAGTGAATATACAATTAAAGTGATATATACATATAAATATATAAAAGACTATATATGTACATATATATATATATATATACGTATATACATGTCACTGCTGAGAAGTCAATTAATACTGGCAAAGAATAGACAACTGGACAAGACTAGTTTCATTGGACTAATGGAGATTACATTGTATCCTGACTGGACTGGATTTTAAAAAGACAGAGAACAGAGAAAATAATCATTGTGAAGATTGATTTTCTTCTGTTTTCCAATTACATAAGCCTCTAATTTTCAAATACTTTAAGGATGACTTCATTATTTTATTTCTAAAAATTAAAGGGTTTTTTCTCCACTGCATAATTATATTCTCTAGAACTTCCAGAAAGCACAGTAACATTTGTGAAATTGATTATCCTAATACTATTACCAGTGGTTCCTTGTTAAGCATTTGGCACAGACAAAAACTTTCGTTTTTGAACTCTTTGTTCCCTGCAATCCGCAGCCTCTGCTGGGGAGAGTTGGGGGCCATGTGTCTATTTCTGGCCAATGGACTGCACGTTTTTGAAACACGACATTTCTGAGCAGAAGCAGTTAAAAGCCAATTCTTTTTCCCTTTCACAGAAACCTTAGAACCCATGTTTTGAAATGACTGTATCACAACTTAGAAGGAGCATAGATTCCTGAACCACCACTGGAGGAGTGCTTCATAATAGAGAACTAGGCAGGCTCCAAACCTTTGCCGTCTACAGAGATACACAGAAAATATGAAGACACAGAGTTTATTTGAACATGAACACATGGAATCCTGCTGGATTCACTTTTTATTACTGTATAACAAATTGCCACAAACACAGTAGTGGCCTGTAGCACATTTCTTATCTCACGGTTTTCGTGGGCAGGGGTTCACACGCAGTTCAGCTCAGTTTTCTGCTTGGTGTGTCACGGAGCTGCGTTCACAGTTCCATACTCAAGAATGGGGTCTCAAGTGAAGGCTCGCCGAGGGAAGAATCTGCTTCCCCAAGAGCCGGGATCTTGGTACCATTGTGTCCTCGTGGTTGTAGGACTCAGGGAAGCTTGCTTCTTCAAAACCGGAAAGGCCGGAGAGAGGTTCTAGTGTGATGGGTACTGAAGAGCGAATCACATTCACGCGCATTTAATCATATGTACCCCATCACCTTCGTTGCATTCTAGTGGAAGGGTCTGCCTATACCTACGAAAAGGACTTTCACAAAGGCATAGATACTTAGAGTCTATAAGCATAAAATAAATGGAGTGGCTACTGGGGATCACATAAAAAACATGTGTAATGCACCTAATAATAAGCCTTCTAAATACCTGGTGCAATATTTGATGAAATTAAAGGGAAAAAATTGAAGAATTCCACCAAGTTAGAAATTTTAACACCCCTCTGAGCAATTCCTAGAACTAGTAGTCAAAACAAAAACCAGTGAAATTATAGAAAACAGTAATGACATCATCAACTATCTTGATTCCATTGGAATTTATAGCTACTACATTGAGTACTGCAGAATACACACTATTTTCATGTGCACATGGTACATTCACCAAGATAGATTACATGCCAAAATATAAGTTCTAATAAAGTTCGAAGAATGAGATCATACAGAGTATTCTGTACTGTGACCAAAAATTAAATTTATTTTAAAATAAGTAATAATAATCAGGGCATCTGGGTGGCTCAGTCAGTTAAGCCTTCAACTCTTGATATCATCTCAGGTCATGATCTCACCATTCATGGGATTGAGCCCTGCCTCAAGCTCCACACTGAGTGGTGCCTGCTTAGGATTCTCTTTCCCTCTCTCTCTGCCCCTCCCCTGCCCATGTGCTCTCTCTCTCTCTCTCTCTCTCTCTCTAATTAATTAATTAATTTTGAGAAGTAAAAATAATAAAATATCTATACAAATCTCCAAAACTTTAAAAGAAACTTTTAAAAATTATGTATTAAAGAAGAAATCACAGGAAAACATTTGAAAAGATTATGAATTGAGTGATCATAGAAACTCAGCATATCAAATATTGTGGGATTTAGTTTAAAGCAGTAATTAGTATGAAATCTGTAGCTTGAAGTGACTGTGTAATCAAGAAGAAACATCCCAAATCCCAAAGATCCGAAACCATCAAGGAGCTAGAAAAGTCAGAACAAAACATCCCCAAAATGAGTGCAAGGAAAGAGATAATAAAAATCAGGCAAATAAATGTTGAATATTTGTAAGGAAAATTAATAAAGCTAGAAGTTGATTTTTGAGAAAGTTGGTAAAATTGATAAACCTTGAATACACTAATAAAAAAGACATATATTACCAACTAGGAATAAGAGCTTATCGCTTTTGATAATAGAGACGGTGTACAAATAATAAGAGAATATTGTGAGCAACACTATGCCAAAAAATTTGACAACTTGATTTATATGAAATACACATATTCCTTGAAAAAATTCAACTTGACACAAATTATAAAGATGGAACATAAAATGTGAGTAGCTTCATTTCTATTAAAAACATTGAATTTATATTCAACAAACTTCCTTCAAAAAAACCCAACCTCAGATGGCTTTAGTGCTGAATTTTGTCAAACATGAAAGAAAGGAAGATATGGCCTAATCTTTCCCAAAGACTTACAGAAAATAAAAAGGGAAGGAAGAGCTCCTAATTTGTTTCATACAACCAGTATATGTGAAAGATATTGAAAACAAGTAAGAAAGCAAGCAAGCCCCAAAGACCGATATTACTCATGAGTATAGCTGCGAAAGTCTTAACAAAATCTTAGCAAGTTGAATTAAACAATATAGAAATACAATCCTGTGCAATGGCCAAGAAGAGTTTGTCCTCATAAAGCAAGATTAGTTTACTTTTGAAAATTAAACAGTGCAGTTCACCATATTAATAAAGAACAAAAACTGTGTGACCATTTTGGAAGATGTCAATTTGGGGGGGGGGAGTGGCAATCAAAATGTCATGTTTTATTAGAATCTGTAAACCCATAAGAATGTTTTTAATTTTCATCCAAGTTAGTTAGCATATAGTGCAATAACGATTTTAGGAATAGAATCCAGATTCATCCCTACATATAACACCCAGTGCTCATCCCAACAAGTGTTCTCCTTAATGCCCCTTACCCATTTAGTCCACCCCCCTCCCAGAATCCCTCCAACAACCCTGTTTGTTCTCTATATTTAAGAGTCTTTTATGTTTTGTCCCCCTCCCTGTTTTTATATTTTTGCTTCCCTTCCCTTATGTTCATCTGTTTTGTATCTTAAAACTCCATATATGAGTGAAGTCATATGATATTTGTTTTTCTCTGACTAATTTCACTTAGTATGATACACTCTAGTTCCATCCATGTTGTTGCAAATGGCAAGATCTCATTCTTTTTTATCGCTGAGTAGTATTCCATTGTGTATATATATATATATATATATATATATATATCACATGGAAGATGTCAATTTTTAAAACAAAATGAACATTGAAGCTAGGAATATAATGAACATTTCTCAACATGATAAAGAGCATCCATGAAAATAAAAGTAACAGCAGCTAATGTTATATTTAATGATGAAAAATTGAATGCTTTCCTCATAAAATAGAGGAAAGATTTCTCAAGTTTGAGTATTTTAAGGGGCTCAAAAGACTTCACAGAGCTTATTCACCTAAAGGCAAAATATATGAAAATGAGAGTTGTGCATCTGATATCCAGGCACAAGCTCCTCAAGGTCCTTTTTATGTAAACCTTGACGCAGAAAGTTCTGTTTCCACATTGAACCATCAAGACTCGGGTGGTAATCTTGGCTCGTGCTTCTCTGGTCTTGCACCCAAACCAAGGTGTCTAATCAGTTATATCAATTGAAAGCCATCAAAAATAAAATAAATCCTGGTGTTACAAGGAGAATTTAGAAATTTAACTACATACCACAAATCCCATAGCCTTCAACTTGATCAACAGTCAAAAGCAGACATAAAGTCATCCCTAAAGATAAGCTTACAAATTCCCCCGCCCCGCCCCAAGCCCAGCTTTAAGATAACTGCACCCTCCATAATTAGGAAACAGGGCAAAAGTGCCTGTTCTTACCACATGTGTGCCCCATTCTACTGCAGATTCGGGCCATTTTGATGAGACAAGTTGAAAAAAATTAAAGGCATGAAATTTGCAAAGAAAGAAAACTGTCTTTTCTTACAGACAGCATTACTGTATACATGGTACACAGAAAACTAGCGGAAGTAGCAAATGAATTAAGCAAAGTACACAGATATAAGCTAATATACAAAAATCAATTTTATTTGTATATGCTAGGAGCAAAGAACTGCAAAACCGTGTTAAACCAAAAATCACTCCACTTTGATAATGTCAAAGGAAACTCAATGGGAGGAGAGAGAAAGGTGATAGCTGGTAGAAGACTTGAGGTCATACATCGTACTCTGTGGGTAGGAGTTGAGTATTTAAGTGGTGGTGGAAACAAATCAGTAGAAATGCAGAGTTTGAAACCACTGGAAACTGGTTGGTATTATAAGACACTTGAGAAAACAGATTTTGAATTCAGAGTGGAGGAGCAATTTTGACTTAACTTTTGCTTCATTTGGAGAAGCAAATCAATGCTCGGAGACTAAGATGGTCTTTGCCAATAGTTTATTTAATACAGGTTCATTTCAGGAATTTCATAAGCCAATAGCATACAGGATAATGTCTATTAACAAGCCAATGAAGGGGCGCCTGGGTGGCTCAGTTGGTTAAGCTTCCAACTCCTGATTTCGGCTGAGGTCATGATCTCATGGTTCGTGAGTTTGAACCCCACATCGGGCTCTGTGCTGCCAGGGCCAAGTCTGCTTGGGATTCTCTCTCCCCCCTCATCGCTCTCTGCCCCTCCCACTTCAATAAATAAATAAATAAAAATTAAATAAATAAATAAAAATTTAACGAGCCAATAAAGAAATAACATAGTCCAAACCAATAATAGATTAATCACACTATTGTTCCGGGCAAGGGGAGATGAAAGGAATAGAGTCCAAACTTAGTTTAGGTGTACTTTTATATGAGTGAGTACTCAGGAGAGACAGCTTAGCCAATGGTGAGCCCAAGTCCAGTGCCCTTTGCTAGAGCACATTGCTAGGGAACTAGGACACTGGTGTTGATGGACAAGATGACCCTCTGGGGTTGCTGCATGGTTGGCTTTTGTCACTGTTGGTAAAGGAGTCACCTTTACTGGAACAGGAGCTAATTGCCCCAAGGTCTTCAGAGTGCTATATTAGATGAGGAGAGCCACTTGGACCAGATTGAACACTCTCAGGGAGTTTTCACAGACTCTAGGTACTTATGTAAAGGTGCCCTTGCCATTGTTGCTTCTACATATGTTTTTATTGATTAGCCCCCAGCAGGGCCCCTCAGTAGCTGAGGTACAGAGCTCTTATGGGTGAGAAGAGATTAGATGGTTCCTACCCTGACCTGACACAAATTACTTCATTCTTATATCAAAACAACTTTAGTTCTTTTTTTTAATAATTTTAAAATGTTTATTTATTTTGAGAGAGGGAGAGCATGGAGGAGGGGCAGAGAGAAAGAAGAAAGAATCCCAAGCAGGCTGTGCCCTGAAAGCACAGACCCCAACATGGGACTTGATTCCACAACCTGGGATCATGACCTGAGTCGAAATCAAGAGTCAAATGCTTAACTGCTTAACCAACTGAGCCACCCAGATGCCCCAAAACAATTTTACTTCTAAAACCAATTTTTTCTCTTTTTTTCACCAACAGGCAGATTTGAAATCATGTCAATAAACAGCAACATAGTAGCAATGACAAGTTTTAAATCTTAACTAGATAGTATGGTGAAAATGTGTGCATACCTGATGTTTGGTTTTCTCATTAATGATAGAAAGTTCAAAAAAACCCTCATTTATGGTTTTTATATTTGCTGTGATACAGAATATAAAGTTAATTGCTGAGAACAAAGGGGAGATAGCAAAGGCAAATATTGAAATGTTTGTTTTTGAAAATTGGAATGAGCACTGAACAGGAAAACGGAGTCAGATTGGTGGGTGAAATTAGAGGTCTTACTGATTGATGTTACAGATCAGAGTAAATCCGGGCTGTTCACTTGCAATTTTCCTCTAAAATTGGTCAGTAATTCAGTTGCCAGATTTACTTGGCTGAAAGATACTAGAAAATTGGGATAAGAGTACTGTTTAAAGAATGCTTTGATAAGAGATGATAGAATCTAAGCATATAAGCAAGGAGAACAACATAGCATAAGAGACTATAAACATTAGAGAAATTAGGAAGAAAATTAATGAACTGAATGTTCTGGTCTGTTCCAGAACAGGTATGCTGGTAATATGACATTGAGGCAGAAAAACTGCCAATGTTGCTCCATTTTCGTTCTGCAAAAAGGTGATCCCTTTGAATTGTCTGAATTTATCTCAGAGATATGAAAGTCCAAGGATATGACCCTGGGATCTGGGGTGAAGAATAGAGAACATAATTGCTAAAGAGATAGCATGTGGTGGAATGTGTTATCACTCATAATACTAGCACAATTAGAGCGTACCAGAGAAAACAGTAAAATACAGGACATGTTTTAACTGAAGGAAATGTTGTGGTTTGTAGTCAAAGTAAGATGAAAAGAGTGGAGAATCTGATTTAGCAAAAGGTTAGTAAACCAGAACAGAGAATATCTGGAATAGAGTTTACTGTGATAGTGAATTTTACATGTCAGCTTGACTGGACCCTGGGGACCCAAGATATTTGGTTAAACATTAATCTGGGTGCTGCAGTGAGGGAGTTTCTGGATGAGATTAACTTTGGAATCAGTAGAATGAGTCAGACACTTGGTCCTTTCCAATGCAGATGGACCTCATTCAATCCCTTGGGAACCTGAATGTAACAAACACAGGCTGAGTGGGAGAGACTTTGCTCTCTGCCTGACTCTCTTGGAGCTGGGGATCAGCCTTCTCCTGGCCTTCAGAGAAGCTGCGTTAATATACTTGGTAACTTCTGGTCAAGTCCTTTTATACTGCAGATGCAAACACAGTGCAAAGAAAGGTCTTTTTGCTTCTCTGAGGTCACAGACCTAATGAGGGCTGGGTCTATTTCTCTGAATTCCGGGTGTATCTTTGGTCCAATCATGGTTCAAGTCTTCTTCATTCCCTGTACTTCTCAGTTTCGACAGGTGCCATTATTTTGCTGATTCCTCTCAGTAATTTCCGCCCAGAGGTTGAATATATTTTGCATGTATGTTGTACCAAGATCTGGACTAGAGCATCTAACTTATCCAAAGAAGAATAAATGATCAAGGGCGATGGGTGGCTCAATCGGTTAAGCATCTGACTCTACTTTCAGCTCAGGTCACGAACTCTGGTTTCATCAGGTCATGAACTCACAGTTTCATGAATTCAAGCCCCATGTCAGGATCTGCACTGACAGCATGGAACCTGCTTGGGATTTTTCTCTCCCCCCCTCTCTCCACCCCTCCCCTGATCGTATTGTCTCAATCTCTCTCAAAATAAACAAATAAACTTTGAAAACTTTTTTTTAAATTATCAGATTGGTTATTTTACTATTTTAGAGCTGACACATCTCTGTAGCCTAGAACAATAAATATCTACACAATGATGGATGCATGAATAACAGATGCTCTGCATTAAAACACTTGATTTTCCTAAATTTAATTGTTTTCCTATTTGTTTGAATACAAGTTATGTCTCTATTTTTAACACCGTGAGAATTAATTTATATAAAATCCATGACATTAATGTATAAATACCTCAAAACATCACATGGAACCTAGGTCCCTGTAATAAATGTATTTTTCTGATTGCGTTTCCTTAGTCTACATATATTATTAGAATAATCTCTCATTCTGAACAAAATACTTCTATTTCGTGCAAATGATACGGTGGAATCATGAATAAAACAAATTATTTACATTAATTCAGCCTTGAATATTATCTTTTGAATTAAACTGGTTAACATGAGATGATTTTAGTTAGGAGAAAATGCCAAAAACATATTTATAAATCAAGGAGTTCTGAACAGAATGAAAACAACAACCAAAGTTTGATTAAGGACCTTTGTCTACCCCCAAAAAAGCTGTTACACTGGTTTGATATTTTTATCAAACATAATACAAATCATACATAAACATATATGTATAAAAACTTATATATATAATATATACATAACATATATAATATATATGTTTCTTGGCACATGTATATAACATATATAATATAATATATAATATATATATTATATATAATATAAAAATATATATATAATGTATATATTATAAATAAATATATATATATAATATAAAAATATAATATAAAAACATACAAACATAATACAAATCAAACATAATACAAACAGTACAAAAACATATTTATAAATCAAGGAGTTCTGAACAGAATGAAAACAACAACCAAAGTTTGATTCAGGACCTTTGTCTACCCCCAAAAAAGCTGTTACACTGGTTTGATATTTTTTTAAAACTGCGTTTAACAAGTGGCATTCCAAATCTTTCATTAACCACCACAGAATCCTTATTTAACCATGAAGGGGAACAGAATTTGCCACCCCAAAATATGTCTCTTTGGCAGAAGGATTATTTTGAGCTAAAGGCAATCAAAACCCAACACATTCAGGAAAAGCTCCTTACCTCCCCCTCAACTGCATACATTTACATTGGAAAGGGGGCCTGTTCCAGAAAGAAAGCTATTACTAGAGATACCTTTTTACCTAAAAAACATATTGCATAACAAGGCAGCTTTTGTTTTCCAAACATCCCTGCCTTCCTTTGAATGGCCCTCCTCCCCTCTGAATCCCCAGACTTCCACCCTCCTAAGTTCAGGATGTTATACGAGCCTATTAACTGACTGCCTTTTGGGTCTCATATTTATATGGGGCTCCCATATGCACAAAATTTGTTTTTCTTCCATCAATCTGTCTTCTATCAATTTAATTATTAGACCAGTCAAAGTACATCGGAGGGAAGAAGGGAAAGACTTTTCTGCTCCTACAGTAAGCATGTTCCAAGAAAAACATATTGCACTGAAAATATTTAAATTCATCAGTCACTCGGTATCCAAGGAAAGAGATACAAAAAAATTACTCAACAAACTGAGAATATCTTAGAGAAAAATTTTGACTTCTATAAAATTACCAGAGAAAATAAAGGTTTATGGTCAAAAACGATACCCTACTTTGACGATCTTTTAAAAGCTGAACGACAAAGAGCTGCCAAAAGTGAGTGGTACTGGAAATAGTCCCCGGAAGGGGCACCTGGATGGCTCATTTGGTTAAGCCTCTGACTGGCTAAAGTCATGATCTTGTGGTTGAGTTCGAGCCCCGTGTCGGGCTCTGTGCGGACCACTCAGAGCTTAGAGCCTGCTTTGGATTCTGTCTCCCCCTCTCTCTGCCCATCAGCCGTCATTCTATGTCTCTGTCTCAAAAATAAACATTAAAAAAGATATTGTTTAAAGGAAACTGTCCCTGAGACCTAGGGTTATATATTAAAAAGCAATTTCTTTAACTGTTAAGATTTCTGGATTTTCAACTCTTTAAATCCCCATATATTTAAAGTAAAATCAAGTATGGAAGTTTGTAGATATTTTTCAGAACCAGACATAGAAGGCTGGCCTCTTTTAGTTCCTTAGGTTGGAGATGGCCTCCCTGAGAAATGTTTGCATAAAAATTAAATGAAGGAATCAGTATAAACCGTGTAAAAGGGGTGTGTGGCAAATAAGGCTTAATAGTTCTTAGCTTCCATTAGTACTACTGTTATAATTAACCTTACCAGTCTTCAGCTTCTGCAGCCTAGTGATTTTCCTCTCAGGAGCTGCAATGATGGAAAACCTAAGTAATTTATGCCACTTCATGCTGCAGGAGAAATTGTATACTGCCCCCTTCCCAGGTTTTATAGGATCGAGAAGGATAATGCATGAGAAAGCACACTGAATCTATAAAAAATTATATGAATACAAGGTGCTAGGATTATAAATACTCGTTTTCATATGCCTCCAGAGAATACACGAATCAAAATCTTGTTAAATGGGAAAAATTGTAACCTAGCTGTAGAAAATGCAAAAACGCAAA
The DNA here is from genome assembly GCF_024362965.1 of Panthera pardus. NCBI lineage: Eukaryota > Metazoa > Chordata > Mammalia > Carnivora > Felidae > Panthera > Panthera pardus. The sequence goes on from NW_026526765.1 coordinate 10,404,609, forward strand.
ACGAGAAAGGAACTTCCAAAACATATGATGCAGCTAGCAAATTCTAATTTGCACTGACGTTTGAATGTGCCAAGAAAATATGCCTTGGACTGGTCTGCAGCGAATCTGGGTCTTAGCAGGATCCTCCACGTGCTAATTAATGCTAAAAAAGAATAATAATGATTTTTTATGTGATTTTTAGTCGAAGCTGATTTTACTCTGTCAGTGCCCAAAATTTAATAATTTTATTTCTTCTTAAAAAAACAAGAAGAACCTTGAGGCTGCCTTGATCTTCATAACTAGCTTGGTGATTTTTAATAGGTGTTCTTAAGTTCATATGATTGGTTTACTAACCCTCCTTGTGTATCTGTAAATCTTACATCCTTTTCTAGGAGAAGCATAGAAAGCCCTCACATCTCATGGAACAGGAATTAGACCTCATGCCCAACCCCCAAGCAGTGAAAGCTGTAAATATTTGCCACTACATTTACATGGAATCAGGAAAAGTTACAGCCACTGCACCCCCACCCCCCTGCCCTCCTCATTTAACCACCTTCTGTCCCTTTGAAAACTTCTTGACTGGACAGGAACCATGGAGTTGGCTACTGGACAAGAGTCCACCTTCTTGCCAGATAGCTGGCCTCCTTCATGAAGCTCATATTCCTTCCCAATCAACACTGGTCTCTTGAGTATTGGCGCTTCGAGTGACAAGCGGTACACTTGGGATTCGGTAACATCTTCGGGCTCAGACAGTTCTGCCTTCCACCTCCCTTCCCTGCCCTTTCCACGGGGACATGCATGTAGAAGCCTGTGGGCTCCTTGTGAACTGGGAGCATGGGACTTACTGAAGTGCATTTATGAGTCTCCCTGGCTTCCAGGGCAATATCCCTCTTCTCTCTACGGAGAGCAGCATTTGTAGTTGTTAAATACAGTCTGTCTTTTGGGATCAAGTAAGACTCTTGGAGATCATTGACCTACACCCTTGAAGACTCTGTTTTTCCTCAAGAATTCCTCTGGCTTCAGACCCTCTTCCATTCCTGGAGCCCCTGACCTGGGAGGAATACTTAAAGTTTGCTGTGCCTAATCTGGCCCAACTTTGTGCCATGCTTCATGGCTCTGAGCCATTGTTGGAGCCTGGCCTACTCTTCCTCCATGCACTCCTCTGCACCTTCTCCACCAGGCTGGACTATGCATACCTACGAGCCATCTTTGCACAGCAGTGGTTCCCTCTAAGAGCACCGAAGAGGAATCCAAAGCAAGAGTCCACACCTGCTTCTCTCATGTAATAACATTTCCCACCTCGAGACCAAGGCATAAAAGGGGCAAATCTGAGAACAAGGTGATAGTTAAGCTTCCCTTTTTCTTCTACTTACTATTTCACAGTTATCTGTGAGTGAGTCCTGTTTCCTTCTCTTCTGACACCCTCATGAGCACATCTCCAGGCTCTGATGGCAGAGGTGAGGGGGAGTCTTCTCCATAGGAGGAATTAACTCTGTGAGTTGAATTCCCTAGATCAGGCTTTTGAGGTCCTACGTGGAACAAAATGATGCTAGAAAATCTTTTCTCAAAGCAAAAGGAGGGCCTTAAAATCACCCCATTTTTTTTTTAATTTTTTTTTTCAACGTTTTTTATTTATTTTTGGGACAGAGAGAGACAGAGCATGAACGGAGGAGGGGCAGAGAGAGGGGGAGACACAGAATCGGAAACAGGCTCCAGGCTCCGAGCCATCAGCCCAGAGCCTGACGTGGGGCTCGAACTCACAGACCGCGAGATCGTGACCTGGCTGAAGTCGGACGCTTAACCGACTGCGCCACCCAGGCGCCCCTCACCCCATTTTTAACCTCAAAACCCTTTATATTATTTCTATATTTTTTTCTAAGCCCCAAACTTATACAGTCCTTGTGTTCCTCTTTTTCTTTACATGAATACAGTAATACCCTAATCTTCAACCCATTTCCATCTCTCAATCCAAGAGGGAATAAACAGAAATCAGCCACCCAGGGCCCAACAGAATGAAACTTTGTCATCAAAAAGGCAAAAAAGAAAAGCACAGCAATATTTTTTTTTCAAGTTTACGTATTTATTTTTGAGAGAGAGAGCACAAGCAAGGGAGGCACAGAGAGAGAGGGACACAGAGAGAGAATCTCCAGCAGGATCCATATTGACAGCGTGGAGCTCAATGCAGGGCTCGAACTCACCAATTGTGAAATCATGACCTGAGCAGAAACCAAGAGTTGGATGCCTGACTGAGCCACCCAGGCGCCTCAAACATTTTCATAATTTTTAAAACATTTTGTCCTATAGAGAACCTACTATGTTATTATGCATACTATTAACTAAAAATATGCATACAATTTTGGTGAAAAAAAGCTGAAATAATATGGAATTTGAGGGACATTTATGAAAATCACTTTCCATATCTGTACATGTGGCAGTTTTTGCAAAATCACTCAGAAAACTAAATATTAAGACAATAAAATCTCAATAACAGTATTAAATTGTGTCTCTTACCATTAGGCAATCTAATTTCTCAAAAGAACTAAAGAAAAACTACATTATATTAGAAAAAAAAATTGTATACAATCAGTTCACTGAGGAAAAAATAATTCCAGAGAACCTCTACTAGAGTAGGTATATGAACATAAATCCTAAATTAAGGGTAGTAGGAGACAGTGAATCTGTTTTCATTGCAGTAACCTTAATTCTCAACACTGATTACTCACTGGATTGTTTGCTGTCATGCAATAATTAATGATAAAAAAAAAAGTTTTATCCTGTTATAAAGATGGAAAGATGAATCGAATTAAGCTCCAGGAGAGCCAAGGCTTTGCCCTGTTCACCATTGTGTTTTTAGCCCATGGAAAGGCACCTAAGGTGATGAGCCTTAAGTGGAACACTGAATGAATAATGTCTTTTTTTTTTCCTGAAGAGAGAAAACAAGTCATTGTTTCTATATTTCTTTTCTACCATCACTATAAGTTGCCACGATTTTATCTATTATCTTATAGTTCTGGAAGTCAGAATCCCGACAAAGGTTTTACAAAGCTGAAATCGAGGTGTCAGCAAGGCTGTGTTCCTTTCTGATGTTCTGAGATGAATGGGTTCCAGGCTTATTCAAGTTGTTGGCAGAATTCAGGTCTAGGAGGTCGTAGCTCTCAGGCTTCTGTTTTCTTGCTGCTTGTCAGTCAAGGGTCATCCGTGGCTTCCACAAGCCACCCACACTTCTTGGCTCACAGCCCTCTCCCTTCTTCTCTCAAAGGCATCAACAGTAAGTCCTTTTTGTGCTCCAAATGCCTCTCATCTTTCCGTCTGCCTCCTCTCCTTCCGTCCCCGTGTGCGACAAGGCCCCAGTTGGTCCCTTAGAATTCTGTTGTTTTCAAGGGTCACATGATTACCTTGATCCAACTAGATAATTTAGGATAATCTGCCTAATTTAGGGTCGGCCGACTAGTACCCTTAATTCCATCTGCAACATCCCTCACAGCAGTACCTGGATCCGCGTTCGATTGAATAACCATAGTACAGGAATCCTGGGAGGAGGGCCTTTCTAGAATTTCATGTTACACAATCTGCTTACTCATTTTTATTCCATAATTAACAACAAATTTGTAAATTACAAAGGGCCAGAAAATAGGATTTGTGTCACAATAAAAAAATGAATAAACTCTTATTTTCAGTTTTAAACAAAAAACAGTACAGACATTGAGAGACACACAAACAATCTTTAAAATAAACTGTGGCATAAAACACTTGCATATGAATGTCAATGATAGAGGTACAGACAAAGTTCTATGGAATGAGTGAGATGATGGCTGACTCCTTGAAAGGTTCAAAGAGAAGGAAAACTTTACAGAGGAAATAGGATCTGACTTTCTCGTAGCTATATGTAGGTCAAAGGGTAGAGAAAAGCAGAACTAAGTTTCCAAGAAGAAGTAGGTACAGAGCTAAGAGTTAAGAAAAAACACAAAATGTTTGGGAAACGGTAGGAGATAGAGAGCTCTTGGTGAGATTAAAAGAAAGAGTGGAAAAGGGGAGAGAGGAAAGAAAGGGGATTATAAACGTAAATTGAAACAGATCTGTAAATGCCTGGAGTGCTGTTGCTAAAAGACCATGAGAAGGGGTGGAGGCCTGAATCTAAAAATCCAGATGTGCATGTGTGTTTACAGCAGCACTAGTAGCTTTGTGCTGTGTAAACTAGATAAGTGAGTAGTTCTGTGCTGTATAGACTGGATAAAGCTGAAGGATAATATATATATATATTATATATATATAATATATATATATATATATATTTATATATATATTTAAGGTATTTTATCAACAATTTTAAGTATTTTATCAACAGAATGTTCCAAGTTAAAGTTCACATGTTAAGATGGTTCAATTTATTTTTACTTGTGAGTTTCATAAATAAAGAGTAGATTAAAATGGGATTAAAGAGGCACCTGGTGGCTCAGCCGGTTAAGTGTCCAACTCTTGATTTGGCTCAGGTCACGATCTCATGGTTTACGAGACTGAGCTGCCTGTCAGGCTCCATGGGACAACACCCAGGAGCCTGTTTGGGGTTCTGTCAATATCTCTCTGCACCTCAGCCACTCATACTGCTCTCTCTCTCTCTCAAATAAATAAACTTTGAAAAAAAGTAAAATGGGATCCAAGTACACCTGAAACTAATATAAAGCTATATGTCAATGATACTGGAATTAAAATAAAAACTTAATGAAAAAATGATAAAATCAGTAAAGTAAAATAAAGTAAAATAAAGTAAAATAAAATAAAATAAAGTAAAATAAAATAAAATAAAATAAAATAAAATAAAATAAAATAAAACAAAATGGTCCAATTGATTCTTTGGAGAAAGAGGTTAACACGGAATCAGACTGGTTTCTTTCTCTCCATACTGTCGCTTTCCTTTGCTTTGCTCATATTGACTGTGCAAATTTACTGCTTTCATATTTTAGCCCTTTTTCTGTTTACTTATTTATGTTAACAGTACCAGATTTTGGAAAATAATCCAGTTATGCACAGACTTTTTCTCCGTATCAAAAATTTATTCAAATGCTGAATGGCACTGATTCAATTCATTATTACTGAAGCAAGCAGAAGATTGCCATCAAATCAATTTTGGTTTATAATTCATGGTCATGGGAGGAAAAAAATAAAAATACAGTTCAGGAAAATGGATATGAGTAAAGTAGCACCTTTTAAATAAATGTTGTGTGTTCACAATTGAAATAGTTCTCCAAGGAAATTATTTTTTATGGGTTCATGACAATACCCACCTGCTATAAATTTATGTGGGGAGTGCTTGCATGATAGGACTGCACTGATCACTGCTAGCATCATGTACCTTTCACAGACGTACACCAATAAACACAGTCATAGCACACGGCCCCATTCCACATGCTGTTAAGAACACTGCATAGAGCCTCACTAATGAGCAGCAAAAAAATAAGAGACCATTTTTTACAAAATAGTAAAGGAGGGAGGGAGGAAGGAAGGAAGGAAGAAAGGACAGGAGGGAGGGAGGGAGGAGGAAGGATGGGAGGGAGAAAGGAAGACAGGGAGAGAGGAAGGAAAGGAGGGAGGGAGGAAGGAAGGAAAGGAGGGAGGGAGGAAGGAAAGAAAGGAGGGAGGGAGGAAGGAAGGAAAGGAGGGAGGGAGGAAGGAAGGAAAGGAGGGAGGGAAGAAGGAAGGAAAGGAGGGAGGGAGGAAGGAAGGAAAGGAGGGAGGGAGGAAGGAAGGAAAGGAGGGAGGGAGGAAGGAAGGAAAGGAGGGAGGGAGGAAGGAAGGAAGGACAGGAGGGAGGGAGGGAGGGAGGGAGGGAGGGAAGAGGAAGGATGGGAGGGAGAAAGGAAGACAGGGAGGGAGGAAGGAAGGAAAGGAGGGAGGGAGGATGGAAGGAAGGAAGGAGGGAAGGAAGAGAAAGCAAGTCACAATTTTTAGGCTTTGTCAATTTCTGTTGTAAATACAAGCATCATGATTGATTTCAAGCTACAGACCTGATGAGAGGGAGGGGGGGATGGGATGAGAGGCGCTCACCAGACTTTTTTGAGTCAGCTGCCGTGGTTCCAGCAAAACACTGGAAAAGAGAGCTGGGATCTGAGCTGAAGGTTGTAAGCAGGGGATGAGCTCATGTCAGATCTTTGAGTGACTAAAGGCTCTGACTTTTTTGTCTGTGTAAAACGAGAAATTATTAGATGGTTTAAAATCTGCTTAACTCACAAAGAATATAATTTGAAAGTACAGGAATCATAAATGCACCACTAGGGCTTATAAAATATACTTTCCTGATGAAATATGAAAAAAACTTGCGAACATTAAACAAATTTTAATTTTGAACATCACATGTGGAGCCAGATTAAAGGGTAGGTCACTTGAGGAGGGGGCAATTTATAGAAGGCAAATGAGGTGCCAGTTAACTTGGCTTTCAGTTGATTACATCTAAAAGAACTACTTATTTTCACCTCCCTTGTCACCACTTAATGTATATCGAGCTAATATTTAAGTGATATAAGATAGAAGGAGACCCAGCTTGTTTATCTTACTTACTCTGGTCAGGAAAGGTGTGAAAAATCATTCACCTAGGGGTGCCTGGGTGGCTCAGTCGGTTAAGCATCGACTTCAGCTCCGGTCATGATCTCACAGTCCATGGGTTCGAGCCCTGCCTGGGGCTCTGTGCTGACAGCTCGGAGCCTGGAGCCTGCTTCAGATTCTGTGTCTCCCTCTCTCTCTGGCCCTCCCTTGCTCATGCTCTGTCTCAAAGATAGAGATAAAAAATTTTTTTAATGAAATAAAATAAAATAAAAATCATACACCTAGTCCTTTGGCCTCCCTCTCCATTTCTAAGACCGTCTATCTGAAAATTTAGTATCATTTCAAGCTCACTTTTGCATGACAGGCATCCCTCCCTATTTGGCAGTTTAGAGGACTACCACCCAAGATGAATAATTTACTCTCTCTTATCTCCATACATAAAAAGGCATCCATTATTGGTTGCTCAGTCTTACTGGAACCTTTATGATCTAAAGGGAAGATGGCCGTTTCCTCCCAAGGCCGAGGGCCCTGCTGTGTTTGCATTCCATCCCTGTATCATTTGTCTGAGGACCTGCTTATATCCTCCGGTTTATCAGCCTATCCTTCAACATAGTCTTGTATTAACACTATCAAATCACTGCAATCTTCGCTGAGATATTTCTCCATGTTCCATAGAGTTAAAGCAATCTCTTCATAACAAAGCTTCCAAATATAGAAGAGAGTTTTTGATTCTCCTTTTTCACATTTGCCAGTCCACTGCCACTTGTCTTCCAGCCCGATGGCTCACTGGATTATCCTAAGTAACCAATTATCTTCTAAATCTCAAAATCCCTGGGGAAAGGTTCAGTCCATTTATTTTCTGACCATTTTGTCATATTCCATCAAATTGACTGCCTTGTGTCTTCTAATCCTTTGCGTGATAATTCCTTGTCCCTACTTTTCCTTCTTTCTTTCTGATAGTTTTTTTTTTCCTCATTATTTTCCTAGTCTCTTCTCCCATCCCCTTCCCTTAAACACAAATGTTCCCTAGTGTTGCCTTCTCTGTCTTATTTTCTCAATATGTATTTACTCACTTGAAATATTCAGAATTTACTGATCCATAAGCTTATTTAAATATCTAAGTTTCATATTTATTCCTGATGTCTTCTATAAGTTCTAGAACCTTATTTCTAACAGATTATGACATATGTCTATTTAAAAAGGCCAACACATAAATTAAAAGGTGTTCTACTCACTAATCATCAGGGAAGTAAAAATTAAAACCACAACAAACTATCACCTCATACCTATTAGCATGGTCACTATCAAAACGACAGAAGATTCCAAGTGTTGGCAAGGATGCAAAAAGAAAGGGAACCCTTGTACACTACAGGTGGGAATGTAAATTGATGCAGCCATTATGGGAAACTATAAGGAGGTTCTTCAAGTATGATCCAGCAATCCCTTTTCTGGGTACACATCCAAAGGAAATGAAATCAATACTTCGAAGAGATATCCTCACTCTCGTATCCATTGTAGCATTATTGACAATAGCCAAGATATGACCTAAGCGTCCACTGATGAAAGAATGGATAAAGAAATTGTGGTATGTATAAAGGGAGATCTAATGCATGGTATATTGAATATAGACAACAATATTACATAATTTTCCAACTTGCTAAGAAACTGGGATTTAATTATTCAAACCACTAAAAAGAAATGAGAATTATGTAACATGGTAGAGATACTAATTGCTACAATGGCAATTATATTACAATATATAAATGTATCAAACTAATATGTTGTATACTTTAAATTTATACAGTTTTTAAAAAATGCTTATTCATTTGAGAGAGAGAGAGAGAGCAAGCAAGCAGGGGAGGTACAGAGAGAGGGATCAAGACAGAATCCCAAGCAGGCTCCGTGTTGTCAGATCAGGGCCGCGATGTGGGGCTCAAACCCACAAACCGTGAGATCATGACCTGAGCTGAAGTCAGATGCTTAACCAACTGAACAACCCAGTTGCCCAATTTGCACGATTTTATATGCCAAATATATTTCAGTAATAAATACAAATATATAAATTACATCAAATAGACTATTTTGTTCGGTGCACAGTGTCCTTTGTGATATGGGTCCAATCTCTTATGCCTCAGGTAATGTCCCTCTCTGGCCCACCTTCATTCTTAGGAAATGGGATATCCTGTAATTCTGAAGGGCACTCTTTTATTGATATTTTTTTCGCTATTCCCTTTATCTAGAAAATATATTCTTTCCCCGACTCCAATGCTAATTTTTATTTACCTGTGAAAACAAAAGCTTTCTTAAAAAAATTACAAACAGTTTGATTATCTATTTCCATAATACAAATAAAGGATATTAGTATTTAAAATAAGGGACACAGAGTCAGTACTCCAGTCACTATTTCAGGGTAACACTGGAAATATTACCTCTATTTTGAAAGGCATACTAGGACCCAGATGCTATTAATGTAAATGACTAACTCTTATAAATATCAAGATTGAAACCTTGAACTTTAAAAACATATGAGGCACCTTGGTGGCTCAGTTGGCTGAGCATTGGACTTCAGCTCAGGTCAAGATCTCACAGTTCATGAGTTCGAGCTCCACACTGGGCTTGTTGTTGTCAGCGCATAGCCTGCTTCAGACGTTCTGTCCCCCTCTCTCTGTGTCCCTTTCCTGCTCATGCTCTCTCTCTTTCTCTCAAAAATAAATAAAACATTAATTTTTTTTTTTAAAGGGTTTCCTGGGTGGCCCAGGTCATGATCTCTTGGTTCACGAGTTCAAGCTGCTCCTCAGGCTCTGTGCTGGCAGCTCAGAGCCTGGAGCCTACTTTGGATTCTGTGTCTCCCTCTCTCTCTCCCCCTCCCATGCTTGCACTCTGTCTCTCTCTCTCTCTCTCTTAAAAATAAATAAAAGCGTTAAAAAATTAAAAATAAATTAAAAATAAAAACATAAAAATATGAGCATCCAGACAAGATAAAAACATGAGTTTACCCATACAGAAAAAATGAAAATAAACTGGCTTTAGACTTGTTCTCAGCACATTAAGAAAAAACGTATACATGCATTCTTTTTTTTTAAATTTTTTTTTAATTTGTATTTTTTTATTTTTGAGACAGAGACAGAGCATGAGCAGGGGAGGGGCAGAGAGAGGTGGAGACACAGAATCTGAAGCAGGCTCCAGGCTCTGAGCTGTCAGTACAGAGCCCGACGTGGGGCTCGAACTCAAGGAGTGTGAGATCATGACCTGAGCTGAAGACGGACGCTCAACCGACTGAGCCACCCAGGCGCCCCCATGCATTCTTAAATATATACATGTTATTCATTAAATTATGCTGTTAACAATTATTTAAATATGCAGAAACTGAAAACAAAACTCTTATATAAAACAAAAAATATAACTACATTAAATTTTAAATTTTTAGAAGATTATAAAAAGAAATAAGATCTTACAAAAAGGAAAAACATAAGTGAATGTCAGCCTACATTTAGTGGAAAGAATTCTTTTGTTTGTTTGTTTGCTTTATTTTTGGAAAGAATTCTTTTAGTAATCAAATACAAAAGAGGCAGGCTGAGAAGTTTGACCAAATAAAAGTTGATGACATTTATATGATAAAAATAAATAGAATTAAAAGACAAATGACAAATTAAAAAAATAAACCGCAATATGTGAACGAACATGTTGATGTACTTAATATCTAAAGAATCACTTACCAAAAAATTTAAAACACCATTATCTGCCAATGTAAAATTGGGCACCGTTCACACGAAAAGATATTCCACAGAAGAAAAAAAAGTAATTTGATTTCAGGCAGAGTAAGAAAATTATACCAGGTTTGGTTTCCCACACTTACTTTGGTATTGAGCTAACAGAGCAGGCTCACTGCAGCTGTGGCGATGTTGATAGTTTCTAGGTTCCCCATGTTAGTGGTTTTGCTGATGCTGTCCAGTGTTCTGACAGTTACCTTTGTTTCCACTTGCTCAACAAAACTAAGGGTTATAGAACTAAGATACATACATCAAAACAACAACGCATACAAAATAGTATAGCAAATTTAATTTGGAATTCTTTTTTTTAAGTTTATTTCTGAGAGAGAGGGAGAGAGCATGGAAGGGGGAAGAGAGAGAAGGAGAGAGAGAGAAAATCCCAAATGGCCTCAGCATGGAGCCCTGTGTGGGGTTCAAACTCGGGAACTGCAAGATCGTGACCTGAGCCGAAGTTGGCCGCCTAACCTACTGAGCCACCCAGGAGCCCCTGATTTGGAATTCTTTTCAACAACTTCATCCTTTATAACAATGGGCATATGTAGGCACAGGCTACATAATTTTAAAAATCCTGACAGAAGCAAATGGGTGAAATAAAGTTGCTACAGATACAAAAGTAGTTAAAAGCAACAATAAGAAACATGTATCTTATTTGAAATGGTATTTGTTCTTAGTCATTATGGTAGACTGAATAATAGCCTCCAAAGACGTTCATGACCAGATACCAGAACGTGTGAATATGAGACAGAAGAGACCCTGAAGATGAGATACTAAGGATCTCGAGATTGGGAGAGTCGCTTGGATCATCCAGGTGGGTTCAATAAAACCACAAAGGGTCCTCATAAGAGAGTGAGGGAGGGGCACAATCACCAAACACAGGAGGATGCAGGCAGCAGTCATAAAGGAGAAATGCTTCACTATTGACTTTGAGCATGGAGAAAGGGACTGTGCGGTCTCTAAAAACTGGGAAGGATATGAGTCTCACCTCAGAACTTCCAGAAAGAACTAATCTTGCCCACACATTGACCTTAGCCTAGGGAGATGATTTTGGACCTTTGATGCAAAGGGGTTCAGAACAGACCACCCTAAGAATGTGTTACTTTAGCATGTGGATTATTTTGAGCTGAACGTACTTGAGACCCTGCAGGCTCAAGAGACAATTTTTCCCTCCCTTATCCACACAGAAGAATCTAAATGGGGGGGGGGGGTGTCTTTCCCAGAATAAGGGTTATTAGCAGAAATAAATTTCATCTGAGTGATCTATCTGTATGTCAGGACAAACATCTCATTACCAAACATTTGCTCTTATTATCACCCCATGAAATTCTTTCCTTTCCTTTCAAGCTCCATACCCTACCCCCTTCTCCTTAGCTCAGGATGACATATATACCTCTTTTTGCCTATCTTTTATTCCATGACTGTGTAGATTACTATTAAATACTTATTAAATTTGATTTTCTGTTATTAATTTGTCTCAGGTCAATTTGATTCTTAGTCCAGCTCAAAGGGCCTTTGAGGGGACAGGAAGTCTTGCTCCCTTATTGTTTTAAGTCACTAAAATTTGGTAATTTGTTAGAGCAATATTAGAAATGAATACAGTTTAATCCTTTAACTGAAATCAGAGAGCCCAATTTCAAAATTAGAGAGATGTAATTATAAGTTGTCTTAGATGTGAGAAAATTCTTTCATAATAATATGTTCTTGGACTTCCAGTTTTAGCCCTGACATGAAAAAAGCTTGGAAGTCATTGCTTTTATCCTAACAATAAGAATGAAGATGAATAAATTTTGATGAATTGCTGGAGGCTAGGGTAGATTAATTTAAGAGTTAAAAGCTCTTAGGGTTCTTGCTCTAGGAGGTCTCTGTATGATCTTGGACTTTACCTACAAGAGCTCCACTGAGTTCTCACAATAAAGATTAGAGACAATCTCCAGTTTCAAGGAAGGGAGGGGAAAACAAGGATTTTGAAATATATCCAGAGCATTCTTCATAACAATTGTCTGCCCTGAAAGAGAAACTACTTTACCAGAGTAGTTAACAGTAGTTATCAGTTATCAGGCTTATCAGAGCTTATCTCTTTATCAAGGAGAAGGTCAATTAAGCAACACTACCCCCCCCCCATCACCTCCCCAACACCAGACTTCCTGTCCCAAGAAGGGGGGAAAAAGGTCCAAAAAACACTTTGGTAGGTCTCATCACCAGGACTTAGGGCCACACTTAGGATACATGATGTTACGCATTTGTCAAAACTCACAGCTATACAACACAAAAAGTGGACTTTACTATAATCTGTGAACCTTAGTTAATAACAACATATCAATATTGGTTCACTAATTACAACAAATATACTACAGTAATGCAAGATGTTAATAAGAGGTGAAAGCTTGTGAAGTAGTGACATGGGAAATTTGTACCTTCTGCTCAAATATTCCATAAATCCAAAACTATTTGGGTTTGGTTAGGAGCAGTTTTTTATTTAGAAAAAAAAAAAGTATATTTTTAAATCTCCTTACATTTGTCTTTTATTTTGAACAAAACTGTTATTAATCAATTACTTGTTCATACCACTGCCAGAATCTTAGTGGCAGAAACATTCTCCTGTTTTAATGTACACATGACCCTATTCCATTTGCATTAAAAATATTATTTGTTATAACAAACTTGGAGTACTTTTGACATTCTCTATTGCCTGTTTTTCAAAAATTTTTATTCTGGTATTGTAAGATTTTGAACTTTTTGCAAAGAAACACTCTTGCTCAGTGGATTACACTAACATAATTCTGGCTTCTACTTTCTAGGAAAAAAAAAAAAAATCAAAGGAAATGAGCCCAAGTACTAATTCTAGAAATGTATTTGGTGAGTGTGATGGGCTTGATTTGTGACAAGTACCTTGGTTAAGCTCACTGAACTTAATTCAGACCGTCTCTACAGATGGCAGCTTTTCAATCAATTGTGCTGGGCTGAAGCATCTGACCAGATTTCTAAACAAGGCATTGTCTTTTAGAGAAGCAGACAGTCTCCTTGGTCCTCCCGGGAATTATCTTTTGAAGTGGATGTGGCAGCAATACTGAGGTAAAGAATTTAATGGAGGAAATGAGGCCAAGTGAAGAAAAGTGGAAATGGAAAAATGTTCCAGCAAGAGTCATACCACAATTTGAGTTAAAAAGAATGCAGGTGTTGAACCTTTTTTTGTTTACCTTCTTTAGATATAGATGGCTTTAGGAAAATCAGTCATAATGAAAGGACTTTTGCAAAAACCAAACATCATATATCACAATGTGGAACTTTAAGTACTGGTTAAAACTGCAAAAGCAAGAATTCTGTGGCAAACGAACATATGCAGAATGCGGGTGGTGCAGTTCACAATGCTACATCAGCTAAACGCTGTCCTGAAGCATGCTGGATACGAGGACACCCAAGGGTAATGAGCTATAAATATGTAGACATTATTTATTTTTAATGTAAATACAAACTTAAAACATTTAGCAACACATTTATGCCATTCATTTTTGTTTTCAAAAAAATCCCACCTGGGAGTCCTTCAAACAAACTTCCGTACAACCAGATGTAGCTGTCATTTTCTTCATTTCGTACATGGAAAGGGAAACAGGAGCTTCTTTATCAACCACAGTGCTAGCAAAGGCAAGTATGAAACTGAATTTTTGATTCATGAATTGAGCGATTTACTTAGTGATTTCTAGAGCATAAAAGTAAGCACTGCAATAGACTCTAGAGAGATTAAAAATTACAAATCAGAATGATAGACTATTTCTTTGTTTTTTAATGTTTATTTTTGAGACAGAGAGACAGACAAAGCGTGAGCAGGGATGGGACAGAGGGAAAGGGAGACACAGAATCCGAAGCAGGCTCCAGACTCCAAGCTGTCAGCACAGAGCCCAATGTGGGGCTCAAACTCACAGACTAAGAGATCATGACCTGAGACAAAGTCAAATGCTTAACTGACTGAGCCACTCAGGCGTGCCAAATATTTCTTATCAGTAGCACAGAAATTTAGAATAAATTCAATTTTTTTTTCTCAAGATTGAGAGCAAATTATTTTGAGGACAAATCCCCTAAGGGTTGGGAGAGGTACTGAGAGATACATGTGAAGTTCATAGTCTCACTAAAGGTACAGGCTCACTAAAAGTCTGAGATCTAATCATAAGACTATAGAACACTTTCTCTTTCCCCACGTCTTACCATCACATCACTAAAGGCCTATTTACCAGCATTTACTTAGTACATCCTGTCCAGCTCTCAACAAAACATTAGAAGGAATACTAAAAGACAAAGAAACAGAACAAACATCAGCACCAGACTCAGACATAGGGATTCTGAAATTATCAGATCAGGATTTAAAACAACTATGATTGATGTGCTAAGAGCTGTGATGGAAAAAAGTAGACAGTATACAAGAACAGATGAGTAATGTAAGCAGAGATAAAAGAAAAGTTACATAGGGAATACAGCCAATGGCATTGTGATGGTGTTGTGTAGTGAAGGCTGGCAGTTACACTTGTGATGAGCAGAACATAACATACAGAGAAGCTGAATCACTGTGTTGTACACCTGAAACTAATCTAACATTGGGTGTTAACTATATTCAAAAAAGTGGAGAGGAGAGGAAAGAAAGGAAAGAAAAGAAAAAAAAGGAAAGAGAAGAGAAGAGAAGAGAAAAGAAAAGAAAAGAAAAGAAAAAAGAAAAAAGAAAAATGCTAGAGATTGAAAACACTGTCACACATATGAAGAATGCCTTTGATAAACTTTCCACAACTGAGAAAAGAATCCCAGAGCTTCAGGACATGTTAAAAAAAAACTTCCAAAATGGAAAAACAAAGAAAAAAAATTGAAAGGAAAAAACAGAATAGAATATGCAAGCATTGTGAACAACTGCAAAAGGTGAAACATATACACACGGAAATACCAGAAAGAGAAGAGAAAGGACAGAAGCAATTGAATCAAGAGTGACTGAGAATTGCCCGATTTACTGTCAGACACCTAACTACAGGAAGCCAGAGAACACTAGGCAGAATAAATTGTACAAAATACAATTATAGAAGATGTATACAGACATGCACACACACAAACACCAGGCATACCACATTCAAACAGCAGAAAATCAAAAATAGGGAAAAAGTTTTTCAAAAAAGTCAGAGGAAAAAGTACCTTGCCTATAGAGTGTCAACGGTAAAGAATTACACCTGACTTCTCAGAAGCCAGGCAAGCAAACGCAGTGAGGGGAAATACTTAAAGTATAGAAAGAAAAACCTCCCCAACCCAGAATTCTTATCCTGTGAAATTTTACTGCAAAAGTGAAAAAGAAAAACTTTCCCAGACAAATAGAAATTAAGAGATGCCAGTAGACTTGCCCAGCAAGAAATGTTAACAAGGTTCTTAAAAGAAGGAAAACAGGGGCACCTGGGTGGCTCATTTGGTTAAGCATCTGACTCTTGATTTCAGCTCAGGTCATGATCTCATGGTTTCCGGGTTCAAGCTCTGCATTGGGCTCTGCACTGACAGCATGGAGCCTGCTTGGGATTCTCTGTCTTTCTCTCTCTCTTTTCCTCCCCCACTTGCACATGCTCTCTCTCTCTCTCTCCCTCAAAATGAATAAACAAACATTTAGAAAAAGAAGGAAAATAATGTACATTAGAAACATGGTTCTACATGAAGGAAGGAAGATCATTTGAGATAAATTATGGAAAGGTAAACTAAAATTTTTAATTTGTTATTCATAATTGATTTAATAGATAACATTTCAAAATAGTAATAGCAATAATGTATTTGGTTATGCATGTGGTTGTGCATACACATGTGTGTGTGCACACGTATAATGATTATGCATAAGTTAAAGGGATGGAACTATGGTACACGACACAGGAGGGAAGAATTAAGAATATGTTATTATTATAAGGTACTTGCCCTACCCATTAAATGGTACAGTGTATGTAAAAGGGGACTTGGATTAATTATAGATGTATATTGCAAATGCTAGGGTGACTGCTAATAAAAATAAGTAAATAGTTAAAATATATGTAAAACATAATGTGTTATCTGAAATTCAAATTCAGCTAGGCGGCCTTCTTGTCCCTTTACTTATCCTGCCAGTGCGAAAGAACTTGCAGAAAAGTTCCATGGAAACTTCTTGCTTTGGAATAGTTGGTAGGGATGGGGAAAGAAAAGACTGTATTCGGTCAGCTCCTTCTCATCTCCTGTCTCTTGTCAAAATATTTCCCATAGAACATGAATGTTCCCAAACTGCTGCACTGCCCCCAGGCTCTTCTGAGCAGTAGTTGAAAAAGCCTGGTGGTATCAGTCATGTACCTCTTAGTCCTGACGTGGTGGAAGTGACCATAGCCTGCTGGAGTCTGGTCAGCAGTGTCCAGGTTTTCTGTCAGGTGTGCCCAGTGGAGGCCAGGCCGGAACCCAACTTGGAAAGGCTGAGATTTTGTCAGTATTCGGACAATAGAGTATAGGGTGGCTTCACTTTCCTTTGTGCAAATGTCTGATGGCTCAGAGGAAGTTGGAGCCAAATAAACACGGGAATTGTGTACCCTTGATTGGATATAATTACTGTAAAGATCAGGTGGGTAAATCACGGAAAGCACATTGGCACACAGAAACATATGGAACGTGTGCCGTGTCACCACTGCACCACCAAGGGATCCTAAATATACCACGCGCCTTCATATTTTTTCAAGAATAAACCAATGTGAGAGCTGTGAAGATTTGGTCATAGTTAACAAGGTAAAGATAATAGTAGAACATCATTGGACAGAAGTCAAGAGGTGTGGATGTTGGCAGCGAGGGTTAGAAAGTAATGTAATACCACCAGCTCCCTTGTTTGACATAGTGAAGAGGCAGAAGATTTATTAAGATAAGTCCATTGTAGCTTAAATTCTGAATTAAAATGGAAATGTTAAGAGTAAAAAATAAAATAGGCAAATACAGTGAATTATACAGGTCGGAGGTAGGATTGAAGGGAGTGTAAATGTCATAGATTCCTCATCATTCCTAGTCAGGAGCCATAATATACCTTTCCAAATGGGAAATGTAGTGGTAAAGAAGCAGGTGTATTATTAGAAACAGGGAGCTAAACATGGGGAGGGGACTTGGGAAGAAAGCATAGCTTTGAATATTGTTACTTTCTATTCATAACTATTCCTTACTAATGGAGCATTGTTGTTGAGACAATGTAATTAAAAACAAAATCTCCTACCAACTCAGGAAATTTCTCCACGAAACCAGAAGAGAACAAAAAGGCTTTATTACTGAGAAATCAGTCAACCAGAACATGATGCTTATCATAGGCAGTTCGCTAAAGACACAAAGAGAGAAAGCTCGCGGTTCTACAGCCAGCCAGAGCAGCCCATGACATACATGTTCTCAGGATAAACAATAATTAGTCTGCAAGTAGGAGAGAACTTGACAGCATCATCTGTCTCACAGTTCTTTCTAAATTCACCCAGTAATCAGATGACCATTTGCACTTGCTAATTGCCTTTACAGGAAGGAAAAAAACATATTTCCAATATATTTGTGAAAATATGTAGGTTTGCAGCTTGGAGTCAGGCACCCAGAAGTTAGCTTCTTACCCTCATCTGGAAGTTAGAAAATAGGGGCTTTATCTCCCACTCATTTCAAAGAGATGGCTTCCAGGTCCTTAAAAATAACATTCCAGGGTTAATAAACTAGCAATTGTTTGTTGTTTTTTTTTTTTAGCTTTTAAAAGGTTTATATACATCATAAAGGGACAGAAAAAAGAATTCACAATTATAAGTTTTTCTAAAGTAAATGCTTTCAAAGAGGCTATCCCTTTCTCGGTTCAGGTATAATTTTTTTTTCTTACTTGTGATTTGTGTTCACCCTTATATTATTTACATTGTTCTTCTTATAGTAAAACATAATATAATAAAATTTAGTTTTAAATTCACATTTAAGTGGCATTTAGAAAGGGGTATAAGTATTATTTGTCAATGTCACCATCATTGAACAGAACCAAGAGATATATTTTTAGGGGCACGTGCGTGGCTCAGCCAGTTAAGTGTTCGACTTCAGTTCAGGTCATGATCTTGCAGTCAGTGAGTTCAAGCCCCGTGTTGAGCTCTGTGCTGACAGCTCGAAGCCTGGAGCCTGCTTCAGATACTGTGTCTCGCTCTCTTTCTGCCCCTCCCCGACTCATGCTCTGTCTCTTTGTCTCTCAAAAATGAATAAACGTTAAAGAAAATTTAAAAGAGGTATATTTTTACACAGATGCAAACATTCTATTTACAATCAACAAATCTGACCCTTGTGATTGGGTTTATCTTTTATATTTGCTGTTGTGGCAGGATATTTTTCAGAAAGTGACGACAACCAGCATTTCAATATGTCTGCCCTCAATATTTGTGAATTACAAAAGAAACAATTGTTCTTCCAAGTACAGCAGAAGTGAGGTTACTTAGGTGGAAGTTAAGTGAACAGAGGAAAAATGGAGAAGGTATCCATAAAGACAAATATCCCAAACTCACTTTTGCTTGTTTTCTATTTCTTGTAAAACTCCTACACAACTGACTACATGAATTAGCCTACAAATGTTCAAGCGAGCAATATCTGAGCATCTTTATCCATTTTTTTCATTATGTCTACATACCTAAAACACACTTTGTAGACATGACCTTGAAAGAGTTCGATTGCAAATCATGTTTGGATAATTTTGTCTAGAAACTTCCAATTTCTGATACTTACTGGGCTGTATTTATATGTGGAATCTTCATCTTTATGACGTAATTTCCCAATTAATTATTACACGGACCGGGTGATCTGAGAGATGGTTACCTCCATCTTAGAGGTACATCCTTGTCTCCCTCCTCATTAGTGAATATCATTGATGTAAATTTCCAATCATAATAAATGTAACGACCAAATATGGCCAAAAGTCCAAAAGTCTTTTGGCCATTTTCCTGTGCCATAACGACTAGCAAATAGAAGTTTTCTCCCTTTTTTCCAGAGGCTATATTTTAAGAGTTGGTAAATAACCTCCAACAAATCCACAGAATATTTATTTAGAATGGAGTATTACATGAATACCTAAGAGGATATCATGGTGTCTCTTTTTCTTCTGGGATTTCAGATCCTAGAGAGCTATGTTGAGACTATATTTGATGATTTTTTAAATATTTATTTATTTTGGGGAGAGCACAAGCAGGGGAGGGGCAGAAAGAAGGGGACAGAGGGTCCAAAGTGGGCTCTGTGCTGACAGGCTGACAGCAGTGAGCCAATGTGGGGCTCAAACTCACAAACTGCAAGATCCTGAGCCAAAATCAAATGCTCAACCCACTGAGTCACCCAGGTGCTCCTATATTTGATGATTTTTAAAGAAAGTAGATGTAGCTATAGCTTGAACATCTTTCTATTATACATATGTCATCTGGAGATTTTTAGGAAAAAGCCCTCCCCAGAGGAAAAGAATAATTTTAACTGTGGATACTTAATCTAAAACTTTCAAAATATGTTTCTTTATTACTGAAGTTAAATTCCCATTTAACATTTAGATCACTTGGTTGAAAACAGGACAGTGTGAGGGATGTGTGCAAGTTTGCTGATTCTTTAGAAATGTGCATTGTTTTTCCTTTTCTCACCTACTGAAAGGACAATTATCCATATACGTTCATCCTGTTGGGAACTTACACTCTTCAATGAGCCAGGGGAAAATGTATCATTTTTACCTTCATGTTCTTTCAGAAGTTTACTTATAAAAGTCAATCCTAAATACACTACTTGTGATATAATTTTGCTTTTATTAATCTATGCAGTATATTATTTTATTTCAATTATGTGGGATCCTATTTATACTTTGAATGAAAAAAAACTGGAAAAAAGCATTGCTACCCATGTGACAACAAGAAAAAGTCAGATAATCTAAATAATCATAGTATTTGTTAGGTTACCAAAGAGTCCATTTCAAATTGTATAAAATCTAAGGAAAGAAAGGGCCTTGTAAGGAGGGACCAATGCAGAAAATACTGAGTAACAAATAACAGTTTGCCATTAAAGGAGGAACAAATGCATGAATAGAGATTCCTTTTGATCTATAGGTGTGCAGTAAAGTCTGACAGCTGCAGGGAGAACAGGAGTACTGAGAAATTTCCTCAGGTACTTCAAGCTGCCACAGTCCATGCAAGGTAAGGCTGGAGAATTGTGCCCCTGGAGGAACGTTCAACATGACAAAAGCAACTGCAAAACCCAAATCCAGTTGTCCTGACTAGACTGAGTCAACCTCCCATATTCAGGGCCTGCCACCCAGTACAAGAGAAACTCTGAATGAAGATAAATACTATTCAGGGCATAAATATCATTTACATGAATCTCTACTCTTATACGCAATGTCTAGCCTTCAATAAAAAAATTACGAAACACCTAAAAAAAGCATGGAAAAACAACTAACAATGAAACCATGGTGAAGAGACAAAAAAATCAATAGAAGTAGACCCAGAGATGGCTTGGAAATGCCATTCTCACACAGAGAATTTAAAATCATTATAATTAATGTATTAAAGACTCGAGTCATAAAGGGAAATATGTATGAAAATGTGAAGGATTTCATCAGAGTGATCAAAATTACAAGGAATAATTAATTGAGCATGCCTCTAAAAAACAAAACAAACCCCAACCTTTAATAGAGGTGATCAATGCTTTGGGGGGCTCATCAGTTGACCTTATATCTGAGGAAAGCATCAGTGGAGATGAAAATAGGTCAATGAAAATGACCCAAAAGAAAATGCTGCAAAAAGTTAAAAATTATATAAATTACATAAAAATTAAATAAAGATTTAAACAGACACTACAACAGATGTAAGACAATGCCAAACTTTCTAACATACATAAAGCTACTTCCAGAAAAAGAAGAAATAAAGAGTTTCAAAGAAATAAGACCAAGAGATAATTGCTGATAATTCTTCAAAACATTGGAAAATAACAAGCCACAAATAAAGATTCTCAGAAAACCCAAGCAGGAAAAATTAAAAACAAAAAAATAATGAAAACCCAGAGAGAAAAAAATCTGTACACATAATTTTTAAACTCCTCAAAACCGGGATGCCCAGATGGCTCAGGCAGTTAAGTGTCCAACTTCAGCTCAGGTCTGATCTCACCATTTGTGGGTTCGAGTCCCACATCAGGCTCTGTACTGACAGCTCAGAGCCTGGAGCCTGCTTGGATTCTGTGTCTCCATCACTCCCCGCCCCTCCCCCACTCACACTCTGTGTGTGTCTCTCTCAAAAATAAACATTAAAAAAAAACTTAAACTCCTCAAAGCCAAAGCGATTAACAAAAATCGCAAATGTATCCGAGAATGAAGACATTCTACATGCAGAGGAATAAAGCTGAGACTGTGAGCAGATTTCCTGCCACTAGGTGACTCAGAAGACAATGAGATGAGGTCTTTAAAATTTTAAAAGGTAAACACTGCCCACTTACAAGTCTGAGTATAGCACAACCATCTTTCAAAATAAGGATACATGATATTTTTCATAAAACTATCTGAGAGAATTCATTGCGAGTTGACGTTCTCAACAAAAAATTGTAAAAAGTGTTCCTCGTGAAGAATGAATTTAAGGTGGAAGCGGGCATCCACATAAACCAAAAAAGACATCCTGAAATGGTTAAAAATAATTGGAAATATAAGATATTTTTTGTCTCATTTTTAATTGCCCTAAAATAGGCTTGTCTGTCCAGTGTAAAAGCAGTAGCAATTTTGTGTGGACTGAGCACGTTCCCCCCGATTCATATACTGAAATACTCAGCCCTATTCCAATGGTATTAGGAGATAGAGCCTTTGGGAGGTAATTAGGACATGTCAGTGGAACCCTCATGCATGGGATCGGTGCCCTTCTTCTCTCTGCTCTCCACATGAGGGCTATAAGACAGCTACCTACAAGCCAGGAAATGAGTTTTCACTAAACACCAAGTCTGCTGACCCCTTGATCTTACACTTCCCAGCCTCCCAAACTGTAAGAAACAAATGTTTTGTGGTTTAAGCCATCCAGGTGATGGTGATTTGTGTCAGCAGCCCAAACTGACTAAGACATATGGCATGTATAAAAATAAAGTATTTGATAGCAACAGGACAGAAGATGGGAAGGAGGAATAATAAATAGACTTAAAAAAAAGTTTTAAGCCATACATACATCAAATGGTATAACGGTATTTGAAGTTAGGCTGTGGTTTATTACACATGTATATTGTAAATTCTAGAGCAGCCACCCAAAAGTATAGAAAAGTAAGTATAATTATAAGCCAGTAGTGCAGATATGAGGGAACTACAAACATAAATAATAATGAAGCAGGCAAAATAAAAGGAGAACATGACATAAGAACAGATGTAAGAAAAATAAAACAACTATCAAGATGGTAAATTTTGTCCAATCATATACATAATTACATTAAATGAAAATGTGCTGAGCAAATCACTTTTAAAAAACAGACTTCTTAATTTCATTAAAAAAGACCTAGTAAAAGGTGTCTATAAGAAACTTAATTTACATTCAAAGGAAAAGATAGACTAAAAGTGAAAGGTTGGCAAACTATATACCATGCAAACACTCACCCAAAAAATGTTGAAGTGACCATAGTGATCCTAAAAATGTAGATTTCAGAACAAGTAATATTATCAAGGACAAAGAAGGGCATGACATAATAATAAGGAGGATAATTAAACAAGACATGATGATTACATATGTGTATATACTGAAAAACAATCTTCAAAATATCTGATGCAAATACCAAAAGAAGAGAACCAAAAGAATAGACAAACTCACAATTATACTTGGAAACTTCTACATTCTTTTTGGTACTTGATATCATTGTATAGATATTAGAATTGCCAAATTCAAAACTACTGATGGTTTGAAATGTTGATGTAAAACAGGAGCCCCTAGGGATGGATCATGTGTCTAACGGAAGTTTAAATATTGCCAACACTTCATGGAACTATCTGGCAGGTAATAGTAAAGCCAACAACTACTCTATGGAAGGCAATCCCATTCCTTGGTATTTTATCAAGATAAGTGAAAACATCTTCTAACAAAAAGACTTATAGAAACAGCATTGTTAACAATGCTAACATCCTGTGTCCATCAACAGGTGAATGCATAAATAAGCTATTGTGTGTCTACACTACTCAGTATGGGAAGAAATGAAGCACTTATAGACATAAACTATGGGTGATTCTCAAAGTGTTATGCTGAGAACCAACCCTAGACACAAATGAATGCATACTGGATGAATCTGTCCGTATAGTATTCAACAGGAGGTAAAGCTAATCTTGGACGATGAAAATAAGGCATTGTTTGCCTTTGAGGGAGCAGATTCATTGGAATTAATCATGAGGCAACTTATCAATGCTAAAGCAACTAGTGTAGTGATGGAGACAGCTAGGGGATATTTAAATTTATTTTTTTCAGATAATACATATGCAAAATTAAATTTGAAATTACTCATTGAAAAATAATACCAATTGTAAAATTCTCAGATAATGCATATATATATATATATGTACATATACATATATATGCTCTTGTTGCTTTTATTTAAAAGACTTTAAGTTTATTTATTTATTTTGAGAGAGAGAGAAAGAAAGTATGAGTCGGGGAGGGGCAGAAGGAGGACAGAGTGAGAATTCCAAGCAGACACTACACCATTAGCACAGAGTCCAGCACGGGTTTCAAATTCATGAGCCTTGAGAGATCATGACCTGAGCCAAAGTCCACCGCTTAACCTAATAAGCCACCCAGGCACCACTTTTTAAAAATATTTTTACATAGAATATACAAATATAGCATTAACACAGAATAGTGTGACGATAACAGACTTGTAGATGTGAATATTTTATATTCGACACAAATAGAATTACCAAATCTATGGAGAAATATGGATAAAACAATGAGCATTATCAATTTTTTATCCACTTGGAAAAAAAAATTAAATCCTTACTTCCTCCCATATACAACATAAATTTCCAGAATCAAAGATGTAGACATCAACAGAAAAACTGAAATCTTTACAATAAATCACGAATATTTAGGTTAACATTCTTTGAACTGGAAAACATCTCTGATTAAGTTTGACTATATATACATTATACAACAAATTTACATGACAAATGTGTCATAAAAAGTGATGTAAGATGTCCAGAATTTTTTTAAAAAATGGTCTTCAATATACATTAGAGTTAATATCTAACCTCTACTAGAATTTTTTCAATCCAATACTCCAATCCATAAAAAAAAATACAATATAAATTAGCAAGATACAGCTACCATATGATTTCATTCATATGTGGAATTTAAGAAACAAAACAGATGAATATATGGGAAGGAACCAAAAACAAATAGGAAAAAATTTAAAAACAGAGCAAAACAGCACAGATCCAATAATTAAGGAAATGAAGAGACTATTTCACAACATAATATTAGCAAAAATTCAAAAATCTGTAAGCATAAAGAATTACAAAGAAAATGGAGAAAGATGAATGTCAAACAACTTATAGTGGGTATCAAAACTTCAGAGGGAACTATGTGATATATAAAAATCTGACTACGTGTATATACTATGAGCACTTCAAATTCATGATATTCCATGTGATGTTATGCATTAAAATAAAAGATCTTTTCAGGAATATTTTCATGGTAATACTACCAAAAACATGAAAACAAAATTACAATACCTTTTGTTAAAATCTAACAATGGGAATTAACAAAGTTAGTAAAATGAAATTAACAACATAGATCAAAATAGATTGTCAAAGTTTTTTTTTTTAATGTTTATTTTTGAGAGAGAGAGAGAAAGAACATGATTGGGGAGATGCCAGAGAGAGAGGGAGACACAGAATCTGAAGCAGATTCCAGGCTCCAAGCTGTCAGTGCAGGCCCCATGCGGGGCTCGAACTCACAAACCGGGAGATCATGACCTGAGCCGAAGTTGGCCACTTAACCTACTCAGCCCCCCAGGCACCCTTCAAAGTATTTTTTAAGTTATCTGATCATTAAACGCAACTCAGTCATGTAGTGAATAATAGAATAAGGAATACTGCTTTATGGGACATTAGAGAGAACATGGGAAAAATTGGACTATGTATTGTGGATGAGATCATTATCTTGCATCAATATAGACTTTCTTAATTTTGACAATTGAACTGTGGTATGCAAGAAATACCCTTGTTCTTAGGATATGTATACTGAATTATTTAGAGAAAACTGTCAAAGTATCTTTATCTGTATACCAAATTATTCAGAAAATAAATTATATATGTTCGTGTATCTGTAGAAAAGAATAAATGAAAAAGGAAATGTAGCAAAATTGTAAAAAACGGTCCATCAGTGGATGTTTTTTTGCAACCTATAAATTTGAACTAATAAATTAAAGTATAAAATATTGAATAAAATGCAAGTTGCAAAATATATATTTCATGAAATAATTTATTCACTATTTCAAAATATATCCTGTAATTATATATTACTTATGACTGCATGCACAATTAAAAGACATGAACAGGATTTTATAAAACAAGTTTATGATGTTTTTGTTCCAAAAGAGGACATACAACTATGTGTTGTATGTTAATCATTTTTAGAAAATTCTTTCTTTGATGCTATAACCTAGGAAATGTGTCTCTCCTTCATTCTGCTCTCTAAACCAACATGAAAGGCAAGGAAAATGAAGCAAATGAAGAACAGAAATGATAATTACAGTTTTTAATGATTTTAAAAACTCCTTTATTTTCCAAACACAGTATAAATTAAGATGGGCTGCCAATTTCAATGAGTATTAGATCTGGCTGAGAATGGTCAGAACAAGAGCACCCACAACCTCCACAGAGCTTGCAGAAACAGGATCTTCCAAATTAAGAAGCACATGCTGGGAAGCAAAATCTATGCTTAAAATACAATTGTACTGACTCTAGGTGCCTCCCTGAGTGACATCTGAAAACGTGGAACAGTAGCAGGGACCATTCCTGGAGATGACCAGTGAGATTATTTTGCAAGCTTCAGTCTACTCTTCCATTAGAGCATAATGTAGAAACTTATGGATACACTATGTTGCAAGCCTAAACTAATGTAACATTGTGCATCAATGATAGGTAAAGAAAAAATAGAAAAACAACTGCCAGTGAGTTGCTAAGGATATCCACACACGCATATACACACACATACACACTCCTTGTCAAAAGAGCGTCAGATAAGTCAATATGATGTCTAAATAACCCGAATCACTCACTATCTCCTATCTAAATTGCCTTCCTACAAATAGATGATTCAGGAAGACATGTAGGCACACAGATATGAGGAAAATTGGATCACCATTCAAAAATATTGAAAAAATAAAAAGGGAAGAAATACTGAAAACAAATAACAAACACAAGAGATATATTTGGCCTCTAAGTAGATAAAATTGTGACTCAAAAGGATTTTAAAGTATGCATTAAAAATGTCCAAATACTGTGCTCTCTGCATGTGGATATCAAATAAAAATAAGAATTAATGAAGAAATATCAAGCCAAAAATACAAAAGAATTAAATGGCTGCTGTAAAGTAAGATATTAAAGTTAATAAAGCCATAGCCAAAATCAATGCCACAGAGGAAGTAGCAAAGTAGAATGATAAAAAACAACTAAACACAACAGATATGGCATTGTAACTCTGAGAAGAAAAATAATAGACTTTCTACATACTCAAAAAAAAATAAGCTAAGATATAAACTTGAGGCAAAGGAAAACAATACAAGCTTGTAAAGTATCTATCTGTATAAGTAAAAATAGCTCATATAGTGAAATATATTTAAACAATAAGTCTTACATAAATTATTAAATTTAAAATATTGAAATATTTTAAAATTAGTTGTGAAACTGAATGTGTTTCTCATACCAATCCTAACACATCTATTATTAGAAAAACAGTCTCAGGGTGCCTGGGTAGCTTAGTCAGTTAAGTGCCCAACTCTTGATTTCCACTCAGGTCAAGATTTCATGGTCAAGATCGAGCCCTGAGTTGGGCACCTCCCTGAGCATGCTTGAAAGTCTCTATCCGTCTCCCCCTCTATTAGCATGCTAATATTTTTTAATATTTAAAAAGCACATCCATACACACATTCAAAAGCTAGTTCCTTCATAAAAGCATATATCAGCATATCAGCATAAATGGAACAAATTATGTGATACAAATACACCCATAAATGTTCTTATTGATGACAGAATAAAACTGAATGAAATAAGATTTTTTATTTTATTTTATTTTATTTTATTTTATTTTATTTTATTTTATTTTATTTGTAATGTTTATTTTTAATATTTATGAGAAAGAGAGACAGCGTGCAAGCGGGGGAGGTGCAGAGAGAGAGAGGGAGACACAGAATCTGAAGCAGGCTCCAGGCTCTGAGCTGTCAGCACAGAGCCCGACGCGGGGCTCGAACTCACGGACCGTGAGATCGTGACCTGAGCTGAAGTCGGATGCTTATATAATGAGCCACCCAGGCGCCCCCCACTTTTTTCTTGTAAATATTTTAAAACTACATGTGGGGTGCCTGGGTGGCTCAGTCGGCTGAAAATCTGACTTGATTTCGGCCCAGATGGTGATCCCATGACCCTGGCATCAAGCCCCAAGTCGGTCTTTGTGCTGAACACAGAGCGTGCGCGGGATTCTCTCTCTCTCTTCCTCTGCCTCTCTCCCCTGCTTGCTCTCTCTCTCTCTCTCTGGAAAAAAAATTACATGCAAAAGTACAAATAAACCTATCAAACTATGAAAAGAGTAAAATAATAAAGGTAAAATCAAAAATTGATAAATTATAAAAAAGAAAAATGAAGACAAAAACTAAATATAATAAATAATATTTGCACAAACAAACAAAACAACAATCAAACAAATCTGATTAGCTAACAAAGTTTAGAATACACAGGAAGAGTCTACAGCCATACCACCCTGGAACGGGCCCGATTTCGTCTGATCTCAGAAACTAAGCAGGGTCAAGCCTGGTTAGTACTTGGATGGGAGAATACATAGGAAGAAGCAAAATAAAACAAAATATGAAAAGCAGAAATAGGGATGGTGTATAAAAATTTGAAAAATGCCCTCCAGTCTATGGAAATCAATATGCCAACAGAGAAAAAGGATGATTTTAAAGAAATGTAAATAACCTGAATATGACATTAGAAAAATACGTAATCTAAATAGAACTTTTACCATAGCATAAAGAAAGTTATAGATAAAATAAATGAAAATAGCCCATAAATTTCTGAAAGAAATCTAAACAGAGTAACAAAACTGGAAGCTGATATACTATGTTCATTTTTTAAAGTTTATTTATTTATTTTGAGAGAGAGAGAGAGAGAGAGAGAGAAGAGAGAGAATCCCAGGCAGGCTCTGTGCTGTCACTGCAAAGACCAACGTGGAGCTCAAACTCATGAACCTTGAGATCATGACCTGAGTTGCAATCAAGAGCTGGATGCTTAACCAACTGAGCCACCCACGCATCCCCATGTTCATTTTTGAGTATTGCACAACAGATTACCAAAAATTACCAAAAGTTGCCCAAACGTAACAATTTGAAAACAACCCTTCATTCTCTCACAGCTGTAGAGGTCAGACTTTGAGCATAACACACCCTGTTTCTGTGCGCAGGATATCCCAAGACTGAAATCAACGTATCAGCCAGGCCGAGTGCTCACCAGGGGTTTTCAGAAAGAATTCACTTCCAGGCTCATTCTTATATTGGCAAAATTCAGTTCCTTGTGATTGTAGGACTGAGGTGCCGATTTCCTCGCGAGCTGTCGGCAGGAAATTGTTCTCAGTTCCCAGGAGGCTTCCATAAGCCTTTCCAATCTCACCTCATTTCTAACCCAGCAACTGCAGGGTGAATCTTTCCTGTGGTTAGAATCCCTGACTCTCTATCTGACTGACAGATTCAGATTTAAAGAGGCCATATGGTTAGAAAAGATCCAGTGAAATAACCTTAAGGTAAAATGATTTGGGACCATAGTTGCCATGAAAAATCTCTTCACAATTGTGTTTAGTTGAATCGCCAGGAGAAAGTATGTGTGATCTGTAGCAGGCAATCTTGAGGTTCTACCCACAATGGCTACCCAATGTCAAAACATCCTAAAGTTACAGTGGTTTTTTTTTTTAAGTTTATTTATTTATTTGTTTTGAGAGAGAAAGTGCACATGAGCAGGGGAGGGGCAGAGAGAAAGTGAGAGAGAATCCCAAACAGAATTCTGCACTATCAGCATGGAACCTGATGCAAACCCACAAACTGTGAGATCGTGACCTGAGTGGAAATCAAGAGTCAGACGCTCAACTGACTGAGCCACCCAGGTGCCCCTAATGTTAAAATGCTTTTAAAATACTTTATTGGTGATAGAAAAGATGCTAAACCAGTGTAAAAATAGAATCTGACAAGTAAAATGTATGACATATATGAGGAACATATGGAAAACCTAATATTAATGGTACAGATACTAAATAAATATCAGATTGATTAAAATCAGACATAAGAGTAGTAAATATATAATATTTAATGGCAGTAAACAAAAAAAACTAAATATTGTGTATTGAACACTATACCAACATCAACACCTCAGAAAGATTAAAAATCGTTTTAAAAATTAAAAAAAGAACATTGATACCAGAGTGAAAATATTTACAATGTATGTAATATTACTGTCACAAAAATGAAGAAACTAGCAAGAAATCAACAAAAAAAAAGGGAAACCAGATAAGCCAATCAATAGCAAAATAGGCAGTGAATTCAAGGTTCGACGTAGAATAGAAATAAGTCGTTCATATTACGTAGTTCAGCTTCACTAGTAATCAGGTAAATGCAAATGTAACGAATACTGAAAAGTTTTCAGTTATTCAGATTGTTAGATTTTGGCAAAGCTTTGGGGAATTCAATATTCTCATACACTCCCACAGGAGAGACAGTTTGAATGAAGTTACGGAGAAAACTAACTTTCAACATATATTACCGTCTATCCAGTGATGCAGCTTCTACCTAGTTATCTTACAGAAATATTTCCACAGGATTATTTATATATACAGAGATGACCATTTCTGCATTATTTTATAATTGTAATGGATACAAGAAAAACGTAAATAGTCACAAAGAAATGTTAAATGAATCATCTCATTTCCATATGCTGAAATACTAAGAAGCAAAGAAGGAATAAAGGTGTCTGTATATATAGACGTAAAGTTGTGTTGACTCTACCCAGTTAACTATAAAAAAGAGCAGAAAACAATTAGAGGATGGTCCCCTTGTGTATGCCTGGTAAGGATTCAAAGCAGCCGTGCCTACAGCAGTGCAGAGGTGGAAAAAGTGAAACCTTACACTTTGACATTTTGTTCACTCTTTATAGTTTATTCTTCTATTTTTTTTAAAAAAAAAAGGACAAAAAAGAAAAAAATATAAATCAACACTTGTGTGCAAACTAGTATAGAGTAGAAGTTTGCAAAATATGGGAAAAGGGCCTTATTGTGAAACCTAGTAAAGGTATCATAATCAAAGTCTAATTTTGGCTCCAGCTTGAAGGAGCAATTTGCATGTGTAGAGAAAAGAGTAGGGAAGCTCATGCTAGGTATTCTAGGGAAAAGAAACGACTATAATGCTGAATCTGTATCACACATTTTATAGTTTATCAACATAACTTAATATTGTTATTTCCCTGCTCCCAAAATACTTTTGTTGGTCCATCCCAGAGTTTAAAAATTTGATGTGTTTGAAGGCAATCTGTTACTTCTGTGATATATATTTTTACAAAATACACTGATTAATAACAACTTCTGGGATTTCTACCCAACATTACAATTCCCCTATTATTTCTTATTAATTTGGTGTTTTTTTTTAATTTGTTGGTTTTATATATTATTGTATTGCTTCACATACATAGTTGAGGTTAACTAATGAAAATTTAACAATTAATCTGTTGAATTAAAGAAGGAATTTTGCTGTTATTTAAAATCTTTTCAATTCGGCTTCAAAATACATTTAGAAACTTTTACCTTATAAGAGATCATTTGCAACAAATTTTGATTCAACACTTGAAGTCAAATATGCATTTTAATTAAAGTATATTTTGAAATTTGGATTGATTGAATTTTACTAATTGTAGTTATTATGCATCCATGAAAATAGAAAGAAGCTAAATTTTTCAGATAAAGCATACATAGAATACAGGGAATATGTGTTTATTTACCCTTAAAAATCAATTAACTTTTCACATGCTTGATTTTATTACTTTCAATGACCTGATAGAGACACTTTTTTATTGATATGCTATGAACATTTCTCTGTAAAATATTGAGATCCATAACTATGTACATCATCAGAAAAGAAACAAAGTATACACAAAATAAAAATCAATATAAATCACATGAGTAATATTGTAGACTGAATGTATTTTAGCCATTGATACTTTAGTTGGTAGAATAGTCTCTTTAAGACCTACTCCATGACTGAGTGTTATGCTAAGTGAAGTAAGTCATCCAGAGAAAGACAGATACCATATGTTTTCACTCTTATGTGGATCCTGAGAAACGTAACAGAAGACCATGGGGGAGGGGAAGGAAAAAAAAAAGAGAGGGAGAGAGCCAAACCATAAAAGACTCTTAAAAACTGAGAACAATCTGAGGGAGAGGAGGGTGGGCGATGGGTACTGAGGAGGGCACCTGTTGGGATGAGCACTGGGTGTTGTATGGAAACCAATTTGACAATAAATTTCATATTTAAAAAAAATGAAAAAAAAAAGACCTACTCCATGACTATGGAAAACTTTGCAGTGTAAATTAGTTTTCTATGATTGACACAAATTTGTGCACTCTTTAAAATTTTAGGAATATATATACATGTGTGTGTGTATATATATATATGTATATATATACACATATATATACATATATATATACACATATATATACATATATGGAAATTCCCTTCATCTATTTAAAAACCTATTAAACTTATCAACTTCTTTTAAATAAGTCTGAAAAAATAGAATGTTTACAATCATTATATTACAAGACCTGCTTTCAAAAAACCTATCAAATGGTGTTCTTTCTGGTGCTATTGGTTTTCTAGTCCTTGCACCTTTGTGTCAGACTCCGCTAATATTAAAAGTAAATCCTAATGAGTAAATATGACAGTAATATTAATAGTTATAATGATAGTATAATGCCTTAAAGCTTTGTAAAATACTCACACTCCGTGTGTAAGGAAATGGCAGATGCTAGTTTATTTTTTTCATGAAAGCTAATAAATTTATTGTTCATAATGGCTAATGTCATGTACTGTATTTAAATTGGACAAGTAGGTCTAGGATTCAGTCTATGCCACAGGAGGTGGTGAAAATACTTCTTTTTTTAATATGAAAACTATGGTAGCTCAAAAGGCACCGTATTTCTTATTACTTGAATTAACTGTGAAAAATATATAGTGGAAGGGAAGGAATAAGAAGATAAAACAGAGAGGGAGGCAAACCAGAAGAGACTCTTAAATACACAGAACAAACTGAGGGTTGTTGGAGGGGAGCTGGGAGGGGGGATGAGCTAAAGGTGTGATGGCACTTGGGATGAGCACTGGGTGATCTGTGTAAGTGATGAATCACTAAATTCTATTCCTGAAACCAT
Organism: Panthera pardus; assembly: GCF_024362965.1. Classification (NCBI taxonomy): domain Eukaryota; kingdom Metazoa; phylum Chordata; class Mammalia; order Carnivora; family Felidae; genus Panthera; species Panthera pardus. Next base: position 10,437,544 of record NW_026526765.1, read on the forward strand.
CATTACACTATATGTTAAGTAACTTGGATTTAAAATAAAAATTAAATTAAATCAAATCAAATCAGATTACATCAAATTAAATTAAATTAAAATAATGATGTCAAACTTCATAAATTTTTTTCTGAATAAATGTTTTAATTTCCATGATCAATTTATTTCCTTTTTTAAATGTTTAATATGTTCATTTATTTATTTTTGAGAGAGAGACACAGAGAGCACGAGTAGAGGAGGGGCAGAGAGAGAGACACAGAATGTGAAGCAGGCTCCAAACTCTGCACTTTCGGGGCAAAGCCCGCCGCAGGACTCAAACGCATGAACCGTGAGATCATGACCTGAGCTGAAGTCGGACGCTTAACCGACTGAGCCACCCAGGCACCCTCCATGATCAATTTCTTAAATGAGTTTGATTATGGACCACTATTGTCATTCTGAAGTTCCCCCCCCCTATAATTTATAAACATCTATTATAAGATACATTATTCAGAATTTAATATAATATGATAGGCAAGATCTGATGAAGTAATTCTTCAATTTTCTTTGTGTTTCTATAGAGTAATTGTGAGATTTTAATAAAAATTGTGTGCCATTGCTGGGTGCCTGGGTGGTTCCATTGGTTGAGTGACCAACTCTTGATTTCAGTTCAGGTCATGACCTCATAGTTCATGGGTTCAAGCCCCATGTCAGGCTCTGCACGGAGCATGCTTGGGATTCTTTCTCTCCCTCATTCTCCACCCTTTCCCCACTCACATTCTCTCTCAAAATAAATAAAATAAACATTTTTAAAAAATTATGTGCAATTGCTTTGAAATAAATCAGAATATCAGATAATCTATAATAATACATCCTCTAGCCTGGTGGTTGTTCGAGAGGGCACTGTCAGAAAGGGGATGCCTCTGTCACCTTCAATCTTGCTCAATATCTGATTTTGGACAATACCTTAATAAATCTTTGTTTTTAAAAGAGGGAAAGTATTCATTAGCAGATATGGACATTTTACAACAGGAGTTAATCAATATAGGATACATGTAGCCAAGAATATTTGATAAGAACAGAAAGTCTCATTATTTTTATCCAATAAACGTTTCCCATGTTTATCTGTTATAAATCAAACCAGTGAATTATCGCTAATAGAAGCAACAGCTCTATAAGGTAAATGTCACCGCTCATGGTTTGTAAAGTATTCAGTGCAAAGTCCAGAATGTCGTAAGCATAATAAACTTAATTATGAAGCCAGGGTTCTGAGCCTGGGGTCCAGGGACTCCCCCAAAGTATTCATGGATAGAATTCAGGGGGCTCTTAGACTATAAAGAGAAAAAAAATACAATTTTATTTCCATTTTCTCTGTTTTCTTTAGTATGATTTTATTTTTAGCAGCTTTATTGAGATATAATTGATATACAAAGAACTACATTTACTGTGTATAAATTGATGGCTTGGGCATGTGTAAATACCCATGATACCAGCTCCATAATGAAATCCACAGTTTTCTTGTGTCCCCTTTATGTTTTCTTATTTTATTTTTTTGGGTGGGGTAAGAATATTGAACATGAGATTTAATCTCTTAATAAATTTTGAAGGGCATAATACTGTATTGTTCACCAGAGGCGCTATGTTCTTTAGCAGATCTCTAGCACTTATTTCATGTAGCATAACTGAGCCTTTATATCCATTGAACAGTAATACTCCATCCTCCCTGTACCCCAGCCCCTGGTAACTGCTATTCTCTCTGCTTCTACGACATCTCATATAAATGGAATCATGCAAGATTTATCTTTTCCACTTAGCATAATGAAATGAAAACATGAAATTGGTCACCTATCTTACCTCAGTCAAACTGGATTAGAGACCTAAATGTAAGACCTGAAACCATAAAGGTACTAGGGGAAAACAGAGAGAAAAAGTGTCTTTACGTTGATCTTGGCAATGATTTCATGAATATGAACCAGAGCACGGGCAACAAAGCAAAAATAGATAAGTGGGACTACATCAAACTGAAAAGTTTCTGCACAAGGGAAAAAGGCAACAATGAAAAGGTGACCTGTGGGGCACCTGGGTGGCTCAGTCGGTTAAGTCTCGGACTTCGGCCCAGGTCACTATCTCACATTTCTTGAATTCCAGCCCCGCGCGTTGGGCTCTGTGCTGACAGCTCAGGGCCTGGAGCCCGTGTCAGATTCTGTCTCCCTCTCTCTCTGCCCCTCCCCCACTCATGCTCTGTCTCTCTGTCTCTCTCAAAAATAAATAAACATTTAAAAATAATTTTGGGGAGCGCCAGGGTGGCTCGGTTGGCTAAGTGTCCGACTTTGGCTGAGGTCATGATCTTGCAGTTTGTGCGTTCAAGCCCTGCGTCGGGCTCTGTGCTGACAGCTCAGTGCCTGGAGCCTGCTTCAGATTCTGTGTCTCCCTCTCTGTCCCTCCTCTGCTCACACTCTGTCTCTCAATAATAAATAAAAACGTTATTTTTTTTAAATAAAAGAGTCCTTATCCTTTGATTTTTTTTAAAGGCAACCTGTGAAATGAGAAAATATTTGCAAACTATATATTCTACGAAAGTGTAATTTCCGAAATATATAAGGAACTCCAACAACTCAATAGCAAAAAACCAAAAACAAAACCCCAAGTAATCTAAGTAAAAATGGGCAAAGGACTTAAATAGGTATTTCTCCAAAGAAAACATACAAATGGCACTAGGTATATGAAAAGACACTCAACCTTATTAGTTACCAGAGCAATGCAAACCAATACTATAATGAGATATATATATAGCCACCCTAGCCTATAGGGTGGCTATTAACAAATGCACAATCAAAAAGGTATCTGTGGCAATGATGCAGAGAGATTGGACCTTTTGTACACTATTGTTGGGGAGGCAAAATAGTGCTGCAGTTAAGGAAAAACGTACGGAGGGTCCTCAAAAAATTAAAAATAGATCATTCATATAATCCAAGAATCCCAATCCTGGGTATACATCCAAAAGAATTGAATTCAGAATCTCAGAAAAGATCTCTGCCCCCATGTTGCAACATTATTCACAATAGCCAAAATATGGAAACAACTCAATGTTCATCAAGAGATGAATGGATAAAGAAAATGCAGTATGTCCATTTATTTCCAACTAAAATTTAGCATCTACTTCTGTCTTGAATGCAAGCAGCTAATCAAAGTGACAGCAGTAGTAATTATGAATTACCACCAGTGGAATCCCATGATTCGATATCATACATGATTTATTATATATATCCAAAAGTATCATGCATGGACATCAATCCTTTCAAAATGTAGTAGTATTTTGTTTTTACCATAATAATAAAGAAGAGAATATATATCAATATGTATCACAATTTATAAGCACATAAGGTTTATGAATCTCCCATGTGAAATATTGAATACCTAATATATGATCAATAAAATTAGAGCTGTAGCCTACATATTACTTAAGAATTAAAAGGTCATGATTTCCGGAATACCTACTATAACTCTCCTCTCTTTCCTCCAAACTCCAAAATTTTCAAGAGAGAACAGAGAAAGAGACTGTGTGTGTTTACTCTCAGCCTTTTTTTAATGTATTATTTTGAAATTAGACATGTTTAGAGCAATTTTAGGTTCACAGCAATATCAACCAGAAAATATACAGAGATCTAGCATATCGCCTGTTATGCATGTCCCACACATGCATAATATTCCCCTCTATCAATATCCGCCAACAGAGTGTTATAGTCTATGAACCCAAATGGAAGTATCACTATTACCCCAAGTCCATAGTTTACTTAGGATTCGTTCTTAGAGTTGTATACTCCATGGGTTTTAATAAATTTGTAATGACAGGTATCCTATTAGAGTATCATATTACAAGAGTTTCACTGCCCTAAAAACCCTCTGTGCTCTGCTTATTTATGTCTCCCCATCCCATAAACCCTGGCTACCACTGACTTTTTATTGCCTCCATAGTTTGGCCTTTGTTAGAACTTCATATAATTGGAATCATACACTATGTAGCCTTTCAGACTGGCTTCTCTCAGTAATGTGTATTTAAGATTCCTCTGTCTTGGGGCACATGGGTGGCTCCATGGGTTAAGCGTCTGACTTCGGCTCAGGTCAGGATCTCACAGCTTGTAGGTTCAAGCCCCGCATCAGGTTCTGTGCTGACAACTCAGAGCTTGGAGCCTGCTTCGGATTCCGTGTCTCTGTCTCTCTCTGAGCCTTCCCTGCCCACCCACATCTGTCCACCCACTAGCTACTTGTATAAGCTTGATACAAGTAGTTATATTCCTTAGGTGAGTTGCCTAACACCTAAAAATAAGGGTTAGCTTCCTAGATCAAGGTGGAATGAGGAAAATTCCTGGCATAATGTAGAAAAAAGTAGTGGACTAATATAATGGAGCAACATCCAACTAGAAAGGTGAGAATTTTGCACATAACTTAATGCATGATTACTTGCTCACTATCCATACCATTTCATTTATGGGGTCCTGGAAATTTTCTCAATGAAAAATTGAGAAATACATTGGTGAGGGCAGGACCAGTACATTGAAAAGTTCTTGGGATGGTTATTCTGTTTTCAACCAAAAATATGGTTTAGAGGTGCTGGCTTTGAAATGGGCTCCGTATTTCAATGAAAATAATTGTAATTCCAGGGTGGAAGAGGTCAAATTTTAAGAGGATTTGCCAGAGGCAAAATGAAAGAGACCACTATAATAGGCAGGAGGTCCAGACTGCTAATTAGAACAGTCTGACCCACAGTGACCTTTGACATTAGCAAATAAATGGTCAGGTCCTTGGAAGAAAATAAATGGTCTGTCATCAACAGTCCTCCTTAATGCGTATTAAAAACAATACAAATCTAGGTTTGGCAAATGGAAATCCGACTTCAGTGATAAACTGTAACAAATAAATTAGATGTTGGTACATATATTTTTTTTAAAAGCTGTTTACTCCTCCATTCTGCTAATTGATTTGTTAATTTTGTGTAAAATGAGGTAATTAATGATATGAACCTAGATTGATCCTTGGTCTCATTCATTCAAAAAACAAAAAGTTCCCCTGTGACTAGGTCAAACAAAGGTTATGAGCCTCAAAATTAGAGAAAATTAGACAACTGTTGATATTTTAATCATATTGAATGGCTCATAACCTGAATCAGTGGAATACATATAAGAAGAGAAAACTTAACAGTGTTAATTAATAGAAATCAACAAGGCACATACACCATATATCATGTGAGATATTTTACTAGTTGTGCACATGGAAAAAATATAATAGTTTCAAACTGTTTTTAAAAAATTTGCTTTCTTTGGGGCGCCTGCGTGGCTCAGTCGGTTAAGTGTCTGATTTCAGCTCAGGTCATGATCTCACGGTTTGTGAGTTCAAGCCCCACATTGGGCTCTGTGCTGACAGCTCAGAGCCTGGAGCCTGCTTCAGATTCTGTGTCTCTCTCTCTTTCTGCCCCTACCCTGCTGGCTTGCAGCCTCTCTCTCTCTCTCTCTCTCAAAAATAAATAAACATTAAAATTTTTTTTAAAAATTTGCTTTATTTCCTCATATTACACAGAAGATCTGGCTATATATTCACTAAATATGGTTTTGTATTTGAATGATTTGACTCAAAGTGATATTGGAGTACCCAGTCACCTTATGTGTCACTAAGGGAACAACTAAAATTGTCCTCTTTCATATTGAATAATATGACACATTTTTGAAATATTCCTTGTTATCAGTCCAAATTATTTTAATATGATCCTAAATTTATTGATGAGAATAATGGTCCAGGTATGAATGCTCATTATTTTTTCCATATCATTTAATTTTATTTTTGTAGACATATACATAAGAAATTATACCAGAAAAAAAGGTCAGTCTGGAAAAATTACTTCAATGTTAGCAAGACCTAACACAGAAGACAATTCTGAGAGAATCCAAATGTCAATCTGAAAAATAAAGCTATTTAATGGCCAATTAAGGGAGAGAAACTTCCAAGATAAGATAAAAATAATGTCCAAAAAGCAAAATCTTTGAACACCATTGACATAGGTCATCACCTTCCAGAGCAGCTAAATAAACCCTGAGGCTTAAGTTAATGCAGAGAGGGAAATACATATGAAGAAATTGGATTTACTTAAATCTCATTCACAATGTAAAATAGTTTACAGTTTTGAACTCTGATGCTATGGGTTGAATTGTCCCCACTACAAAAGATGTTGAAGTCCTTCAGCCCCAGATGTGATCTTAGCAGATGGTCATGTTACTATGAGATCACTAGGGTGAACCCTAACCTGTACAGCCAGTGTCCTTATAAAAAGGGGACATTTAGATAGACACAATGGAAGACGGAGGGAGAACACTATCTGTAAGGCAAGGAATGCCCAAGGCTACCAGAAGCTAAGGGACAAACAAGGAACAGATTCTCCATCACGGCCCTTAAAAGAAACCAGTCCTGATGACAGCTCTCTCAGACTTCTGTCCACCAGAACTGCAAGACAATAGAAGTCTGTTGTCTAAGCCACCCCCTCTGTGGTACTTTGTTACGTGAGTCAGGAAACTCGCCTCTGAGAAGAAAAATTGTAACGTAGTAGTTTAAAATACCTTTTGGCTTCTCTCCTGTATCTCCCACAAGTATCTAAATGCAAATGGTTTAAATCTACTTTGCTGACTTAAAAAAATATTTGGAGGATGACAGTTACTAATTTCTGTGCAGTAACTCACTGAAGGAATCAAAGGTCAAAATACTCCCCTTTTTAAAGTTTATTTATTTATTTTGAAAGAGAAAGAGAGAGCAGGGGAGGGGCAGAGAAAGAGAGATAGAGAATTCCAAACAGGCTTCATGCTGTTAGCGCAGAGGCACGGAGTCCAATGCAGGCCTCAATCTCACGACCTGAGCAGAGGTCAAGAGTCAGACGCTCAGCGGATTGAGCCAGCCAGGCAACCCAAGGTCAAGAGACCTTTTTGTATACTCTACCTACTTTAGTGTTGAGACAGTGAGACTGTTGATGGTGCAGAGCTGGCCGTCAGGGCAGATGGAGGTGATATTGACACAAACCATAATTATCTCTTCCATCTAGAAATTCAGCATTTTCTCAGAAAATTTCAGTAAAATGCATGTTATGAGTCTTTGTCTATGACTTTGTTGTATGCTCTCCCTATCTACGAAGAAGAATGAGAAAACACATATTTAGGTAATTTAATCTCTAACGTGGAGCCAGGCCAAAAGAGAAGGAGCTTGAGAATAAAATTGGGATATCCAGCCATAATGTCTGCCAAAGATGCTTTCACCGTGGTTACGCCATTTTGGACCATTCAAGACACCCAGAGCTTAAGGCATCTTTATTTGCACAGTAACACCAAGAATCCAGTCATAAAGGAAACAAACATTGAATCTGGACCAGTGCACCCAATGCGGTGGATAAGCAAGAAGAAGAAAGCAACCAGGGACCACTTGATTTTTTTTCAAAATCCTCCTTTACTTTCACACATCTGGATGCTCCTGGGGAATTTTGTTTTACATGGTTATTTATAAATGGCACAGAAAAAGTATCTGATAAACAGGCACTAAATGGTTCTTCACATGCTTCTTACTTGGGCAACTAACCTTTTTATCTGCAGGGTAAAACAGAGCAAGAATTTATTAATATTGCCCTTGTGGGAGAAATACAAATGTCATCCATCAAGATGTTTTCTGATAAAATAAACTATTTTGTACCAGTTATTCATTGGTATTATTAAAATATATTAATACTTCAACACTATATCTTAAATTTATATTTAACAGAGGTTTTACCTGAGCAATTCTCTAGTGTTATATTATGTTAAAATAGATGCAATAATATTTTTATTAATGATGAGCCAATTCTTCCACTTCTATATTAAAATAATAGCATTCCAAAATTATTATTCTAAAAAGATCCAAGTAAATACTTAAAATATACCTAATCAATAATATGTGATGCAGTGGAGTGATAATAAAACGCATTCACACATTTTGCAAATAGGCAGAGAGGATCAGCTAAACTACGGCCTCCATTGAAAAAATGAAAGACCAGGCTTTTGTTCATTTACAGAATTTTTAAATAAAGTTGGATGAACGAGAAAAAAAAATGTATCGAAAATATACTCAACGTCATTAACTAACGACACGTTTCAGACATTGTTGCAGGGAGTATGGCTGGAGTCGCAACAGATGAGCCTGCAAAGTGCAGTTAAGTGAAGGTCCTCATACTAGAGTAGGAATGAGGCCCCGACTCCGGAATGAAGCTTCTTTTTATTAGGATAACTGCTAAAGACTATGTGCATAAAGTCAGCTAAGCAAGTGTGTTAATCAATCTAATGGTTTAGCTTTTCAAGGTTGAATTTCGAGTTAACTGGCTTCTATAACACTAGGAAGGGTCGGTGTGAAGGAGGATATGGCCCTGGACAATGTTAATGGCTCTAGGCGTTCCTTACCAGCCCCAGCCGAGTTCAGCTATGTAAGCACGTCCTAAGGCCTTTCATTTTCTCCAGCCCTTCCCTTTTGCAGTCTTTTCCTTTGCTGCTTCTCTCCTGTATCGCCCACAAGACATAACAATCTGGTGACTGTAACGAGGTGACTGTAATCTGCATTGACTGATGTGCCGTTCTGTAAACCAAACGTTCACAAAGCTCCTCTCACTTGTCCTGGTTGGTGCTAATTAAAGTACTGTGGAAGTGTGTCATTTAAGAACTGCGTTTTGTTGCTAATCAGAGAATTGTAAAAGAGAAGTGGGTCAACCGTATAGAAGCGTTTCTTCAATTCGCACACAAAAATCAATCTGTTTTGGCACCAGTCCAGGTTGCTCATGACTAGTGGCAGGTGGCTCCCATGTTCATATACCTGATGGCAGGAGGGAGAAGTGTGCCAGGGAAAAAGGGGAATCTCCAACTGATCAGCCCCATTTCAAGAGATTCCTCGTAAACAGCTGAGGCAATGCCTTTCAAATACATGTCAGTGGGCACTGCCAGTTGAAGACACCTTAGAAAATAGTCTTTTCATTGTATACCATGATGTTCCAAATAAAATTAGAGGTCTGTTACTATAAAGAAGGGAGACAATAGACACTGGGACAACACACTTAGAAAAAGAGGGCAAAGTACTGTGATGTGTATTCATGGAATGGTACTTTAGATGAAGAAATTCAGGTACTTTTGTGCCAAAGAGAAGAGAAATTTACCATGCTATGATATATGCTTGCAAATGTCGTACATAAAACCATTAGACTTGATTGTTCAGATATGGGAGACAGAAAACAGAGCACCTTCAGTTCACAATGTGGAGCTTTGGAATAAAGATTCCAGAAAATAAGGAGGCTACTGTAGACACACATTAGAGGGGTGCCTGGATGGCCTAGTTGGTTGAGCCTCTGATTCTCATTTTCAGCTCAGGTCATGATCTTAAGGTTTGTGAGATCAAGCTCCTCATCTGGCTCTGCACTGACAGTACAAAGCCAGCTTAGGATTCCCTCTCTCCCTCTCTCTGCCTGTACCCCCCTCTCAAAAACAAACAAACAAACAAACAACCCCCCCCCCACACACACACATTAGAGACAGTATATTCAACTGTGATTGAGATAATTAGATTACAAGTCTCCTCTGATGTCTTATATTTATCATTTTGTTGTTTACTATAGAAGTGTAAGATTAGTTCCTGGTTTAAGAGTAGTGGACAGGGGCGCCTGGGTGGCTCCGTAGGTTAAGCGTCCGACTTCGGCTCAGGTCATGATCTCGCAGTCTGTGAGTTCGAGCCCCGCGTTGGGCTCTGTGCTGACAGCTCAGAGCCTGGAGCCTGTTTCAGATTCTGTGTCTTCCTCTCTCTCTGACCCTCCCCCGTTCATGCTCTGTCTCTCCCTGTCTCAAAAATAAATAAACGTTAAAAAAATTTTTTTAAATAAAAAAAAAGAGTAGTGGACATACAGTTTTTATAATAGTTGATTTTTCTTCGGGACACACATCACTGGGGTTTGTACTGAGTTATTTTTAATAATCTCTTTCAATAGTCTAAGTCTTCATAGAAGAGCTCTTTTTCTTTGGAAATATGGAGAATAAATGTTCTAGTGTCCACTGAAATTGTAAGGAACATGAAAGAGATTGTTCCAGTGACTTTCATTTCTACTATACAAACCCTTTCACCTATTATTCTATTATTTAAAGATTGTTATTAGAGGGGCACCTGGCTGGCTTATTCGGTAGAGCGTGTGACTGTTGATCTCAGGGTTGTAAGTTCAAGCCTCATGTTGGGTGCAAAGATTACTCAAAAATAAAAAAAATATATATATATATACCTATATATATGTATATATACATTTTAAGTTTATTTTATATATATATATGTATATATACATTTTAAGTTTTATATATATATATATATATATATATATATATATATAAATTTAAGTTTATTAATTATTTTGGAACACCTGGGTGGTTCAGTTGGTTAAGTGTCTGACTTTGGCCCAGGTCATGATCTTGCAGTTCACAGTTCAAACCCCACGTCGGGGGGCGCCTGGGTGGCGCAGTCGGTTAAGCGTCCGACTTCAGCCAGGTCACGATCTCACGGTCCGGGAGTTCGAGCCCCGCGTCAGGCTCTGGGCTGATGGCTCAGAGCCTGGAGCCTGTTTCCGATTCTGTGTCTCCCTCTCTCTCTGTCCCTCCCCCATTCATGCTCTGTCTCTCTCTGTCCCAAAAATAAATAAACGTTGAAAAAAAAATTAAAAAAAAAAAAAAAAAAAAAAAAAAAAAACCCACGTCGGGATCTGTGCTGACAGCTCGGAGTCTTGAGCCTGTTTCAGATTCTGTGTCTGTCTCTCCTTCTCTCTCTCTCTGCCTCTCCTCCACTCATACTCCGTCTCTATCTCTCTCAAAAATAAATAAACATTAAAAAAAGTATTTATTTATTTTGAGAGAAAGTGTGTGTAAGTGGGGGGGCAGGAAGGGGCAGAGAGAAGAGAGAGAATCCCAAGCAGGTTCCACACTGTCGGTGTCAAGCCCAACGTGGGGCTCAAACCCATTAACTGAGATAATGCCTGAGCCAAAATCAAGAGTCAGACATTTAACCAACTGAGACACCCAGGAGACCCTAAACAATTTAGACAACTTTTAAAGTCAATAATACTTTGAAACATTATGTACCTTAAAAACCACAATAAAGACAAAGAAAAATACTGCATGAAATCACCTACATGTGGAATCTAAAAAAGCCAAACTCATAGAAACAGAGAGTAAAACGGTGGTTACCAGTGAGTGGGGGTTGGGATGGGGCAAAGAGGAGATGTTGGCCAAAGAATAGAAACTTCCAGTTTTAAGATGAATAAGTTCTGGGGATCTACTGTCCAGCATGGTGTTTATACTTAATAATCCTGTTTTATATACTTGAGAACTGCTAAGAAAGTAGATCTCAAATCTATAATTTTGTAAGTGCTTACAGTAAAAGTATACATGACCATGATCTAAAATATTTTATTTCAACTCTGTTTACATTAGCAAACTGTATTTGATATCTTCACTAGTCATCATATTATTTCCCCTCAGAAACCAAGACATTAAAATAATGTTAACAATGCCTTCTTTTCTCTACTATTGAAATTGTTTTTGATATTCATCTCTCCAGCAATTTCTTTTTTACAACCAGCCCCCAATGAACTGTATTTCATATTTATCTCTTTTATTTCTGCTTGCTTCCTCCATTGGAATTTTGTTGTTTGTTTGTTTTTTAACCTATAGACTCACACGTAAATAGAGATGTATTTTATTGTTTATGTTCAGAGTGCAAAGAGACTGCTGGAAATTCTGGAGGAATGATCATTTGGAATATGCAATGATATACTGCTTTTGCATAATAAAGAAGGAAATTCAACCCACCCTATGCTTTCGAACATAATATATATTAAAGAAAAATTTGTTTTATAAGTTTTCAAAAACAACTGTGCACATAAGCCACAAAATCTAGGGGAAAAAAATATTGGTCCCACGTCAAAACCAAACAACAATATAACATAAAAAGCTGCTTTTACACAAAATTCACAGTAAGATGCTTTAAAAATATTCCACTATCCCTAGGATTCTGTCTAATCATGCCCCCTGTGGACCTACTGATTTATACCATAATTCCTTCACAATGGCATGGAAACAACACAAGGTTGTCACTCTTATCCTCTGCCGTGAATATTAAATAGAAATGCTACTTGGCTTTCAATGCATTGCCATTTATTTTGGAAGATGTAATTAAAAAGTATATAACAATTGCTTAATTTTCCTTTAACCAAGCCTGACCATGTTGTCTCTATCTTTTTCTTACCCTAAATTATGTCTTTGTAAAATTCTATCAGAAAATAAAGCTATCTTGTACTAAAACAACTAAATTATAATAATGCTTTAGGATATTACAAGAATCCAATGAAACAGTGGACAATAGGATAAGCTAAAATACATCTCTGAAATCAAAAGGAATTTTTTAGACATCAAAAACTTCTGGCTGACTATGTACCCTACAACAAGGGTCTTAGTAAGAAAGAAAATGCTTCACTAAAGCCTAAGAATCCTATAAAACAGTTCAGATTAGAACCTTGAGTTATTCTCACTGAAAAACACAGATTTAACAAGCTGTGACTTCAGAAACATCTGAGTAAAATAAAATTTAACTCCAAAAGAGTAGATGTTAAATTCCACTTGAAAATTTCTGAAGTTACTATATTCAAAAACAAAATATTCACTTAAGTGTTCCTTGAAATGACACAAATAATCATTCTAAATGGGCTGAGTCAAAAACACTGCAAAATAATTTTAGAAATCAAACCATATTTCCAGGCTCAAAAATGATGACAAGAGACATTTCAGATTTCAGGTAGTGTAACCTTGATCATTCCATCAACCAAAGTGACAAACAGTCTCATCTTCGGAACGCCTGCTTAAAGACATCGATTCAAAATCTAAATTGCCTCCATTTTGATTTGGTTTCCATTTTGTCCCATTTTATTTCAAGCATAATGTCTGTGTTGTGGTTATTACTACAGATTCAAGAATGTATTTCAATGGTTCCTTCACTGTTGGGAGCTTGCTCACCTCCCACTTTATTCAACACGGATAAAGAAATCCATCTGGCGGCACCTGCCTGGCTCAGTAGGTTAAATGACTTCAGCTCAGGTCAAGATCTCATGGTTCATAAGTTCGAGCCCTGCATCAGGCTCTCTGCTGTCGAGGACAAGACCTCCTCAGATCCTCTGTCTCCCTCTCTCCCTGCACCTCTCCCGCTCTCTCTCAAAAATAAATACACATTAAAAAAATCAATCTGAAAAGAGACAGTTAAAATTAATGGTGATTGGTATTGTGCTAATGTAACATTTGTATTGAAAACAGAAAGTAGACCTAAGATCCTCTTCTAGAGGGGTTTATTTTACCTTCTTTCCCATCTCTGTGTAAATGTCCTCTAGGTTCCAGTTACATAGGGGTGTTCATATGGACAGTTGTTATAAGCTCAAGTGTGTCCTCCCAAATTCATTTATTGAAGTCCTAACCTCCAGTGCCTCAGAATGCCTCTCAGATAGGATCCTAAAAGAGGTAGTTAAGGTTAAATAAGGTCATTAAAGTGGGGGACCTAATGCAATTTGACAGATGTCCTTATAAGAGGAAATTGGGATACAGATACATACAGAGGGAACATAGTTTGAAAATATAGGGAGATAACAGCCTTTGGGGTGACTCGGTTAAGTATCTAACTCTTGGTTTCAGCTCAGGTCATGATCTCATGTTTAGTGAATTTGAGCCCCACATTAGGCTCTGTGCTGACAGTGTGGAAGCTGCTTGGGATTCTCTCTCCCTCTCTCTGTCCCTCCCCCCCACTCTTTCAAAATAAATAAACTGAAAAAGTTAAAAAAAAAAAAAAAGAGGATGTCCTTGTATGGACCAAGGAGAGAAGCCTCAGAAGAAACAAATCTGGGGATTCCTAAGCCTTAGATCTCCAGCTTCTAGAACCATGAGAAAGTGAACTTATGTTGTTTAAGCCACTCATCGTGTGATATTTTGTGGCAGTACCCCAAGAACTAATACAACAGGGTTGCTAAATGAATGTGTTAGAAATAACTGTCTAATCATAATAGGGAATTGATGGTATTATTCTTAATTATTTACTTTATTAATAGATTTGTTTATATTAAACATCCATGTATTCATGAAACACTGCAATTTGTTTTTTCTTGTATGAAAAATTCAATGGTCTACTGAATTCTTTTAAGTAATATATTATTAAGGAATTTTTAATGCTGAAAAAATATTAGGGTATTCCACATATTAAGCCCCCTTCCCTTTCATGATAAGAAAATCTCAAAATTATATTTGGCTTACTTGTAAATATAAATTTTGAGAGTGATATGTAAAACAATTCAAGATCTATTTTTTTTTATTTTAACACTCCTCTTTTCTAGAAATTTTTCTAATGTTTATTCATTTTTGAGAGAGAGAGACAGAGAGAGAAATGGAGCATGAGTGGAGGAGGGGCAGAGAGAGAGGGAGACACAGAATCTGAAACGGGCTCCAGGCTCTGAGCTGTCGGCACAGAGCCCGACGCGGGGCTCGAACTCATGGACCGCGAGATCATGCCCTGAGCCGAAGTCAGATGCTTAATTGACTAAGCCACTCAGTCACCCCATTCAAGGTCTATTTATGATATATAATTAATTAATGGATATATGTACACGTTAAAATTAAGCTTTATAAAATAATGCATTGATTCAGAAATATTTTCTACCCTCACAGTTTATGAATTAATTGGTATTCACACTTTTTGAATGTGCCCTCACCCCGACATGCTGATAGCACCCCACTAGAGCCTATTTTGAAGATAACAGGTCAAATGTAAATATGATGCTGTCACTGGAAGCTTTATCCAAAACTATGAGCTTATGGTTGATTGTGCTGTTCAGATCTTCCTAGCTTTAGTGTTATTTTTTCTTATTTTCTTATCACTTTCTAAGAGAGGCACATTAAAAATTGTCACAATAGTTGTAGAATTATCTACTTTTATTAATGTTACTCCTTAATAAACTATCGTGTAGATAGATATTTAAATATATAGCTAACCTATAGCTATATTAATCTATGTATAGATACGTAAGATTAAACATGATATACAGAGAGACAACATCTGAATTCCATCAATTTTTGCTTTCTCATTTGAAGCTTTATTATTAGATACCGACTCATCTATAAGAGTTGCATTAGTGTTCTACTGTTGTGGAAGAGATTACCACAAAATTACGGATTTGAAACATCTGTACCAGTTTATAGTTTTGTATCAGAAGTTCAGCACTGTGTGGCTTAGTTTCTCTAGTAAGAATATTTCAAAGCTGAAACTAAGGTGTCAGCCAGATTGAGTTTTTGTATGCAGGCTCTGGGGAAGAAACTCCTTCTAAGGTTATTCTTTTTTTTGACAGAATTCACTTCCTCAAAATCGAGGCCCTTGTTTGCATGCTTACTGCCAGGTGGGGCAGCTGTCCGATTTTAGAGGCCACCCACATTACTTGACTGCATGGCAGGGCACATATTTTAGGACCCGTTATTGCACTTTCTTGCACAAACCTATAAGGAAGGCAATGTTGCTTGTAATAGCAATAGATTTGGAGAAACAGAGGTGCCTGGAGAATGGATAAGAAAAATGTGGGAGGGGTCCCTGGGGTGGCTCAGTCGGTTGAGCATCTGACTCCCGCTCATGTCAGGATCTCACAGTTTGTGGGTTCGAGCCCCGTATTGGGCTTTGCGCTGATAGCATGGAGCTTGCTTGGGATTCTCTCTCTCTCTCTCTCTCTCTCTCTCTCTCTCTCTCTCTGTCTCTGCCCCTCCCCTGCTTGGGCTGTCTTTCTCTCAAAAAAATAAAAAAACATTTTTTAATTGAAAGAAAAAGAAAAACGTGGCAGAGAACATGCACCTTTGGCAGAAGGAACAATGACACCATGACCTACAGCAACATGGTTCAATATGAAAGTCATGCTGTTGAACAGAAAATGCGAAACACAGACAGATCTATAGCATAAAACTATGTATAAATGAAAAATATATATTTAAATTAACTTCATTCTGGGAAGGCAGTTAGCTTATAAAGAAAAATAAACTCTTACGTTATACCTTAGAAAAATATGAACTTTCTAATTTTTGTCAAGCATTGAGTTTATTTGCCAATGGGGAATATATTTGGATTTTATATTGCAAGTAATTAATTTCTCTCATACACAAAGGGAATCTACAAGCTGAAGAGAAAATTATCCAAAAACCAATGAAAAAAGTGAGCAAAAGATATTAAGAGAGTGTTTGCAGAAAAGGAAAAATAAAAGGCTCAACATCCTATAAAATATTTTAAACTTCACCCATAAAAAGATAAATCAAGTTCAAAAAAAAAAAAAAGAAAGAAAAAGAAAAAAGAAAACTTATCTTTCTCTTTTTAAGGTAACCTGGAAGGATCTCTTTAAAAAATCAACAGTCTTTTGAAAGGAAACCCCGTGACCTTTTGCCCGTTTCAGTCTTTTACAACTTTTCTTGGCACAAAAAAGGATCTACATAGAAGCAGAATTGACAATTTTTTTTTCTGTAAGGCCCAATAGTAAGTATTTTAGTTCCAGTCATATGATCTCTGTTGCAACAACACAACTGTGCTATGGTAGTGTGAAAGGAGCCACAGACCGTAAGCAATTATGTCTATTTGCCAATAAACTACTCACAAAAAGCAGGTAGCAGGTGAGATTTAGCTCCTAGGCTACAACTTTGCAGACCCCTGTTCTATGGCATGTTCCTAGAGCCTATTACTAAACAACGTATTAAAGTTACAGCTACATTTTGTCACCAAGCAGTTGCATAGATTAAATATTTATAACACTCTTACTGGCACCAGTCATCATAATTCGGTACATCTCTGCTCAAAACACTAAAGTAACTCCAGTGATCATATTGGATGCACAAAAGTCAATCACTTCAGTCATACATATAATCAGAGCCATGTTATTGTTGGAGTTACTTTACATGAAAATAGACATAATTAGGTTCTATTTAAATGAATTTTGTGCAAATCTTAGGTATATTATCCAATGATGTAGTTAGTTATCACTAACTCTACTCATTTATTTTTATTCCTTAACTTTTTGTAAAACCTTTCTTCAATCCACAACCCAACATGTTAGCTTCACTTTAACTCTCTACAATTTCCAGCTCTTAAAAGAAACTAGCCTAATGTGACCCTTCCATTTTGCTAGAAAAATATTCCTTGTTATAGACCGAATCAAAAGTCCAAATTTCAGAACAAATTTTTGAAACACAGATTTGTTCAGACAGAATGCTTTTTGAGAAAGAATGATGTTCTGGTTCCTTGGCATTCAGAGTATAGTTTAAAGGGTAGTGCCATCTGACATGGACAGAATATGACAATAATAAACATTTCACTCATTAATCCAATGAACTAATTTTTAAGTGACAAAACGGAGACTCAGAATGCTTAACCTGGACTAATCCAGGGTTATGTGCTTTATTATACTTACATAATATTAAAAGCTGTTTAAAGCATGTTTTAACTATTTTCTTGCAATCATCCTGTGAGTCAAAGCAGTGCTATTATGCCAGTATTTAAGGAATCCAAATCAGATACACAAAGCTTGAAAATCATAAATCTAGCAAGGAGCAGAGCTGATTTTCCAACCCATGTCTTCTGCGATACTTGAATGCTAGTGTTCTGACCTGAGTCCTCTATAATCCCGATCTGCTTCTTTGCGGGCCTGGATATAATTTGGGAGATTTGCAAAATGATCCACTGATATTAAAATACAACTTTAAAAGTTTCCTGTTGGCTGCCTGGGGGGCTAAGTCAGTTGAGCATCCAACTTCGATGCAGGTCATGATCTCATAGTTTGTAAGTTTGAGCCGCTGTCAACGCAGAGCCCATTTTGGATCCTCTGTCCCCCTCTCTTTCTACCCCTTCCCATCTCACACACTCTCTCTCCCAAAACTAAATAAATATTAAAAATTTTAAAATAAAAGTTTAAAAGTTTAAAAAGTAAAAAGTTTAAAAATAAAAAGTTGAGAATAAAAGTTCCCTACAAAATATCAACCCTCAGGTTAACCTTCGGGTTAGAAGCCCTTCGTGTGCATTTGGAAGGAGTGAAGGTGGCTCACTGATGCCCTCAGCTTCCAAAGCAGTATCCATGAAGTTAAAGGGGTCTCCTAATCATGTACTCTAATTAGAGTGAAATAATGTTTATGCATAGTTTCAATTACAGGGTATAATATGTGATAGGTTAAATAATGTGTCTCATCTTTCTTAGTAATCCAAAATACAGTCTGTCCCATTTCCAGCAAAAATTCCTATGATGATATAGGAGCTGAAATGCACAAAACTTAAAATAAAGAGTGAGTAATCCTGACCCCCCAAAATAACTTGCATAAAACTAAGGTTACAACATATACATTCAAAAGTCAGAAAAATGGCATGCCAAACAGAACACATATTTTAAAAAGTCAAAACAAAATGTGAAGATTGATTTATTTAATCCCGTAGTGTGTAACAGAGCCCTTTCCATAGGCACTATGCAATATGTGTTTGTTGAATGAATGAATGAATGAATGAATGAAATGTTTTTTATTTAATGTTAAATGATGACAAAAATAGTAACACATTTTGAGTATGATCTTAAGTTTGTAAGCAAACAGTGGAAGGAAGTGAAGGAAGTAAAGAGGAAGGAAGGAAGGAAGGAAGGAAGGAAGGAAGGAAGGAAGAAAAGGCTGAAGAAAAGGAAACATGCATAGGTAAACAATGGCAATAAGAAATTTAACAAAATGCCAAAAATCAAAACACTGTAGAGTGACAATCAAAGGGAGCTTTATTTTTTTTATGGTTTTCTACGTTTCTTATATTTTCAACAATTATTTTACATTTAAAATTTAAAAAGTTGTTTCAACTCTCAAAATCGTGTGATGATATTTTTCTCTTTTTATTTACATTTTAGTTAACATAGTGCACTATTGGTTTCAGGAGTAGAATTCAGTGATTCATCACTTACATGCAGCACCCACTGCTCATCACAAGTGCCCTCCTTCACACTCATCACCACCCAGCCCATCCCCTACCCACCTCCCTCCATCAGTCCTCAGTTTGTTTTCTGTCATTAAGAGCCTCTTATGGTTTGTTTCCGTTGCGGTGATGACGTTTTTCTAATTAAAAGCTAACTCAGTGCTGTAAGGAAAATAATAAATAACTCAAGACCTGGGCCAATAATATAGCTGGATAAGAATGGCAAGCCCTGGTTCTCTTCTCAGTGATTTCTAACTGAGCCTGGAGTCCTGAAGATCTGGTTGACTCATCTAGCTGCCTTAGCTGGATGAGGCTGAGAGTAAGCAACTAGCCAGTGACTAGACTACTCCACCCAGTATAACCCAATACTGAATATAATTTCTTCTTTTATTAATGTTTTTTTTTTTTCCAAGAGAGAGAGCTTGAGTGAGGCAGGAGCGGAAAGAGAGGGAGACACAGAATCTGAAGCAGACTCCAGGTTCTGAGCTGTCAGCACAGAGCCCAATGCGGGGCTCGAACTCACGAACCATGAAATCACGACCTGAGCTGATGTCAGATGCTTAACCGACTGAGCAATCCAAGCATCCCTTTATTTGCTTAGTAAAAGAATGTGTTTTTAATTTTCTAGGTCTTTACCCATAATATGTCACCTCTGTCTTATTACCTTTTTGAATAGCTTTAGGACATATGCCTCCTGGTGCATGATGATTTTAAGCACATAATACTTTCCTTATAAAATCTATGAACATATAGCAATTACTTCATCCCCTCTATTTACCTTATTTCACATTCCATTCTTCAAGTCTCCAATTCTAGTTCTTCGATTTCTTTGTAAAATTCATTCTGAGTAAATTCCTTCTTGCCTGAGATATTGTTTGTCAAGTGCTAGACTAAATCATATTTAATGTGTATGGACTGAGGTTTGGAGTGATGGCTCCAGAGCTGAAGGCCAAGAAAGAGAAGACTCCTAAGATACCAGAGGTCTTGCTATTGTCAAACTAAGGTTGTTTTCCCCTCTAGTAAGTCACTGAACCTAAAGACAGTTGTGAGTTCCTGGAGGAACCCACAAACTTGTGAGATTATGACCTGAGCCAAAGTTGGATGCCTGACCACTGGAGCCATCCAGGCGCCCCTATAATTTCTTTGAAGAAAAGTTTTGATTTCCAAAAAAAAAAAAAGTTTACTATTCTTGTCATCTAAACATCTGGCATGTCCAGTGACAAATAGAATTAGCCCCTGCCTCTGTGATTCTGTAGGTAAATGCCATTTTTTTATTCCATCTGTTGGCCTATTTCCCTAAATTTAAAGGATTGTAATAGCAGCTTGCTTGTTTTATTGGTTTTACAAACTTGAAGGTGCTTTTAATCTGGGGAAAAGTCAAGCTTTATTAACAAGTTGTCACCTTCACAGCAGATACTTCTAAGTTAACAGGATTTCACTGGGAAAGGAAAACATCCTTTCCAATAATATGGAGTGGTTAAAGTGTTCTTTATTTAGCCCACTGAGTTTTAATTTTCTAAGAGTATACATTTAGGAATTTCATTTATTTACATTATGTAATATTTTAGTTTCTTTTTTTTTTAAATTAACATCCACCTATATGTGCTCATTGAAGGAAAGGAGAAAATGATGCATTTCATCTTAATGCAACAAGGCAAGGAACAGATAAAATGGAAATTTTTTTAAAAGGTAGAGTTATATAAAC
Source organism: Panthera pardus (assembly GCF_024362965.1). Classification (NCBI taxonomy): domain Eukaryota; kingdom Metazoa; phylum Chordata; class Mammalia; order Carnivora; family Felidae; genus Panthera; species Panthera pardus. The sequence continues at coordinate 10,458,284 of NW_026526765.1, forward strand.
AAAGGATGTATCAGAAGTGTAACTTCACAGGGCTGAGTCAATTAATCATTTCTGGTTTTGATACGTTATAAAATACTAGTGATCTAAGTAAAGAAAGCCTTCTTTGATCCCATCTTTGTTTTTTTTTTGTTTTTTTTTTTTTGTTTGTTTTGTTTCTACCTTGACCAGATGCCTGTCAGACTCAGAGCAGACATCTCTCGGCTCCCAGGTAACATGACTCATTGATGTTCTGCTCCTACATTTTGGAAAAGTGCTAAAATCAGTAAGATTTGGTGAGACTGACCAGGGGTTGAGCTGGGGAGGGTAAGTACTCTTTCTCTTCATGGAAGGAGAATACCTCCTAAAGAGGCTGAGATTCACTCCTATGGTCACACAGTTTAAGATAGCAAAACAGTTGTTTTTAATAATTCTCTCTATGCTAGAAATTTGGAAAATAAGATCAGAATTATAGAATCTTATCCTGAACAGCTGTCTTGGTATCCCACATCATGGTTGGTACTCTAAGAAGAGAATTTGAGGCTCACTCCATGGTGTAAATGAGATTTGATTCAAAACTGTGGTTGGAAGGCAACTTTTTGAAAACGTGAAACCAATGTATCTATTTCTATTCATTGTGTGCCAGGTACCTGGGCAGCCATTCTACATTATACACCAGGGAAGAGGGAGAGAAAATGCCTCTTTGCAGATGTGGAAGACACAACATGCCAAAGCAAAAGAGAACATGGTACCAGGGAGATAATCACAGCGGCAATACAAAAGCAGGCAGGCCAACAAAGCTCTTCAAGCTGTGGTCTGAGATGGTGTAGGGGATTAGGTTGAGAGAAAAATCAAAAATTGAGGAGATGAGAGCCTGAGAGTCCTCTATTCCCTTTTCCCATCTCTCACTCACTTATGTACTGTGTTGTTTTCTGGCCACCCAAAACAGTTACAGGAAGTCGAAGTGGTCAGTAGCCTGGCCTAATTCAATCAAAGATGCTCCTGATTTGGACTTCTAGGAATTTTCCTGGGTTCCCAGTGAGTAGGATGACATCCAGGAGTGTCCCTTCCCCACGCCTCTTTAAAGGAACCTTACGTTTGCTGATGATGTTGACTGTCCAGCTTACCAGAGAGGTCACGGTGGCTGCATGTGAGTGACCTCGTAGCTAGGGTAACAAGACCAGAAGTTAGGAATGTGTCCAAATCCAGTAATGCTAACTGCTCCAGTGGCAAGCCACAGAGGGAAAAGGAAATCCAAAATGGAGCCCTCTGAACCAGACGGAGTAAATTAGTGGAACAGACTGAGTTTGCTAAACTAGATATTTTTCTGCTCCATATCTAGCAGAATGGGGATGTGAGATGTCAGAGACATAAGTAATTAGATACTGACAGTGACATCTCTTTGTATGTGTGAGCATAGTGTGAGTATTGGTCATTACACTATAATTGCATTTATTTTTTTATTTTTAATGTTTATTTATTTTTGAGAGAGAGAATGAGCGGGGGGCGGGGGACAGAAGAGAGAGAGGGAGACAAAGAATCTGAAGCAGGTTTCAGGCTCTAAGCTGTCAGCACTGAGCTGGGTCCAGCAGGGCTAGAAACCCACAAATCATGACATCATGACCTGAGCTGAAGTTGGTCACTTAACCGACTGAACCACCCAGACGCCCCTACAATTGTTTTTAAAGGGAATGCTGTTCTGTAACTTTCCTGGGGATAAAATTATAAATTCTAGACTATCTGTGTGCCATTTGAGGACATGATATAGTTAATGAAGATGAGACAGATTCAAATAATTTTAATTACAAGTAGAAAATAAAAGATGTGGATGAGAACTTTAATCTCTAATACTTTGTCTGACAAACCTGTGTTGTGAATCAGCTCAAACAGCTTACAAAGCCACTAACATTTTCACTAACGGAAAAAGGTCAGTCCTTTGAGATATTTTAAAATAAGATTGAAAGAAAAAGTTCTTTGTTGTGTCTTAATATTCTTGGACTGTATTTTCTTTTAACCAGTCTCTGGAAGAACATAATGGGATAATTATTTTGTCAGAAAGAGGATGTGATTATTTGGGTAAAAAACAAAAAAGAATGAAAGGGAAAAGCATTCAAGAGATAGTTTTTGTTCTCTTATGAAGATAAACACTGTGCTTTTCTGTATTCATGTACAAGTATAATTCAATGCCTATTGTGGATACAGGAGTGAATTATTTCTAGGCTTTCGGTTCTTTCAAAGATTTAAGTAACTTTTTAAAAAAATAATTATGACTATATTAGGATCCCAGAATCTGGATGCTGGGATGTGTTATCTTTTGTGAAAACGGTTTCAATTCATTAACCAAATGATTTTGTCCCTTCTAGAATACTTTATATCTAATGATTTATGCTGATAAGTTGTCAATAATCTAGTATAATTGAAAGGTACATAAAATAATAATTAAAACACAAGGACATGGTCCCTGTTTTCAGTGTGTGTCTGCGTGTGTGTGTTTGTGTGTGTGTGTGTGTGTGTGTGTGTGTGTGTATGACTGTTGTGGAGATTTTGCAGTCATAAATGAAGGTCAATTGATAAATAACATAAACTTCCACTTTTTCACTCCCCATAAGCCTTGACCTTCCTAAACTCTTGCATGATACATGAAGATTGAATGCTCAAAAGTATAATATATTTTGCTACAAGTATGGCAGTATACAAAAATAAAGAAAAATCAGGAAATTGAGCTATGATCCGTTAAGCTATGTCTATTTGTAAAGAAAGAATTTGCCAGGGTAACTTAACAAAGTTTAGCATTTTGTTTTTTTGTTTTTTTTTAAATTTTTTTTAACATTTATTTATTTTTGAGACACAGTGGGACAGAGCATGAATAGGGGAGAGGCAGAGAGAGAGAGGGAGACACAGAATCTGAAACAGGCTCCAGGCTCTGAGCTGTCAGCACAGAGCCCCATGCAGGGCTTGAACTCGTGCACCATGAGATCATGACCTGAGCCGAAGTCGGACGCTTAACCAACTGAGCCACCCAGGCGCCCCGACAAAGTTTAGCATTTTGAATTAAAAGAGCAGTTTTATAAATAAAGATGTGTGCAGAGGCATATTGATAAGGATTGCCAAGGAAAAAATGCTACCTTTGTATATCGCCTCAATTTCTCTCTGCTGTTGAGAATTTTGTTGACATTTCTCATATTTGTTTCCTTTCATATTTGTTTAAAAAAAGTGGAAGAGGCCCAAAAAGCACCACAAATGAATAAATGCAGAGTGGAAGAAGATGAAAAGAAATGTTTTATTGTTCTAAAAGGTTTGTAACACACTCTTCAACTCTTATGTCAAAAAGGAAGTTGATTTTACATTGACTGGTACATTTTCAAATACAAAGCCTGAAAAGAAACAAACAAGTTTTCGTAATTCTAAATTTCATGTTTTGTTTCTTTGATGCCGGTTTTAAATATAAAGTTAACAGGCAGTGACATTAGGAAAAGAAAACAAAATTTAGCCTAAGATGGCCTCGGACTTCAAATCTGACGTTGACAATTACTAGCTACTGAACCTTGAGACAAGTCCTTGATAGAATCTGCACTTTGGTTTTCTCATTATTAATAGGAGCAATAATGTCTGTCTTTCTGGATTAAATTGAGTACTAAAGGTAATCATGAAGATAAAGCACACGGACCACACTCTCAAATGGTAGCTATGCAAGATACAAATACACAGTTGTTTTATTCTCATTAATCTCTACCCAGAATAGAGAAGAGATTGTTGCCTTTTGTCTGCATCAGGAATCCTGAAGAGTTTAAAAATAATTCAGATGCCTAGAGCCAAAATGTGATCAGGTGATATACTGATTCAGTTGACGTTGGCTTAGCCTGAGTTACACACACACACACACACACACACACACACACACACACACACACATTACTAAAGCATATTACAGGGAACACACATATGTATCCAGCATCCACAGCTAGAGAGAGGTCATTACCAGCACTGCAGAAACTTTACCATGTGTGCACCTTTCCAAGCACATCCCCCAAGGACAACCACTATATAGATGCCTAACAACAGATATTAGTTTTGCCCGTTTTCTGTGTGCCCGTTTTCTGTGTGTGGAAACCACCCTCAACATTCTGTTTGTGAGAGTCATCCATATGGTTATGCATAGATGTAGATAATTGTATCTACTAATTGTATCTAATTATACTAATGGTGTCTAATCTCATTGCAGAATAGTAATCCATTCTCTAAATATATCACCACTACTGTATCCATTCTCCTTTCGAGGGGTATATAGGTAATTTCCAGATTTCGGCAAATAAGAATGACTGCCATTACGTTAAAGCATATGGCTTTTCGTAGACACAGATCTGTTAGTTTCGTAGTAATGGAATTGTGAGTGTATGGTATTCACAAGGTCAGATTTAGAAGAAATATTATTTTCCAAATTGACTATCCCAATTTCCCTACTTACCAGCACTCCATGAGAGGGCCAAGGACTCCACATTGTTTTTGCTAACATTTGCATTTCCTTAGTTTTTCATTTTAGCCACTGTGGTGGGAGTATAATGGTATCACATTGTAGTTTTAATTTGCATTTCTTGATGTTTTGTAAAACTGAGCAAGATTTCATGGTTTATTCAATTAGATGCCTGTTTTTTTTACAATGTTTATTCAAGTCTATTTGTCCTATTTTCTATTGTTTGGGCATAAGGAGCCCAAAATGAAAAGGTAGTGATCTGGACTTGAATATGTGAAGAACACTTATTGTATTTCCCTGATAGACATGCTCCCACACCACCCTCAGCAACTAGAACAAGAGCCAGAGCTTCAGTTTTAGAACCAGCAGCGCATATTACGCAAGTGGGTAACTGAGTGATGGTGAGCAGGTCTAATCCCCTCCCCTCAACTTAGGTCCTAGAGCTGCTTTTCGGCAACACAGTACTACATGTTAGGTGTTTGTTGTCAGCATCGCAAAGAGTAGAGCTTCAGCCATTGCAGTGTGTTGGCCCCAACTGTCCTTTTTGGTGAGAATTAAATGAGCCTTTCCATTATTCTGTCTGGGGGGTTCCTTCTAATGGATACTTATCCACTGACACCTGCACCTCATTGATTCAGAGTTATACCTGAGAACATAAAATCCCTGTACTTCTGACTTATGCATGTGCCTGGCTGTCCAGCTACCTATGGATTTGGAAATAGGTCCAGGAGATAAAACAAGATGGCCCATGCTTTGTGTAAAAAACTAGCAAAGTAAACAAATTTTCAGTGGGGCTGCCCTAAAAACTGGTCCGCCAATGGCACTGGCATGGCTCATCAAAAGTATTTTTTGGGATATATATTTGCTTTGTCTCCTCCCTTGACTACAAGCTTCATGAACAGAGATTGTCTTTATCATGTTCGGTGTTATACCTGGCAAGTAGTATAAGGTTTGGCAAATGGTAGGTCTTCAATTAAGATGTATTGAATTATGACTGAATGAATTTATTAATTTTGTGAATAAGTATATGACTTCTGTTGGTACATTCCATGAAATGTTATGTTACTGAGATTATTAAAAGATCAAGTGTAACCTCTCCTTAAGGTAAATACTTTATTAATTGAAGAGTTAGCAATGATGTGATAAATTTCACTAGTTTATCCCAGATGACATTTTTCATCCTGCCAGTACGTTGGAGAGAGCACAGATGTGTGAGTCTGATGAAATGAAGCTTAGGGACTAGCCTTGACATTTATTTACTCAAAATTCATTTCTCCTCCCACAAATTACATTTCATGGTGCTGAATGAAAAGTGAAGTATTTAACATGATACAGTCACCAAAATGCTACCTGTTATTAATAGTAAAATTTGGATGTTTTCCACATAATCAAGCAATAGAGCTTTAAAATAAATTACTTTGTCCTGTAACTATGGATACATGAGTATAGAATATTGACTCTATCTAGAAGATTAGAGATAATTCTGCATTAAGAGACTTGGTGTCTCATGTGAGCTATATTTTATGATTTATTTTTTTTTAATTTAACGTTTATTTACTTTGAAAGAGAGAGACTGTATGAGAGTGGGGAGGGGAGAGAGAGAGAGAGAAGGAAAGAATCCCAAGTTGGCTCCATACTGTCAGCACAGAGCTTGACACGGGTCTCAAACTCACGAACCGTGAGATCATAACCTGAGCTAAAACCAAGAGTTGGATCTTTAACTGACTGAGCCACTAGGCGCCCCTACTTTATTTTTTTATTTAAAGCTTATTTATTTATTTGGAGGGAGAGAGAGAGTGGGAGGGGCTGAGAGAGTGGGAGGGGCAGAGAGAGAGGGAGAGAAACAGAATCCCAAGCAGGCTCTACTCTGTCAGTGTGGAGCCCGATGCTGGGCTCGAACCTATGAACCACGAGATCATGACCTGAGCTGAAACCGAGAGTCAATGCTTAACCAACTGAACCACCCAGGCACCCCTCTGGTAAGCAATATTTTAAACCACAGCAGAAGTTTTAAAGGTATCATCTAGTGTTTTAAAAGTATCATCTAAACTAGTGTTTACATTCAAAAATTCATATCTAAATTAGTAACAGAATTAAAGAAGAAAAAATGATGTCATTAAAGTTTAACATTAATTTTAACATTATGCCCTACCTTCCCCCACACAAAATTTTGAAGAATTATTATGATAGATATAGTCCAATCAGGCAAATTTACTGAAATATGCAAGTCACCATCCTGTTTGATTTGGTCTTTAATTTCACATCACTAGCTAAAATGCCAAATATTCTCATTCATTAATCTCATTTTAGGCACACACAGAATTACCTTTTAAAGGTCTTATCAATAATGTCTATTTTCAGCTCATTGTTAAACACATGGAATTCCCAGTTGAGTGTGGTATGTGTGTGTGTGTGTGTGTGTGTGTGTGTGCATGTGTATATGTGTGTGTGTGTATAATGTTTGTGATATCACACAAGGGCCCTAATTCATCCCTATTTTTTTAAAAAAATTAACATTTATTCATTTTTGAAAGACAGATTGTGAGTGGGGGAGGGGCAGAGAGAGAGGGAGACACAGAATCCGAAGCTGGCTCCAGGCTCCGAGCTGTCAGCACAGAGCCCGACGTGGGGTTCGAACCCATGAGTAGTGCGATCATGACCTGAGCTGAAGTTGGACACTTAATCCACTGAGCCACCCAGGTGCCCCCAACTCCTCCATCTTTAATTCAAGAACAGGAAGTTTGGCAATAGTACCCGGCAACTGGAATTTATGATGTAAAGATGGATTAGTCATGTCTCATCTTGAAATGGCATTGAACTTTATTCACCTTTACAAACATCTCTACTTGCTCACAAATATGAACAGTCACATATTTCTTCTTTGACAACAAGGGAAAATGAAATACAGCAATAATTGTAATGTGCAGGCAGCATCTGTTGCTTCTGAGACAAGAAACATGTGTAAAGAAAAACTTCTCTCAAAGGCTTTTAGAATTTTAGAGGTTGCCTAACCCAGTATATTTTTACTCCTTTCTCATCTTTTATTAACCATTACATGTTCTTAAATAATATGCTTTTATTAGAATTTTCACTTACCTGTGAATGGACAATAAGTGATTTCCAGTAATATTGCCCATCCTTGAGCATATAATTTATACATACGTAAGTATTTTGAAAGATGGATTTCTGGAATTGGAATTTCTGGTTGAAAATATTTATACATTTATAATTTTAATAAACATTTCCAAGTTTTCTTAGAAAAGGACTTTATTCATGTATACACTCACAAATACCATTTGAAATTTTTATTTCCCTGAAAACTTCCCAACAATGGGCATTACTGAGTTCATTTAAAATATTTGTAATATTATCGCTTAGAAATGTAATTTAAAATCTTTTAACTTAGTTGATTAATGCTGAACATTAGTACATTTTTATATTTGCATTTGTAATCATTTTAACTTTCCAGTGAAAAAGCCATTTGTTGTTAAGGCATTTTTACATATTGAAAAACATATTGTAGAAGCACCTGGGTGGCATGGCCGGTTAAGGGTCCAACTTCAGCTCAGGTCATGATCTCACGGTTCATGAGTTCAAGCCCCACATTGGGTTCTGTGCTGACAGCTCAGAGCCTGGAGCTTGCTTTGGATTCTGTGTCTCCCTCTCACTCTACCCCTCTCCTGCTCATGCTCTGTCTCTCTCTCTCTCTCTCTCTGTCTCTCTCTGTCTCTCTCTTTCTCAAAAAAAAAAAAAATGAATAAACATTAAAAAAAATTGAAAACCATATTGGATTTACTTTTCTTCTACCTGAAATGAATATCCTTCTGTTATGTACCTTAATGGCCTGTTCCTCATAGTGGCTATTGCAGTTAATTTCTACTCACACGTTTACTGGATCACACCCTAAACACATCAAAAAAACAAAACTGGAACAATGTTATAATAAAAATTAAGACATATCTCAATTTTAATGTCCCTTCTTTCTTTGCTGGTTCTTACTTCAGATTCTTCATCATTGCTGGTTCTTACTTCATCATTACCTATATACCTGTCACCTCTGCCCTCTGTATAGTGTCCTGAATATTATCATCCCAAATCAGGAATTATAACAAGATAATGATATAAGATTTTATCTCTAAAAACTCCTCTCTCCTCCTGATTTCCAATTAAATTATCAAAAGATGCTTTGAACATATTAGAGATCTTAGCTTTTATCCAAATATATTACAGAAAGGATTATATTAATGAAAGATCAGCCATTCAGTTCTTTTGTTTTTCTCTGAAATTTCAACAGGACCAAGACAAATCTAAAGAAAAGTACTACAGAATCCCCATGGGATCTAGTTAGGAAGCGAGACTAGTGTTATGGCAGTTGGAGATCACTTTTATATCCTCTAATGCTATTGGCTGCCCGACTCACACATGGCTTCCTCCATTATCAAGATCTCCCACCAGAGCGGTATATCTGTCACGAGGAACAAACCTACATTGCCACATCATTATCACCCAAAGTCCATAGATGACATTCACGTTCACTCTTGGTGTTGTGCATACCGTGAGTGTGGACCAATGTAAAATGGTATGCATTCACCCACAGAATATCATACACGGTAGTTCGATTTCCCCAAATGTCCTCTGTACCCCACCTGTTCATCCCTTCCTCCCCAATCCCTGGAAAATACTTATCTTTTTGCTGTCTCCATAGTGTGGCCTTTTCCAGAATATCGTGAAGTTGGAATCAGAGCCTTTTCAGAGCGGTTTCTTTCACTTAATGATATGCATTTTAAGACCCTTAATGCCTTTTTTCATGGCTTGACAGCTCATGTCTTTTTAGCTCTGAATAACATATTGTCTGTGTGTGCTACAGTTCATCCATTCGTCTACTGAAGGACATCCCGGTGGCTTCCAAGTTTCGACAATTATGAATAAAGCTGCTACAAATATCTGTGTGGAGTTTTCACATGAACATAATTTTTCAATTCTTTTAAGTCAATACAAAATTGCTTAATCGTAGGTTAAGAGTATATTTAGTCTTATAAGAAACTGGCAAAATATCTTCTGAAATGGCCGTACCATTTGCGTTCCCAACAGCAATGAATGAGAGTTTCTGGTGTTCCATATCTTGCCAGCATTGGGTGATGTCAGTGTGCCAGATTTGGCTAAGAGGTGAGTTAATTGTTGTTTTAATTTGCATTTCTCCGATGACATATGATATGGAACAGTTTTTCATATGTTCATTTGTCATCAGTATAGTTTCTTTGGTGAGTTGTCTGTTAAAGGCTTTGGCCCATTTTTCAATCAGATGTTTGTTTTCTTTTTTTTTTTTAGCTGTTATTTGTATATTTTGCACAACAGCTTTTTTTTATATCAGATGTATCTTTTGCAAATATTTTCTCCAAGTCTGTGGCTTGTCTTGTCATTCTTTTGATTATTTTTAATATAAGTAACAAAAGAGATAAGAAACACTTCCCCAGGCCATTGTCATCATTATGTAACATGTTGCAGAATTTCTAGACAATGCAATAGCAGAAAAAAAAAATAAGCAGAATGTCTATTATAAAAGAATAATAAAATAAAGTCTTGAATCAATGAATGTGTATAACTGGGAAGAATAAAATAAACCACAATAAGAATTTATTTGCATTTCAGTGTCCTCTCCAGATGAAGAAGTTTATTCTTTATCATTAGAGTTTTGCTAGCATGAACCATAAGAGTGACAGGAATTCTTTTACAGCTGAGAAAAATCATTCTGTTTTAGGTGATAGATGGAAAAGGGAAAAGAATGGAGGCAAATGAGAAAGTTAGAAGAGTCCTCACATAATAAAGTTGAGTTTTAATGGTGACATAAATGATGGTGGTAGCTGAAGGGATGATTAAAAATAGAGACCTTAAGAAGTACTAGGGCATTTGTATCAAATGACTTTCATTATTTGGTAATTAGAAACAAGGGGAGGAAACACAAGACAAGAAAGAAAGAAAAAGAAAGAAAGAAAGAAAGAAAGAAAGAAAGAAAGAAAGAAAGAAAGAAAGAGGAAGAAAGGTAGGAAGGAAGAAAGGTTGGAAGGAAGAAAGGAAGAAAGAGAGAAAGGAAAGAACAAAAAAGAAAAGAAGAGAAAGGAAAAGAGAAAATAATATTTTACTTGTAGAGATAGATATGAGGGAAAAAATGTAAAGGACACTGATGAATTAAATATATGGACACACTGAACTTGATATTCCCATATAACATTACAGAATGAACATTTGTAAGTAGCTATATATAATGGTCTGGACTCCTAGAAAATTATTTGAGCTAAATATGAAGTTCATGGAGTTAGAAGTGTAGCTATGATATAAATGCCTACAAGGAACAATTGCTACATACCAAGTACTGTTGTAAGTGCCCCATATATGTGCATTGTCATATGTACAATTTAATCTCTGTGACAGCAAAATGAGGTGGATTAATATTGGATTCTCGTGTCAGAGGATTAAACCGAGACACAAAGAGTTAAGTTCATTGCCTAAGCCCACAAATCCCATAATTAGTGGTGCTAAGATTTGAACTCAGGCACTTTGTAGCAGGGCCTAAGGTCTGAAACACAGCATTATATACTGCTCCTTAAGAGACAGTAATTGAATCATGAGAATAGGTGATATCAATCAGAGATAAGCCCTAGAATAACAATAAAATGGCCTGAGATTCAAACCTGGATGGAAAATGAACGGTTAGAAAAACCAAACTAACAGAAAGAGAAAGGAGAGTGTTAGTTCCAGGGACTGCGGGGTGGGGAAAATGACATGTTGGTCAAAGTACACAAACTTCCATTTAAAGGATGACAACATTCTAAGGATTCAATGTATAGCATGATGAACATAATTAACAATAATGCATCGTATACTTGAAAGTTGCTAAAGAGTAGATCCTAAATGTTCTCAGTACAAAAAAAAGTAATTATGTGAGGTGATGCATGCATTAACTAACCTTATTGAGGTGAATATTTCACTGTATAAAATATATAGATAGAAGATAGATAGATGATAGAATATCTTTATAGTTTTATATAATATGCAAAATATATAAATAAACATATATATACATATATAATCACATTACACATCTTAAACTTACACATTGTTACACGTAAATTATATTTTAACAGAGCTGGGAAAAAATATTGGCAGAAAAAGAGGAGCCTGGGAATGGAATAGAAATGGACCCACCAGAAAGGAAGAATGGTAACCAGGGAGTAGAAGGCCAGAATATCCAGGAGAACTGAATTTCTCCAGAACAAGAGAATGGTGGGCTAGTGGTGCAAAAGCCATCCAAAGTGACATGTAATACAGGAATAAAAAAATTGACTGCACTTAGCAATTAAGTTCACTGATGATCTTGCTGTTAGAGCTGTGACAAGGTGCACTGTTGAACAGTTATGAAGGTTCTACAAGAAAACCTTCAAGTAGCAGCTTGTCTTGTGAATTTGAGATGCAGTCTTAAAGAAATCAATGAACTTTTCAAATTCTGAAAATAAACATTTTATTTTAAAATAGGCATGGCCCCCAGTGTTCTAACAATCTATATAATTCTATTGTAAAAGGAATCTACTTCATTATTGATCTTCTGAGTCAAAATATATCTTCACTAACACCAGGGGGTGGAGAACACAACCCAGGGAACACAACCCAGGAACACAACCGAGGGAAGATGTTTTCTAGTTTGGCACAGTAGGAACCACAAGCCAGTTGGTGCTCTAAGGGGAAAAAAAAAAATGACCAATTTATTTTGTTCTCTCCAAATTTCATGGCAAATGGCCTGTACAAAAACAGCAGATGCCCCTGTTAAGACGTCTTTGAAACACAAAAATGAAGAAAATTATAACTTATGCTTTTAAAGGAGAAATAAAAACTGCATAAATGAAATTTGTGAGTGATGAGAAAGGAACCCTGGATTTTAACATTTAATAGAACATGTCTGTAGCGGCAGTCTTGCATTTTAAAAGTGAACAGGCCTAGATATATTAACAGTATTCTGATACCATTAGAACATTATAAAAGGGTTTTGGACTTCTGTGGCTTTTATTGCTTCTGCCTCAAAATAATACATTTACAGGCTGACATTTTGTACCCATGTTGCAGTAACTTTGGGACCAGGAGGTATGAACTTCACACAGCATTCTAAATGAATTTCATAAACACAAATCCTGGGGGCATAGAGGATCCAAAGCAGCCCTTAATCTATAAAACAATTTTGATGTTCCAATAAATACATGCTTCTCATGGAAACAATAGTGGTCTAAAAAAAATCTCTTTTCTAAAAGAATTCTACACTAAAAGCCTTTGAAATTGAACATTAAAAAACCCAGAATTGCATTAAAAATAAATATGATTACATTTAGCAAATAGCTATTGTACAAGTACCAGTTACCAAATCCTGTTCCAGATTCTTGCCTTTAGTTCAGAACCAAGAGGAGGAACCAGATAGGAAGCAATTAGACGCAAAATAAAGTGACAACGAACACAATAGGGTATCTATAATTGGCTACGGAATGTAAATCAATTTACTTTGAAAATTTCTCCAAAAGTTGTATAATTTTACAGCATATAAAATAAGGTCAGATGTATTATCAGCCTTTGAGGGCAACTTTCTTGGCTTCGCGGGTGAGAATGAAAAGTTGTTGGAGTTTGGGGCCCACAGTAATTTTAAGAGCACTTGAAGAGTATTTGCCCACTTCCAGAAGAGGCTTCATGGTCAGTTGTTGCAGCAGCCAGTGCTCCCAACGCTGTAGCAGTGAGGATGCCTGAATTAGACCGAGGTTTCCTCACTGCTTCAAGATGTGTAATATTATTCCCTCTGCTACCATCAGCATCATCCCTGACTTAACCATCAACCTAATCCTGTAAGACTGTTCGTTGGTTTTTCCAATTTACTCATTATGAAGTGTCAATGTTCAAGCTCTTACATAATCCCGGTTACAAACATTAGCAAGTGTATCCTATTCCGTCCTATCCTATGCTATGATATCAAAAGATCCTTCTGTAGATACACCCCAGAAAAAAAACTTGGTATGCATTTTGTCTTCAAGCAGGAGCTAAAGGAAACCATGTGATAAAATTGCCATCTCCTATATGTTCTATGTACAAATTCCTGAGTTAGGGTGGAGGGAGAGGGAGACTGACAATAATCAGTTGACCTTACCTATAGCTTTAAAATGCTTAGGAATCCTGATGGAATTATTGCACAGCTTGAAAAAATAACTTGTCACTTTTCTGAGTTATTATTTGTGTGGGGATCCAGACTGCAAGACTAACCATTATGGACTCATATACTCAGGACCTAATTAACTGTTGAACCAGGACCGCTGGTAATTTCCATGGTTTGACTATAGGATATAAACATGGACTCGGTCCCCAGATGAAGAGAAACTCTTCTGCAAACCAATGCGAAGTTAATGAGAAGAAATATTAATACAATACTTGTGACAGCACAAGGCAACCTGTCATGTTTTTAGTGAGTCTTGAAAGCAGCTCATGCAAACTGCAATGCAACTTGTCATTTCTGGATCTTGTACTCTGTGGACAGAGTTGATAACAATGGGACTGATGGGTTGCAGAAAAAAAAAAGGGAAACAAAGAATTGAGTAACAGGGGATATTGGGAAGAAGGAAAAGGTTTAAGAGAATGAAAGAGTAAATGCATTTAGGGTTTGACAAACACAACTTGCTAGAAACGAGTGCAGTCTTCCAAGAAACCAGGAAAATAGACACAGGGAATGATGGCTGCTAAGTAGACCAAATTAAAGAATGAAAAATACAGAGGAAATCATACTGGCACATGGAAGAAATAGCCGGAAAGAAGATATATTGTATATGGTCGGCGAAAAAGTGGGGTGGGGGAATTTTCTTTTCATCTTTGAAATCAAAATGAATGAGAAGGTTTAATTTTAAACTGTCGAAATACATTAAACCATTATCTGCACACAAAGTAAATAAGTCATGAATTTAATTATTTATGAAGAGAGTTGTTGTAAATTTATATTTCGCTGTAGCTCCCTAAATCTTTGGAGCATCTCTGTGTCTTCTGAGTTTTTGTTCTGGAAATTTGGACAACGAATTGTAGAGAGTGCGGAAAATGCTTTCCTAAGGAACATGAAATGCTAAGTCCCTGGAGAATGCAGAATGAAACTTCGGTGCCGGCTGAGCGGAGGGTGCATTGAGTGGTGAGTTTTCGGGGGGGGGGTGGGGGGGGGCAGTCTTTTTGTTTTATTTTTCTTCTTATTCCCAATAGTCCTGCAGACTTGTGGAATCACTAGGTAGATGAGGCAGTCTTGCCCTGCTAAGTCCTAGCGTGTTCCCAGAAAAAAACTACATGTAGGTGTGCATTGAGAATAAAACTTTTGATCAGAACTTCAAAAACGGCACAAGTGCAGCCCACAGAGTCGAGAGAGGGTGCTAAATGAAGAAATCTGAGACAGAAGCACAAGAATAAAGATACAACCAGAAAAATGGTGGATCACGGAAACTAGAAATACACCCCTCCTCCTCCACTCACTTTGTTTAATTTTATCTTTTCAAGTATCAGGTGATACATAGGCTATAACCTTTCTGTGCATTTTGCGTATCTCAGGAATATTGCACATATTGAAGATTCGTTAATTAGATACTATGCTTTCTACGATATTATACTACGAAAACGTGCAGATGGCTCTGTTGCTTATTCAGGCTGTTGACATTTTTAGAAAAAAAAAAGTCCAGGAAGAAGAGGCTACTTATTCCCTATGATATCATAATTACGTATTTGTTACCAAGATTTGATAAAAGAAATAAAAGTGGCTAGTTTTATATTACTTATCCTCAGTTCACACAGGGAGAATAAAGAAACTAATAGCCATTCAAACAGCACATACATGAATGTGAACATTTGTATAACATTTATGCGCGAGGTTTTACGGCTACTGTGGGTAGAAATAAATGTGCCACGTAAATGTTACTATAATAGCTGTGGTTTTAGCTGTTGGTGGTGGGGGCCCAGTAGTGGGGTGACGGTCTTCATAACTTGTTACTGCTTATTCCTTCCTATAATGTGTGTTAGTCATCTACTAATACATGGTATTTTAGAAAACCAGGAACCGCAACTTGAATACAGTTACCTTGGGTATCTCCTTGAGATCATGGCATTTATGGCAGTCCCCACCATTTAAAGCCATAGAGCAAGTGGTTGAGTATGAATCTCATTCCTCTTCCTCACCCAGGTATCAATAGGGTATCATGGTGGATTTACCAGCTCCTCTTGACTTCTGATGCAGTTTGCAATTTTATTACATTGTCCTTTATTCCTTCACTCAAGAAGTATTTAATGAGCACGTACTGTGAGCGTTACTTGACATACTGTGATAAACAAAGCACTGTCCCTATCTTCAACAGCAGATAGGACATGCTAACTTCCCCTATTGAGCAAGCATCCCTTAGGCAGCCATGTTATGTACCACATGACTGTCTCATCAGATACCTGTCATGAACTGGTGACAGCAGCTAACCCAAGAGTTTTTGGCCCGTGGCTTGGCCAATAACTTGTATCTGACCTGCTGTGGAGGGCTGGTGTGGACTTTTAGTGGACTGGTGTCTTAGAGTGGTGACCTTCCTTCTTATGTGTCTTCCAGTATTATAGCCCCTTCTTCTTCCCTCTATTTCTTTTTTTTTTTTTTTTACAGGTTTATTCATTTTTGAGAGAGAGATAGAGCATGAGAAGGGGAGGGAAAGAAGGGTAGGCAGAGGATCTGAAGCAGGCTCTGCACAGACAGCAATGAGCCTGATGCGGGGCTCAAACTCACAAACTGTGAGATCATGACCTGAGCTGAAGCCAGGGGCTCAACCAACTGAGCACAGGGGCTCCTACCCTCCATTTCTTTCCCTGATATCATCATTCCCAATCTATCTCTTTGAAGCTCTTTCACCTGTTAAATTTGCTTTGATTTTTCTTGAGGGTGGTGGCAGTGTTTTCCCCCTGCCTTAGGTAAGACAAAAATGCTAGGTAGGGCTAGAGAAAGAGGAATCCCTTCTTACAAGTAAAATAAAACCCTATCAAATCTTTCCCTTCTGAGTTTAGACCTCAATTATGGAGAAGGCTCCGAAGCTATTTCACAATTTTTCTCTTCTCCTGCCCCTTCCAGGTACACGAAGGGATTGTTCTCAGATATTGTCAGTGAGAAACTTACAAGCTCCCTGCAGGGAAAGTCCGCAGAGGTGTGCCCCCCCCCCCTTAATAAGGCAGTTCCCATGGGGCTCCTGGACGGCTCAGTCAGTTAAGCGCCTGACTCTTGATTTTGGCTCAGGTCATGATCTCACATTTCGTGAGTTCAAGTCCCACATGGGACTCTGTGCTGACAGTGCAGAGCATGCTTTGGATTATCTCTCACTCTCCCTCTCTCTCTGCCCCTCCCTGTCATGCTCCCTCTCTCTCTCTCAAAATAAAAATAAACTTAAACAAAAGAATGCTGTTCCAGGCATTTCTCACATTCATGTTAATCCACACTCTCTCAGGCTGCTTATCAAAGTTACCATTTCCTTGTTTCTTCAGTTAACGGATTCAGTAGCTTCTCTTGCCGTCGAACAGACCTCATGATGTCTCCCTATATAAGCCTGTCTCTCCAGAGTAACAGGTAGCAGTTTCCCCCAAACTGAGTTTTTTGATGGATCTAAGTTATTGCGTTTGCATTTGTCCAAACTTTGCTTATTGTAATCATGGGAGTGAAGAGTTACAAGCTGTTTACAGTTGAAGCTGAAATTAGAAATCCAAACATTAATACTATTAACCTAGCTGTGCCAATACATCATTCCAATCCAGGACAATGTCCATTTACGGAACAATGGACATCACATAGGGGACGAATATATTTTAACCACAGCCATAATGTGCAAAACCATGGATATAAAACCTGCCTCAAGGGGTGTAATGTAAGAGTAGAAATAAAGTATCTGGATCTTGTTTCTGGTAGAAGTGGTCTAGACAAAGAGGAAAGATCAAGTATAGAGCCAAACAGCAGGGAAAAACCAAGGAGGCGACAATTAAAAAGTGGGAGACAGAAGGTCAAGATTTGTGGAATCACTGATTTGAAGTCCAGATGTTCACAGACATTTTTCCCCTGAGTGTTTTTTTTAAATTAATTAATTAATTGATTGATTTATTTAGAATGAGTGAGAGGGAGCGAGTGCACGTGTGTACACATGGGCACAAGCAGGGGTGAGAGGCAAGGAGAGAGGAAAAAAGAAAATCCCAAGTAGGCTCGGGGCTGTTAGTACAGAGCCTGACATGGAGCTTGATCTCATGAACCCCAGCAGAAGTCAACAGTAGACAGCTTAACCAACCCAGCCACCCAGGCGCCCCTCCTGAGTGTTTTTTTTTTTCTTTCTTGTTTTTGATGTGGGATGTACGTGGAAAAGATCATAACGGAGGAAAGACCAGCTCCTTTGGGGTGACTTCTGTCACTCAAGACTTGTGATGCTCATTCTTACTATTTTATTTTATTTTTTTAAGAATATTTGCTAAGGGTGCAGTGTAATAATGCAAACCTAAAGCAGACTTGATTGATTTTCCACCTTATCACTGAAGTCTGAATTCTCATCAGGTCAAAAGTGACCAGAGTCTTAGATATAAAAGCAAAGAAAGTTTTCATCCCCCAGTTGGAGCGAAGTATTCAAAGTATTCAAAATTGAATGAATACCCAAGTATTCAAAATTGTCATATGTAAATCATGTGCCATATTAAAAAGCAAAGTTTAATGTGCTGTCAGATTTAAATGGGGGGGAGGGGAAGCTCTTATCTGAGCTTTTAACTTAGACAGCTTTTGAGAAATTAGTGTCACCTGGACGCATCTTATTGACAATTTAATGATTGAGTTTTCTTCCAAGGGCAGAAATTTAAGGTGAAGGCAATGTCACTAATATTAAAAACAACTTTATCATTCAGAAAGGCAAGTTATTTCAAGTCTGAGTCTCTTTGGAAACTTTTGAAAAAAGCATTTTGATTATGGAGCAGTTTGGTTTTATGCCAGGTTTTCCCAAAGATCGTGAGCGCTGTTGATAGGAAAATTGCACTGCATCACTGTGGCTTCGTAAGAAATCATGTTCCCAAATATCCGTCTTTATTATTCTATCATGAGCTGCTCACTGCGTTCTATTTTTTGTTTGGCTTATACTAATACTGAATATACCCTCAATATGACATCAATATGAATTAGGCTCAATGTATCACAACTAGGAATAATGACATCAAGTTTAAATTTACCTAGAATAATCTGACAATTCCATACTTGCATTCAAAATTCAGTAACTAAAATTGATCCCCTTATCCCTGTCTAATTTAGCAAATGTGACAATGAATCTAATTTTCATCTCTAAATAAACTCCAAGTTGCATTTATAAAGCAAAATTCATGAGTTCCATTTCCGCTTTGCTGGCATTAACCTCTGCAGTTTATCTGCAATGCTGGCTATCACTCTCATATCTGCAGAAAAGCAAAGTACTGGTGACTCTGAAAATCAAATGAATGTAGGAAACATTTGGACGATGACCAACACTTAGAGGAAAGACTAACAAGGAAATGAGGGTCCCCTTTTATTTCTCCTTTGTGCCTTTTTGCTCTTCGGACTTTGCCCCCAAGAATGGACTCTGGGTATGGAGCAGGGGACCAGATGAGCTGCTACAACTTTGATAGAAACTTGCCTTCTTTCTGGACATAGAAACTAGGGAAAGAAGGCACAGTGACAGATAGGTGAGCAGGGAATTTTGGAGAGAAGAGAGCCCAAGAAGGAAATCCAGTAATTCTGATGTGAACAGACACAGTTCTCAACTTGGCTTCTACATGGGCACGCAGACCCAAACCTGTACCACAAATGTTAAATACCTGAACTGAACCGCATGTATCAGTCTGGTCTAAAATCAGTCCCTTCGATCATTATAAGACATCCCTTTATCTCTCTAGTGATACGCTCTCTTTTAAGTTCTGTTTGACTAATATCATACATACTATTTGAATGTGTTATCTTTTTTATTCACTTACTTTCATAGCTACATTTACATTAAAACTGTACCTTCTGTTGACGCCATGTAGCTGAGCTTTGCTTTTTGAGTCACTTATGTCGCCAGGTGCCTTGTAAACAGAGGCTTATAATATTAACCTTTAATAAACTACGGAAAAGATGGAGTCAATCTTTTACTTTTACTATGTATCGTGTTCTCATTTTTATTCCATTGTTTTTCTTTCCTTCCTTTTTTTGTCATTATTTTAATATATTAATAGGCTATTTTATATCACCTACAACTTGTTTTTTGGCCAAAATTCTTTCTATTAGTTTTCAGTAATTGTGCCCAAGATTACAATATACATGCCTAACTTTTCAGAGCCTACTTAGAGTTCATATTTTTAAATCTAACATCCGGGCACTCTCATAGAGAGTTTGTATCTCCTGCCCCTTTTTTTCTGGCGTGTGGGCCATACTTTCCTATTTCTTTGAAGGCCCCATGACAGCTTTTTGTTGTTGTTGTTTTGGTTTGGTTTGTTTTGGTTTGGTTGTTGTTTTTGTTGTTGTTGTTGTTTTGTTTTTGTGGGGTTTTTTGGCTTTTTTTTTTTTAACGGGAACCTGACATTTTAGGCAATGCTTTATGGAAAATCTGGGTACAGGTACCCTTTCTTCCAGGGCTTCTGGTTATTTCCTTTTTGTAGTGTTTAATGATGGTTTGGAGTATTTCTGTGACTCCACGCTGCATGTGAAGCCTTGGATGTTGCTCCTCAGGGAGGCAGGACTTTGACTGTTGGCACAGTCACCCTGGGATGACAGTGGTACAGGTCTCCCTCTCCTCTTGACTCTACAAAGCTGTGACACTGCACCAATGGCCTGCCGATTGCTCTTTTGTTTTGAGCTAGGCCCTAAATTGGTTTCTTTGAAGGAATTGTGTGTAAGGTCTGTGTTCGATATTTCTGGACTTTATGTGGGCCCCTCCCAACTCTTCTGTTCCCTAACCTTTCCTACTGAATTGTCTTTTCTTTTTTTATAAACAAATTTGTCTTTTTTAAAAATTTGTTTTTAATATTTATTTATTTTTGAGAGAGAAAAAGAGACAGAGTGTGAATGGGGGAGGTGCAGAGAAAGAGGGAGACACAGAATCCCACGCAGGCTCTGAGCTGTCAACACAGAGCCAAACGCAGGGCTCGAATCCATGGACCGTGGCAGCATGACCTCAGCCAAAGTCTGCCACTTAACCCACTGAGCCACCCAGGCGCCCCTCCAACTGAATTTTCATAGATTTCCTTGAGTAGGTGTTTCTTCATTGCTCTTTGCCCTTAGGGTCCAAAATCATATAATTCACTAGGAAGTTTCTTTTACTGCCGGAGATTGACCCTCAGGAATGCAAAGTTACTTAATGTTCAAAAATCAATAAATGCATTTATCATATTAACAGAACAATACAAGTTTAATTTAATACCCATTCATGATTTTTTTAAACGCTAAGCAAACTAAGATAATAAGAAATATACTCAAGCTGATAAAAAACATTTATGAAAATTCAACCACTAACAATGTATAATTATGAAACATTAAATTGTTTCCTTCTAATATATCTAAAAAAAAGGCACATTTGCCAAATTTAACCATTTCTATACAGGATTTTATTGGTCATTCTAGCCATTATAATAAAAGAAATTAAAATAAAATCCATACAATTCATGATGAAATAGAACTTTCTCTAATTTGATATAATATTATTACATAGAATACTCCAGAAATCTACAAATCAGTTCTAGAAAGAAAATAATTTAGCAAGGATATAAAGTTGTACAAAAATCAATTTTGTTCTTATATATTAGTACTGGATAATTAGCAAAAAATAAATTCTAAAAATTCCATTTGCTCAAAAAGCTATGCTCAAAAATCTATGGGATACTGTAGAGTGAATCTAACATACCATGTCCAGTATCTTTACAGGGAAATTTACAAAACAGTACAAGGACAAATGAAAAAAGGCATGGATAATTATGATATATACTTGTTAATATATCAGAAGAACCAGTATTTTTTTAAGATGCCAATTACCCATAAATTCGTATATAGGTTAAACACAATCTAAATCAAATTCCAGCTGGATTTTATGCTAAAAATTACAAAGAGTTTACTAAAAATCATAAAGAGTTCTAGACTAACCTAATGTATGGGCCCACTTGATTTTCAACAAGTATCAACGCCATTCAGGAAATAAATGTTTTTTCAAAAATTGTGTAAATTCAACTGATTGTTCCTATGGAAAACAATAATCATCAAGCATTAACACATGCACACACACACACACACACACACACACACACACATACGTTGGAATGAATCACACACCTAAATGTAAAACCTAAAAATAGAAAATTGTAGAAACATGAGTGAAAACATTTGAACATGGAAAGATTTCTTTGCTAAAACATGAGATAAGCAAATCATAAGAATAAACAAAAACATAAATTGGATTTTTTATAACTAAAATTCAAGAAATTAAAAGGTGGACCACACACAGGGAGCAACTTTCTTGAAATATAAAGAACTCTTGAAACAGTGATAATAATAAAACAATCTGATATAAATGGTCAAAAAGATCTGGGCAGACAGGTCACCTAAGAAGATATATGAATTGCCAGTAAACACAATGAAATGTTCTACACATTTAAGGTCATTTAAAATTAAAGTCACAACTTGAAACCACCTTCTATTCATTAAAATGGTTAAAATGTAAAACTGTGATATGCAACAGTATAGAGAGCTCTCAAAATAATTACTCTGAGTGAAAGAAGTTGGATAATATAATACTGAGTATATACTGTGTAAACTCCTTTTGATAAACTTCTAGAATATAAAATCTAATCTATATTTAAAGAAAACAGATCAGTGATTTTCTAGAAAGAAGAACGGAAGGAAAGACATATTACAGATGGGCACAAGAAAACTTTTGAGGATGAGCAAAATGTACCTTATTTTGATCATACTGATGGTTTCCCAGTATCTAGATAGGTCAAAACTCAGCAAATAGCACACATTAAATAAATGCAGTTTATTATACATCAATTATCACCCTAGAAAGTGGTGAAAACAATATATTTTCATTAAATGTAATACTTAATTTTAATTTTAACACATTTCCTGGCATCTAATTAGAATCCAAGTAGAAGATATGGCTTCAGAAATGAATGGGATACAACAGTATTTCCCCATCTATTAAAATTAAATGCAAAATAAAACGGAACAAGAGGTTCAACAGAATATCCAAAAGGTAGAGTGTCGTGTTCGGGATCACATATGAATAGAATTTCAAGCAAAACTAGCCTGTTAACCTAGGGTGAGGTTGGAGGATTTCTGTAAAGGGGAATGTAAGAAATGGAACATTTTCTTTCCTTACTTGTTCTATTTTTTCTTCTTTCAATTCCTTTTCTTTCTTTTGTCGCTTTCTTTATCCTCTACTCTTTTTATTTTTTTTTTAATTTTCTTTCTGCTCCACATTCTTTTTTTTTTTAATGTTTATTTTATTTTTGAGAGAGAGATAGGGTGAGCAGGGGAGGTGCAGAAAGGGCAACAGAGGATCTGAAGCGGGCTCCACACTGTCAGCACAGAGCCCTATGCAGGGTTTGAACCCCCAAACCATGAGATCATGACCTGAGCCAAAGTCAGATGCTCAACAGACTGAGCCAACCAGGCGCCCCCATTCTTTTTTAAAAATATTGTTTTGTCTTGTATCTTATCTCTGTTTTTTATTTGTGTCCATATAAAGTCTGATTTCTCATATTTTCGTTATTTTCTGTTTATTTCCTCTTTCCCTTTATTGCTCCTATCCTAAAATCTGTCTTTATTTTTACTTTTCATTTTATTTTATTTTAAATGTTTATTTATTTTGAGAGAGAAAGAGATCACACATGTGTACACATGTGAGCAGGGGTGGGGCTGAGAGAGGGGAGAGAGAATCTCAGGCAGGCTGCATACAGATGGCAGGGCTCGGTCCCACAAATTCTGTGATCATGACCTAATGCTCAACTGACCAAGCCACCCAGGCACCCCTATTTTTTTTTTTACTTTTTAATCTCACCATCTTTTTTTTTATTATTATTTTCAATGTTTGTTTATTTTTTGAAAGAGAGAGAAACAGAGCATGAGCAGAGGAGGAGCAGAGAGAAAGGGAGACACAGAATCTAAAACAGGCTCCAGGCTCTGAGAGGTCAGCACAGAGCTCAATGAGGGGCTCAAACTTGTGAACCTCAAGATCATGATCTTAGCCAAGGTCAGCTGTTCAACTGATTGAGCCACCCAGGCACCCCTCTCGCCATCTTAATTATGTACTTTTGAAACTTAATTAAAACTATTAGTTTTAACTATTTGTATACCATTATTTTTTGCATTTTTATGATATTTATAATTTTCAGAGCAATTATAAAAATCTTACTGTTACTATGATATCACATATGGGGACAATGACACCTGCAGGTGTTCATTCTCATAATTTCCCATCAGTAGAATTAGTTGAGCTATTGTTTACACCCAGGTATTTTCAATCCTCCTTTACTATGGAGGGTTGTATGTTTTACTATGCTTCATTGTTAGTAAATCCTGAATGATACTCTACACTGAAAATGACATTATAACATTATGCCTAACTACCTACTACATTAAAATCCTGGCAAGAGTTCCCCATTTGATTAGGTAGAGTGGTATTTATTTTGGTTGATGTCAGAGTGAGGAAGCATTCTTATACTGTTTTATAAAAATGAAAAGCCCAACTTGCATTATTGATGTCCGGGTTACTCTAATAAAGAGACAGCATATGAATTTTCAATTGGTAGTATTAAACATTTAGGAAAACACTGCATATGTAGAATTCCAGTGTTCCCAGATGTGTACCTTAAAATAGGTTTTCCCTTTTCTTGGAGACTAATGAACAGAAGCATAGCAATTCACCTCATGGAGGATTTATAAATAGTATCAGAAATATGCTTTCACATATAAGGCCATTTGAGTATGGCATTTTTATTTAAAACTAAGAAGGAGAATACATACTTTCAAAGTTTTTCACATAATAATGTATTTATGATGAAGTGTCGATACTGACCAAAAAACTACCTAACAAAATATCTGAGCGGTTAATTAAGATATGGCCTCAAATGTTTCAGGTTGTAATTTTATTTATTTATATGTATGTATGTATGTGTCATAGGGCAGTCCTGTTTACTATTTTATTTAAATTTTAGTTAGTTAACATACAGTGCAATCTTGGCTTCAGGAGTAGAATTCAGTGACTCATCACCACTCAGTGCTCATCTCAACTAGTGCCCTTCTTTTTTTTTTTTTTTCAATATATGAAATTTATTGTCAAATTGGTTTCCATACAACACCCAGTGCTCATCCCAAAAGATGCCCTCCTCAATACCCATCCTCACCCTCCCCTCCCTCCTACCCCCCATTAACCCTCAGTTTGTTCTCAGTTTTTAAGAGTCTCTTATGCTTTGGCTCTCTCCCACCCTAACCTCTTTTTTTTTTTCCTTCCCCTCCCCCATGGGTTTCTGTTAAGTTTCTCAGGATCCACATAAGAGTGAAAACATATGGTATCTGTCTTTCTCTGTATGGCTTATTAAAGAAGACATCCGGATGGCCAACAGGCACATGAAAAGATGCTCAACGTCGCTCCTTATCAGGGAAATACAAATCAAAACCACACTCAGATATCACCTCACGCCAGTCAGAGTGGCCAAAATGAACAAATCAGGAGACTATAGATGCTGGCGAGGATGTGGAGAAACGGGAACCCTCTTGCACTGTTGGTGGGAATGCAAATTGGTGCAGCCGCTCTGGAAAGCAGTGTGGAGGTTCCTCAGAAAATTAAAAATAGACCTACCCTATGACCCAGCAATAGCACTGCTAGGAATTTACCCAAGGGATACAGGAGTACTGATGCATAGGGACACTTGTACCCCAATGTTTATAGCAGCACTCTCAACAATAGCCAAATAGTGCCCTTCTTAATAGCCATCACCCATCTAGTCCCTCTCCTGACTCACCTCCTACCATCAACCCTGTTTGCTCTCTATCATTAAGAGTCTCTTGTGGTTTGTCTCCCTCTCTTTTCCCAGTCGTAATTTTAAAATCCTATCTTCAATATATCTATTTTATTGATTTCTTTATTTTAATAATTTGACTCAAGCAACATATGGCAGTCTTTAAATTATTATGTACATGTTTTATAAATATCATTTACCTAAGTCAATCATATAAGTAGATAGGCAAACTTGATTGTCTAACTTTTAATTTAACTTAATGATATGTAGACCACCCAACAACTTTTTTATTCAAAAGTATATGAAAATATAAATAGTAAGTGAAGCCTGGATTAGCTTTGGTCCTAGGCTTTGGCCAGAATAAGCAGCACATCAAAAGTGTCTGTCATAGGCATGAGACCTTAAAGATGAGCTAATTACAACAATAGTTGTAGCCTTCAGCAATTATCACCTTAACATTTGAGATCTGGCACATGATTACGAAACTAACGCCAGCAGTCATTCTTTGCAACCTCATTAAGTTAGTGCAAAGGCAATGTTTTTAAGTTTCCTTGTAAATATTTATATATCCTGCTGCTTTGACCAGAGTCAGTCACTGATTTTTATATACAATTTTCATCTTATCACACTTATACTTCATTTACAAGAATGATGGCAGGATATTATTGTATTCAATTTTTGTGTACAACACAATTTTTGATTGAATTTGCTTTTCATAAATTGTTACTTTTAGATCAATATTGTCCTTTCTTTTCTTTGTCATTCATCTCTCTTTTGAACCCCTCTTTATTTCTATAGTCACCACGAACTCAGCAGTATATATGTCTTTCTGCGAAGGAATGCGAACAGTGAAATAATTTAGTTCAGGTCACCTATTTTTTGATATTCTGCATTAAAATGCAGTAATCTTAATTCTAATAAAGCATTTGTTGTGGCCTGTATTTAATTATGGCACACAGGGCATGACACAAAATTTAATAAACTCAAAGCCATCAGCATACTGAGGAGAGGCATCCTGGATGAACAGTGCTTAAGACCGAGATTCAGACTGTTACTCAGTGGACAGAGTTTTGGCAGAAGCTGCAACTCCCTCCTGAAATTCTTTTCAAAGCCTACAAACATGCAATTGAGAATGTAGGAACACATTAACATAGACTCCCCTCAATTGACCAGGAGCTAAAACCAACCTCCAGAGAGGCAAGAGGGTAGAAAGGCCCAGACAAGATATACAAAGACAGTCATGTTCATGGCAGTAAGAGGAAAGCAAAGAAAATGGAGAAGACTGTTCAGATCAGCCCATGGTTGGTACCCTAGCCTAAAACTAGAAGAACCTACATGAATGGTGGTTGCTTCTCACAAGAGAATGCCTGAATAATAATAATAATAATAATAATAATAATAATAATACATAATTATCTTGAAGCTCTAATGACAGATAGAACGTAGATGCTTGAAGAATAACCAGATATAGTTCCCTACATAAAAAAAAGCAAGTGTCCACCTTTATACTATGAACCTTTAGAAAAGGACTTCACCTAAATGAATATAGTCTACAGGTCAACTATCACAACATCAGTATTTAATGCAAAACAGAATATTTGCTGTTGAGGTAAAGATGTGTGGGAACAAGCTGGAAACAGTCTGTTGAGTTTTTAGACTTAACCTGTTTCTCCATAAAACTTTCTTTCTTTCTTTCTTTCTTTTCTTTTCTTTTCAGAACTTTCAGGTGGGCAGGAGATGGATGAAATAAATGATAAGGATTAGGGTGTAGACTTGTCGTGATGAGCACCAGGTGATTAAAATAAAAACTTAAAAAAATTTTTTTAATTATTTAAATTTTTAAATTACCTTTACAAGATACCAGTATTAACTTATGTTTGTTTGTTTTTCTGAAAAAGTTTTATGTATTTATTTTGAGAGAGACAGAGACAGCATGAGCGGGGGAAGGCAGGGAAAGGGAGAGAGAGAATCCCAAGCAGGCTCCATGCTGTCGCTGCAGAGCCCAGTGTGGGGCTCAAACCCACGAAGCTGGAGGAACACGACCCGAACTTAAACCAAGAGTCAGGCGCAAAACTGACTAGGCCACCCAGGCGCCCTGATATCAGCATTAATTTAAAACTTTGTCAAACATTATTTCACTAATTTGAGAGCTTTATTCTATTTGTCTGATGTTACCTCAACAATGGTCATTATATGTACTGCGATCAAGAAGCCCAAGCAAGATAAAGAGAAGAATGTTCCTCTATGACAATTAATTTTGAATAGAACCACTTATCGTCTTGGAATAAGAAGTCAGTTAAGACCACTAGAAATATAGTATTTTTTTCAATTTCAAACATAAGCAAACTTGAGCATAGGCATACCTCTCCCATCTCCAGAAGTAATACTCAACTGGTATGGATGGAGTAGACCTAAGAAAATAGTCAACTGTGTGGACTTCTCACTAACTACTTATAGCTTAAATTCTATTGGTTGCTCTTGTTTTTAACATCTTGTTCTCAAATTCCATATTTAAATTTGATTTTGAGTCTACTTCCTGTCTCTTCAGCACTGTCAATCGGTCACATTTCCTTTGTTATATGAATGGATTCTAACAACCTCCTCAAATCATCTTACTCTCTCTTCTAGTGTAATGTCCTCCTCCTCTTGGAAAATAATTCGATAATAACTGGGTATATCATATGCGGGACATAGCTATTTAACTGAGGTCCATTTCAACCTTGAGTATGTCTACTTTAATTCTGTGCAATTATGGAATAAAAATATTCTCTCTTAAACTGAGTCATATGGGGGCCCGGGTGGTTCAGTCAATTGAGCATCTGACTCTTGAACTCAGCTCTGGGGATGATCACAGGGTCAGGAGATCGAGACTCACATGGGGCTCCACACTGAGCATGGGGCCTGCTTGGGATTCTCTCTTTCTCTCTCGCTCTCTGCCCCTCCCCCACTTGAATGTGCTCTCCCTCAAAATAAATAAATAGATGTTTAAAAAATATTGTCATATAAATTACTTGATCAGGTCACTCTATAAGATGAAGTCATGACTGATTTGTAAACAGTAGGTGAACTTTGATGCTGGGAAAAGTCATTGTGAAAGTTTTTGTTACCAGAGTTACTTCCAAGAATTTTAAGAGTCGTAATTTCAAATATCCATTTTGGCTCAGAAACCAGTCAAATTAATTAAAAGTATGAACTATCTTTACTAATTATACCAGATGTGCCAAGATTTATTTACTAAATTATGTTGACTTAGATCTGAAATGTTTGTGTTCACATCAAATTATTGAAGATTTGTAAACAGATTTTAATCAGGTTGATTGAAATAATTCAGGAAGTCAACAGATGTTCACGTAGTACGAGCAGATACCAGTAAGAGCAAAGAGATTTTTTTTTTCTGGGATTTGGAGATGGATAATACAACAAAACAATACTTCTGACCTCACCTAGAGAAATTAGAAGTTCTTGGTGTTTGTATTACAGAGTTTTTGATGTATTGACGTCATTTTAAATGCGATACAATGAAAATCATCAAATGCAAAATAAATGTAGGCTTGTCATCTTCTATCTTGCAGCACATTTTAAAATGGAGAAATGCTCACAATTTCTTGGGGGGAAAGAAAGCTAGCTTTTTGTTGTTTATTACATCCTTTAATAATGTATCACCAAAAAAACCCGAACTGTCAAAAATCTTTGAGGCAGAACTGGCAGCTTGTCAATTCTCACCGCTCAGTGAGAAAAGAGCAAACAGACACAATCCATAAGAGACCACACAGCTCTAGCTATCAATTATCATAATGCTTTATTTCAAAATATCATCTAGGATCATCCAAATATACACTTATATACTATAAGTTCACACAAAAAAAGACCTCTTCAATATCTATTAATTTATTCTCCAAACATGTCATTTGATGTCTGTAAGATAGAGAGAATAGATATAAAACCATGATTACTTTCCCTGAGTCTTTTAGTAGAAAAGATACATGTTGTAATCATTGAAGAAAAGCTTTCTTCTGTAACTTTTAATAAAATTTTACCTTCGTATTATGTTTCCAAATTGTTCTGCCTTAACTTCTCATTAAGAATTTCAGACTCTAGGTTAGCTTTGACAATACTTGTATTGAGAGGCGGACAAAACTTTACACTTCAATGACAATCAGCTTTTTGATTTGTAAACACCAGTAGCCAAAGGCTAACAACTTATTTCAGTTTAAAGAGGAAAAGAAAAATCCCTTTCTCTCCAATCACAGTTCTCCCCAGTTATTATTCTTTTACACTAAAATTAATAGCTATACTTTTTTAATGTTATTTTTTTCTTTTTTTAAGTTTATCGATTTGTTTGGGGGGAGGGGAAGCAAACAGAGGAGGGGCATAGAGAGAGGGAAAAAGAGAGGATCCCAAGCAGGTTCTGCACTGTCAGCACAGAGCCTGATGGGGGACTTGAACCCATAAACCATGAGATCATGACGGAGCAGAAACCAAGAGTTGGGCGCTTAACCGACTGAGCCACCCAGGTGCCCCCATAGCTGTACTTTTCAAGCAGGGTGTTGACACAGGTGGTTTTGATTGTTTAGGGAAAAAGCGTGTATAGAGTAGATAAAGAGTAGATAAAAAGTAGATAAAAAGGCATGAGCTAATAAGCCATGCAAAGACATGGAATAATCTTAAAAGCATATTAATAAGAAAAAGAAGTGAATCCGAGAAGGTTGCATACTATATCATTGTAACTTCATGACATTCTGGAAAGGGAAAAACTGGAGATAATAAAAAGATCAATGATTGCCAGAGGTCGGTGGGGAAGGGGGAGGGACGATGAATAAGTGGAACAGAGAGGATTTTGAGGACACGGAAACTATTCTGTAAGATGCTATAATGGTGAATACAGGTTCCTTTTGCATTCCTGGACCCAATTCCAGTGAGGGGATGGATTCCTTCCCACACAACACCAAGTAATTCTCGGATACCAGGAGTGTGTCTGAGAATTCAACTCAATTCTGACACTACCTGGAGATAGCATTAGATCCATGGGTTAAGGGCTCAGTCCTGGAGACTGTTCTCTACCTCCCACTTTAGATGCCAGTGGCGAGCCCCAGGCTACTACTGGTCCTTCTGACCAACTGACTACAGACTGGAGGGTCCTACGACTTCCTCCTTAGGTTGTTTTAATTTGCTAGAGCGGCTCACAGAATTCACTTACTTATGTATACCAGTTTATTAAAGGATATGATAAAGGATAAGAATCAACAAACAGATGAAAAGATGCATAGGGTGAGCTATGGGGAAAGGGCGGGAGGTTCCATGCCCTGTCCAAGGCACCACTCTCCCCAGATCTCCACATGTTCATCAATTCAGAAGCTCTCTGATCCCAGTCCTCTTGGATTCTCATGGAGTCTTCAGTGCATAGCCAAAATTGATAAGTCATTGGCTATTGGCTGATTCAACCTCTGGCCCCTATCTCCTCCTCAGAGATCTCAGGTGGTGGCGGGGGAGTGGGGAAGGGGCTGAAAGTTCCAACTGTCTAGTCACATGGTTGGTCCTCCTGGCAATTAGCCTCCACCCTTTGGTGGGATCCAAAACTCACCTTCATTAATGTAACAAAAGACACCTTTATCATTCTCAACACTTAAGAAATTCCAAGGGTTTGGGGAGCTGTGAGGTAAGAATTGTGGACAAAGACCAAATACATATGAGGAGTATATTTTGGTCATCTGAATGAACAAACATATATTTCTTATATCACACATGTCATTATGCATTTGTCCAAACCCATGGAATGTGCAGCACCAAGAGTGAACCCTAATGTAAACTGTGGACTCCGCAGGATAATGATGTGTCAGTGTAGGTTCATCAATTATAATAAATGTACCACCCTAGTGGGCGATGTTGATAATGGGAGAAGTTACGCATGTGTAGGGGCAGAGGGTAGATAGGAAATCCCTATTTCCTGCACTATTTTGCTATAAACTTGAAACTTCTATAAAAAATGAAGTCTTTTTTTTTTTAAGTTCAAGTTATAGTAGTTCATACCCTTTATTTCAGGATGCATATTATATACATGTTGAACATCATAATTGCTTCAGTTTTTGCTTCATATTTGCTTCATATAGTTGAGAATTATATATGAAAAATTATATACGAAAAATTATATATGAAATTATATATATGAAATATATATATTATATAAAAATTCATATAGTTGAGAATTATATATGAAAAATTATATATGAAAAATTATATATGAAAAAATTATATTTTAAATATACCAACAATGATATTGTTTGATTTATATAACTGCTTATAACTGGATTCTGTATCTAAAATTATTTCCCATCTATGCCTGTCATTTCATGCCTATCTTTTTAATTGGAAATCTCACACACATAACCCTATGAATTATTAAATTTCACCTGCTTTGAAATCAGAGTTTTCTTACACTACCAAGCTAATTGCTTCATCATTCCCAGGGACTATGGCTGGCACCTCCATTATCCCATCATACAGATTCCTATAGTGAAATCATCTTACATTCCCTTCCCCTAAAATCCTTTATCAACTCATCCAAAAGATTATTTTTAAATGATTTCAGTTCCGCATTCCCTCTTATTCTTACTCCCCAAAATTATTCAAAACCAATGCCATTTTGAACGGGATCAAGGCAAAGTGGTGTGGTATAAACTCCATGGACTTTAAGGAAACAGGAGTATTGACGATTTAGGGTGCGGAGGAAATACATAATTATCAAAAGTAGGATTTGAGAAGAATTTAGATGGAAAAATGAAAGCACAGCAGGAATTAGGGGACATGTCCTTTTCTCATTTTGTTAGAGACCCCAAAGATGGCTATAAACATCCATTCAGAAAATAAAGCCCAGGAGAAAAATCAGCCTTAACATTTTGAATGGAGTGCAGCGCTTCAGCAGTGACATAGCACGATCACTCTTGGTCTTAATGTATTTTTCCCCTACTGTTTGTCAAGAATTCATGATCTGCTGTTAGCACTAGCCAGCTTGGTGCAGGAAAACAGACAAAATGTCAACAGTATCTGCCATAGCTCACAACATCCCCACATGTCTTTCTATGCCGTGGAATTGGTCTGATTCGTGAAAAATGGGAGTGAAAAATTTAATGAAGCACCTGAAGATTGAGAAGCCATAATTTCTTCTAAAACAAATTGGCTGTAGCTCAAGACATTCCAAGGTTTTAATATTAGTGAATGCACTTTGTAGTTTCAAAATGTTTCTAAAACTTTTACAAAGCAGTAAGCTTAAGAGCATTATTCTATGAATAAATCTCTGTTGGAGACAACAGAATGATGTTTCAAAATAAGCTCTCTTCAGTAAATGAGATACATGACTTTTACTGGCCAGTGAAATCGTAACAATGTATCCACCCTTGAAAACTGACTCCACTTAAAAATGTCCCTTTTAGAAAGTCATAAGAATCAATAAAGCTTTTTAGTAATGACTAGGAAAAATATCATATTTTTATTGTTTACTTTTAACTGTAATATTATAAAAATACTTAAACACACTTGGAATGTTTAATAAAAAGTGAGAATTATTTTTCTTATAATCATTGAGGTGCCCAATTAAAATGTATTAGAAATAGCACGGTCAGAGGAGCATCAGAATAAACCTGGTATCATGGAAGAATCTGTCTTCACTATATATGTATGTGTGTATATATATATATATATATACACACACACACACACACACACACACACACACACACACAGAGAGAGGGAATTTGAGTTCTCCTCCATTAATTACTTTTCAATCACTTGGGCAATTTATCAAATCCATCTATACAAATGCATAAAATTGTCTACAAGTATGATAAAAATAAAATCTTCATCCTTAGGATATTCTATTGCAGAAGTAAAAGAGATTATACATGGGAAAATGCTCGGCCAACTGCAACATACTTGTGCAAAATTTAGTTACAATAATTCTGTTTCTAACAGTAATTATGCTGTTGATATGTGACAGTAAGTCATTAAATTTCTTTTTCATTGTGAAATGTTTTGTATAAGAAAATGTGTATGAGATGGATGTATATATTTTTTAAGTTTATGTTACTTATTTTGAGGGAGGGGCAGAGAAAGATGGAAAGAGAGAATCCCAAGCAGGCTCGCACTGTCAGCACAGAGATAGACACAGGGTTCAATCCCACAAATCGTGAGATCATGACCCACGCAGAAATCAAGAGTTGGATGCTTGACCGACTGAGCCATCCAAACACCCCGAGATAGGTGTATATTTTGAAAGATGATAAAATTTTTCAAACCATGTCAAGATAAAATATTATCTACGCTTTTAACATCTCTTTGCCCTTCTTGGTAAAAATTCCTCACACACTTCAAAATCCAAAAATTTAGCACTTTTTAAATATTTTCTGATAATCATCCCCTTGTTTATCTTTATAGATTTATTGTACTATATGTATGCCTAAATATGTCTGTTTTGAGTTAGTTTATTTACAGAGTTCAGGGACTCAAAGTGGCTGGCTTGGGCTTTTTCACAACATGGCAGCTGGATTTCAGAAAGGAATGCTCTGAAAGAAAAATCCTTAATGTGTAAGCATTTGTCAAGCTTTGTTTGCATCATGCTTGCAAATGTTCTATTGGCCAAGCCTAGAGTCAGTGTAGGAGGCCACTTCACAAGATAATGGATTCTAGGAGATACGACTCATTGGGGGTTCAACGAAGCAATGATCTACCACACAGATCTAAGCAGGTAGATTGGTGGTATCATAGAAATATTTATCCAGATTTTGGCTGCCCACATGTCAAACTAGAATTTAATGTCAGATCTTTATTACTTAGTTGCTAAGAAAAGAGAGAATAATAATGTATTTATTGAACCAGTCTTCGATGAACTGGATAAAATCTGAGAAATAGAATATAAAACCTGAGCAACAATAATAAAATTGATTCATAATCATGGAATCTTAAATCAGAGCTTCTTAAATTTCTCCAAATATCTTCCAAGAAGTAGATAAACGCTAGATTTGTAAAAGAGATTTAATGGTTCAGTTTTGCTACTCACCTAGTTGAGAAAAAGGAGCACAGAGGCTAGGAATCAGGAAGTTCCATGGTTTACTTTTTAGTTGTGGCCCAAATTAAAAATGTAATTTATATTCTTTCCAAATAGAAGTACACTTAATAACATGAGGATTTCTTGGTGATTACTCTGAAGAAACACTGGAAATTCTAGATTTTGTCTTATTTTTGTTTCCTTCCTTGGAAATCAGCAATAATACTATACTCATGCCCAAATCAGAGCTGTTTTCAAATAATAAACTTACTTTCACAAAAACTCTCACGCATAGTTAAAAGAACAGAAGTGTTGTCTCTGGAAGCAAAGAAACTGGATGAGTACCCATGGCAACGGTGGAATGACCATGAAATCAAGACCTAAGTGAACAGCTGTTAGATCCAGAACATTTAGCACAACTAGTCAAACCAAGGTCAGCAGCTGGTGAAATCTGTGAAGTGAAGAGAGAGAATTCAGTGACAGGCTTTGAAAATGCTGTCCATAGACATGTAGAAATTATTGTATTTGTGTTTAGATGTTGCAGAAAGGGCAATGTTCAGTTCAGCAATTTTTGCAACAATGGACAGCTAAACTGTCTTAATGAGCATCTTCAAAAATGAAATATAAAAGACAGAAAAGATGTATTGTCTGACAAGTAAGTATGGCTTAATTACAAATTCCTTGCTGACTGTAGACTCAGTTGTGTTCTCATTTATCCCTTGGAAAGATTTATTGAACCACATTTTGACACATTTCATAGCTAAAACTACACAAGTTATTTGGATCACTTTCTGGGAAAACACTGTTTCCTAAACTCTGACTTTAAATATATTATATATATTTATTTATATATATATATATACACATATGTATAATTTAATATATATATTAATATACATATACATACATATACATACATACATATACATATATATGTATGTATATACATATATATAATTTAAATTTTATAAATTATAAAAGGCAACTCACCTTAACACCTGTTTTTTTTTTTTTCTTTTTGAGACAGAGATGGAGGGCAGAGGGAGAGAGAGGGAAAGAATCTCAAGCAGGCTCCGCACCCAACGTGGGGCCTGATATCCCAGGGCTAGATCTCAAGACCATGAGATCAAGACCCGAGCTGAGATCAAGAGTTGATGCTCAACCAACTGAGCACACAGGCATCCCTACGGTTTCCTTATTTTTAAACATTTCTTATTTTTAAAAAGCTTGGTCTCCCCTAAAACACAGAAAATAATGTCTCACTCTAATATTTTTTTGGTTTCTATTATTGAAGAGTCATTAGATAAACTCTAGTTTAGAGCTTAAAGTGGCATAAAGCACCAACTTCAAGAGATTAGTTATTTGGAGATCTAAAATAAATATATACAAATGTAAATAATAGTATCTACTAACAAAACTTAACTGTAATATTAGAAAAGCCATTTACAACAAGTTCCTCAAGAATTGAGAGGAGTTAAAAAATATCCCTAGCTAAGCATGTTTGAACATTTCTCAAAAAGGGAGAAGTGGAGTGAAGGAGAAATGGGTTGAGCTGAAGTGAATTTAAGTGTGGAGCCAGATAGTTAACTCTTGGCTTAAAAAAGTTGTTTGACATCATCTCCATACAGAATTTCCAAAATGTTCCAGTCTTCAGTCCAGAGGTGCACGTGCTCTTTATTTATGTCAGTTAGTCCTCTTCCCTGGCCCAATTTCACCCTGGGAAGAAGCCTAGACTGGCACTTCGGATTAAAAGAGACAGCAGTGTAGTGTGTCTCAGTTAAACAGCATATTTTTTTTTTCTATTTGACCATTTTTCTACTTAGTACGTCTCATTTTTTTTTCCTCCAAAGCATTCTCTGCTGAACAAACAAACAAAAAAAGAAGTAAACTGGTCACAGCACCAACCATGCAAATGGCTCTGAGGTCATTAATCTGTGTACCTAAACCCTCGTGCTCAAACTCACTGGCTACATAAGAATCACCTCACACTGAATAATAATTGGGACAATCAAAGAATGGTGTGCTTTCTTATGTAACTAAAGGACAAATATACAGCATATTTCAAGGTGATACAGAGTATATATTCTTTTATCTAAGTCACTGTAGACAGAAGACATGCAAGCAACTTTTAGTGTGTGTGTGTGTGTGTGTGTGTGTGTGTGCATGTGTAACCCAAAGCAGATACTCTTGGAGCTCTTCTTCTCATCATCTTATCCCCCCTTTGCATTGGTGGCCCACACAGAGCTACGATGGGCAGTCTTGTGTGAGGTCAGACTCACCGCAAAGATCTCATCTCAACCACAACATATGATCCTACGCCCCTCTGCCTCGGGGATTTCGCCAAGGCTTTGCAAATCTTTGTTCCAATCCTCAACCCTGGTCATATTAAAAATTTAAATATGTATATACATATGCAAGTACTGTTTCACTGTTTTGACAGTGCAGAAAAATTCCAAATGGTCGCATTAACCATTATTTTATTTAAAATATTTTATCTCAATTATATTTTATAATATGAAACACACTTACTTTCTTTTTTTTTTTCTTTATTTTTGACAGACAGAGAAAGACAGAGTATGAGCAGGCAGAGAGAGGGAGACACAGAATCCAAAGCAGGCTCCAGGCTCTAAACTGTCAGCACCTAGCCCATCGCGGGGCTCAAACTCACGAACTGTGAGATCATACCTGAACTGAAGTCAGACACTTAACCCACTAAGCCACCCAGGTGGCCCAAAACACACTTACTTTCTGAATATATTTCTTTTATCAATTTTATAATGGTTAGTAATGTATCATTTTGTCATAATAGCTGGTCAGATTCAAAATTTATTACTGTCTGTACTTTATTTTCTTTTCTTAGATCAGTATTAAGTATTCATTTGACATTTAAAACTTGTGTATATTTAAGGTAGACAATTTAATTATTTTATATACACATATATTGTGATGTAGTCACTATAACCAAGCTAATTAATACCTGTATCACTTCAGATAGTTACCATTTTATTTTTTTTAAATGCTTATTTATTTACTTTGAGAGAGAGAGAAGAGAGAGAGAGAGAGTGAGAGAAAACTTGCATGAACTAGGCAGGAGCAGAAAGAAAGGGAGACAGAGAATCCCAAGCGGGATCCACTCCCAGTGCAGAGCTCCCACGATCATGGGATCATGACCTGAGTTGAAATCAAGAGTCAGTTGCTCAACCTATTAAGCCACTCGGGCACTCCACCATTTGCTTTTCTTCTTTTTCTTTTGTGGTGATAACACTTAGGATCTACCCTCTTAGTAAACTTTAAGAATACAATAAAATACTGTTAACTATAATCACGTTATTGTACATTACACCTTCAGAGAAACACCATACCCCTTGACCAACATCTCCCCATTTCCTCCTCCCATCAGCCCCTGATCACTACCATTCTACTCTCTGCTTCTCTGAACTTGACTGTTTTGGATTCCTGATGTACCTTACTTTCTTAGTAGGAGAAATATAGTATTGAGAAGAAAACTATTTTGTCCTCAATGACTTATCCTCGGAGATAGACCCTTCAGGACATATGATGCTATTGACAATGCCCACAGGGATGCTGATACAGATGTTTGTCACTAGACATTCTCACCATGGAGGACAGGTCATCAGAAATCCACCACTCCGAGTGTTAAAGACATAAGTAAAGGTGACAACCGGAACAGTACTGAAGTGGCCATAATCAAAGCACAGAGAAAGATTGAAATCTATTGAACAATATTGTATCATAAACTTTCAAGTTGCTAAGAGACTAGACTTTAAATGTTCTCACACACAAAAAAAAGAAATGGCCATTACAGAACACGATACACGTGTTAGCTAATGCTCATGAGTAATCATATTGCAATATAAAAATGTGCCAAATTAACACATTGTACACTTTGCTGATGGATGTGGAGTATGTCCAAGTACAGGTATCCCCCCTTTTTCTGAAAGTTTGCCTTACACCACTTTGCTTTTACAAAAGACCTGTATTAGTGAAAAGGGGTGCTCACTTTTGGAAAGCAAGGGATGCTTGTATTATTTTGATATAAAACAGTGATAATAGTTTTTCTTATCAAAATTAAGGGAATAGAAAACAATATAAAGAAAAGTGAGTCCTATCTATGTTTTTTTTTTCCTCAGAGAAATCAACTCTGCATCCTGATGTGCTGTAAGTCACATTTTGAAATGTAGACATTTGATTTAAATAGAAAATG
Organism: Panthera pardus; assembly: GCF_024362965.1. Lineage (NCBI taxonomy): Eukaryota > Metazoa > Chordata > Mammalia > Carnivora > Felidae > Panthera > Panthera pardus. The sequence continues at coordinate 10,497,041 of NW_026526765.1, forward strand.
TGTAGCACATGCATTCTTGTTTCAATCTGTTTATCTCTTTATTTGCATCTGATATGTCAACTTATCAAGAAGCTCTTCAGACAAAAATGGGACTTGTGAATTAAAATAAATGCTCATGAGTTTCATCCATCATGGACTGTCATAAAGCATGAAGATAAGATCTAGAAAAGACCAATATTTAAGTTTCTGCTTGGAGATCGACTTCTCTGGTCTTGCCAATGTTCTTTTACATTCTCTTTCTTCCAAATCTGGCAAGTATGTGATACCCTATACAGTGGTTTTTGAGAACAGAACTTGAATAATAACACTTTGTCGGTTGATACTTGCAAAAACTAAAAAGGGTTTATTTCTTAACTACAGACACAGTCAAAAGTAAGGGAGTTCTTGTTAGACGTTTCAACAAATTGAATTTTCATTAATATGATTATGCAAAATAGTAAAATATAACTCAATTGATGTATTGATTCAAATTAAAGAAAACAGAAATTTAACTGATCAAAAATATATTAATTTTTGTTTCTTTCTAAATTAAAATTTTAAAATCATTGGTACTTTAACAAATTTCCCTTCATTTTCACTAGGAGTTATTTTACAAATTTATTCCAAAGAAATAATTACCTAATGATCATTGAAGGTTAAGAAGGATGAATATTAAGTTAAACAAATATTTATAACCATTAAATTAATATAAATTTAATAATAAATGTTATATAAATATTTAATTTTTCTCGGTAAATAAATTATAATGAACAATCATGGGAAAAGCAAGAAAACATACTTTGATTCAAGGAAAAGAGGAAATTTGAACAGAACATATTTTTATGGTTAAAAAAATAAATATATGGATTTCTTAAAGCTGTTTTAATTTATAGGATGGCAAGATTTAAAAATTCCTACCCAAAAGAAATACTGAAATAATAGGACTATTAACAAGGTTATAGTTTAAGTTTTAATGAGTTTAATAGTTAATTTTCAAATCTCAATTGCTTTTTTATATATCACAAATGAACAATTGGAATCTGAAATTTAGGTAATGACATTTACAATAGCACCCAATAAAGTGATATACCTACGTATAACTCTAACACAAATGAAAAATGTTTATATGCAGAAAACTGTAATACTCTGCTGGGAGAAATCAAAGATGATCTAAATAAATGCATAGTTAGTTTTCATGGATTTTAAGACTCACCAGTATGATATGAATTGCTCACAACTTGATCTATCGATCCAACATAACCCCATTCAAAATTCCCAAAAGCTAGTTCAAAGACAGTGGCAAACTGGTTCTTAAGTGTATATGGAGAGACAAAAAACTAACACAATACTAAAGAAAAAGGACAAATTTGGAAGACTCATGCTGCCCAATTTCAAGACTTCCTGTAAACTGCAGTAGTCAAAGCAGTGTGATGTTGTTGAAAGAATAGACATAGTCAATGAAACAGCAGGGAGAGCCCAGAAAGAGCCAAACAAATGCAATCCATTGATCTTTGAGAAAGGAAGAAGGGTAATTAATGGAAGAAACTTTTAGAACAACTGGACTTGGAAAAATTGGATTTCCATATACATAAACACAGACCTAGACACAGACTTTACATCATTTATAAAGATAAGATCAAAGGGACTATAGATGTAAAATACAGAAATACACAACTTCTAAAAAGCAGCAAAGGAGAAAATCCTATAGGTTCAGTGATGAGTTTTTAGATACAACATCAAAACGTTAGTAAATGGAAGAAAAATTGGGTAAATTGGACTTTATTAAAATTAAAAACTTCTTTGAGCAAAACATTATTAGGAAAATGAAAAGACAAGATACAGATTAGGGAAAATATTTACAAAGTACTGGTAAAGAAATTATATTACAAAGTACACAGAGAACTCTTAAAAATGTAATAAGAAAGCAAACAACCCAATTAAACAATGAGCAAATGATCTAAACAGAGAAGCCTCACACACACACACACACACATGAAAATATACAAGTGACAAGAAGAATTAAATTAGATCAAAATAAGGAGATGGTAAAAATAACTACACACTTAGAAAAGCTAAAACTCAATAACTAAAAATACCACTCACAGGCGAGCAACAGGAATTTTCCTTCATTGCTGGGGCGGGCGGAGGCGGGGGAGTTGGGGGATCCATCATGGCACAGACACCCTGCAAGACAGTTTGGCAGTTTTCTATAATTTTGTTTTGGTTTCCTCAAAGCTAAAGTTCTATCATGCATTCCAAAACTCTTGCATCTAGGTAGTTGCCCAGCTAATTTAACATTTAAATTGCCACAAAAACAAACAAACAAACAAAAAAACCTGTATACTGGTGTTATGGAAGTTCTATAATAGAAAAATGAATTAAGCTGTGGTACATCCATACAATGCAACAGTAGTCAGCAGTAAAGAGAAGTGAGCTCTTGAGCCACAAAAAAGACGTGGATGAATCGAATGCATACTTCTAAATGAAAGAAGCTAATCTGAAATGCTACAGGCTATATGACTATAATTACACTGCATTCTTGAAAAGGCAAAATTAGAGAGACAATAAATAATGCATGGTTGCCAGAAATTATAGAGAGGTAAAAATTGAATAGATGAAGCAGAGGAAATTTTTTGAGAGTAGCAAAACTATTTTGTACCATACTATAGTTTTGCATACACAACACTATGCATTTGTCAGTAACCACAGAACTTTCCAGGATGGAATCCAGAATGTGGCACAACAATCAAAGTGTATTGCAAATGCATGAACGACCTCACTGAAGTGGGTTAGGGAAAAATGTGCTGACTTAAGCAAGTTTGGAAATGAGTTCAAGATGTCCTGACCTAAGCAAGTTTGGAAATGAGTTCAGTGTAAGAATAAAGGGAAAATAAAATGGTGTCGGTCTCATTGAATAAGGCTGTTTTCCGTGGGGGTGCTGTTTAACAATTCTGGTGCCGCTGTGCACGTCTACTGGGATTGAACAGCTAGTTAAAAGGGTAGCTGATGATGGAGAGCAGATTTCTCACTGTTGGAGTGAGAGTTCATAGGGAAGTGATCCAGGGGCGCCTAGGTGGCTCCATCAGCTACACCTCTGACTCTTGATTTCTACTTAGGTAATGAGCTCACGGTTTGTGGGTTTGAGCCCCCAGTTAGACTCTGTGCTTGGGATTCTCTCTGTCTTTCTTCCCCTCCCCTGCTCATGCACTCTCTCTCTCTCTCTCTCTCAAAATAAATAAATAAACTTTACAAAATTTTTTAAAAATTAAAAAATAGGGAAGTGATCCATGTGGCAATGGAATGGAAGCAAAGTCGGTATGAATTTATATAAGTCAAAATTAATATTGAATGTCTAAAACAATAATCTTAATAATGTGTCATTAAAAATATGAAGAATTAAAACTCATAGAAAATTATCACAAATGCAGGAGAAAATGAGTAGACAAAGTATTCTAAGGTGCTTACATTTTGTACAAAGAGGGTAAGATAAAACACCCACCATATATTTTCTGCGAGCAATATGGGGTAATGAAAAATTTTTATTTGAATTAAAGTAGCAAAAGAGATTAAAAGCAAAGAGATAAAGAGAACTGAAGGATAAGGAGAAATAACTAGTAGCCAGAACAAAGAAATAATATAAAATTAATGTATAATTAATTACATATAAATGCAATTAAAATTAATATTTTTAGTTACTTAATAACACAGTTCCAAAATATATAAAATAAAAATCAATAGAACTGAGAGGAGAAATAAACCATTTCAAAATCTTAGGGTGAGATTATTGGAAAACAAATAGCAAAGAACTACAACATTAAAAAAACTTGACATCATAAAGCATTAAATTCAAAAATTCAGAATATTTTTCAAGCCCAAATGTAATATTGATATGAAAAAAAATCATGTCTTTTGTGATGAAAAATGAGTCTCAAAAATTTCAAATAATAAAAAAAAATGTTCTCTATGTTGCTATTAGGCAAGAAATCAATTAAAAATAAAGATAATGAGGGGCCCCTGGGTAGCTCTGTTGGTTAAGTGTCTGACTTTCGGTTTCAGCTCATGTCATGATCTCACGGTTCATGGTGCATGAGTTTGAGCCCTGCATCAACAGTGGGGAGACTGCTTGGGATGCTCTCTCACTACCTCTCTCTCCCCCTTCCCTGATTGTGTTCTTTCTCTAAATAAATAAATAAATAAACTTTTTTTAAAAATTAAAAAAATAAAGATAATGAGAAAATTATCATATGCTCGGAAATCAGAAAACATATCTCTAAGTGTCTCACAGTTACCTAAAAATCTATGATACAAATTAAAAGATAGTTTAGTTGATTAGTAATGAAAATGTGAAATGTCAACACGTAGGAAGGGGAAATAAACTTATGCTCAGTACGGAATGTAAAATACTAGTTGTTTATAAAAGGTGAGAGGCATAAAATCAATACCTAAGCATAAAGCCATGGAGAGAGACTATGAAATTAAACCCAGATGATAAAGAAAGGAGAAAATAATAAATGTCAATATAGAAATTAATGAAATAGAAAAAACAGACTAAAGAACATGAACAAAGGAAGTTAGTTGATTTTTTATAGTTGTTTTTTTTTTTTTTTGAACAAACAAGAATCTGCTAAATCCCTGGTGATATTAAACAAAAGAAAGAGAAAATGTATAAGTTAATAACAGAAATGTGAAAGATACCAACAGATTATTTAAACAATGAAAAGATTCACAGGGGCACCTGGGTGTTTCAGTCGGTTAAGCAACCGACTCTTGATTTCACCTCAGGTCATGATCTTGGGGTTGTGATCATGATCAAGCCTCACATTGGGGCTCTGCTCTGATAGTGCAGAGCCTGCTTGGGATTGTCTCTCTCCCTGTCTCTCTGCCCCTCCCCAGCTCAAGCTCGCTCTCTCTCTCTCTCAAAATAAACAAACAAAAAAGATTCACAAAGTGATCTAATGAAGACTTTTGTGCCTATAAAGAAAACCAAATGAAAAATTATGTGAGATTCATAGTATTAATCTAAGTAGTTCTCTACTGAGATCACTAACTCCATGTTACAAAAATTAGTAATAATAAGTTCTTACAAGGAAATAAGCAATACCTAGTGGCTTTGGTCAGCAAAACAGAGTTGCAAAGTGCATTGTCCAAATTATGATTATCGTCTTCTGTAAAGAACAGGGGCCTTTGTGTGAGTGTTCTTAGAACTAGAGAGAGAAAATCCAAAGAAGGATAAATCATCAAAGCAAGAATGGGCCTGATCCAGAGAAAGCTCTAGAGCTTGAATTTCACCACAAAATAGGTCTCTCCTTTGAGTCAAGCACCTGTCCCTTTAACCCTGTGTCTTCGGCCGAGCTCTGTTGGGGGTGAGCATTAGGGATGCACAGAGTCTTTCCCTGCTGGAGCTGGAGCGAGGATCTTGGTTGGCTTAGGCACCGCTCTGGGAAAAGACAGCTGTGAATGCTCAGCATCCAATTCTCCAGGCCCCCTAGTGAATGGAGCATGGGCTGGAAAAGAGGCTTCAGAAGGGTGCTCAGAGCATCCTCATCAAGAGCCTTACCACAACAACGGGTATCTTTCCTTTCTCTCGTCCATTCTATCAGTGATTATCCAATGAGACCTACTGAGACAGAACTTCATGGAATTTTATCATAAAGCCATCTTCTAGTTATTCCCAGGTCCCACAGGGACGATTCATTCAATCCCTTATAATAAACACACTGTGTTCTCATAGTCTCTGGATTTGTGATCACCTATATGTGTTTTTCTGTTTTTTCAATGTGGTCTTCTGATAATTTGCAAATTTTAATGGCATGCATTCTAGTGACAGTAGTAAGGCTGTGTCATACAACTTTACACAGTGACACTTCCGGGTTGTTTGAAATTGACTACATGATAATTTAGCCCCCTGCCCTGTTCCTTTAGGAGCTGGGCTATTATTCACAAAGCTATGCAACCACTTGCGTAAAGCATCCACAAGAAAATGAATGCTCTTTGTTTCCAAATACACACTGATCCCCATGCACAGACATGTACTCACAGTGACATACCTCATCATAATCTCAACATGGAGAAAATCTCTAGAATCGTATTAAATCCCCCTTGCTCCTCAAGCGATTAAAGAGACTGTGTCAAGATATTAGAGCACTTACTGTAGCCCATCTACTAGGCAGCCACTTGAAACGGTACTAATGGAGTATTGCCAAATAAAATATTTTATTATATCATACCATATTTATTTTTCTTCTTGAATATCTGTTATTTCTGGGCTTTGTTTTAAAGCCATTTTTGTTTCTTTTTCTCTCTCTGATATTGCTTTAGAAGTTAAGGTCTTAAAAGCGAGCCATGCAATGCCCCCAGAGCAGAATGTCCTCCCTTCGGAGACCACTACTGATGAAGAAAACATAAAAATATGTCAAAGATCCATTTTCTTGTCTGCCTTCTCTCTTTCTAAAACAACTCCCAGAGAATGAATAAACGACAACAGGGGACATTTTGAAACCTTTACTTAATATTTTTATTAAATAGCATTATTTTTCCATGTAGACATTTAGATTTTAACTGACAAAACTGATGTGATAGAAATGTTAAATTACAAATTAATGAAGTTTAGCCAACGTTCTCCCTTTTATAGCACTTCTAAGTGGAAAACATTTTAGGAAAACTGAAGACTTTATCTACAACATAGAAAGTTTGCAAAAGCTAACTCCATCAGCCAGTGCCCAGGACTATGAGGTCATTGCTTTTAAGAATTTTCCTTGGTACCTCCTGCCAGAGTCTTTGTAAGTGGCAGTCTAGTCTGAAATAACATGTTGGCTTCGTGGGTATAGGCATTTAGCAGGTCACTTCAAACAGTGGCGATGTGATAACAATTCTGGCAAGGTAATAAATAATAATTAAATATCTTCAATGATAATGAATTCTATTCACTTCTCTAAACACTTACTTGGTTTACACTTAATTTACACTTAATTCATTTAAGTAAAAAAATTTAAAGTAGATGTTACAAAAGTCAATATTTTACAAATAAAAATACACAGAGGGCTTAAGTAAGTCACCCAATTCATTAAGCACTGAAGCTGAGATTCAAATCCAAAATGAGGGTGTTCCATTGGAGATTTTCCTTAGAAAATTGATAGGTCTAGAAAAACTGTCCATTAGTCAAGGAAAACAGTAGGAAAGCCAAATCTGTGGGTAGAGGAAGGGGAGAAATTAGGTAGAGAAATATTTGACGGCATAGGAAGTTGCAAGCTCTGTGCTATCCACAGGGTAGAGAGATCCAAAGTTCAGGATGTGGATTTCATCAAGAGTAGTACATGGTCTAGAACAATGGAACCATCAACCCAGAATTCCATGCAGAAGCAAAACTTGCAGAAGACTTAAAGTAAAAGAACATTTTTTGTTTGATTTCATGTTTGTTTTCACATACTAGTAAACAACCTCAAATCAAATCAAGCCATTAGGGCTCAGACTTTCTTCTTGGTAGTTGTTCTTTCTGCCTCTTGGAACTCCCTTCTGAGTCATCTTTCCTTTCCATAAAAATAGCTCATGAATTCAAAGAAATTCCTTAGACCTTTCTGAAGTCATTTTTTTTAAAGTAGGCCCCATGGCCAGTGCAGAGTCCAACATGAGGCCTGAACTCAGGACCCTGAGATCAAGACCTGACCTGAGACTGAGGGTCCAAGGCTTAACTGACTGAGCCATCCAACATGCCCAGATCTTTCTGAAGTCTTAACAAAGAGTTTTACATCATATCATTGGTTATATTTCTATCTTATTTACCTGATAGCAACCTGGATCATACCTTTGCTTTAGAAGCTATTATTTAGTTTGAGAATTGTGTCGTTTGGAGAGAGTGAGAATGAGAAAGGGTTTTACATTTCCATCCAGGAGGCCCTGCTTTTTTATCTTTAGTCCATCTCCCTCTGTCTGTATCTTTCCTACATGTCAGAAAGAAACCAGTTCTGTCTGGAAATCTACTTAACTACATTACCAAGTCATTAGGTACATACCCTATTTTTCATGCCTTGCAGGTTACAGTGTTGCCCCATTACCACTACTAAATAACAAGGGTCTTCTTTTCTCCAGTTTGCAGTTTACATTCTCCTAATTTCCTTTCAGTTCCTTCCTGATGGCCATCTCCATGGTCTGATACTTTTACTATCATGCTTGGGGTCCTTCCCAATTTTACTAACCTTTCCTCAAGGTTCCTCAGGCTATGTAGTCTTCCATTTGATAATTAGTCTGAAATCCATTGCCACATATGACTAAAAGCAAGAAAAATACACTATTTTTCCAGATAATAGATTTTTTCATCTTATTTCATGCCATATATTTTGATTTTGGTATTTAGGCCCTTTAAAGAATTGCTTTTATTGAATTGCATTTTGTGATTATACTACCTCAACACAGGTATAAAACCTAAGAAATGACCACAAGGAAACATATTTCAATATTTACAGTCATTACTTACACATGACTAAACATCTTTTCCAACAACCCATAGTGCATGCTTCTCACTGAGTAGTATCCATAAGAAAAATAAAACTCCTGTGTCAGAACTAACAGTTTACATTCCATCTAAATACCATAGGCTTTACTTTTTTTTTTTTTGATCCTAGATATCTTTATTGCTAAATTGTGTCCAACGTCTAAGAAATAAGGAAAAACTTAAGAAATAAGCTTTTCCCCAAGTCAGTCTTATCCCAGGCTTGACCAATAGTTCCTATGTTTATTTCCCATTTGTTTTAATTTTGTCAAGCATTTATTTGTTCCACCTGTAGAATATAGAACTGTGTAAACTGCTCAAGTGATTTTAGGAACTAAGCTAACTCTAAACAGGAGATCCTGTGACCGTCCACATGTAGAATTTTAGAATAAAACTAATATGCTTTTCCTGCCTTTAACATAATGAAACAGACTTGCCCTATTATCCAAGTTATTCCATTCGGTCCTTTCTTGGGGACACCGTTATTAGAATTTCCGATGCTGTTACGACTGTGTTCAGCTCAAAGCCCAACAACCCTCACCATGTCCAACCTACTGCCAGAGAGCAACCTTATATCTTCCTAAGTACAATTTGATTACAACGCTGTCGATGCATGTTTCTGTCAATTTTTAGTACGGTTGATATCTGCACAATCTCCTTAATTTGATCCAAATCAACAGTCATGGTCTCCATCCAAGCCCCTCTAGTCAAAGTATACTTTAGTAGTTTCTAGACTTGAAGAGATTAGAGTCCTGTAACAGGTTAGACAAACATAGCATGCCTAGGATGTCAATCCAAACAATTAATTCTCAGTTGTCACATAGCTGCACAAAATTAACATCTTTTTATTTATGCATGTCTTAGAAGTAAAGCTTTACTTTTAAAATGACATATAATCTGCAATGGAGGAGAATAGAAGCAAGAACCAAAATATATTATTGATATCTTTTAATAATATGTGTGGACATAAGCACACATTGGTCGTCTACATAGGAAGTTAGTGTCTCAGAATCAGTAATCCGATGAATAAGATACGAAGGAGAAGCTGTTTGAACTGTATTTTTCAGAATAGTTGTAGTTGCCTTAGGGTTTTCATCTAGAAATTGCTTTAAATCATATAAACTGTAGTAAAGAATTAAAATTACATATGTATTCAGGAATTTAATTTTAAACTTACAAAAAACAAATACAAACTGAAGAAATGAAATGAGCCAAATGTTTAATGTTTAATTGAAGAACTGAAATGAGCAAAAACTTGGTGTGTGTTGAACAAGAAGCATTGTATGCAACAATCCATGCTGAAAATTCTCATAGTAATAGAATCCACTTCCTTCTACAGACACAGGAGAACCTTCAGAGTAGTATTAAATGGAGATCCCAAGTTGTAGCAGGACTTTGGAAGAAAAAGTAAATTCCTGGATCTTTGCTTGGATATGTTTTCTTTTATTCTTTCATGTGTCCTGCAATCCATACATACGTATTATACACCTACCCTGCTGTTTAGTTCTCTATCTATTGCATGAATAATATTAAATTGTCTTTCACATTCAGTGCTCTGGGTCTTTATTTTCCCAGTCTCCAAAGATTTTTATGAACACCTGTTGTTAAGAAAACGATCTTTAGCTATAGAATCAGACATATCTGTATATAAAAACTCACATTGCAAATAAGACCAGAACTAGCCTAACACTTAGAAACACGAAACTAACATGGCTCATAAAAGGACATAAGAAGATCAATCAGAATCGTTGATTTCATATGAAATCCAGAAGAATCAATAAGATGAATACTCTTCATCATAAAGCTTAAGTTAGGTCATAGAGTTTAAAGAGATATGAGACAAATACTTGTAATAAAAGTGAAATTACTGTGATAATTACTCCCGTAGAAGAATATACAGTTCACAGGGTCATCTGTCATGGGGCCTAAGTTTAGCTATCATAGAAAAACTTAGTGAAGAAATGAGCTATCGTCTTCATCTCCTAAATAGAGCATTACTGCAATAACCATGAGAACAATAGATTTTGATGCCAAAACATATTTTAGGAGAGTAAAAGATACAGGTGTTTTTAACTATTCAGCAACTAGAATTGTACCAACAATTGCTTAATCTTTTCTGGTATGTTTGATCATAATTATTAACTTCAAACTTTTTTCGTCTTCACAGCTGTAGTAATATCTGCACGTACCAAACATGCACTTAGCAAGCATTTAGGTATGTCAAAATTATATATTTATAAAACCACCTCTGACTATATTATGGGACATCTGGAGATAATACCAAATTTATTATTCTTTTACCGTGTTTTTTTTTTATGTTTAGTTTTGAGAGAGAGCGCGCGCGCACGCGCTCACGCGCATGGAGGAAGGGCAGAGAGAGAGGGAGACAGAATCTGAACCAGGCTCCAGGCTCGCACTGTCAGCACAGGACCTGGCGCAGGGCTCAAACTCATAATGAGATCATGACCTGAGCAGAAGTTGGACGCTTAACCAACCGAGCCACCCAGGAACACCCTCTTTTACCACTTTTAACGCAGTTCCTTGAAAATAGAAAATAATCCATAACCCGTGTATTTACATTAATCAATTAGTTATTTACACTGCTTGCTGAGTACTGTGTAATACGTGATAGTATGAGAACACAAGAGGAACAAATACAAAACAGAGGGCAAAAATTTCTCAAGGATAATAAAATTTGAAAAGAACAGAGAAATCTCATAATTTTAACATCTTTGTCTTTAGAACTTTGAAAATACTTTCTCATTCAATGGTGATTAATTTTCACTAGCAAAATCTCCATGGAATCACCTGTCATTTTGATGAGTTACTGGGTAGAATTGTTATTTACTCCCCTTGTGCAGTCAATCAGCAATGCTCATTCCTTACCCAAGTCGTATTAGCACATTACCATTTCCAGAGCAAATATTAATCAGCAGGTATTATACTATGGTGCCTGAATATCATGAGCTAAGTTGTACGGAATTACAAATCACATTAATAAAGTAGAACTCTACAGAGATTGTTGATATATCGCAGTTATAATTCTGCTCTTACAGATCACACGTTATATTTTATTTAGGTGAGAAACACCCCTAAAATAAATAAATGAAAGCTTACTCTGCTTGAATAATTTCAATTTAGAAATGAATGTGTTAACATGGCCCGTGAGTCACTGTCAGTCTTCTCCAATTTCTCTTAGGAGGAGGGTAGGATGTACTCACTTTATATTGTACTGCCCTCTGGCTGGTAAAACTTGCTGCCAGAATAAGAGATTAGTTAACATTCAACATATGTTAATTAATGTACTTTATTAAATTGTGTTATTGTTGCCTTTATTCATTCTCAGTACTTAATTCATTGCTGTAGGGGATATAGAAAAACCATTAGGGCTTTCCAAATCATCAAAACCTCACACAGCAGAGTTGGATTTTAAAATGTAGAATCCTTCCTTTCACCTCTTGCTGCTTAATATTATTATTTTTTTCTCAACATGTGGAAAACCATAATTTAAAAATGTATTATATCAAATGAATAAGGCAACTTCATTTGCAAAATATGTGGGGGGTTTATCCTAGGAAGCTCAATTGAATCTGTTTAAAATATTCTGTATTCAAAAGATTAAATCTTATAAATGTACAATGCTTGGGAAAGCGTTTAAATTAGTGACATATATACTCAGGCATACAATAGAACTTTTTTAATCCATGTAGTTTATTCCTTTCCACAAAACATGCTGACTAATGTCCAGGGCAGGCTAAGAACTTTCTGTTAATGTGCTACTCTGAAGTACAACAATGTACAACTATTCCCACCTGGTGACTTATTACAGTTTCCAAGAGTCAACTGCATTAGGTCTTAATCCATTTATATCAGTCAGGGTAACCTGGGGAAGGTTGTGGAAACAACCCCAAAGTCTCATGGCTTTCCCCAAAAGCTTACTTATGGAAAGTCTGCTGTATGTTGCATGACAGGTAGCTATCCTCCATCAAACACCTGGACTGATTTCATCAAGATACCACAAGACATCCTGTCATTTGTGTTTTCTTTTCAATGTCTGTGTGTGATTTCCTGGTGCGTGGAAAGAGAACAAGGAGAACAAACAGACCTTCCAGGCTTCATGCAGGAGTTTACACACAGTCTCCCACAACACATAATCCAAAGCTAGTCTATTACATTGTACCAAACAGACTGTAGGATAGGTTGTGCTGTGCAGGGGGATACATGGATATTTGGTGAGCATTAAATGTTCCTTCTAGTATCATTGTAATGACGTTTTGGGGTGATGGTGGGTTGGTCCAGGGCCAGTGCCAAGAAAGAATTCTTGAAGATGTCTTTGGTGCAAAAGGGTGATCTTATTAAAGCATGGGGACAAGACCCATGGGGAGGAAGAGCTGCACTGGGGTTGTGACAGATAACTCATAATATACCCTTAGGTTGGGAGGGGTTCAGGGGGTAAGTCTCTAAGGTATTTTGGAAGCAAGGTTTCCATGACCTTGAGGGGCTAGCTGTTATTAGGGAAACACCACTTAACTACCGTTTAACAAAACCCCAGTGACGAGACCCTTCAGATATATGGCGGGGGGGTTGGGGGGGTGGCTAAGCTTGGAGGATGATTGCCAGCATATATCTTGGGGCAGTTGAGATAAAGGAAGTTGACTTACAGGATCCTTGAGGTTGGGATAATGTTAAGCTAAGGTTCTCTTTTGTCGCCAGCAAAATGTCATCCTTGAGGCAGCTGAGCTTCTAGAGGGAGGTCACTCTTCTGGTCTCAAGGACCTGTCAATGGGCTATAGGTAGTAAGGGAATTTAATTTTTCATTTGCCTTAGTGTCCCACATTACCATGGCAAGCACCTAAACCCCTTTCCTTTGTTGTTGGGTAGCCAGGAGTGTCCGAGGAATACCACACAAATTCCACCTGGGTGTGTGTGTTGGGTGTGTGTGTGTGTGTGTGTGTGTGAGAGCCTGTATTTTGCCCTCAGCTTACCCCAACCTCCTTCATCAATTGTGTAGTTTGATCAAATTTTAAGAAACATCTTAAAGAAGAGTGAAAAAATTGAAATATAGCTAGCAAAACATGACCATGTTGGAATAACTTGCTGAAGGCTACTTGATGAAAAAAGTATAATATCCAATTAAGTGTCAGTAAGATTTATGTAAAACAAGTAAATAAAAATAAGCAAAAAGCACTAAATGGATTTAAATGGATTGTGAATGATTTTAACTTTTCATTAAGCCTTTTTTAAAAAGCACATAATCCTAAATGGATGCATTATAACTATTTGTGCAAGTTGCATGAAAAATAAGACTTTTATAATCAGACTCAAATAGACTCACATTAAAAGAAAGGGCCTTGTTCTTATGTTCTATTTATAAGTGAAAATGATTTAACTTAAGATAGAATATTTGGCTTGCATGTACTATTGGCTTTACTGCATTTTATTGTACATGTATTTTAAAAGATAGCAGTCTTATAGACTTATTTTTAATTTAATAAATTTAACTTTATTTTAAAATCTATTTTACAAGTAACTTGCACCTGAAAAGCTTACTTAATTTATTAACTTCCTTAGCATATTGGGTTTTTTTTCCACAAATCCAATGCATGGAATCTAAGTAAGCAAAGTCATGTGCCGTAAAGTTTTATTTCAATTCTAAAAACTTACTAACATACATAAAGATATACAATCAAATACTGTTTTCAACCCATCTGTTAGCATTTGTAAAGCATTTGACTGTCATTTGTTAATAAACCTGAAAGGATATAAGTGAATAAGACTATAGAAATAATAACTTAGAAATTTCTATGATTAATTCTGCATTCTTAATAGGACCATATTTTGTTTATTTTTCCAAATAATGTAGCTTTTTTCCCTCTATCTTAACACTGAGATTTAAAGAACACAGAACAACATGAGACATTCTGTTACATGTTTAAGATAAATTTATACATTTACAAGTTAACAATGAAGAGAACTTATTAATATATATTAAATTGCCAAGAGATATGTGAGTACAAAATTAATTTATAAAATCATCCTGCATATACAAAATTCTCTTTGGTTCAATACCCAGAAGGATGACATTAAAATAAAACACAAAACAAGTTTCCTTTTAGCTTTCTATTGTTTTTCTCTCCCTCTTCCTTCCTTCCTTCCTTCCTTCCTTCCTTCCTTCCTTCCTTCCTCCCTCCCTCCCTCCCTCCCTCCCTTCCTCCCTCCCTCTCTCTTTCTTTTTTCTTTCTTATGAATGCAAAAATATGTAAAATCCAAATGTGTAAATATTTAGAATAAAAATGAAAAGACATATGGAGAACATTCAGATTTGAATTTATCTCCCTCTTCTTTGCAGCCAAATTACATGAAATGACAATTGTGAAAGTAATTTGCCAGTATCCTTCCTGGGTCTTCCAACATCTCCCCACCTTTATCAGGGAAAACAATTGACCAATTTTGCTTTTCTCTACTTTCTATTCAAATGCTAACATTAATCAATCATGTCAATTGAACATATTTAAATTCTACCTAGAGTGAATAGCATTTGAATTTCAATTGATATTTGGGATGCACACTCAAAAAAAAAAAAATTGAATTCATTTTAATCTGGACTGATATTTGGGTCAGGATCAAACCTCCTGCCAAAGAGATAGGACCTTCACTTTTTTGTCTTCAATTAACGTCTCTTCATTTTTTAGGATAAGGGGAAACATTCATTTCTGGGAAAGAATGAACATAGAGCTGAGATCACAGCCTCTCTCTCTTAATGCTTGGAGCTTGTGATTGCAAATTCATAGCTTCTGTAACTTTGATGGAAAATTTTGAATTGGAAATATTGCACTGCGATTTCATAATCCAACAGAAGAAATTTGTTTGAAAATAAATGATATAAGCACAACCTTCAAGAGAACCTCCTGCATAAAGCTTGTAGTGCCAAACAGATTTTAAAAGAGCCCTTGCTGGCTGAGCAGGCTTCCCTGTGGTCTTGTGGGCAGATCTGTTCCCAGTGGCTAGGAGAGTTTCCTTTTATTGTTTCTGACAAGCATGGCAGTCTGGTCACAGGTGTAGAAGACAGTTGAAAAAAACCAGAAATATACAAATTTTGGCTGACATTTTAATTACATTTCCATAGGCCTGGAGTCAATAAAATTAAGGTTAAAATTAAAGACACAGGAAGTCATCTAAAAGTATTTTTTATATTGTTGGCAGTGGGAAAGCTGCCTTTAAAAAAAAAGCGTTATTTGCTGTGGTTTCAATGTCAATGGCCCACATAACATTCTCACCTATAGTAAAGGAGATTAATAAATGGTTAACACCTTCCATCCATTCATTTATGTCTGCATTTAGATCACCGGGAACACCTCCTATATGACAATGCATAGGAGGGACTAATTTTTTGTATGTGGATCAAAATGGTGTGATCCTCTTCTAATATTTAATTCCTATTTTTCAGAATTCTCACTCTCTGGCCCTTTTAAAACACCCCCCCAAAGAGTTAACACATGAAAAAGTGACTATATTAGAGAAAGAAGTAGTTTTGCTAACCTACTGAAAGTAGTTGTGTAAATCTACATACTGTAGAGATTCTAAGCGCAAATGTCAAACAAACCAAGAACACAAACTCCCACAAATGTTAAAAATGTTTGTAAGTCACTCATTAGCCCATGTTACAGTTTAAAAATTAGAGGCAGGATTTTCACATACTGATAAATATCAGAACACTTGTTGACTGAAGCTTCCTCATGAAAATCATACTCTAATAATCATGATGATAAACCTACGTATATTACATGGAAAAATGTCTCCTAATATCTCACAGTGGTGTGATAAAATTTGGAACCCTATAAGTCAGAGAGAGAGAGGGACAAGCCATCTCTGTGCTCACTCACCTCACCAAATCTATTTATACATTATACTTCCTTTCCCTGCTGAGATTTGTTTTGACTATCACAATGTAGAGTAATTAATGCAAAATCTCCTTTCTTCCTTCCTGGAGGCTGAATAAGTTAAAAGAATGCAGATAGCAGAATGGAAGCCTCAGATTCCTTCTAAGGCATTGTCAGCAGGCTAGGAAGATCAAAAAATTAAAAGATGTATTCCTTCCTGAATGCTCTGATTTCCAAGGTGCTTCTATTTCCATGACAGCCTGACCAGGATTTATTTCTAGAAACTTTGCTTTCTGACATATTTTGTGTTCAAATTCTTAAATGTTTTAATGTCTGTAAATACAGGAGATGATACCTTAATAGTCAATATTAATACCTCTAATTATAAATAAGTTATAGGAAACCATATCCATTTTTAGAAGATAAAGAACATGGTAATAGATTGTAAAATCTTCAAAGTTTAGGAAAGAAAATGTAGGGAAAGAAGGACAGGCAAAACTTCCCATGATAAAATGTCTATAAAGTCGTAGTCCATGTTACTTTGTGAATCCAATTGTTTGGTATGATTGGAGGACCTGACTTCCCTTTGTAAAAGGACCAGTTAATTTTCTCTTCCATTCAATGTTTTTGTCCATTTTTGGTTCAGTTTTTGTTTCGTTGTTGTTTTACGGGTGAGGTAGTGAAAGGGACAATTTTGCATGTTGTATCACCAGAGGAGGAAAAACAATCCTATACGTCTGTGGCTATCACAGTTTAGGATTGGAAAAAAATACAATGACCTCTGAGAGAAGCCAAGTAACTATTTCTATTTCTAGCAAAAGTTATTGGATAAATTCAGTGATTAGGGAAACTTAATCACATGTTAGAAACAAACCTAACTTCTTAGATAAATCTCCAGAAAACAATTATCAAGTTTCAGAAACTTACAAATCTCTCCTGTGAACAATAAATCACTGAGGAAGATTTAGAGACCTGGGATGACTAGGTGGCTCAGTCAGTTAAGTTCCCAGTTCTTGATTTCGGCTCAGGTCATGATCTCAAGGTGCGTGGGTTCGAGCCCCGTGTTGGCTCAGAAGCTGCTTGGGATTCTCTCTCTCCCTCTCTCTGACTCTCCCCTGCTCCCATGTGCATGCACTTTCTCTCTGTCTCTATCTCTCAAAATAAAAAAAAAATAATAATAAGCTTAAAAAAAAGACTTAGAGAATTATCCTAGGAGAAAATCTGAAATGTTTTGGGGGTTAAAATTTGGAGTGTTTCTCTTGACTTTTGGATAACTTACTCCACTTCCCTTTCACTACCTCACCCCCTGATACATGCTGATTTGCATCATCCCACAAAAAGTAAAATATTAGAACTTCAGATGAGGCAAACTATGTGAATGTTTGATGTTCTTGCTATTGTGACTTAATCTTAAACTGGGAAAAACAACAATCCCTCTGACTATAGATTCAAAAATGATATACAAGGCTCGCTGCATATGCGGAAATTACAGAAGCTTAAAGTAAACAAGTGAGCAAGTGCCCTCGATTCACTCTCTGTTGTCTAACCAACAATTCCTTAAATATGAAAAGCAACACTTAGGCCCACTATGTCACATGAAATATCATCGTTGTTAAATTCGACTTCATTGTGTAAGATGATGACAGTTACAGATACTCTCAAAGAATATTTTCTTATGCATGAACCCAAGGGTTCTTTAAAGGGGAAATGTGTGCCAAAACAATTTTATTCTCTCCCCAGGGTCCGCCTAGTACTGACCTCATTATAGTCACACCAAACTACCGGTCACTATTTATCTGCTCATATCCTGTTCTTAAAACACTCTCAAACTGATATCAATAAAGCAAAAGAAAATTGGCAGAGATAACGTTTCTTTTGGAGGATTTGCTTCGACTTTCTGTTTTGGTTTTGTTGTGTCTTCTCATATTTTCCAGCTAACAGGTGCCTTCGGTAACAATATAATTTTTTTCATTCTTAGAATGCAATATCAGGATTTTAATAGCATTTTTTGAGAGTAGAGAATCTTCTCTTAGTCCATCTAAAAATAATAGAGATTGTGCATCAAAACAGACAGGGCAAGAAATACGCTAACTATACCTAGACAGAGAATAGCAAGTGCTGGCTTGTCCTTGAACGCTATGAACAGATGTATCCCATTTTATGATCATGCAAATTCATCTCGTTTCAGCAATTTCACATTTGACTTTCCAGTTCCAACTGTGGATTCCTTGACTAAATAAGATCCTGCTTATCCTGCATTTCCTAATTGTTAAAGGATAAGTCCAACAGCTTAGCATGAAAGAGTCAAAAGTTAAACTGCTTCTTCAGTGTTGTTTGCACTGTGAAGAATACTGGCCAGCATACTGGAAATCCGTTTTGAAGAAACCAAAAGTTTCAGGTCAAGTGGGTTTTCAAGAAGTGGGCAGCAAGAACCCCTGGCAGTCTGAACTTATACACTCTGGCCCTGTCAGGTGAATAGTCCCATTTTCCTGGGCAGTTTTCATTTGTTTGATAATACCCACCTTTTGGAGAATGAGCAGCATTTTACTAGAAGAGTTAGGATTGGAAGAATTTATCAAAGGGCTTGAGAAAATGTGGTTGTTGCATTTCAATAATATAATCATAGCAATAATAATAATAATAATAATAATAATAATAATAAAATATGCAATGAGTACTATTTTCTGAGTACCCATGCCTACACTGAAAAATGTAGTCATCAGTTTATCATTTTCCATTCACTCCTCTCTCTCCTTACTGCTGTAGGATATCTAGCCGGAGCTTCAAAAGAAGTGATGTAACTTAGCAGCACTGTGCCCTTTCCATATTTCTCATGTGATCTCTCTCTCTCTCTGCTGTAACACTGTTGATTGCCTCCAAGTGATACTTCCATCTCCCAGCCTATGTGACAATAAACTTTCTTGGGGTCCCTCCTACCTCTAGGTTACAGCTTCTAGTATCCTTTGTGAACTCACGTTTCCCCACTAACTCTTGAAGTGAATGTCAAGTACCTGGTGCATCTAACTTCTCTATCAAATCAGCATCACGGCTAGAAAAGTAACTTTGAAGAGATGTCTAAACCCAGACATATTTCACAGGGACTTTAACCCATCAAATATGACTGCAGTCATTACAGTTTCTGTGTGAATGCCATGTTTCAGTCTGGAGTTTCAAAACATTTTGGTGAAAATTATCATAGCATATTTTTTTTTCAGTGCTACATATTTTATACAGCATCTTCCCAGCCATTTTCTTCATTAAATCCTCAATACTATTACATAGTAAAGTGACAACTTGCATTTTTAAAAACTAAATTAACTAAATTTTGCAGATTAAAGGCTGAGTCTCAGAAAGATTAAGTTACTAATGCAAGTTTGGGTATCTAACACTTGCAAGAGCTAAGAATCCAATGATCTTAGCTCATTTCACAATGATATAGTGTCAATAAATAAAACAGAAGATGAAAGAAATTCCATGGTCGGTTAATATGAAGAGATTAAAACCTTCAAGAGTTGCTATTTAAGACCTAATATTATAATTCCATGTGAACAAAAGTGGTTTAAGTTGATTATTGTCCTTAAAAATTATGGTATGTCATAGTTTCCTGAGAAAAAAAAGAAAGAATGTCTTAGAAAATATATTTCATCTAATGCATTTGTGATGAGTTATCCTAACAGTAGGTATCCTTTACATGATATGATAAAAATGGCACTTGACCCCTGTGATCTTTCCCCCACCAAAAAAAAAAAAAAAAAAAAAAAACCCACATAAACCTCATCTAATCATGAGAGACATCGGATCTACCCCAAATGAGAGACAGTCTACATAATTTCTGTCCATTACTCCCCAAAATTGTCAAGATCATTAAAAACAAGGAAAGTTGGAGACACTGTCACAGCTAAGTGGAGTTTAAAAAGCCATATAAACTCAATGTAATGTGTCACACCTGAATGGGAACCTGTCACATAAAAAATACGTTTAAAAAAAGTACACTAAGAAAAATATAAGAAATCTAAATATATTAGGTAACCTAGGTAATAAGATGTCAATATATATTGGTTTATTAATTGTAACAAACATGCCATTCTAAAGTAAGATCTTAAAGGGAAAACGAGTTTGAGGTATCTCTACTATCTTTGCAATTTTTTGTTAGTCTAAAACTGATCTAAATAAAACTGATTTAAAATAAAAATTATACCGAAAAAAATCAAAAAACCTTAAACATATAATGGCGGTCTATGTCTACACAAAGCAATCTAAATGAGAATGCTTACAGTGGCTTTAGTTGTAATTGGCACACACTTGAAAGAGCCCGAATGGGACTTCAACATGGAAACTGATGAAGTGGTAATTCATATAGTGAAATAGTACTCAGAAATCACAAGAAATGAGCTACTGACAAATCAAATGCACTATGCTTATAGAAAAAGGACAGATCTGAAACGCTACCTCATGTGTTTCCATTTGTTTATCATTCTTGTAGAGACAGAATTATCAGGACAGAAAACAGATTAGTAGTTACCAGGAAGTAGGGATGGGAATTTTACAAATAAGAGGGTATGGAAACTTTGGTTATCAGAACTGTTTTATAGTTTGATTGTGGTCATGGTTATATAACTAATACATTAAAAAAAATCACAAAAATATTCATTACAACGGATGAATTTTACTTTATATAAATTACATCAATAAAAAAAAGCAGAAAAGTGAGTCACAACATAATGTGTCACTTTGAGTATTATGATGTGTGGTTATCTTTTGAATAATAACATGAAAGGATTAAAGTATTATTAGTCAAACATTTAGGGAGACTTAATAGAGGAGAGCCATGACAACTGGACAGGGGCAAATTTTGGGAAGGATTTTGACTCTTGGAGTCATTAAATCCTAAAAAAACAGGGGCGCCTGGATCGCTCAGTCGGTTAAGCGGCCGACTTCAGCTCAGGTCATGATCTCGCAGTCGGTGAGTTCGAGCCCCGCATCGGGCTCTGTGCCGACAGCTCAGAGCCTGGAGCCTGTTTCAGATTCTGTGTCTCCCTCTCTCTGACCCTCCCCCGTTCATGCTTTGTCTCTCTCTGTCTCAAAAATAAATAAGCATTAAGAAAAAAAAAAAAATTTTTTTTTAAAAAATCCTAAAAAAACAGGATGGCATGTGCTGGGCAAACTCCCCAAGTGAATGCTGTAACTTATTTACCAAGTTAATGATAAGAATCTTATTGTGAGACCACTTGAAGGGATTTGTCAGACCACACTTTTTCATCAGTGCTGAGGACAAAGCACTAGAGAAGGGGATTAAGAATGAAGAAGCATCATGAAAAGCCAAGAGGCAGTAACAGAATGGCGACTTACAACATTTGTCATGGCTACCACAAGATAATAATATTGTTCATGTAAAAGATGAAGTGTCCCAACTCAACTTCCTGCATAAATTCACTTTTGCTAGAAAAATGAATAGCTCCTCTCAATATATTCTATTAAAATCTACAAGAATATTGCCCCAACCCAAAAATATATTACAATTTGTTTGCAAGCTCTTATGAAATATTTTCCTGTCATGAGCAAAAGAACAAATAATATTTGTTGAATTTAAAAACACATCAGAGATGTTTAAGCCCTTGAAAATAAAGATGCACAATCAAGGTATAAAATATTTAATAATGGCTTGCTAATTTATGCAATTCAAAATTGCATGAGAAATAGAATTACAATCCCATCAGTCAAAAGGAAGAATGAGCTCAGAGTATTATTTAAAATTCAAAAGCACGTTAAAGGGGCAGGAATCTCATAGAGTTAATTAGATCAGAGGATTTGCTTGAAAGGAACATAAACTCTGCTATGATTGTTATTATGAGAAAAATGAAGAAAGTTACATTATTGGACCTAAGAGGTTAATAATTTATCAGTCCAACCTCTTAGAAAATGAATTCATTTATTAGATAAAAATCTAATAATTTTGATTACAACTGAAATCAAAGAAATGTTTAAAATTAAAATGGAATAATAGAAGAGAAACAAAGAAAAGCAATTAGAATTAGAATTGCCAAACCACCAATAGCTACTGTTCACCAATAATTCATATGTGGCGAGCACATGATTGCCAGTTGAAATGGCATCTTATCTTTAGGTAGTACATTAACATTCCAGACATTATCAGGAATTCTGTACAGCTCATCCCATTTAATCCCCAAAATAACAAAATAAGGTAGTTTCTGTCTTCATTATCCCAGTTTTACAGATGAGGATATCAACCTTTTATGTCTTTCCCCAGATTCTGCTATCTGAAAGTCCACACTGGATAGTTCTTCAAGGTGTAGACGATCCCGTCATCCAGGGATCACTTGGCTAAACTTGTGTATTAAACCCTGCGAAGCAGAATATAAGCCTGATCTTAGAATAGTCAGTGCTAAATGTGGTTCAATTTTCATCTTGCTTTCTACTTTGTTAAGATTTAGTTAGATCTCCGTTGTCAAGAGAGGGTATGGAATAGTAGCTAAATCGGAGTCTCTGAAGCTAGTCTGCTCACATTCACAAGTGTGGGGAATAGAGACTACCTCACAGCAATGTTTAAAAGATTGAATACTTAACATTTACACAGGCCGTAGCCCTACATAAGTAGTTCATTGTTACTGATTTACTTCTAATTCATTTGGATTTATTTTTTTTACTGATTTTAATAACACGTAAAGTTAAGGGCTTTGCTTACCAATTTTCAACCTTTCTTCTTCTCTAGTTTGGTCACTGAAGACTACCCATTTTAGTTGCACCCCACAAGGTTTGGACAAGGGAAATTATGTCATCGATATCTAAACATTTACTAATTAACAATATAATTTCTTATTTGTTTGTGGAGTTATTGATCATTCACTTATTTTTTTTCTAAATGTCAAAGAATGATATATTTTCAGTTACCTTTATTTGTTTTTCAACTTAGATGCATTGTAATCACAGAGCACTTCGTTCCTTTGAAAATATTTGAGACTTGCTTCATGTCCTTGGATGTAGTCAATTCTCAGACATATTTCATGTTGTATGTTTATACAACAGATCTAGTTTGTTTAGTGGTTTGTTCAAATCTTCTTTGATTCTACTGATAGTTTTGGGCTCCTTTGCTCAACTGATTATTAAGACAATAAGGACAAATCCCCCACCATGATGGTGGATGGTTTATTTCTACTTGTCCTACTCCCAGAGTTTCCTATATAAATATAAGCTATGTCCTCAGGTGCATCAACTTGTTACATGTTTCTGATAAGGTGAAACTTATTATTGTGCATTGAATTCTTTTGTCTCCAATGATGCTTTTTGCCCCCAGAGTCATTTGTTATCATTTGATAAATTTCATCAGCTTTCTTCTGGTGTGTTACCCATTAGTATTTGCCTGATATGTTTTTCAACTTATCCATTTCGATTTACCAACGTATTTGCTACTTTATTCTCTTCTCTGAATTCTTTTAATTTCAGGTATCCCATGTAGCATCCCTTTCATTTCTGCCTTAAGAAAATCCATTATTATTTGCCATACAGAAGGTCTTGGATGGTAAACACTCAAAATTTTGTCTGAAAATGTCTTTATATTACTCTCATTTATGACAGATATTTTTATCTGAGTTCTGGGGTTTTTTTCCCCTCCCCTAAGCACTTTAAGATATTTTTTTTTCACTGTCTACTGGATTCTATTTTTGTGGTTGAGAAGTAAGTCAGCTGTAAGAATAATTCTCATGCCTCTGAAGATAATCTATCTTTTTGCTCTAGAAGCTTTTGGAAACATAATTCTCCAGCTGATGATCTGAACTTTTGCTGTGATATATTTAGGTAAAATATTCTCTTTACTTATCCTGCTTGTTATTCTTGAGTTTCCAAAACCCTGTATACTGTTTCGTATCATCAGTTTTGGAATATCTTGTCACCTTTTCTAACTTCATCTTTTCCCCTCTCTCTCCATTTCTTCGAAAACAGTGATTACATATGTGATAGTCCTTCTCACCGTGACTTTCAATTTTCTTGAAACCATTTTTGAAAATCTCTTCACCTCTCTGCATTGTATTCTATATAATTTCTTTAGATTTATCTTTAAACTCACCCATGTTGTCTTCGGATGCTCCTAATGTACAATTAAACCTTTCCACTTACTATTGATTTCAATTACCTTATTGATTTTTTTCTTTAGTTTCCTTTCAAACCTATTTGTTTTTATGTAGTTCTTGTTATAAATACATTTTCAATAACTTGTATTTCTTTAAATATTTTAATATTTTTTGAGATTTCATTTGCTAATTCTAATATCTGATATTGTTACGGAACTCATTCTGTTTTCTACTTTATCTGCTGGTCCTGAATAATGCCACTTGTACCCCTGTGTGTTTTGTGATTTATGGTTGTGAGTTTATATTTGTGGAAGTTTTTCATGGGAATTATTTGAGGTCAGGTTTGAAATTGAGTTTCTCCAGAGAAAGTTTGTTTTTGCTCTGTCAGCCATTTAGAGGCATTACTGGGCACACTTTAAATTAATTTTTGGCTCTCATCTGTTTCATATTACCTATGTATGAATCTGTGATGCAAACGTGCAAAACCATTTGTGGACATGTGCTTTGAAGATTTTTTTTTTCTTCTCTCAAGGACAATATTCCTTACAAATCATTGGAAGAGGGAACAGAGGATGAATAGAACTATTTTAATATTTTGCCTTAGTATGCTGATGTTTTTTGGGAAACTTCTTATATGAAAGACTAAGAACCCTGCTTTTTCTCTTGCTTTTTCTGCAGAATAGGAAGGCCGTTCAGGTCTATGTTGTGACAATTAAAATTTGCATTTAATTACTGGAATACAATTATTCAACAGTCAACCATGGTTCTTTTATAAATTGCAGGAAAAATCGATAGAGTTTTAAATCACAACTTGCAAGGAAAAAAAAAACCCTATCTCAACTCTAATCAAAAGTGGCATCAAAGAATCAGGGAAACATGAAGGTAACATTGAAGGAGCAAACTCCTGGTGGCCTCATTAATCCTTTGAATGCTATGAGAATCTATTGGTATCAATTTTAGTTGTTGAGAGTTTCTTTGAGAACTTCCAATTATTTGTGCATACTGATAATTAGAGTCCTTCATTCTTTGTCATCAGAAGTAATTTAAAAGAGAAATAAAAAATTATGTTTTTAAATAAAATTAAAGTCCTTTTACCTTGAAAACACAATACAAATTCATTACACTTATTTTTATAAATCTTAAATTCATTGTGGGTCATCAGTGACATTTTCCTATATTTTAAAATGTTACTTCATTATTACTCATTATGACTCATAATTGTTTCTAACTGTGGTACAAAAGACTAGAAGAATCAGTAAAATTTAAAAGTATGGAATAACCTAAAACAATAATAAAATTCTAAAAGAAGTTATGATCACTCAGTTTTTTTATTGTGTTACCCAAAGTGTTACATAATCTTCCAAGAAGTTATTAAACAAATTGGAAACAAGATTTTGTAGTCGTATATTTTTGAATTTTATCCCACATTGTTGAGAATTCAAAATTTTCCATATTCTGTATATAATGGAAAAAATTAAAAATTGACATGAAAAAACATACTATTACTAGATGAATCAGGAGATGAGTATAAAGAAACAAAGAGCAGCCCCTAGACTCTAATAATGAAGGTCAAATTAATTGTATCAGTGAATTCAGACTGAATCTTCTGCTGATGATATTCTGAACAAATTTTCTCAGACTCGGGAACCAATGAATGAATACCCCCGTTTCCAAGAACAAAAATAAAATATAGCATTCTCTCAGTTAGAAAAGACTCTATCTACAGTTATATTTAAGATAATTATTGCCACGGGGAAACTTTAAAAAAATATATCCAAATTTTTCTCCAATAAAATAAACTATAGCTGGACGCTTGTTAACTACGCTTTCATTTCCAGCAATGTAACTGAGTTTTATGTCATTATTTTGAAAATGCAAGAATTTTAGATTAATCTACAAAATGCACACTGAGAGGGTAGAAAAGCACCATTTGCCATTTTTGAGATGGATATTTTTATTATCCATTCACATATTTTCTCTATAAAAGCAACTATTCCCACAGTTCATGAAACCGGAAGCTCAACTTACACTCTGAGCTACTAATGTGTGTAATATATAATGAATTATGTTGAGCTTACAGAGAAGAATCAAAACTCCACCAAACCTCTATAATTTGCAGTACACAAAATGAAAGTTGAAGAAATGTAACTTTTCCCAACTCTATGACCCACAGCTGGCACCTTCTTTAAACAATTTTACTATATGTCAGTAGGGACAGGATCAAATAGAACAAAGCAAAGAACATCTGCTTGTGTTTGGAAGATTATTACCAAATTCAGAGCATTGTTCAATAAAAGATACTGAGGATGTAGCTGAATTCTCGCACAGAGAGATGGGACAGCGAGGTTCTTTGTTCCAGGAAGCAGTTTTATTTCTGCAGGCAAGGGCTCAGTGGGCTAAGACCCAAAAAAGGCTGAGCCCCTGAGCACAGCAGGGTGTAGCCCTTTATGCAATTTCTACTTCTTTGTCTGCCGTATGTGGTGACACATATAGTCTGATAATAAGTTAGAGTTGTGTCAGTTATGCATACGTGTATAGGAGTTGATTGGGCCATGTTGCACATTGCTTTCTTTGTTCTGAGAAGGCTTCCTCCACGTTCCTTAGGGAGGGGCTCCACCACATTCCCCTCTTTGATGCTCACAGCCCCTATTTTGGGTCAAAGAGCATCATCTTGGTTTAGAGGTTTATAATTCCATGATGACATCACATGTGTGGCCATTTTCCTTTTGACCATTGCCTCAGTGAGGTTGGAGACAGACCAGGGAGCTGAGCAAGGCAGGATTAAGCAAGCTCCCAAAATCAAGAGAATAATACCCATGAAGGTTTTGAATGCCCCAAGAGTTGAAAACCATCCTCCAAATAACTCCCCTGTGTCCTAACTTTTTAAGGTCTGGACTGGGACATGAGAAACATTTCTTATTTGATCTGTGATCTCTTTTATGACTTTTCCTTCATCATCTATCTGGAGGCAGCAGTTGCTCAGGTTAAACTTTCCACAAACTCCTCACTCAGAAGCAAGCAAGTAATCTAAGGCCAAGCAATTTTGATAGATTGCATTGCACATTTGGTTTGCTGCTTGGCTAGTAAGTTAAGAGCTCTGGCAGTTTCATTGGTTATAATTTTGACAATTGCTTGTAGTCTGATTATGCAGTTTAGCATGTGACTGGGAGTGTGCTACCCCCAGAACCCACCCTCTGCCCAGCTGGCAGGGCCATAATATTGAATTTTACCCTTGGGAGGCCATTTATCATCTTTCCAATTGCCAATTTGTAGGGCATTTCTTTCGAGTCTCCCTGTCCCCATACACTTGGACTCCCAAATGTTCCTCTCTGGCAGGTGGGATCAGGAAGAAAGATGGACAAATACTTCCCAGCACACATGACCCTGACCAGCCTGAGGGAAGTACGGTACAGGCTGTCCTTCCACATATCCAGTATAGTCCACCTGAGGCCTGCCACTCGATGGCTGCATCAACATTGTCCCAGGCCTCTCAGAGATGAGAGAAGTAGACAAGGGGAGGGGGATCTGACTCAAGGTGATCTGGGGACCCCCACCATTGGGTTTCCTAGGCAGTTGAGTTATAAAATATTTGGCCTAGGCACATTAACTTTCCAACAGAGACGGTGAGCTTTCTTCCCCACCAGGCAAGACAGTTTTTCCCAATAATTGAGGTTTTGAGGAGCCAGACCCTGGTAGTAGGACTGGGGTATTGTGTTCATTACAAGGTTCACGGGGATCTAATTCTCTAGCTTCTCATGGCCATTGATTCCCCATTTCAGCTCCCCCTCATACATAACAAGAAGAGACCTTTGGAGTCTGGCTATAGTCTCTGCTAGGGCTAGAAACATATTTTTTCATTGTGACAGAGACAGGAGAAGGGCCCTCTTCCATTTCTTTGTAAAGGAATGAAAGACTTGGTGGGTCGTTGGTTTTCTATTTTGAGTCTCCTGGGTTAAGGATGGTGACATTAACAGGGTTATAGAGTCCTGATTGGCAGTTTGACTCAGCCACACCCTTTTGGAGGAGGGCTGTTTTGTTTTTAGTCTGTCAGGTGGCCCACATGACACAGCTCCAATACCGACAGAAGAATTCAGGTGCCTGGGGCCAGGAGCCACACACACCAGACCTGTCACACATTTATTTGTCATTGAGTTGGTACTCTCCTTCCCATGTCAGGCCTCCCCATGGCAAACCATATGGCAATGTGTCACCTACGGCTGTACATATATCAAAGAATATAGACACCGGCCTATTTGGATTGGTAATTTGAGTTTTGTTAATTAGTCGGCACACACTGCTGTTGCCGGTCTTGGGGTGATTCCGGACCTCTGGCCATTCCTCTGCTGGGGGGCACTGTGGGTCGAAACAAGTGTATTGACTCTCCCGTTGCCAGATAGAATAGGTGGTCTCATTGTATCTGCAGGTCCCCAGGACCTTTCCCTGCCATCAGAAGTGGGTGTGGTTTAGTAAGTTCCAAGTGACTCCTTGGCCCGACCTGGTTATGCAAATACATGGGTCACATGATGAGGAATCTAGGTCTACAGACGGGGTCCGGATTAGAAGCAACTAATACCAACGAAGCGTCCTAGCCACAAAAGGAAGGCGAGTGCTAGCAGAGATGTCTCACCACACTCCCGGCCAGCTGGGGCGGCCTCTGATAACCCTATGGCCAAAAGTCGAACAAGAATCGCAGTAACAGTGAGAAACAAGGGGTGACAGTGCATCACGGTACGGAAACAGACATAGAAAGTAAGGACAGTCTGTTTGTTCCACCGGACCATCGATTCCTCAGGCTCCTGCTGTGTGTACATTAGTCAGCTTCCAGAGTGACTGAAGCAGGGCTGCAGTCTCCCAGAGCCTGTGGGGTTGCAGATTGCTTCTTCCGTTTGCTCAGCTTGCACGGCATTGATGAATCGGGAACACACTGCGGTTTTGAGATGCCGGCTTCACTCTGCTGTGATGAGTCCAGGGATACACCTCGTCTACCTTTACTGCAGTAGGGGTGGACAAAATGACAGTGAATGGGCCCCTCTAGATGGGTGTTAGGGGTTAGGCATTCCATTCCTTCACCCATACTGCATATCCTGGTTTAAAGGGTGAGCGACTGTGGTCAGAATCACAGATAGTTGCTCCCTAACCCAGTGATGTCAGGTGGTTAAGTACAGCCAAGGGCCTGCATCTGTTGCCTTAAGATTAGACTGCCTGTCTCATTTAGATACCCCCTTATGCCCAGGATAATGAGGTAGGGCACCCATAAAGGATTTCATAAGGGGAGAACCCCATCTGCTTCTTCAGCGTCCCATTTGCAGCTGCAGTCTGCCTCCCTGAAGGTCCCTTATCTCTCCCTGCCTAAAGTTCACCCTTTCCCTATTTATTCCTCCCCCTGGAATAGGGCCCTTAACTTCTGTTAGGGAACAGGGAAGATGACGGTTCTGGCTTCTTCAAGCTGAAAAGGGACGGTGTCGGGGGACAGCAGTTAGTCTACCCAGTGGTCAGTTGAGTGGCCCATGGTATGATTCTACAGGAAGGCTGTCAGCCATTTGGTGGCACAAACATTAGCAGACACAAAGAGAAAAACATAAATATTATACTGACCAACAAGATGGCATCTTAAGATAATGTGTCCAGTTCCCAAATGAGTCACACAATCCAGGAGAGACCCTGACTTTATCCAATTATGCCCGAAGATCATCTATCAGTTCTAAAACTCTGTGAGAATTATCAGTTATATGAAACCAACACATGTCAGGGAATCTCTCATAACCCAGGTGATGGACGAGCAGTGAGTAATCAATGGTGGCTCTATTCTCCCAGAATCTGCGGTAACTTTAATTGTTTTCATTTAAAGCATCTAATGCTTGTGAGGTGTCTTTTTTACAGTTTTGCTGAGTATAAGCAGACAGCTTGCTTTATTTCGAGGTATAAAATGTTTTCAAGAGCTGGGCGTCCTACCAGAGAAAGAGTCAAGGCACCATTTACAATTATTAATTTGCAAACTTTTAGGTAAGCTGAACCTGGATATTATTTTATAAAGCAGAGCTTTTATTATTTTTTTGTGCCTTCTCCATTTTTTTTAGGGCAAGGCCTCTACCGAATTAGTAAAAGTGCCAACCCATAGCAACAGATGTTGGAATTCCTTCGACCTTGGCATATGAGTGAAACCTGATGGTCAGTCTTCCCCGGATAGCTTCCAGTTCCTTGATTATCTGGGAGAGCAAGTTTGTGGTTAAGAAGATTGTTTCTAAGACGTACTTCACAAGCTGATACTACTTGCTGAACTGTCCTTGACAAATTTTTCCCAGTAAACATCCTTTGGGCCATTTGATAAGTTTTATCCCTCCCTAAATAAAAGGCCTGGTGCAGTGCTCTAACAATCTTTAACTGTGAGCTCAGTAATAGTAATTGCCCCTGCTCAGTTTGTAACCATCCGAGGGCTAGAGACAGTGTCCATGAGTCAGACCCCAGTTTATTTCCTTGGGAGAGTAGGTGGGATTGAGTCGCCTTTAATAATTGGTACAGCGGGCAAGCTATTTTCCTGAACCCTGGTATCTACAGCCTACAATATCCAAAAACTCACACAATTGTTTATCTGTCCTGGAGTTAGTAGCACTATAGTCTTTAATTCAGTTATAATGTCCTTTACTAGCAAAGGCGTAAGAGTCTCTGGTATTCTCAAGGAAAAGGAGAAAAAATTAGTTTTTCTCATACGCATCCCAGGGGATGAGAGAAAAATTTAGTTATAAGTTTTCCGGAGATGCCTCCAGTCATTATGTTGTGTTTGGATGGTTGGCCTGGAGTGGAAAGGAGGACAGACAAGGTGGCTCCAGTATCAACAAGGAAGTGAACTGGCCTTTTAGTTACCAGAGTTTTCCAGAGTTACCCGAGGCTTGAGGCTCTGGGCTTTGGATAGACAGTTGGGGCCCCAGGCCCCATCAGTCCCTTTCGGGGACACAGGTTATCTGAGCATTTGCAGATGGAGGTCCCCGAGAGCATTCAGACCTCCAGT
This sequence comes from Panthera pardus, assembly GCF_024362965.1. Lineage (NCBI taxonomy): Eukaryota > Metazoa > Chordata > Mammalia > Carnivora > Felidae > Panthera > Panthera pardus. The sequence continues at coordinate 10,528,475 of NW_026526765.1, forward strand.
GGCTGTCTCCACACAAGGGGCATGGCTTGTGGGGCTTTGACTTCTGTTGTCCCTTCTGCAGGCAGTCTCGTTTCCCGTGCCCTGACTGCCCACATAAGTGGCATTTGGTGCCAGGACCTCAGGAAGTCTGATGTGACATAGTGCATAAGGCCACAACTAAGGCCTCAGATTTTTCTTAAGCCTCCTCTCTTGATTGTTTGTTTACTTGTTTTATTTTGATCTCGGTTGTAATATACTCGATTGTCAGCTTGTAAGAGCTCCTCCAGGGTCCCTTCCAGGCCAACAGCCAATTTTTGCATTTCCTTTGAATATCTAGGGGTGATTGAGTGAAAAATTTGTCCTTTAAATTCATCTCAGCCTGAAGGGTATTAGGGGAAATAGCCATATATTTAATGACAGCCTCCCTCAACCTCTCCAGGAAGGCCATCTGGCTCTCATTCTGTGTTTGTAAAATAGTGGCTAATTTAGCATAATTTGAGGGCGTAACCTTAGACCTCCTTAATTTTTCTAAAGCACAAGCTTGGAAATGGTGGCAATACCATTTCTTAATGGGATGGTCATACTCCCAATTAGGATCTTAAAATGGAATTACCTGGGCCCCAGTAGGAACATGGAAGTCCCCTATAGGACCTCCAGCCCCATGATAATTTTTTTTTTTCTCAGAGTTTATGGATCAAAATCATCCCAGTTTTTCAGAATACATCCCAAAGGAGTATTAGCCTTGGTTGGGGAATTGCCCATCTATAGGAAAAAGGAAGAAGAGGCATCTTTTATCTTAATTTGCCATAGCTGGTCAGGGGAAGCCTCATCTTCTGGCCCTGCATTTTGTCTGGCTATCCGACTGGCAGCCAAAAGCTTTGTCAGTCTCACGAGGTGCTAGGAGCAGTCACTCTTATCCAGGCTTGACCCTACCTCTGAGAGCTGACCTTGTCTTCTCTGATTCCTCCTGCCCCTCCGTTTTCTGCCTGTGGGACTTTGGTGATATTGACTATGACCAAGCAAGACTTCCCTGGTTGTAGAGGATGTACTAATTTTATTTTGGCCCCAAATTTGTAAACAGTAATCCTGTTTACAAATATATTTCAAAAGGCTGGCGAAAACCAATTTTTGTGAGGGTAAAACTGGCTGTCAAGGGGGCTAAAAGGGCCAAAGCCGAGGTCTATTCCCTTGCCTTTTTCAGCAGTACCCACAGAAATACGTTCCAGTCATGTGGATATCCATTTTAGAGTATCTAGGTTGTTGCTAATTGGCATACATGGGGCTAAGTGTAGGAAAATGGCTCCTATGTATTCCAGTAAAAGCCCTTTATGTATCATAGTCATTTATCCTTTGTATGGCACAGGCATCCATTCCTTGGTTAAACAGAAATAACACAAATTTGGAACATTTGGAAGCTGGCAGCAAGAGCATTGTCACTGTCTCCTCAGCCTTTGGATCAAAGGAGGGGCAATTTCAACCAAGGCTTGGGTAAAACAACTCAAAAGGGTGTATTATTCTGCTGTCTGCCCTTTTGGTTGAAATAATATATTTTTTTATACTTGGGCCCTTGGTCAGGTCGGAACCTTCCTGCCGTCTGTCACATTCACACGTAGTCACCCAGTGACTCCAACCCGCCACCCAGCACCCAGCACCTTAGAGTTGTGGTTTCATTCCTTATTCCTTATGGAACTAGTTGGACAACTCTGGGAGGTGATCAGGGTCCCCTTTTGCCTCTTAGGGGCAGGTCTACCCATACGAACCTGAGTTCTTACCAGTCTGATGGGTGGCACTCCCTGAGCTGATTCCTGGGCCTCACCGGGTTCTGTTGTGCATCTGATGTTCTGACCCTGGCGTGCTGGGAGGGGTTAGTCTCCTACTGATCAAGTGGTTCGCTGGCACCAGGCAACATCACCTCTCCCAGGGCCCCAAGGCTCATACCCTGGTGACAAACGAAGTGGAAACGCACCGTGTCTGAATCCTGGAAGCAAGCCCCCAAGAAATGTAGCTGGATTCTCACACAGAGAGATGGGACACTAAGGCTGTTGATTCCAGGAAGCAGTTTTATTTGTGCAGGCACGGGCTCAGCAGGCTAAGACCCCAAAAAGGCTGAGCCCCGAGCACAGGAAGGTGTAGCCTTTGATGCAATTTCTACTTCTTTGTTTCCCATATATATATATATATATATAGCCTGATTGGACACAGTCCAAATTACACAGTCATCACAGTCATGTCAGAACCATTCATACATGTATAGAAGTTGATTGCGCCATGTTGCACATTGCCTTCCTTTGTTCTGAGAAGGCCTCCACTGCATTCCTGAGGGAGGGGCTCTACCACAAGGACACATCTGCCCTTGGTCTAAGTAAATGATTCTCAATTTTCCTACATTGTCTCTTCTATCCACTTCCTAGGAGCTAATGCTCATCTGTTCTCGTGCACCTCTAGAACTTAATGAGTGATTCTGAAAGAGGCCGTTACCACATCCACAGATCTTAGATGAATTTAGAAGGAGAACTTAAAATTCACAAGTACGAAAGATGTGCATGGCCAGCTGTGTTGGCCTTGGTTCTGTTTCCCCAGACACGTAGTCCCTCCTTGCCTCGGCCTTTGGTCATCTTCTCTAGTATGCCACTAAGTGGTAACATTTACCCATTTCCTTATCCACTGATGTCAGCTTTGTTGTGAACTCGAATTCACTCCTAGCTCATGAAATTTACTCCTGCCCCAATGGTTTCTCCTCTATGTTCCTGGGAGTGCTAGTGAGTTATACCCAATGTTACCAATGTCCTGATAGGAGACCTTTGAATGGAGCCCCTTTGCTAGAGCTGATATGGATTCCTAAAGAAAATAGTTCCAGAATTCTCCTTCTTGCCTCATATTTTACGATGCCCAATCATTGAATATATCCTGATGACCTGCTCACTTCCTGTATCCAACAAGCATTTACTGAAAGCTTATTATACCAGGACCACTTTAGACACGGTCTTCACCCTCAAGGAAGTCAAAGTACACGGCACTCGTTCTAAATCTGGACAATATATAACAAGTCAAACTATAGACTCCTTGGCTTTCCACAGGCATTTTAAACACATAAAGCCAACGGATCCCATAAATGAAAGGAGATGGTGGGGAAACTATAGGAAAAATTACTCTCAGTGAATCTGGTACTCATTTATATGTAGGAATAAACAGGCAAACCATTGACAATGGAGCCAATTACACATGGTAAGATTTTATTCATGAAAATAAAGGCACTAGAGGTGAGAGGTTACCCCTAAATTAGTCTTGAACTAATTTGGTATTAGTTACACTTTCTTTTCTGGTATTTAGCATGGGCTGAGTTTGTCCAGCTTTAGCTGTGCCTCTAAACAACTTACCAGGACATTGAGAAGGAACACTCTGGATAAGTTAAAAACATGGTCTCTGGGGTAAGCTAAGTGAATTTGAGCAAGCCACTTAACTGTGAGCCTCAGTTTCTCATCAGTAACATGGATAATAATTGTGCTTACCTTTTAGGGATGTTGAGATGTCTAAAATGTATTGCTATGCTCATAACATTGTCCACTCCATAATATAATAAATGCAAGCTATTATTTTTTTTCTAAGAAAACATATTTGTCAGATGAGTTTCTGAAAAACTGAAAGGTTATTTTAGCATCAAAACATTTTGTACTATAATTTAAAGATTTTTTTGCATAACTTCCTAACTTATTGATTAGAATAAGTGACTGTAGTTTAACCTCTCCTGAAGGCTTAGGTTAGGGGTTCTTTTCATGGTCATCAATTCTAAAGCCCTGAGATGAATAACAGGCCCATAATTCATTGATACGTGGGCTGTTTGTCTCTATAAGAAAGAGATTCGTATTGCATTGATTTTCTAGAAGGTAATCCTGTTCCTTCATATTCAACAGACATAGTTTTACTCTCCTGAGGACACTGAATTCAACATCCTTTGTCTGCTAAAGAATGCCGGATGAAACACTTCAAAGAAACCAGTTAAAACAACAATCTCAATTTTAAAAACAATGCAAATTTAAGTAGGCTTAGATTCTTGCAGAACAAAGTAAGGAAACTAATTTCCAGCCTTCCTTAAGTGCTCAGGCATTTTTATGCTTATTTCAACTTGATAATTTTGTGGTGTGCATTTACACTGTGAAATTTTTCTTGAACAATAGGTTTAGTACATTTTTTTTTGTTTGAATTATAAATACTCCAAACCAATAGGGTTTCAGGTTTGTATCACGACGAAGGCAAAGATGGTGCCCACACAATATTAATTCTAGGGGATCAGTCACTGTATCAGTCGGAAAAAACAAAACAAAACAAAAAACAGAGCCAGAGTCAAACATCTCAATGGAATGAAATAGTTTCTAAGGACTCAAAAAGCTGGAAGTATGGAGAGGGGTAAGAGTCAAGCCTGGAAATGGTGAGGCAATGTAGTAATCAGCAGTGCCATGAAGCCTTAGGGAGGAGGTGACATTCTGCAAAGCTTGGATGCAGAGCTACTGGAGGGAAGAACCACAGATGCGATCCAGTTACATTTAAAAATACGCCCTGCAGCAGAAAAAGAGGTGTTTCTTCTCCCTTCTTCTGACTCTAGATCCGCCCCCGCCAAGTGCCTATCATTGGCTAGTTGCCAAGAAAATAGTTGGTTAAGAGAGAAAACTGGATCTGAGAGTAAACAGGCAGAGCACGTACAGTGCGAGTAGAAGGAAATAAATTATAATATAATATTGACTTCCTGAAGCGCTATTACAGGAGAACCGGGGAGTGTGTGTTCAGATACACCCAGAGGCATGTTCTTTGTAATATCCCCAAATTAATATCCCATGATTACCAGGCCCATGGTTTCTTCATTTTCTCTAAATGCTATTGCCATAAATAAATAGCATGATTAAATTAGGGGGGAAGTTTGATTTCATTTATTAAAACTCAGCTCCTTATTTAACTTGAAAGCAAAATTAAATGTCCTGCAGAAATCCAGGTACTGCTAAATATTACAAAAAGAAAAAAAAGAAAACTACTTGTATTTATGCAGTAAGGATATGTTGATGATTTGAGACAGTCTTATGTTAGAACACCCTAGAGCCTGGTTGGTAATTAAATATTTGTGTGCCTGCTAATAAAGGTAGATGCAATAATCAGTAGACCTTTTTTTTCAGTGTATTTTCCTTTTGCACACTGTGAATAGCCTAAGAAATGGGAAAATCCTAAAATAACAACAAATGTTAATAGAAAATAAAATCTATTGCAGTCTAATTTATTCAGCTTGGTTATTGTCTCAAAGCTGAGATCTATTTCTGTACTAATGCACGACTAAATACTGACATTGTGGTGTTCCCTGTCAGCTGAGGGAACAAAAAAAGTCAAATTTAAAGTGCTGGGTGAATTTACCTCTTATTTGTTCCCAAGACAAAGTTTGGGAATTCATTACATTTCTCTAAATATAGCTTTGCCATTTAAACAGGGAAAAGGAAGTAACCAAACTTATTGACCAGGAACCACAGTTACCCTGTTAGAAACATATTTTAGGGATGTCACTAAACTCATAATACCATGTGAAGGTATGGTATAAAAATAGCTAATATGAGGGCACTTGGATGGCTCAGTCAGTTTGTTATGGAACCAGGCTGGAACGCTGGCGGAAAAACCAAGCAGCACTTGGAGATCTTCGTGGAGCGGACATTTATTTAACACCGGCGGCTCAGAGGAGACCGTTTCTCCAAAGATCTGAGCCCCAAATGAAGGGGGGAAAGTAATTTATAGTTGTCAGCTTCCATATCTGTGGTGGGTATTTGCAGGTGCCTCAAACAGGGCAAGAAGAACCAGGAAGAAGTGTCTCTAAGCTAGAGACCAGAGCTTGTTTTAGTCCCATTGTCCGTCTTATGGTGTAAAACTTTACGCATTTTCCCAACAGGTTAAGCCTCCAACTTTAGCTCAGGTCCTGATCTCATGGTTCGTGAGATCGCATCGGGCTCTGGGAGCCTGCTTCAGATTCTCTATCACCCTGTCTCTCTACCCCTCCCCTGCTCTCTCTCTTTCTCAAAAATAAATACTTACTTTAAAATATTTTTTTTAAATAGCTAATATGATTAAAAGGTACAAAGCACACTCCTAGGGGTCTGTCAGTAAATTAACTCACTGAGTACTCAAAAAAATGAGTTTTATATGGATGAAGCATAAGAAACACAGAGATGTTAAGTAATTTGTCCGAGGTCACATAGTTATTAAGTGGTAGAACTTAGATGTTAATTTGGTCCCAGAGTCCCACTGTCAAACAGTGCCATATTTATTAATGAGGTTTTTTTGGGGGATGACAATGGGGATTTATGGGGTCCTGAGCCGGTGGCCAAGAAAGAATTCTTGAAGACATTTTTGGTGCAAAGTGGTGATTTTATTACAGCACAGGAACACGACTTGTGGGCAGGAAGAGCAGCCCTGGGACCATGAAGAGACACTGGTTATATACTATGGGGTTGGGGAAGGTCCAGGGGAAGTTTCCAGTGAGACGTTCATATGCTAAAGACTCACAGGATAGTGGAGGCCTAGCTATAGTCAAGCTAGGGTTGTTCTTCCCTCCAGCAAAGCATTAGCATTAAGACAGTAGGGAGATCCTGGAGAAAGGTTTTACTCTGCCTGCCTCAAGCATTTGTCAATGGGCTGCAGGTTATAAGGAAATTGAGTTCTAGCTGCCATTTTCCTCTGCCTTTGTTTCCCACATCACTAAGGAAGGGTGATGGAGACTTAGGTCCTGCAGGACTGTGATCTCTATCAGTTAACTATTTGTTTTCCCCCTTTGCTTTGTCCTTTGGCAGCCAAGGAATATCACACCTATCCCACTGGGGGGGGAGGGGGTAAGGGGGGAGGTTCAGGTGTCTGCCCTGTCAGCTTGCATTATGCTCCCTCATCATTTATTACCTCTAAACAAACTGTGTAAGGATATTATGAAGATTTTCACAGCAATTATATGTGAAAATATCTATGAAATATAAAATGGTATATACACATAGATTATCACTGTAATTCTTAAGTAGAGGAGAAAATATCCAAAGATACTAAAGGTTATTCGAATAAATACCTATTGGGATATTATGATGAAAATCAAACTCAGTGACTTTTTATCTTTGAATAATGTTATAGAATTGATGCAACCAAGCCACGCCATCTCTGAGTAAATATACACAGCAGTTTCCCATAGGACTCAGAATAATTTCTACACATTTACACTAACCTATCAATCTTTATCTAAGTTGGTCCCAGCTACCTCTCCAATCTTACCCCTTATTATTCTCCCCCAACCTACAGCTTTAAGAGTAAATGGGTCTTTCTGTTATTTTTAAAAGATATAAACTCAATCCTTCCTTACCTCTTCCCTCTGTCCCTAAGGCATTTTCCCCCAGCCAACCTGGCCCTGTTGGGCTAACATCTTCTTGCATTTGAATGAATCATTTCCTCAGAGGTGCTTACCAGACCTCTCGGTCTGAAGTAGCCACTTGGTCAATCTTTAGTCCATCGACTTGCTTTCATTCTTTACTGAGTCATACTTTATATTTCATTTTTTATTTATTGATAAATACAGACTTTCACACCCAATCAAAAGCAACCTACATTTGAAAGTAAGTCTTATCTCTCTTCACTGACTGGCATATCATAGGTATTTAGCAATTGTGGGTGGATAAATGCATCATAACTAACTAAATAAATAAATATTATTTAAATACAGAGAGCATTGTTCTAGCAAGACCAAGGTTATTGGTTAGGTCTCTATGAGGACCAATCAGTATCAACAGTTTCAATACTGAAATCTAATTCATCAACATTAAAATTCATTAATAGTCAAATAAAATCAAGTTACAACTACAGATAAATAAATACATATCCTCACTATTTAATGGAAATATATCTCAGAATGAATGTCATTTTGGTATTATTAAAGAGACACTATTAATGAAGACAAAGAAATGAAAGATGTTATATATAACATTCTATGTCTGAAAGATAAGTACCATGTATTTAAAACTATAAAATAGAGGGACGCCTGGGTGGCTCAGTCAGTTAAGTGTTCGACTTTGGCTCAGGTCATGATCTCACAGTTGGTGAATTCAAGTCCTGCATCAGGCTCTATGCTGACAGCTCAACCTGGAGCCTGCTTCAGATTCTGTGTCTCCTTCTCTCTCTGCCCTTCCCCAGCTTGTGCTCTCTCTCCCAAAAATAAATAAACATTAAAATAAAAAAAAATTAATGTTTATTTATTTTTGAGACACAGTGAAAGACAGAATGTGAGCAGGGGAGGGGCAGAGAAAGAGAGAGAGAGAGCGACAGACAGACAGAATCCAAAGCAGGCTCCAGGCTCCCAGTTGTCCGCACAAAGCCCAACCTGGGACCCGAGCTCATGAACTGCGAGATCATGACCTAAGCCAAAGTCGGATGCCTAACCAACTGAGCCACCCAGCCACCCCAACATTAAAATTTTTTTTAATGTTTATTTATTTTTGAAAGAGAGAGAGAGAGGTGGCGGGGTGGGGGGAAGGGCCAGAGATAGAGGGAGACAAAGAATCCGAAGCAGGCTCCAGGCTCTGAGCTGTCAGAGCCCGATGCGGGGCTCGAACCCATGAACCGTGAGATCATGACCTGAGCGGAAGTCAGACACTTAACCGACTGAGCCACACAGGTGCCCCCGGGCACCCCCACATTTAAAAATTTTTAAATAAATGAATTGTAAATTAGGATAAATATGGAATTTTATAAAATTAATTTGATTTTAATATTAATAAAACCTTAGGAGTAATGTAAAACCATTTTTGAAAATAAAACAAATTATCATAAATATATTTACCCGTTTTATTTTTTTATTATTTGCAAAATTATTTTGGTTTGAAATCCCAGCTCTTACTTCATGTCCCTCTCACCTACAAAACTCAGAGAGTTTTTCTTGTTTTATACACGTTCATTTATATTCACATGAAACATCTTTGTCTCAAGACTTACTTTCTGTTATTGCCTGTGTCACTATTGATGTATGAAATAAGCCATTTAGCTGGAAATAGTGTTTAAATGGAATAAGGAAGACATTGACAATGAGGTAAATTTTACATGAATATATGTTTAAAGTAAAATGACTTTTCCTCAGATTTACAAAAAAACCTCTTACATAAACACAGGAGAGGTCAATATGCTTGAGATCAAAGTCAGATTGCAGGATTTATGGTGAATTTTCTACTCTATATTTTGGCTATAAATTCAGGCCTTGATGTGTCTTTTCTGTCCAGTATTTCAACCATCGCTGGTATGTATATAATTTTAGCTTAATTCATTATAATAAAAAATTAGTTCTTCCAAATCAATATTTACAACCTATCTTTCCATTGTATTCCTTTATTTTTCTTTTCAAGAGTAGTAGACAAATAAACTAAAGGTGAGGAGGCCACAACTCCTGTACTGAAGTTATGTCATAAAAAGTGGTCACATTTTTAAAAATGAAAGCCAGCATTTATAATGACGTCCCAAAGTTAAACAAGAATCTCTTGAGGGGCACTTGGTGGCCCTTAACTCAGTCAGTTAAGTGTCCAACTCTTGGTTTTGGCTCAGGTCATGATCTCACAGTTCATGAGTTCGAGCTGTGCATCTGGCTTTGTGCTGACAGTGTAGAGCCTGCTTGGGATTCTCTATCTGCCCCTTCCCTTTTGGGTGCTCTCTCACTCTCACTATCAAGATAAATAAATAAACTAAAAAAAACAAACAAAAAAACCACACACACACACGCACACAAAAACAGAATCTCTTAAAACTGATTAATTAAACTAGAACCCCAAAATATTTATATTACGGGACATAAATTCTATAGGATATTTTGCAGAGAACAGGATCCCATGAGCAAATAAACTTTGTAAATATACAATTTGGTACCTTGCCTTAGAGAGTCAGTCACACTAATCAGTATACTAAAGGCTTGAAGAAATTCAGCTGAATGACATCTGAATATCTTACATGTAATTTGTTTAACTCAATATTTACAAACTCATTTCATTAGGTATATCCTTCAAACATCTTAATTTCTGGAGAATATATGTTGACAAACAATTGCTGTGATTTTTTTTTCAAAGTAATTTAAACTTATTTGTGTTACAATTCTTTTCATTATGATTATTGTATTTCTATATTTACTAAAATATATTATTCCCCTGATCATTCTTGATACACACATACACACAAATATGTGTATATTTAGTAAATACATAATACTGCTGTGTGACTCTCGGGTAAGATTTTACCAACATCGCCATGGGTGCGCGCGCACACACACACACACACACACACACACGCTATAAAAACAAATATGATTTCTACGGTGGCAAATCAAATTTACCCTGTGCTTGCATTGTTTATCTTTGCACAATTCTGTCACCTTTTTGACAATGCCAGAGAACTGACCACCTGTCTTCACTATGGATAAGGATAGAAAAACAAGTTGAATTCCCATGAGAAAGGGCAGCGATTATATATCAATTACAAGGAAAGGAGACAGATTTGGTAATCTAGGAGCTTGTACATACTAGGAGGGCGGTGACTCTGGAAATAATATGGCCGCAGCAGCAGTAGGAAAAAATGTACCAAAGCACAGTTGTGTGTATTCTATGTAGGAAGGAATGGGGTGGGTGAGAAAATACTGAAGACAGGGCTTATGCCCAAACACACCAATTGTCTAAATGAAGAGGTGTGAGGATAGGCCTAAGAGGAAGAGTGCCTTAGAGGCAGAGAAGTGTGATAAAGAATACAATAAGGTGTTTAAAAGGCTGTCAAACCCCACATACACACATACAGTCCAGAACAGATTGTGCTCTTGAGTAAATGTTTTTATTATTTACATAAAATAATAAACAATTGCTGAATGAGTAACAATTATTTTTTTTTAATGTCAATTGGCTAGCTTAAAAAATAAAAAAGAATGATCAGTGCAGAGCAAACAGGGAAAACAGACTTAAGAGAGATTGCTACCTTTACTATCTATTAATTATAGGATTCTCCTTGAGTTATTTGAAAAATCATTAACTCTTCATTTGCTTTATTAGGGCAAATATAAGTTAGCCAAAATTAATGTTATATGTGTTTTACATGTAACTGTTTTTTAAACCAAAAGTAAAGAAGGAATATTCACTGGTAGAATACTATGTGAAACAAATAGGACTATATATCTACCAATTATAAGATAGAATACTGTATAAACATAAAAAGCATTGAGGGCACCTGGATGGCTCAGTCAATTAAGCATCCAACTTTGTTTCAGGTCATTAGCTCAGGGTTCCCAAGTTCGAGCCCTGATCGGGCTCTCTGCTGTCAGCACAGAGCCTACTTAGGATCTTTTGATCCCCTCTATTTGCCCGTCTCCTGAGCACGTGCGCTCTCTCTCTCTCTCTCTCTCCCCCTCTCCAAAATAAATAAACATTAAAAAGAAAAACACTGAATCTGTATGAAACAAACAAACAAAAAGCTAAGTCTACTGATTCTGGAATTTTCCTTGAGTTATATGAATAAAGATAAATTCTCCATTTGCTTTACTTAAATAAGTATGCGCTAAGTCACCCAGAAATCCTGCTTTATAGGGTTTTATGAATTCCAATGATGAACACTTTAAAATTTTGTCAAAGTAAAATAAGGAATGTTACTTGTAGGATATGAAATAAACAAACAATAACACAATTAGCATGTTTCCTCCCAATATATAAATCAAATTTTATGGCATCACTTTTCTATACTAAACATTCCACTATTCATTCATTTGATAATAATTTATATTAAATTTTCCACTTTATTGATAATATACAATATATAATTATATTTTACTTGGCCTTAATGGAATTTAATAAATGTATCTAATTTTGGCTGTTAACTCCTGCCTGAATAAGATTCTCTTAAACTGTTTCTATCTTCTTGAAGAAATGACTTTCCATAGTTATTATATGCTGCTTTTTCTTCCACATAAAGAGTTGATTATATCAAGCTAGGTGATCAATCAAAGCAAATTGGGCAAGATTGATGCATCACAGTGTTTCTCCATGGAGGGAAAGGATTCTCTACCAATAACTGTACATGAAAATTTTGAATATTAATTTTATGCCTTCCTTGCTCTTTAATTTGAACTTCACATTCTTAATGTCCTATCAGAGTGCTATTAGTACTTAATGTACTATCTACGTCTTACATTGAGTTTCTTTTATTCTTATTCAGAATAAACTTATTAATTTAGCATGAATTGCAATGTTATGACATTGATGTTGAACAAAAGATATGACATTGAAAAAGCTGGTACCTAAATCTGGGTATTTAAAAGATACACTTTAGATAGTTATTAAGTTCTCTACTAGAGTCTTCTTATCCTAAAGGAGTAATGAAGGAAATCTACACTTTAATACAAATGGCATTCCTATCACCATCCAACATTCATTAATCTCTTACTAAATCAGGAAAGATCCCTGAAAAAAAGGTAAAAGGTTTATGTAGATTTGGAAGAGACTTATTTGGAGAAAAAGAATGTCCACAGTCTCAAGCAGAGATTTGGTGGGGCAATAAATCTTAGCATTAGGGAGGATAAATACTATCTGTTTCATAAAGTATTTTTATAATAACAGTGCAGAGTAAGTCCTGGGTATTACTTTGAATAGTCATTTATACATGCTTATATTTATATTCTAAAAGTTTAATTTTCCTGTTGCTAAACTCAATCCTCCTAGGACCAGTAGTGAAATAAAGAATGGATTTGGTAGAAGATCATCACTCCCCAGGTGATGTCTACAAAAGGCCATCTTTGTCAGCTCAATCAGAAGTGCAGTTTGCTTCTGTTCCTCCCTTGTTTTGTTTCTTTGTGTTCTGCCAGATGTTTTCCTCAACCAGCACTCTCCACTTTGGTGTACATTCAAGTAAAAGATGTACCTTTGATAATGGTATAATAAGAGAACCTAAATTAAGTCAGTTTATGGAATTTATACAACAATAAGTAAAACTGGAGTTCTTCTAAAGGTGACCTAGAATGTTTTGGTATTTCTTTTGTGTTCAATAGCACACCTTGAAAGGTATTTGAAATGGAAGGAAAGTGTTTACATGCAGGCACGTATACAACTGTGGGACTAAAAGACTGTGAGCAGTTATGTAAAAAAGTTGAAAACAAAGTTTTGGGGCATATTAAGGAGAAGATATTGATTTATTCTGACTAAAGACAAGGGAAAAGTTCACACACCAAAAAAAGGTAAAGTCACATCTTCTACAGCCTTGGAAAATGAGTAAGATTTTGACAGATGAAAATGTGTGGAAAAGCCTACTAGATATTCTGATATTTTAAAAAATTGACAGTGCAACATTTTTGGCAGCTTCTTTTTATTAGCTTTTTTTCCCTCCCCTGAGCTCTAGGCAGACATTTAGCAATTAATCTTCTGGTGCTACAGTGAAATAGGCAAGTGTGATTGGAATCGTGAATAGCTCACTGTGAGGATAAAAGATAAAAAAGACAGAAGTGACAAGTCTACGATCATAAAAGCAATCACTCATCAGAGATTAGAATTCCTAAATTCTAGACTTCACTCTGTAGCCTTTAGTCCAGACATCACTGGCATTCTCCATTTACTTGCCCTAATGATGTCTCAGGAAAAAAGGAAGTTATAAGAGTTTGATTCTTTACCGACTATGCCATAGTTTGGAAATAAACTTTCTCCAAAAAAACCCCAGCAAAATAGTTACTTCAATTTTCAACTGAGAAAAAGATGGGTTTCTGAAATGTACTTAAGTATACCCTTGCTTTCTGAAGAATGAGTTCACCAAGGTTGCTGTTGTGTCTTATTGTCATTATCATTATTTTCATTCATCTCTTTATATCATAAACCCAATCTATACTTATTTTGTGACAATTTTCCAGTTTTAATTTTGTCATATTTTCTGTTAGTAGTATTGTACGTTCAGGACATAAATACAAAATTTAAATGTATTTTTCAGTAAAAATCTATGCCTTCAATCTGGCAGATTTTCTCCCTGGCTTTAATATTTAGGAGTATGTAGACTAATGATTAAGAAATCCCCCAGGAGCAAAATGTGTTCCTGATAAAAGTCAAAATATCAGGCATTTGTCAACCCAGCACAATATTCTCTCGAACTAATTAAACCATAAAATTATGTGCAGGTGTACAAAGTATGTATTTTTCCCTATTCACCTTTACTAAAGAATCAAAATGCTAAAATTGTTTTGAAATAAGAATTGAAAAGAAATCTCCACTTTTGAAAATTGGAAGAAAATGACATGGCATGGATGAGATTTCAATAAAGATGGGGTTTCACATTCCGGCTACCTACACATATATTTGTAACAACCTGGGATAAAGGACACTTGACTACTCTCTAATGTAAGTAATCTTTTCATTATTTTCAGCCCTAACGAAGTCTATTATAAGTCCAGGTCAAGAAGCTAAATTTCACTAAAGAGTAGAAATAACACAAACTAGCTAATAGATTTAATTCATAAATTTTATTTAAAAAATTTTTTTAGAGAGAGAGAGACAGAGAGAGAGCACAAACTGGGAAGAAGGGCAGAAAGAGAGAGAGAATCTTAGGCCGTCTCCACCCTCAGTGTGGAGCATGACATGGGGCTCAATCCCATGACCCTGTGATCATGACCTGAGTCAAATCAAGAGTCAGATGCTTGACCGACGGAGCCACCCAGGCACCCCAAGAGTTGCAAAATTTAAACAGGAGAACAAGAAGTGGATGAGGGGAGTGAGAGTAGAGTTTCCAGAGGTACAGAAAATTCTAGTCAAGAACTGAACATGGTCACAAAGTTATGGTGAAAGGTCATGGACTAACTGCAGGAATCTTTGGGATAAAATTAGATAGTGTTTTTATTGACTAAGGGCCAAAATAGACCATCCTTGACTCAAGAACAGAAAGCAGAAAGTAAATGTTGAATGAGTAGTACTGAGTGTTAGAATAGAGGGCTAAAGAATATTAAAACTAGTTGGTGTTAAGTGAAAGAAGTTAATTTAGTAAATGCAGACAGAAGCACATTCTCAGAAGTACTTTGTAAAGAAACCAAAAAAAAAAAAAAAAAAAAAAAAGAGAGAGAGAGAATCTTCCGAATAGTTTTTTACTTGCCAACACAATAGTGAAGCTGGGATCAGAGCTGGAGTTCGATCAGTTATAGTAAGTATTAATTTTTTTTTCTCGAAGTATAGTTAACATATAGTGTTGTAATAGTTTCAGGTGTATAATACAATGATTCAACAATTCTCTACAATTCTCAGTGTTCGTCATACTAAGTGTATTTTTTTTTTTAATGTTTATTCATTTTTGGTAGAGAGAGACAGAGTACAAGTGGGGGGAAGGCAGAGAGAGAGGGAGACATAGAATCTGAAGCAGGCTCTGGGTTCTGATGTGGGGCTTGAAGCCACAGAACCAAGAGATCATGACCTGAGTCAAAGTCAGACGCTTAACCGACTGAGCCACCCAGGTGCCCAGTTGCTATATATATATATATATATATATATATATATATATATATATATATATATATATATATATATTTTTTTTTTATCCATTCATCTATCAATGGACAATTGAGTAGCTTACATGTTTTGTCTATAGTAAATAATGCTGCAACGAACATAGGGGTGCATGCAGTGTTTTGAATTAGTGTTTTCATTTTTTGGGGGGTAAATAGTAATGGAATTTCTGGCTCATATGGTAATTTTATTTTTAATTTTTTGAGGAGCCTCTGTATTATTTTCCACATTGGCTGCAATAATTTGTATTACATGTGCAAAATAAGTATTCTTAATTTGATGATTTTAAAATTGGAAAATCCACATTTAAAGGTCATGTAAAGACTCCCAGCTTGAGGCATATCTGTACAATGTTTCAGAATGGGTTTTTTCAATGGACAAAGAATGACATACGTGGAGGTGGAAAGATGAACTTGAATATTTTATAAACTGTAATTTTGGTCTTTGTGCTCTGAAATTTTCTCTGAACTGTATAACTTTTAACTCTGACTTTGTATGTGGTTTGCTACTTAGTAAACTAAATATTTATAGTTCCACATTATATCACTTGTTCTATCTGATTCCATTACTTCATGAAAGAAAATTGAGAAGACTAAAGGTTACTGAACTAAAAATAAATACTGTAGCATATCCAGAAAATAACATCAAACATCAAACATAGAAAAATCTATCTTTGTTTAGGGAAATTCTTATTTTTATCAAGTCATTAATATTTGGTTGGACTATGAGTGGACATAAAGTACATATAAAAACCATATAAAAAGCTTTTAAAATATAAATGTCTGATCCTCCTTGCCACAGTAAAATAATTTCTCATAATGGAAATAAACCCACTTTAATAAAACATAAAGGCTAACCCCACAAAATCAACATGATCATTTGTAGTTGAATTATCTTCTAGGATAAAACTCAAGAACTCTCAAAAGTTAACAAATGTCTGTAAATGTATCATCCACAATTTCCAGTATGCAATAAAACAATAAATAAAATCAAAGACATATTGGGAGAAAAGACAGAAAAATGTGATCTCTAAAGTCAAAAGAAAATTCAATCAATGGAAACAGACCAATATTAATATTAATAAATTAATTATTAATATTAATAATTAATTAAAACAGACCAAAATTAATTTCAAGATTTTGAAATTATCAGGTGAGTGTTATAAACAAACTATGATTAATATGTTAATGAACCTTCCAAAAATTAATGGGAATACTAGGTAGAGATTTAGACTAACAAAAGAGGTATGGAAACTCTAAAAAATAGAAATGGAAAATATAGGAGAAGAAATCTCAAATAAGAAGAAGATTATTGTATCAAAGAAAATCTGTAAAGATATAGGTGTTTTTAAAAACATAATTAATAATTTGATCCTCAAGGACAACTATGGAAGTATGTACTCCACAACTGTAGAATATACCTGTTTCAAATATACAAATAGTGTAATAAACATTAACCAAATTCTGGACATAAAGTAGCCTTTATTATAAATAAAAACCAACAAGCCTAACTAAAATGATAAAAAATATATTTTCTTACTGCAATGTAAACCTTAAGGACATCAAATATGGTATGTAAATAGTCCATGATTAAAGAGAACATTTTAAAAATTAGAGGGTTTGGGGGCTCCTGGGTGGCTCAATTGGTTGAGCATGGGACTTCAGCTTAGATCATGATCTCACGGTTCGTGGGTTCAAACCCCACATCGGGCTCTGTGTTAACAGCTTGGAGCCTGGAGTCTGCCTCAGATTCTGTATCTCCCTCTCTCTCTGCCTCTCCCCTGCTTGTGCTCTGTCTGTATCTCTCTCAAAAATAAACATTAGAAAAAAAAATTTTTAATAAAATAAAAATTAGAGGTTTTTTTTTTATCTGAATGACAGAAATAGTGGGTTGTATCTTAAAGCATTTTAAGTAAAAAGTGTAACCCAAACTGCAAATATTAGAAAAACAAAGGTTTTTGAAAAATCAATAGATTAATATCATCTCAATCATATAATTCACCAGTGTTCTAGATATTCCCCTTTTATTATTTATCTGTTGCTGCCTAACAATGTTACCATGAATAGTGGTTTAAAAGAACGCACATTTTGGGGCACTTTGGTGGCTCAGTCAGTTTGCCATCCGACTCTTTTTTTAATTCTTTTTAATTTTTTTAAGTGTATTTATTTTTGAGAGACAGAGAGAGAGAGAGACAATGCAAGTGGGGGAAGGGCAGAGAGGGGCAGAGAAAGTGGAGACAGAAAATCTCAAGCAGGGTCCATCCTGTCAGCACGGAGCCGGAGCCGAGTCCAGGAGCCAGAGCCCAGAGTCCAATACTGGGCTCAAACTCAGGAAACCAGGAGATCATGACTGGAGCAGAGACCAAGAGTCAGACGCTTAACTGACTGAGCCACCCAGGCACCCTAGCGACTCTTAATTTTAGCTCAGGTCATGATCTCAGAGTTCATGAGCTCAAGCCCCACGCTGGGCTCTGCGCTGGCAACACTGAGCCACTGTGGGATTCTCCCTCTCTGGATTGGGATTCTCTCTCTCTCTCTCTCTCCTCTCTCTGCCCCTGTCCTGCTTGTGCATGGTTTCTCTAAACAAACAAACAAACCTACATACACACGTACATTAAAAAAAAGAATACACATTTATTACATTACAGTTTCTGTAGGTCTGGACTCTGGACTCCACTTAGCTGGGCCCTCTGTTCCAGAATCCATAGGTTGCAATCAAGGTGTTGGTTCAGGCTACCGTCTCACCTCACCCTGGGAAAAGCTACCTCCAAACCACATGGTTGTTGGTAAGATTCAGTTTCACACAGCCTGTTGAACTGAGGGCTTCAGTTTCTTGCTAGCTTTTAGCTGTAGGCCACCCTTAGTTCCTAGTTGATTGTTGGCAAAGGACTGCCCTCTGCAATTTGCCCCTGTGAGCTCTCCCAACATGGCCTCCTGTTTTATTTAAACCAATAGAGGAGAGAGTCTCCTAGTAAGACTGACTTTACAATATTATGGAACGTAATTGTCCTCCCCACATTGAATGAGAGACTATGCAAGGGTGTGAGTACTAGCAAGCAGGAATATTTGGGATATATCTGAGAATCCATCCACCACACTCTTTTTGTCTCTCTAGATCCATGCTCCATTTTTCTTCACTCAATTAAGTGTCCTAGGAGGCTAACTTTTATAGATGGCATGGCTATGGGGAGTGCAATTGTAGGACTGGAAAAACATGATGTCGTAGTCTTATATTCCCTTCCTTCATTGTAGGCTTTGGCGGGGGGCTGTTTTTTGTTACTGAAACCTGAAGCTTAGGTGTGTTGGTTGTCACGTACAGCATCGGTATTCTTCCACATTCTGCTAATTTTGTTGTCCCTTTCACTGTCCCTCCAGAAGTAAGAGTGTTAATGGATCCTAACTTTTTAGTCTGTAGTGATTCGACATCTCTTCTAGGGTTCCCTACACTGTGCCTACTCTATTGCAAATAATCCCTTTTTTAAACTCTTCAATTACCCTAGGTGAACATGCCATCTGTTTTCTGAGAGACTCTGACTCATACAAACATATGCACAGATAACAGGGAAAAATGATATCACCTCAGTGGATCCAGAAAAAGAACTTAACATTTGGTATCCATATTTAATAACAATTTTACAAAGAAATATTTTAAAAAGTAGGAATACAAAGATCTGATAAAGGGTATCCTCAAAAATATTAGAGCAAATTTCATGTCAAGTAGTGAACCACGAAATATTTTTCTTTAAGATCTAGAAATGATTCAAAAATGTTTCTTATCCTGTTATTCAATATTGAATAAAGACAAATAACATAAGAAACACACACACACACACATATACAAGCAGATAGATTGGGGGAAATGTCTAATTAGGAACAGGTATAACAGATTGTATATTAAAAATCAGGATTGTGTATTAAAAACACAAAATATCTACCGAAAAATTACTAACATTTATAAGAGAATTTAGCAAGGTTGACAAATTAAAAAACAAAAACAAATACACAATATTATGAATTTCTATATCCCAATTAAGTGTGAGAATGTAAAATTTATCATTATTAAAAGATCTATGGAGTCAAAACAATTATAATCAAAATCCAAACTGTATGTATGTTTGTGTATGTGTGTGTGTGTGTGTGAGTGTGTGCACCAGGCGGAGAGGGAGAGAATGGATATGATGTAGAAAGTTAATTGTGGGGCACCTGGGTGGCTCAGTCGGTTAAGCATCTGACTTCGACTCAGGTCATGATCTCACGGTCTGTGAGTTCGAGCCCCGTGTCAGGCTCTGTGCTGGCAGCTCAGAGCCTAGAGCCTGCTTCAGATTCTGTGTCTCCCTCTCTGTCTGACCCTCCCCCATTCATGCTCTGTCTCTGTCTCAAAAATAAATAAACATTAAAAAAAAATTTTAAAAGAAAGTTAATTGCATTGGAAACACAGAGGATCAAGCATAGCCAAGCAACTTTTGAAGAAGAATGTCAAAATATGAGTTGTTTGACTCTATATGAATATGTATCGTAAATCTGCAGTAATTAAGCCAGTGTAGTAGTAGATAGATAGATGGACTGGAGAAGAGATATCTCAGAAATAGATACACAGATATGTGGACACTTGATTTAGGAGAAAAAGAATGCAAATAAATACAGAAAGATACTATTTTCAACAAAGGTTCTGAGTCAAATGGATATCCAATGGGAGAAAATGAATCTTGACTTTAATCACATGATACATGAAGATTGCTCAACATAAAGTGCAATAACATTTTAATATAAAAGGCAAAACACTACGGGGCGCCTGGGTGGCTTGGTCGGTTAAGTGTCCGACTTCGGCTCAGGTCATGATCTCACGGTCCGTGGGTTCGAGCCCCGCGTCGGGCTCTGTGCTGACAGCTCAGAGCCTGGAGCCTGTTTCAGACTCTGTGTCTCCCTCTCTCTGACCCTCCCCCGTTCATGCTTTGTCTCTCTCTGTCTCAAAAATAAACGTTAAAAAAAAAAAAATTTAAAAGGCAAAACACTAAAGCTTCTAGAATGTAAAGTAGCGTATGTTTATGACTTTGGAGTAGGCAGATTTAAGCACAAAATATTGCCATAAATAAAAGACTACATTCCATTTAAAATTTAAATTTGAGGTTTATGAAAAGTTCATCAAAAGACATCATTAATAAAGAGAGAATTTCAAGTCATAGAATGAGAACAGTTACTTGCAACACATTGCAACACACATAAGTAACAAAAAGTTCACATGCAAAATACAGCTGAATATTGTACAAACCATTAAGTAAAAGAAACACAACACAAAAGGAAAGTAGGTAAGAAAAATAGACACTTTAAAATATAGATAAGTCAAAATGATGAGTACATCTTTCCAAAAGCAATTCTTCTCATTAACAATCAGCTAAACATCCAACTCTTGATTTCAGCTCAGGTCATGATCTCAACATTGTGGGATCGAGCCCCACGTCAGGCTCCGTGCTGAGCATGGAGCCTGCTTAAGATTCTCTCTCTCTCTCTCTCTCTCTCTCTCTCTCTCTCTCTCTCTCTCTCTCTCCCCCTCTCTCTCACTAAATTCCACTCCTGAAATAAATATTATATGTGAACTAACTTGAATTTAAATGAAATCTTGGAATAAAAAAAAATTCTTTCTCTCCCTCTGCCTCCCAAAGAATCATGCTCTGCAGATAAGAGGGCAAACAGGTACAATCATTTTGGAAAAAAAATCATGCCAAACACATACATATCCTATGTCCCAGCACTCTTATATATCAACTCCACAAAAATGAATATGGTTTTTCAACAAAAGAAATATACAATACTCAAGCATCACTAATTGTAATAGCCAAAATTAGAAATGACCCAGTGGTTCATACTTAGTAGAATGGCTATACTATGGAATGTTTATTCAATAAAATATTATCCTCATCACACTTTATGGTTGCAAAGTAAAAAAATGTGCACCAGGAAACATGTACTAACAATTTTGGAGCATCATTTTAATCGTAGCACCAACGAGAACAAACCAAAAGATCCATAAAATATAAAACGGACAATTTGTGGTATACCCATATGATGAAATATAACGTAGCCACGATAATAAATGTAATATAACTACAGGAAACAACCTGAATGAATCGTAAAGTCCTACTGCTGAGTAAAAAATTAAATACAATATGATTGCACTTTATAATTCTGTGATGGTTAAAAGGAAACTCCATTATAAAGAATACTAAGGAAGTAGAGGTTTCTTATGGAAGTTGAACAGTTCATATGAAAAGCACTTTGAAACTTAACCCCAAATTTTCACACGATTGTAGAAAAGAAAATAGAAACTTTGACTAACGCATACATGATAGCATCTGTATTAATGACAATAATAATGCTAACGATGGTGGTAAAGTTTCCAGAAGGTAGACTTCTAAATAGAAGAGCATTGTGTGGCACAGAACAAGTAACAACTGATATTCAGAAATGTTTTATAGGTTATATGTTCATTACTATTAAAAGTTAGTAGAAGAGAACTAGAGGGACCCATTAAATTGTAGCACTTCTATATCAAATCTTGGGCTTCCACAATCTCTTGATTTGAAATCTGATGTCCTCTGACTGTAAGAGCTCAATCGGACAAGACACTTCATTCCTTAGGGATTCTCTTTTCCTACTGTAAAATGGGGATATCCTACTAGGTGATCGCAGGCATTTAAATTTCTATTTCTACACCTGTATGTCCATATATTGAATTTTCTTTTTTTGAAATTAATATGGTATATTTGCCCAGTGAAAAACCAAGATGAAATTTATAATTGTCACAAAATAATAACTTAAGTACAACAGTGATTTTATATTTTTGTTGAATAACTTAAAATAATAAATTACAGCTATTCACCAATAAGGGTTTTTTTTTCTGTTCTGAAGATTTTTAAGGGAAGCTAATGCTTGAAGATGATTTCTAAAATCTGGGAGGATACCAGAAAGAAATGAAAATCAAATATATTGTGATTTTTTAACATCATTCAGGACCTCGGACTCATATGCATATGCCTTCAGTGAGACTGATTGGAACTTTTGCTCTACATTTAAAGGTCATTCTCAGTCATACACAGTTTCACACAAATCTCTGCTCCAGTCTTAGTTTTATTATTCAGCAGCAAATGACTGCATTCTCTCCTTTGCTAATTAGAGAGAGAGAGAACTGGCCTGTACTTTATTCTAGAAAATGTCATTTTTTGCCAGTTGATTCTTGAGACTTATGCCACAAACACCTGAAATTTAATTGGAACATTCATCCTTTAGATGACATCACTGTGATTTGCCCCCTTGTTCATTTCATTTGCTACGTGTTCTGACCCACGGGAAGGAAAAATTCGTTCAGCGGCAGCACAGATACAGTTCTGTTACCATTTGGAGGTATGGAATAGGAGACACCAGGGGCATAACTGGCAGAAGAAGTGCTTCCATTTAAAGGATAGACAGGCAGCGTATCAAAAGTGAAGGGTCATCTCACCAGATAACTGAATTTTTTCTTCCACGTAGCTAGTGACTCCAGCATATGCAGCCATGATTCTTTACAACATGGCGATCTGAGGGAAACTGTGCTCCATGTTCATCTCAGTGATTGAATGTAATAGTTACAGAAGAAAATGACAACATAAAAACATCTTAGAGTCATTGAAAAAGACCTTAATATTTGACATCACAGGAGCAGCCTATTTTATGCACAAGTCTCCTTGTTATCTGATTAATGAGTGTTTCAAGTCTCTGTAGTCCGGAAGTTTGATGTCAATTGAAGGCACAGAGCTATGGGGAAAAAAACTGTTATCATTAAACTCAAGCTGCTATAAATATTCATGTGATGTAATTTGTGCCCAGATTACCTACCTGCTCCCCACAACTACAGTAATCACCTAGTGTGATAAAGGCTCTTACCTTCATGGCTGGATGAAGGATTTAGTGGAGACAACTAGAAGAAAATGGGCAAAAGACAGGGACTCCCAAGGTTATTGAGTCTGACTTTTACAAAGCAGCCATAAAGGCAAAACACTGGCATGATTTGTTATCAGGGCCAGAAGCTATTGAAAATGTTTAGAAGGATTATACTCTTGTGAAATGACAATGAGAAACTTTGTTCTAAGTAGATACAAAAAGCTGCCCCATCTCATTGTCTTGGGGGGATTGTGTGTCAGATTAAATGGAATATCTTGGACTACTCCAGGGTTTTGATTTATGAGACTATTGTGTACTGGAATAATTGGGAGAATTTCAAAGAATATACAGAGGCTTTGGGTAAAACAAATAAAGGAATTGTTCCTCCTAAGTTTAAGAACATTAGAGGGAACATTCATCACTGTGGGTTTCTGCACATCAATTTCTGAATCATAGACCTGCTGCTGTCCTAGGCATGTTGCCAGATGGAATTGGGAATTTTGTTCCCATTAGAGTGAAACTGAGAATTCCAGGAATTTTTGGCATTAATATGGCTGAAAAAAGACAAATATACAAGGATATGTCTGCTAACTTCATCTCTTACTTGAGAAAAAGAGTATTAGTCCTAAAAGCAAAGAACGCATCAACTGAGGGCCAACATAATTCTCTAGGTATATAACACTCACAGCTCATTTCTGGAAAGATTTTAATAAAATTAAATATTAGCTTCTGGAATTGCAAAATGATGCAAATTTTCATCTTTATTTTCAATCTTCTGAGCTTTATATTGTGCAATTGGAATATAAATGTTAACGATGAAATATTCACTCTGACTGGTGTTGTATTTTTGTAAAGGCATTATGCCTATACTTTGACTATAAATAGATATGTAAGATCGAATTTAATGAACTACCTGAACATTCCCATTTGTTGTAATTTCTTAAAATGAATTCATAAATGATGGGACCAGTACTTTTTCAGCGTTAATGACCTTATTCAAAGAATCTGTGGCAAGTCATTCCACCAAATCCCTTCTGTTACATTCAATCTAATATTTGCATTTAAATGCAATATTTTGCATTACTGTCTTCTCTTTGCTTTGAGAAATGTAAAAAAAAAAAAAGCCATACTGAGGTCTTGAAAAATATGAGCATAAAAACTGAAATAAAAGTACTATTTTTATTTGCATAGAATATTCAAAAGATTTGAACACAGCTAAATCCATTTTTTCAAACAGAATGACAATTTGTTTTGATGAGTTTTCTTTATTGCTATGGAATGGTAAGTCCAAAGATGTGTTATATTTTATTATCAATTCAAAGAAAGATGGACATTACTAAATATGAGCAAATGTTTTTTGATCTGTGCCTTAGTTTCCATGAGAATTCTACTACATTTATAAGGATTTTTCCATTTTGGCAAATACAATAATATTTGCTAAGTTTATACTGGAAGCTTCAATTCCCTACGTATAATCATGATACTGTTCCCAAAAGTAAAAAACTTCCTTTTTCTTTTCAAAAATCAGCCAGTTGACCTTAATCTAGCACTAAACTGCAAAGCATAATTATTTTGATGATCGCTTTGCTTGGAAGCCTAAAATAACTCTGGGGTGATGATGGTTAATGAGTATAACACATTAACCTATATTTATGTTTCTTTTAAGAAATGAGATTGTGATTTCAATTTGGATTACAATCACCATGACTGCACATCACCGAATTATCATCAGCATGATCTATACTGATAACCTCAATGGTATTACAATAATGGTATTTATGAACTGAGACCCAACAGTCTGAAATAAAGTCTGAATTCTCATATCTCAAAACTGTAGTGCAATTGTAAGAAATGAGGGTGGGGTGCTTAACATCATTGCCAAGCTTTAATTTATTTATATTAGTGGTTCTCAAAGTTTGTTCCATCATTTTTCAGTGATTCTTAAAATTTCCTCCAGGTATGTTATTTGTGAGAGAAAAGGAAAGAAAGGAAGGAAGGAAGGAAGGAAGGAAGGAAGGAAGGAAGGAAGGAAGGAAGGAAGAAGAAAGAAAAGAAAGAATAAGGAAGGAAGGAAGGAAGGAAGGAAGTGAAGGGCATAGAAGGTAGGTTTATGCCCTGTTATGAGCTGAATGTTTGTGTCCCTCCAAAATTCACATGTTAAGTCTTAATCTCTAATGTGATGGTATTTAGATATGGGGCCTCTGGGAGGTAATTCGGTTTAGATTAGGTGTATGAGGATGATGGGATTAGTGCCCTTATAAGGAGAGGAAGAGACACAGGCCAAGAAAAGGCCCTCCAAGTGCACAATGAGAAAGTGGTGTCTGTAAACCAGGATGATGTCCTGATCATCAAGAACTGAATCTCCCAACACCTTCATCTTAGGTTTTCCAATCTTCAGAACTGAATTGTGTATGCGACTAGTTTATGGCATTTTGTTATAACAGCCCAGACTCAGGAAGACATGCCCTGTTGGTATTCCTGCTCCTATTATTAGCCTTAAAAAATTAAATAATCCCTTCCAATGTTATTGGATGGATGCTACATTAGTCAGGGTTTCCTGAAAAAAACCAATCAACGGGATGGATGGATATGGATATATATATATATATATGTATATATATATATATATATATATATATATATATATATATACACACACATATCAGAAGATTTATTTTAAGAATTTGCTCATGCCACTGTGGAGGCGATCTGCAAGTTGTAGAACCAGAAAAGCCAATGGTATATTTCAATCTGAATCCAAATTCCTAAGAATCTGGGGACCAATGATGTTAAGTCCTGGTCTGAGTCTGAAAACTCCAGAACCAGATGCACCTATGTCTGAGGGCAAGGGGAAGGTAAATGTCTCAGCTCCAACAGAAAAAGGGATTTCACCGTTCCCTCACCTTGTTGTTCTAATCAAGCCCTCACAGGATTGGATGATGCCCACCAGCTCTGGTGAGAGGAATCTTCTTTACTTGGACTACTGACTCAGGTGCTAATCTCTTCCTGAGACACCCTCACTGACTCATCCAGAAATACTTTACCAGCGATCAGGGCATCCTTCAGCCCAGTCAAGCTGACACATAAAATGGGCCATCACAGGTGCTGATTGTGGATTTGAGTTAGCTCAGGCTAGTTTCTGAGAAGCTAAATTAAGATGAATTAGAACACTGTGTTCAAAGATAAATAAGGGTGAGTGTGTGTGTGTGTGTGTGTGTGTGTGTGTGTGTGTGTGTGTGTCTATTTCACTGTTGAGAGAGGTCTCTGAGGTTTTTGACTATTTTAATCTAAAGAATGCAAATGTAATCATTTGACGTTGATCCTCCCGAGATCATGCTGCAGCTGAAATGTTAAGCAACAACAGGGCAGAATGAAATAAACTGTATCTTAGTTCATCTCACCAGAGCCTTTATAATGTGGGTATATATGTCATGGAGCTCGTTTATAGAGATACAGCTGTGAATGCCCAGAAGAAGGGAAAGGTTTGCCCATGCAAGCGATGAGGAGCACCTCTCAGGTATAAAGAGGTCACATGGATGTTCCCCTTTTCCATTTGAGGTCATCCTACTCTGAGCCTCAGGGAAAAACCTCTCTGTATTCACAGATCCACGAACCTTTGGCGAACTAATGAAGGTGCGTGTCAACCCGGCCTGCAGCAGCAGAGTAATGATGCAGACATGATGGGCCTTGGGGGATTTTTTAGTACAATGTTGAGTTGGAATAACAATTCATCATTCCCATAAGCATGGAGACCTGCGCTTCTGCTTCACCAGTGGCTTATTTTGTTTCCTGTATTTTAGTCTACATGGGATTCAGGGGAAGATTTTTAAAAATTGAGTGAGCTATAGTTTTCGTTAAAGCAGAAATGAGGCAAGCATACAGATCCTGATCTTTTTGTCTCAATTATCCAGGTATTTTTAAAAAGTATTCGAGAGACTGAATCATCTGAATAATTAGCTCAATAGCTTTCTACCATCAATTCCTCTTCTTCACAGCTTAAACATGTGATAAAGAATTCACATCTCAAAAGGGAACAGAATTGAATTTTTCCAATCTAATTTTTCAATAACAATAAGAAATAATGAAGTAACTTACAGATCGTCATCTACTAGGTCTGCGTATATATCTTGAATTAAATCTGGAACCATAGCTAAATTCCCTGATAGATGTTACTTATATATTGAGGGCAAGGAAATATGCATATATTCTGTTTCATTTCTTATTTTTCATAATTCACAAAATATTCAAAATAAAATCTCAATATGCCAGGACATTGATTAATTTGGACTATATCATATATAGGGATGTCTTGAGAATGCAATGATTTCTAAAATAATGATAAATTTATTAAAACAAAACTTAAGTCATACAAACCTTGACTTTAAAATCAAATATCTGTATATTTTTAGTGACCATTAAATTACGCAGACAGTGGCTTCAATTTTCTCTCTCAGTTTCCACGTGTAGATAACATACAAATTAAATTTCTTCTAAGCCATGATTGTCTCCTTGAAGTGTATATTCTGGTGTGGGTATGCAAAATCTGTATCTATATCTGAGAAATAGAGTGGAATTTGAGGGAAGTATTTCAGTAATCAAATACTGAAAGAAGTATCACATACAAATGATTTCCTCAGATTATGTGAATAAGTTATATCACACTTAATAGGCTATAAAAATAATATTTTAATAATAGTGAAAATAGAAATATATGAATTGTTGACGGCAGAGGAATAGTAAGATTTGGGATAGGCTTAATAGTTAATTTATACCGGCATAGATCTGTTTGAAGTGTGTTATATTCTTTGTCTATTAAATCAAATGATGTGTAGACATTACAATTTAAGGCAATATTTCAAACACCAAATTACAGGTTAGGTTTGTTTTATATAACTTAATAGCCTTCATGACTATGGGATCCCTAAAAGCAAGAACAAGATATACCTGTTATTGCCCTTGCCTAGAAAGAAAAGAGAGCTTGAACAATACATGTTGATATGGGTGTTTAGAATAGAACCCCAAGACGAGATCAGCTCAGATTGACCCTAGGCCAAATTATGCTGGACACATGGATTATCTTCAATTCTCTTGCTACCTCTATTTTTCTTTTATAGTGGTAAGCATAAAATGCAGCATAAAATGCACCATTTTAATACATTTTTAAGTGTAAAATTCATGGCATTAATTACATTCAGAATGTTGTGCAATTGTCATCTCTATTTCCAAAATTTTTATCACCCCAAGTAGAAACTTTGTACCCACCAGGCACTAACTCCCCATTTCCCCTCCCCCTAACCCTTGGTAACCTCTAACCTAAGTTCTGTCTCTATGAATTTACCTATTCTGTATATTTTATGTAAGTAGAGTAATATGTATATTTACATTTTATAGTTCCCTTTCATATTCTTCAGCCACTTAGATCCACGTTCTATCATACTTGGTAGGATCTCCTCACAAATAGTACCTATCCCATGTCATCGCCCAATGCTCTGGATGGAGTATGAATTTTACCAACTCGTTTGCCACAAGAAAGAATCTGCCTTCATCCAAGTTCTGTGGAAGACTGACCATTCTCTTAGATTAGTGTCCACCAAATTAGAGAAAGTTCAATACATTACTCTTTCCAAAGGTTCAATTTGTCCAGAAAAAATTGTAAAGATTTTTCTAGATCAGTTTTGTGCCTCAATTTAATAAATAAATACATATACATACAGTGGAAATTTCAACACCATAATCAACTGTGAAGAGCATGATTATTGCTGGAGACCTTGTTGTCATTCCAAAGAGCACATTGCTGTGAACTATCTGCTCTTCTGTGTATAAGGTGGTTTGGTTTTTGTTTTTGTTTTTTTTGGAAGTGTTTATCAGCATGAGAAATTACTGATGACCTCACCAGCTATTTAATGGCCTCATTCCCATTGAGTCTCTGTCCTTCTTAGGTATAAGCATTGCCCTTACTGGAAGTATGTGTCAGCATGAACAAAAATGATCTTATTAGCTACATTGTAGCCCACTTCAATGGGTTCTGTCCTGTTCTCTCGAAGCTTCCTACTTAACACCCAATCAACCAATTAGACCCTAAAGTTAATGGTCTATATCTCATTTTATGTAGTGACCAAGGTTGCATAAATGGTGCTCAGTATTAGAATTCAAGTTATAGAATAAGATCTTCTGTTTCAACATGGAAAATGTCTCAGCTCATTCATCTTTTTGAGCTTTCCGGCAATATGTTTCCTTGACGATCATTATTCATGGACTTTATTTGCATATCGTCCCAAATTTCTTCTTGCCATCATAATTAGTGGTTTTCTGTTTGCACTATGAGAATTCAGAATGCAGGTGTTGGATTCATGTAGTTAATTAATAATAGCTATGACTTGGGGAAAACAAAATATTTTGAAACACAAACCCAGAAGATAAATATGTACTGGTAAACAGTGGAACTAATGTGGCACAGTTTTACAGCTGCTACATAGTAGTAAATTCCCGTGACAATTATTTCAATATACTTAAGCTTTAAGAGCCTAGATGCTCTTATTGCATTACCTGAAGACTTATAATAAAGCCTTACTTCATGATTCTCGCATCTTTAAGTATTAGCAATGCATCTGTCATTTGATATTATTTTTAAATTGTTTAATTCATCCATAATGCAACATAAAGAAAAGGAAATGTCATCTTAACCACTTTGTACTTTTTTCCCCTGAATTTCATTCAGTTACCTACAGGTGATTGAATTATTTTCTGAGGGATAAAAAGTATTTTCTCAGGATACACCACTTTTCAGATATAATAAAAAATACCCAGATACTGTTTTAAAAAATCCCTGCAGACATACCCAAAGAAAGAAGATTGAAAGAGAAGGGAGATTTGTAAGAGAAAGGGAGTAGTAGAGTAATTTGATAAAGAACTGTGGCTTGTCTCTCTGCTGTGTTGGTTGTGATCTCTCCTCTTTCATTCTTGATTTTATTTATTTGGGCCCTTTCCTTTTTCTTTTTGATCAAACTGGCTGGGGGTTTATCAATTTTGTTAATTCTTTCAAAGAACCAGCTTCTGGTTTCATCGATCTGTTCTACTGGTTTTTTTGGTTTTGGTAGCATTGATTTCTGCTCTATCCTTTATTTCCTGACTTCTGCTGTTTTTGGGTTTTATTTGCTTTTCTTTTTCCAGCTCTGTAAGGTGTAAGGTTAGATTGTATATCTGAGAACTTTCCTCCTTATTTAGGGAGGCCTGAATTGCTATATATTTCTCTCTTATGACCCCTTTTGCCACATCCCAGCAGTTTTGGGCTGTGGTATTACCATTTTCATTGGCTCCCACGTACTTTTTAATTTCCTCTTTAACTTCTTGGTTAAACCATTCATCCTTTAGTAGGATGTTCTTTAGTCTCCAAGTATTTGTTCTCTTTCCAAATTTTTTATTGTGGTTGATTTCAAGTTTCATAGCATTGTGGTCTGAAAATATTCATCGTATGATCTTGATCTTTTTGTACTTGCTGAGGGCTGATTTGTGTCCCAGTATGTAGTCTATTCTGGAGGATGTTCCATATGCACTGGAGAAGAATGTATATTCTGCTGCTTTAGGATGAAATGTTCTGTGTATGTCTGTTAAGTCCACCCGGTACAATGTGTCATTCAAAGACATTGTTTCCGTGTTGATTTTCTGTTTAAGATGATCTGTCCATTGCTGTAAGTAGGGTGTTGAATCCTCAACTATTACCATATTGTTATCAATGAATTTCTTGTTGTTTGTGATTAATTGAATTATATATTTGGGTTCTTTCACGTTTGGAGCATAAATGTTTACAATTGTTAGATCTTCCTGGTAAATAGACTCCTTAATTATGATATAAAATGTAAAATTATTTAGTCCTTTAATGAAATTATCTTTTTTAAAAATTTACTATAAGAAAAGTGTTAATTTTTAATATAATTGATTTTTGTGATCAGTTTATTAAATGACAGTGATCATCATACAATGTCTGCTTCTGTTTTCCTTTCAATTGAAAACAATCCCAAGAATTTATGATTTTTACAAGGTTAATTAATTCAAATGATAGCTTATTCTAACAAAAAAGTAACAATATTCATTTAAAAGTTTCCGAATAAAGATAATGTAGACTAGAGCTGTGTTCTCAAACTTCAAAATGTGTTAGAATAACAATTCTAAAAACCTTTGTGCTACTTCCAAAGGATCACCTTAAGGAAGAGAGTGTCCCCATCTGAGGGCACGGAGGTAGAGGAAGCAGAAAACGAAAGACATAGACAGACGTTTTGTTTCCATTATAATAAACATCCAAGTTTCAGGAAAACAAAATGCCCACTGCTGTCAACAATTCATCTTCTGTTTGAAAGAACAGTGTACAGTAAAAGTTAATTAACCAAGGAAGAAAACATTTTAAAATAGAAGATTGGGTCTCTTGTGTAGAAAGATTTATTTTCATTAAAAATATGTAAGTAGTGGATACTGAATTAAAATTACTCTAGAATTTGGGTAGCAAAACTATAATTGATGAGTTTCATAAAAGTAAAAGTTATTTTATAGTACACCCTACATTTCTATATATTTCAAATTTTATAAATAGAATTCTAAAATTTGGAGGCAATAGTCAGGCAAAGAACAAAAACTCTAATCTATTTATATTAGTGTTTCCTTGAATTATGAAACTGAGAGCAGTGTGTATGTTTTTTTTTGTTTTGTTTTGTTTTTTTTTTTTTGTTGTTGTTGTTTTTTTACAAACTCACAGTGAAGGGGCACTGGAGTGGCTCAGTAGGTTAAGCATCTGACTTAGGCTCAGGCGATGATCTCACGGTTCGTAAGTTTGAGCCCCTTGTCGGGCTCTGTACTGACAGCTCAGAGCCTGGAGCCTGCTTTGGATTCTGTGTCTCCCTTTCTCTGCTCCTGCCACACTCATGCTCTGTCTCTCTCTCTCTCTCAAAAATAAATAAACATTAAAAATAAATAAATAAAAATAAAAATCACAGTGAAATGTACTTGGGAGAAAAATGTGTGAGAATCAAGGTCTTAAGGTTTAGTCCTGACTCTGACTCTTAGCAGCTGTGTGGATTTGGGGGGAAAACTTAAATTCTTTGAGCCTCACATTGTCCATTTTTGCTAACGATAATGGTAACAAAATTTTGTAGGGCTTTTATAAGAACTAACTAAATTAGTAGATATAAAGCACTTAGAATGGTTTCTAGTATTCAGTAAATAATAGGTATTACTATTTTCATACATATTATCATAGTATAACAGGGCCTTAGACTAACATAACAATCATGGAGGGCCACCCACAGGAAGTGATTTTTGAAACTGAACTTTACTTCTCCAAGAAATTTTATGCACACATGTGCTGTAACATACTGCTTAACTGATCTCACGTATTAGACTTGCAGAAAGCAAGGGTCCGTGTTTTACTCACTTTTGTGTTATTTAAGTAAAATTCCCTGCTCCAAAAATATCTGCTGGTTTGAAATTCCATTATGACCTCAACTATCTGCACACTTCTCCCCCAAACATTACAGAATGGCTACATTCTTTAAGAAAGGATAAAAGAACAAGAAGCCGTTAAAACTTTGATGTGGCCTATAAGAGACCTTAGACATCACAAAGCCAAGGCTCTTCATTAAAGAATTCAGAGAAGTCGGCCTGGAGAAGTCAAATTGCACGTCCAAATATATGGCTGGCGAATGCCTACATTGAAATTATAACCCGAGTTCCTCAATTCTCTCATCAATGCAGGTCGCACTAACACTTTTAGTTTTAATCCCCAGTATACAAGGGTATTGCCTTATAACACTTAACAACAGTAGTTTCCTTTCCACTGTTGAAAATGTCTAATAAAGGGATAAACCTCCAACTGACTGCCCTGTTCTGCTGCTAGAAAACTGTCTTTACTTTATCAGACATTATGATCTTTTTGAAAAGGAGAATCAATGTAAACCTTACTTGCGAGGAAAATGTCATCCAATTATATTTCATCATTTTAAGTGTTATGGATGTAGGAAACAAAGTAAAAGGCATGAAAATTCTATAAAAAATGTTAACCTCAAGCCTTCTTAAGTTATGAGTCAGGTAATAAGAATGTGGTATTATTTTTTTTTTCAATAACCACAATTATATCTTGGCAGGATCCAGTTAGAGTAGGCCCTGATGATAAATATATTTGTTTGAAATCTCACAGCTTTCCGATGCCCAAAGAACATTTTGTTTCAGAGCCGACATATATTTTGGAAATGATTTACTTCCTTTTAGCACAAATCATCACAACATCTCAAAAACAAAACAAAAACAAAATTCTTTCCCATGTCTCATTTTGATATAAATAAATGCCCTATTTACAAAACTTGGCAAAACAAAATTCTAAAGTTTATAAGATAAATGTATGGTACAAACCCAATCAAATTAGCACATATCTGAAAGCTTTGAAGCATATTCTACATGCACCATGAAATCTCTATTCCACTGTCATGCATTTTCCTAAAACAAAACAACATATAATCTGCCCAACTCTTAGGAGTCTCTCCTGAGATCTCTCTGGCTTCACTCGCAAAGTTCCTCCTCCAGTTCCTCAGTGTATTGCAAACACTTAGAACAATAATGGAAAAATAGTAAGCATTCATAAACATTTGATAGATACATGAATGAACAAATGAGTGAAGAGGTCTATTCTGTTAACGATGAAGCATTTATAAACATTATACTTAAGACAAGGTCTTTAAATGAAAGTCTGATCTCAACTCAGCAGAAAGCATCCCATTTACAAATTGGGAATGATCTCAAGGTATTTGAAAGGAAAAAAAAAATCAAGAAAAATAATAATATGCATATTATGTTACCGTTATAATTAAATAAAGAAAATGGGAGCATATAGTTATATTTGATATTTGTTCATAAAAATTCTAGAACTGGTTCTAAGAATGTTTAAAAATTTCAATTAGAAAGTAATTTGCAATAGCAATTTTACAAAAGGAAATGAAAGTGTTATTTGTATGTGCTGAATGAGGTTTCATGTTAATGTAAATATCATACCTTTTAGTCAAAATTACTATATTCTATATTCCCTCAAAAAAAGAGAGGAGGAAGAAGAGAATCATGTGAATGTTTTGAACATTTCTTTAATGTCTAGCTTAACAGACCACAGGAGGGTTACCACATCTGCTTGGGCATGCCATCTGTTGCCTCCCACATCTATGTAGCTGGAAACGGCACAAGTATTTTAAAAGAATTTGTAGATAATTGTAAATATTATTTGCTTCCACAGCAAAATTTGACAAGTTGTGGTTTCTTAAAGGTTAACTTCCATGTGGAATGTGAATTTTATCTACATACTTTTTGTATTCTATTACATTAAAATCCATTCTCCTAAGCTCTGAATGGATCATTTACCCATGTATGATTTTGTAACATAATTTATTGGTCATTTGCCACACATTGGTTCACTGAATGTTGCAGATAATCAAAATGTTGACAAGCTTCCTTATATAATATCAAGATAGTACATTTGTTAATATCACTAGTGATCCCATCAGAAAAGTCTTTAAGAATCAGGACTATCTCAAGATCATGATGACGGATGTAAGTTTTCAAAAATTCTAATTTTCACTCGAAATGTTCAATATAATCATTGGTAGCAAATACTGTCAGTTGTTCAATCTCACTTCATTGATAATTTCAAGAAAATATCTTTCAAATACTCAAATAGAATAACTGGTGTGATTGCCAATCCTTGTTTAAAATAAAAATATGTCAATAATGTCTTTTTTGAATTTTTTAAGCTTTATTTATTTATGAGACAGAGAGACAGAGTGTGAGTGCAGGAGGAACAGAGAGAAGGAGACACAGAATCCAAAGCAGGCTCCAGGCTCTGAGCTGTCAGCACAGAGCCTGACACAGGGCTTGAACCCATGAACTGCAAGATCGTGACCTGAGCAGAAGTCAGACACTTAACCGACTGAGCCATACAGGCGCCCCATAAAATACGTCAACAATATTTAAACAACATGTCAACAATTGTTTAAAATAAAAATGGTGTCCCCATGAAACAAGCAGCTAATGTACCTCACATCTCAAACAATTCCACAGGTACTTCTATTCAAGATAAACATATTTCATTTTGCAACAAATGTGCTTAGTTCATACTTCCATCTTGTTATGTAGAATTTTTTAAAGACACATACTCTAGGGTCACCCAAGTGTGACTCTCCAGAATAGTAAAGAGAATAAAGGGAAGCTTCTTATTATGAGTCATAAATGATAAAATACTGTTTCATAAAGTGAAGTTTTATGTACATCATCTTATTTCATTGCTTTATGTGATGCCTTTACTATCTTTATTTTTTATTTATTTATTTTTTTGTCAAAATCAAAAGTATTTTCAAAACCTAGTTGGGTACAGGAAAATTTTAAGTTTGAATTTTTATCAGAATTGTTCACTCTTCATTAAGTTGATGGTATGAATACTCTCATTCTCTTAAGGATATTATTTACGTGGAGATAGAATGCTGATCTGATTTTGATACTCACCCCTTATCACATCTGTTATCATTTAGTCCTCTGGGTCATATATGCATAGAGTTTACATCATCTCTAAACATTTTTAAGATGGTGTGGATAGGGTTAAATGTTAAGAATGAGCAAAAGTTTCTAATTACCATTGATTTCCTACCTAGCTTCAACTACAACAAAAATTCACTACAGAATTTCATCAGCATTCAAAAAATCACATGGATAACTTCACAATTCTTTCACATCTTATTTCTATATTATTACAATAAAAACCATTTGATTTGATGTTTAATTTGAATTCTTTTCTTAAAGTGTATCAAAGTGCTCAGATTTATTTGAATTCTTTTTTGCAAAATGTATCAAAGTGCTCAGATTTATACTGAAATAAACCAAATAAAATAAATGGATACAAATAAAGACAAGGTCATAGCCCACCAGGTTAATTGTGTTCAACACAGGGCAATAGAAGAATTTATTGTATCTTCCTTAATTGGTGCAAAATATCTATTTCCTACAATGGTTACTGTTTCCGTTCTGGGGGAATCTGTGAGAATTTTTTTAAAGTTTTGTTCTTGAGAAAAAGCAAAGAGTTGAGGTTAGATAATGAGTTGGAGAAAATATTACTGATATGTTTTACTAGATAAGAGGTATAGGGGACTTGTAATTATAAAGAACAAACTGATGGTTACCAGAGGGGGGGATGGGGGGGGATGGGTGAGATAGGCAATGAGGAGTAAGGAGGGCATTTGTCCTGATGAGCACTGGGTGTTATATGAAATTGCTGAATCACTATACCATACACCTAAAACTAATATAATACTATATGTTAACTGGAATTAAAATACAAATTTAAACACGGGTATGGCAGTGGGAGCTAAGGCATGTATAATTCTAACTGTGGATTGAAAGAAAAAAAGAAGGAAATGTTTCCTATCTTACTAGGGTTAATAGAAACAAAGTAGGTGGAAAGTATAAGAAAATTAGAATCGAAAAACAATATGATATTTTCCTTTAAATGACCCAAATCACACCGCATTAAATAAAGGGTAGATTTCTTCGAAGGCATTCAGCAAGGGCAAACAACAGCAGAGGTTATTTTAAGCTAATAGTTTTAAATCATTTATGATTTCACTGAATAGTTGGCTGGGGGACTAATTTAGAACAGCATTTGTCTGAATGTGTAGTGTTGGCGAGAATCCCTGTGGATGAATTTAATGGAAGAGCGTCTCACTGGGAGGCAAAAGATTTTATTCACTCTCCAGCCAGTCAGAACACTTGGATCAGCCTGAGCACAGCGCCCAGCTTACCAGGAAACACAGTAGCAGTGGCACAGAAGGCCGAGCCTTCCTTTTGAGGCCATAATTAGTCATAAAATTCACACTGGAGTCAAAGTAATTAATGATCAGGAATTGTTACTTGCAGACTGCATCATTTGGAAAAGAGTAAAGAAGCAGGCCCAGATGCTGGGTTTAGGGTCTGTCTGCCAGATGGCAGTCAGCCCATGTCTGCCTTGAAGGCTGGGGATCACATGCACTATTAGCATATCCTTTGGTCCTCCGAGCCTCCACAATCTCATGATAATTGCGTTCCTTCCTCTGTTGTCCCCAAAGTAGGCTCCTGAGAACTCACATTTCCAGAAAGGTACCTGGAAGGCAATCCTCTCACAAAGTCTATTTAAACAAAACCATAAACAGCCTAAGAATCAGGAAAATAAAATGATTCTTAATTCTTATAAGGAAACTCTAATTAAATTTAGCAAGTATTGGTTTTATTTAATGGAAAAGACAAACTCAGCATAAAAATGCAAATGACAACAATAATATGTTATATACATTATATAAAATATACACTATGTTTCCTCCTTATAAAGAAAAACACACACCTGGGTAACTCTACTTATTTTTGTTTTAATATATAACTTCTATCCCACAATATTTAACTTTGTAATTATTAGAATTATGAGTTACAAGTAAGACCATCAAGACACAAAGTATCATGGAATCTTTATATATATACATATATACACACACACACACATGTACACATACATATATACACATTATATATGTATACATGTATACATATACATGTATATATAATAATTACAAGTGTGTACGTGTGTGTGTGTGTGAAAATATATTACCAGAATATTCCAAGACCCAAAAGTTGAGGGGCCACCATGAATATCTTTGTTTCTCTCTGTAAGTTCCTTTCAACAATTGACTAAAAATTTGTATGTTAAAACCTTGCACTCTTCCAAGGCCACTGACACTACCTTTCACCCAAGATAGGAAACCTAGAAAGGTGAAAAAGACCAGATTATTGAAGACATTCTAGTTGGGGGACTTTCTTTCTTGTCCAGACAAAAGGGAAACAATGAAATTCTTTTAGGGAGAAGAAAAATATGATTATTTCACCTAAGAGAGAACATTTAAGAGGAGTGTTGAGGGGTAAGATACATTGGAGGGGTTACATTTTAGAGGTAGGGAGACTATTTAAGAGATTATTTTAATAGTTCGGGTAAGATGAAGACCGGAGCCAAGAAAGAAGCAGTGAGGATAAGGAGAAGGCTATAGTCGTGAAAGATGTCAATGTCTTCGACTCAAATTTAAGGGATTGGTCTCAATTTGCTTAGGACTATCTACATTTCTGACTATGTTTCTCCCTAGTTACATTTATCATGGTAAAAGATGCAGGAAGAGAAACATATTTATAAAAATAATCATGAGGGGCCAATTCTATAAAATTTGAAGTTGAGTCGGAAATATATATGTAATTAGTTATGTTAATATAAAGCTTGACCGAATGGTTGGGGCAGGGATTTTTGTGAGTCACCAGCATGGAGTTCATAGCTGAAGTGACTGAAGTTGAGAATACATGGGCAAGGGGTCTAGGAAGGAAAGGAGAATAATTAAAACTCTGACCACTAGTGTTAATTGGTTATTGGTGTGACTAATTACTTGATTATTGGTGCAACTGGGTTTTGCCAATTACAATGCACTGACTATGCGCTAAGCATTGGAGCCATCATTAGCTAATACTTCTGGAGGAATAACTATGATCCAGACATGTTTCTAAGTCTTTAACATATACTAAATTATTTAGTCATCACAACTTCATACTGACATCATAAGTGCTATCATAGCCCATGTTTTACTTTTGAGGAAATGGAGACAGAGAGAGGTTTAGTAAATTATCTAAAATGTGACAGTGCTGGGAAGTGGTAGATAGAGCAAGGCTTAGACCCAGAAAGACACCCATACTTTCAGCTGATACAATTCTTGGTCAAGAATTGGTCGAGACAATTCTTAGACTGGCAGTGATGATAAGAGCAGAAAATCTAAAAAGAGAGAAGTGGAGACATTCTGAGGAAAGTATAGCCAACTGCATCAGGTACTATGGAGATTTTAAGTAATTCTCTAAAAGGAGTCTGTTAAATTTGGCAATTAGCAGATCCTTGGTGACCTAGGACCAGAAGCCATGGGGGGAACTTGTGCTGACAAAAACTGTTGGGTAGGACTGCTTAAACTACTGCTCCATGTAGGACCCAAGACTACAGACAGTAGCGTGCTTACATTGCATTGTGTGTCAAGGGCTAGGAGAGATGTACCAGGCTTGAGTATAAACTGTAGCATTCCCATGGATTTTCCATAACATTCTCTGCTGGTTATGGGATACTGTGGGATTTGAGCTTTATCTGGCTTCCTAATGCATAAAAGATGCTGGCTTTCATAAGGGTAAGACTTTAGTTTTGAAATATAAATCAGTCTGGGGAATGCAGAACATGCATGCATATAGG
Organism: Panthera pardus; assembly: GCF_024362965.1. Lineage (NCBI taxonomy): Eukaryota > Metazoa > Chordata > Mammalia > Carnivora > Felidae > Panthera > Panthera pardus. The sequence goes on from NW_026526765.1 coordinate 10,568,209, forward strand.
TATACTTCTTGGGTTTGTGTGTGCATTTTGCTGTGTGTATGTATATAAGTGTGCATGGTGTGTGTACGTGTGTGTAGCGTGTGCATTTGTGTGTGCGCAAGTGTGTGCGTGTGCGTCCATGAGAAGGGGATGGTAGACCATCGAGCTAGAAACCTACCTATGAGGGGTGCCTCGGTGGCTCAGTTAAGCATCTGACTCTTGATTTCAGCTCAGGTCATGATCTCATGGTTCCTGAGATGGAGCCCCTCACTGGACTCTGTGCTGATAGCATGGAGCCTGCTTGGAATTTTCTCTCTCCTTCTCTCTATGCCCCTCCCCCATGCTCTCTCTCAATGAAAATAAATAAATAAACTTAAAAAAAGAAACCTATCTATAAACCTTCAATGAAGAAATGTCACTAAGTTTCTAGGTGGGAGGGGCAGGGGTGGGGATAATGAAACTAATGAAAATGTGACCCGACTCAAAGATCATTAGACCTTTTGTGTTGAGCATGTTTCTTATTATAATCTGATGTGTAATTTGTGTATTTTACAATACACTAACAGCTTTCCTCAGGCTGTATAGAAAGACAAAGAAGTTATCTTGTTCTAAGTGTTATTCTGCACTTCAGTCTGGCTGGATTCATTCTTACCAGAAATCATCTGACAACAGAGTCAAATGGAAACTCTCTCAAAACTCAAAGGCCGATTTTAGATACAGCAGTAAGCCTGTGATATTTTTGCACAGTTTCTCTGTGTATTAACTATGCTTGACAGTTAATTCTGTGATCCATATTCCGTTGGCTCTGAATGTTATACTCCCACAGAAATACCCTTTCTTATTACAAACATGTATGTAATCTTTTCAAGGAAATGTGTCAGGCCCGCAAGGAGAAGAATAAAGAACGTTATGGCTCTCTGCTCAGAGATGCTACAGAGAAGCATCTTGTACAATTCCTTCTGGAAAGACCCCAGCAATGCTTCCAGGTAGAAGAAAAAGTAGTTAATAAAGAATTCTTCAACCTAAATCATATGTTTTAAACATTGTGCATTACAATGACAGCAGAAAATCTCCAGCTCTGAAGATTGGTATTGAGGTAATATAAATGCCCCCAAAATGACAATTATAAAACCTAATCTCACAGAGAATACAACGCATGACTTTCAGGCAGTCGTGACACTGCAGGTGAGAGAAGGGAGGGTGAGGCACTCATAGAATAACCTTTCACGACCACATTAAAATCACTGTTCACTTTTCTTCTGATCCCTACATAAGAAATACTAAAACCAAAACATTCCCTTGAGTAGTTTTTGGCATAAAGGAATCCTGTCTTTATGGAAATATCACCTCTGATCTGACTGGTCATATTAATTATCAGAAACCCTTCTTCCAATTTGATGACATCGGTGCTTAATTTTCTACATTGCAAATTTGACATTTTTCTAAACAAAGGTTTAACAAAGACTGAAAACGCTCTTGTGAGCTTTATTTTCAATGAATCATCATGTGAGTTGTTTGCAAATAAGAATCCTGGATTTCTAGTGCCTTGATTTTCCTTCTCTATTTGTGCCGTTGATCTCAGCACATTTTTCCCCAAGATCTCCAAACACTGCTGGCCATCCTAGGTCTTGCCTACGATTGCCTAATGCCCACACACTACAGTCAACCATTCCAGTGGGAAAATAATGTTTACATCTTCTTTATAAGGGATAATTCAGCACGAGCTAATGACAGTATTCTCTATCATCCGCCCTTTGTAAACCACGTGCATCCATCAGTAAATCTCTTTGGGATGAATCTGTACTGAACCAGAATATCACAAATGCCTGCAATTCTAAGTCTACTATATTCATCATCCATGTCTCCTATTGGTCTATAAAGACTATGAAGTTCACATTTATTCATGATTAATATATTTCAATTAGTACTAATAGAAAAATATATACCATATTTAATGGTTCACTAGAGAAGATAATAAATCATAGAACCTAATATGATTGTCATATTCAAATTGTGCCCCAATACAAATCCCCGATGTCCTGTGACAGTTTTCCTTGGTGAACCCAACCTACAGAGATTTTTTCTTTTCCCCAAGTGCTTTTTGCATTCATGGCTCCCAGCATAAACTTAATCACATATATTTAAATTCTGTAGTTGTTCTCTGTGTAAATTATTTCCCCAGCAGTGCTTAATCTCCTTGTCAGTAAGACCTATATTATTCTTCCTCTGTATCCCATGAAGTGCCTAGAATACTACTCAGTAGGTACTTGAAAATGTTGATAGATTTGATTTAGTAATGTCATAAAAGGGAAATTATGCAGAATATTTAATCTCTTCAACTGTTAAGCTTTCCAGACTCGAGTTCTTATTGGTGTATAAATTGCCAAACTATAAATGCCAAACTCCTATAAATCAGAATATGCATCCTGCAACATGTGTACCCTTCAGGATCCATTATACTGCCCTCTAAGTTAGAGTACAAGCTCACTGAAGCCAGGGACATTGGCTCTTTTGTTCACTTTTACAAGCTGACACACGGGATCAGCCCTCAATAAATGCTTGTTGAGTGATGGAAACAAGTTCTGTCAGGTAATTTCTGGGATGTCTTCTCAGCTCATATTCCTTTTTTTCTGAAAATACCTTCTTCTTAACCAAAGGCGAATCCTGTAGGCAGTGATGCCCCTTCCATGTTTTCCATAACAAGTCTGGCTAGTATACACCAGATTTGAACCAGCCAGTCAGATTGCCCCTTCTTCTTGCTGAAATATTAGTTGGGGGCACTAGAGCACATGACAGAAACTAAAGTTGATGGCTAAAGTGAATTGTAGTGACACAGCCTCATACTGCACTGGCTACACATGGCAGAACTCTCAAGCATGATGTCACTGAGGAGCAGAGAAGCTGATCAGTGGGGAGATACAAATGGAACAAATGCCAGCAAGGCGAGGGTAAAGAGGCAAGAATGGAGCAGCTTTGCCCCATGACCCTTTTCTATCCCTGCCTCTGATCCCTTGAAAAATTGGCTCACTTCGTAGCCTCAGTTTCCATGAGTCTCTTTTGGGCAGTAGTAACAAGCTAGCCCTCAGGGTTTCCTATCATTATGTTACCAAAAAATATCTTACTAATTCAAAATATTCAATGAAAACTATGTAATAGAGATTGAACGGAAAATAAGGAGGGTATTTTAACTAATAGTCAGATGACTTGAACTCCACTGCAACTCCACCATAGGTTGTGATGGAGTAAGTATCATTTTTGTTTCTTCATTGGTGAGTTGAGAACGCTGAACCAGATGATAACCATCCATGCTTTTATGCCTCAACTTTTGGGATCCTGTCATTGACGCCAGTCGCTTTCATGAAAACTATAACTAATGTTCAATCAGTCAATTATTTCCAAATGCTGAGGTATTTTACTACATATGAAAGGCATACTTAGATATTTATAGCATTATTTAGTTTTCACCTAAATGGTTTAAATTAAATTGGCACGATATTCTCTCAAATTCATTTTTTAGCTTTTCACATTCATGAAGCACCAGACTTAATTTTTCTTATTCTGGGATTTTTCCAAATAACATTCATGAAATCAGAAATAAGTTTGAATTGGCTTTTGTCATCCATGTGCATGGAACACCTGTCTTTTGTACATCTGCACAAGGTTCTCTCTCATTAGAAATGTAGTATCACAATTTTATGTTCTTTTGTTTTGCATATATTTGAATGATTTTGCCAACAAGATTTACAAGATTTCCTGGGCATATGTAAACGAAGAAAACTTGGTAGAAGTTCTCAGTAGCAATCAACACAAACCCAAGGGACTGAAACTAAAAAGACAGCACATTGCAAATAACACAACAACCATTTATTATTGTGTCCAACTCTAAATATTTTGATAACTCTTTCATACTTCCTTTTATATAAATGGACTACAGTTTTGTTTTTTTTTTTCGTTTTTTTTTTTTTTTTTTTTTTTTTTTTTTTTTTTTGGGGACAGAGAGAGACAGACCGAGCATGAACGGGGGAGGGGCAGAGAGAGGGAGACACAGAATCGGAAACAGGCTCCAGGCTCTGAGCCATCAGCCCAGAGCCTGACGCGGGGCTCGAACTCACGGACCGCGAGATCGTGACCTGGCTGAAGTCGGACGCTTAACCGACTGCGCCACCCAGGCGCCCCCTACAGTTTTGTTTTTTTTTTTTTAATTTTCATCTATTAAAGATTTTAAAACACCAAATATTTTGAAGTCTTAACTCATTCTGTTCTTTTCTTTCTCTTCCTAAGCAGTTGCAGAATATATCCTCAGACCAAATCAAACTTTATGAATAAAATTATATTTATATGACACATTATCTACCTAAAATGTGTTAAACATTCTCCTGTAACTTAGTCCAAAAGACTTCTGTTCCTATAATGATCTATCATATGTCCCTCCAGGAAAATGCATGCTAAAAGGATGACAGAATTATATTCCTGACCCTGAGCTCATACCTAGAGCTACAATATGAGCACAGTGACCTAATCCATAGCATGTTACCATCCATTCTTTGTATAGGTGACCACCCATCTCTGTACTCAGACAGGCAAAGAGAGTTAGGAAGCTTAGGCACAAATGAAAACAAGGTTCTACCTAGTGGGACCTAACCAATTTGAGCCCTAGACTCCTTTTGGTTGAACAGAATAGTTACATGGGGGGGGGGGGGGGGAGGGCTATTGGGAAGGGTGTGGGAAGAGAGAGGTGTCTTACAACCATGGATCAGAATAAAACCAAGAGGTAGGTTAAAATGAGGACTGAAAATAATCAAGACACACATGTAAAGAATAATGAATAGCTTAGTTTGGAGGGGTTAGTGTGGTGAATAGGAAATAAACCTGAAAATTTAGATTAGGACCAGGTTATAGATGGCATTGATTACCAGGCTAAGGAAACCAAAACTCAAATTATACATAAGACACCGTCGATAATTTTTTAAGCAGAGAACTGACTTAGAGCAATGGAAACAACACTGATAATATTAACCACAGTTAAAGTGTCACAATCATCTACACTGAGCATGGTATTATATTCAGAATAATGATTAATGAGGTGTAGCACCTGGCTTCAAGCAGGAAAAATTACATGCATACAAGATAAAATAATGACAAAAATGTGTATACTACAAGGCAGAAAAGGTTAACTTCTATAAGAAAGGACCAAAATGCTTTGGTAATCGTATCAGTGCCATACATTCCTTGCCTCTATATCTTTTTTCTTCCAATCAGTAACTCTATATGGTCAATTCAGAAACAAATACGATTTTATTTAAAAATTATCAAGTCCAGGGGCGCCTGGGTGACTCACCTGGTTGAACGTCGGACGTTGGTTCAGGTCACGATCCTGCAGTTGACAAGTTCGAGCCCCGCATTGGGCTCTGTGCTGATAGCTCAGAGCCTGGAGCCTGCTTCAGATTCTGTGTCTCCCTCTCTCTCTGCCACTCCTCCACTCATGCTCTGTCTCTCACTGTCTCAAAAATAAATATAAGCATTAAAAAAATTACTTAAAAAAATAAAAATTATCAAGTCCACTTTAACCCACTACTCTGAGACTTAACAAAAAATCACATTTATTGTTCATGACTAATAATAGGTAACAACCATTGAACATAATCTAGATGTCAGGCATACTTGTAATCACTTTACAAACCTTATCTAATTCAATCTTTCCAGAAACACTACATGCTAAGTTTTATTACAATCACTTTCTGAGGCTGAGATATATTAAGGAATTCACCCAAAGCTACCAATTTCTCCTTCCAGCTCTTAGCCAACACATATACTGCCTACTACATAACTTAAAAATATAATCTCTGGGCACCTGGGTGGCTCAATAGGCTAAACGCCTGACTCTTGATTTTGGCTCAGGTCATGATCTCATAGTTTGTGAGACAGAAGCTACACTGGTAGTACAGAGCCTGCTTGGGGTTCTCTCTTTCCCTCTCTTTCTGCTCCTACCCCACTTACATGCTCTCTCTCTCTCTCAAAAATAAATAAACATTTAAAAAATATATACAATTATAATTATATATAATTTTAAATAGATAGGTAGATAGATAGATAATCTCTGACCTGGAACCCAAAGCCCTCACAATGTCCACAGTTTCTGCCTTTTCCCTGAAATCTCTCTTCCCTCTTGTGCTCAAATTCTCTTGCACAGGTTCTGAGTTGTCTGCCCTGCTCTAGTCCCTGTAGCAGACTGAATTACTGTGCTCTCATGTCCAGTACCCTGTCTCACGGCACACTTCCCAAAGATGATCACTGTGTTGAACTCAAGCATGGCCATGTGACAAGGTTTGGACAATAATATTTGAGTACAAGTATTACTCATTGTTTCTGAGGAGGATCTAGAAGAGCCAGGAGCAGTTTCCCATTCCCTCTTTTCTCCACAGATGGTCAGTGTCTCCTAAAGAGTTTCATCAGCCTGGCTCCCAAAGTAACAATGTGTAGAGCCAAATCAAAATTGAGCTGCGGTAGAACTCCACCAAAAGCCAAACTTGGATCTCTATCTCTTTTCCTAAATGCTATACCTGCTTTTGTTCGGCCCCTGAAATTTATGCTCCCATCACATTAGTGTTGAGGCAGGTTACATTCCACAGGGAAAAAAAAAAAAAAATCCCACGACACTGAGATTTGTGTAAGGGACATTTATTGGGAATTCATCTATGGAAAATCACTTGTGACAGGTAAACAAAGCAGGATTGAGCAGTTGGAGAAGTTGAGCCGTGATGCATTTATAGTGAAGTCTTAAGTTAACCTATGTGGAGATCTAAATCTGAAAGACCCTTCAGAGTTTCCCCAGTTGAAGCAAGAAGGCTAGACATTTGCATGCACCGCCCCCCCATTGTTCTGCCATTGGACATAGGCTTCCCTCTTAAGTGTGGCAGTTTCTTTGGCCGAGGTCAATTCCTAGACAGGAACTTAACCGTGAAAAATAGGAGCTAACACTCCCTGCATTTGGGATGATGGCTATACCATTCTAAAGGGGGCTATGGACAGCATACCACAGAATCCACTCTAGTCAATCATAGGCAGTTCTACCCATCTGAAAAGAACTTCCCTAAAATTCTCTTTTCCTAGGAAAACTTACCTAAGGAAGATCAGTGGGTTAACTACAGCCATTCCACTGTAGCAAGTCATAAAGCCACAATAGGTACACATCGTCTCTACTCTATGACTGATGTTATATTTCCCACATCCTTCTCTAGAGCCTCGATTCACCTTGGGGACTTATTTAGTGTGGTGAAACAGACCCTCACCTATGGGTCTGTGCTCTTGTCTACCTTGTCATTCCCAGGGTACAGCTGATGTCTTGTCCATTTACAATAAAGATTGAACAGAAAAGTACTAAAAGACACCCCAGGGGCTTACCTGGGTGCTAAGCATTTTCTTTCCTGCCCCCATTGTATAATAGAAGCTTTTCCACAATGACTCAGGAAAGGGCCTCCTTTCCTTATCTACTAGTCTCTTGGGACAATGAGCCAAAGGCAACCGGGTAGCAACTGTAGCTTTAAGTTTAGCAGAACTGCCATTGCATCCCCAGGTGGACATCCCCCCTCTTACAATCAGATCTGCAGAGATTAAGAGTTTTATGAATAGGAAGCACAAATTTCTAAGTGTTCCATTGGGAATATTAGTCCTTGAGGCATGTATTAGTGTGAGGGGCTACCATAACAAAATACCATAAACTAGGTAGCTTAAACAAAATAAATTTATATTCTCACAATTCTGGAGGCTGGATAGTGCAAAATCAAACTTCTAACAGGGTTAGGTTTCTGGTGAGAATTCTTTTCCTATTTTGTAGATGGCCACCTTGCTCTGTCCCTATTTGGCCAAGAGTGTATCTCTTTTTATAAGGACACTAATCCTATCAGATTAGGGCCGCACAGTTAACAACTTTATTTAACTTTATTTACTTCCATAAAGTCCCTATCTCCAAATACAGTCACACTGAAGGTTAAGACTTAAACATACGAATGGGGGGACACACATTCAATCCATAAAATTCTGTCCCCGGTCCCCCAAAATTCATGTCCTTATCATATGCAAAATATATTCATTCTAACCCAAGAGCCCCAAAGGTCTTAACTCACTCCAGCATCAACTTTAAAACTTAAATCCAAAATCTCATTTAAATATCATCTAAATAAAGTAGATGCATGTGGTCTCACAAGGCAGAAGACTCTGTAATGTCTTGAAGAAAGGGAAGAGTACTAGCCACTCATAGGAAGGAGTGAACTATTCCTGCAGAACTAAAAGCTTCAAGTGAATCCAGGGACTCAAGGTTTTGAGGGCACCAATCTGATGGACCCATTTCAAATATAAGCGTCTCACTCCTTCACAGTCACGGTGCTGACTTTGGCATACGAGATTGGCAAATGCTGAAGATTAAGGCTCAGTCATCTCTGGAGCTCTTTCACCCCCATAAATAAGAACTGAGCTGAATCCTCATCATTTTCTGCCCTCTACTGCAGCAGTTAAGAGTCTATGTGTTGCGATAATGACTGTCCTTCACGCTTTCTCTTGTATAGGAGTTATTCACCTCTAGCCTTTGGTTGTCTTTCTTTAATTCATTGACGATCCCCAGCAATAGCCACCCTATTTAATAGAATTACTAATTCCTCCAAACCGATCAAACACCTGTTGTAGAGTACACACCAGCACATTTCCTTCCACCAGCATTCCATCCCAGTTCACCACCAGTGAGGGCTGAATATACCACAACCACACACATGACAAGTGCTCCATCTTCCATGAGCAATGAAATGTTGACTGCCAGCCAGCCAGCCGCTGAGCAATCCAGGTTGAGAACCCCATTTTAGAGTCGGTTTCCTATATCAATAGCTGGTACCAACTGTCTTCATTACAAATCCCAAGAAACATGCTGAGTCTCTGAAGTTGGCAGGCAAGTGGTTTACAAAGGATGAAGGAGTGAGGGGAGCAGGATGGGCGAATAGAAAGATTGAACTGTGATAAAATTTCAGCAGAGATATCCGGTGGATATTACAGGGAGCTCTGGAGCTAGGAAGGCCCTTGCCTTGTTGCAATGGAGGCAAAGAAGCCATGCCATTTTACTCCTCTATCAAGTCATTGGACACAGGTTGCCCCCAGAAAACAGGCATAAACTTGGGCAAAGCAGTTTCCCTCAGCTAAGGGCCGTTCTGGAGAGGCACTGAGCTGTGCACAGTCATTGGAGGAGCCCACGAGCAGCTGTGAGAATAAATACCTGGTTGCTGAAGGAAACCACATACCAGGATAAAGTCCCAGCTCACTTCCAGGACTATTCCTCTAAATTTGACATCAGTTAGTGATTTGCTAACGGTTACGCTCATTCAACCTACCTGCTTTTATTCATATCACTCATTTGCCGCAACGCCATCCTGACACAATGGAGACTAGCTTATTTTTGATCCCCTCCTGTCCTCTCTTGACAAAATTGGACAGATGTGGTGTAAAAGCAATGCCAAATTTAGTCCCTATTTAGTTCTACTAACGTGTATGAACTGATTACAGACTTAAGGAGCTTCGGTTCCTTGCAGTTTTGTGTTTTAAGGACACTCTCATGAGCCTTCAGGTTCATGTACAAGATTTATGGCAGACAAGGAAAAAAATATTTTGGAGAAAAGATCTTACTTTCAAAATCAAAAAGATGTTAGTGACCGCTCATTTACAAAGCCAGATCACAGTAAACTTTACCAATTCGAGTCAACAAATACTTACCACGATGCACAGGGTACTATGGGGACACAGACACCACAAGACAAGAATATGGATCTTTTCTTTAGCAGACCTCATTACACAGAAACAAACCTCATTAAATAGAAGGAGAACATTAATCTATTCAATCAAACTGTGTTGACTAATGCCCAAATGCCAGTCACTGTCTAGACAATTTAGGTGATGCAGAGATAAACAATACATGACCCTTAAGTCTAAGTCTGCAATTAACTGGGATAGCCAGAAAAAATAAAATAAAATTAACTGTATTAAATGAGAGAGGAAAGTAGGTAGTATATAGAAAATGTACAAGCAAAATTTGGGCAGAGTTGGGGGTCAGGGGCAAAATTTGTTTGAATTCGGATGTCTTTTGTGACATACTTCATTGTGATTATCAGCGCCCACCAGAGATATTTCTGGATAATAGTTACAGATACAGATGCTCACAGCACTATGAATGCAACAGCTAATGAAGCTGATCACACAGGCATATGGGTAAGCTGTTCATGAGGGCTGCAATCAATACCAGAAATTGAAGTACATATGCCTAGAAAAGAACCCAACAGGGGGTAATGGGAAAATAATGCTTCTTCCTAGGCAAAAGGAAATGACTATCTTTAATATTTCTGCATGGATTTGTTTGTTTTGTCTCTACTGCTCAATGTGTGGCAGTTTGCAAATGGGTATAGATGCCAGCCATCTAAAATACAGATCACTGACAATAGGTGGACCAGAAAAACAATACCCTATATCCAAGGAAGGATTCATTTGTTTAACAAAACAGGAAAAATATAACACAACCTAAAGTTGAATAGAACATGAACTTTTGACTATATCCCAAAGATAGCAATGCATAAGCTCTGAAACCACGAAGAAAAATGATGACCGGAGAAATCTTAGTCAAGTCCAAGTCTGAGAAATTCATATCCAGGGACTGATTAATGAATGAATGATGTCAGATTACATTTGCTTATTGCCTATTGTTACACTCTATCTCCACAAATATTTATTAGTGCGGCAGAATGCAGATTACACATGCTACAAATAATACATTGTGAATTATTGACGATAAAAAAGAAAAATATGCATATTCATGACATTCCTAAAATGGCACTTTCAGGACTACAGCCCTTAAAATGGTAAATATAGGCACGTGTTCTTATTATCAGTTGACTTTATAGTATTACTGTTACGTCAAAAAACAGCGTTTCTCTTTTGTTTTTTCTGAATCTTTATTGTTTCCTATTATTTACTAGATTCAATCTTCCTTTGTCTGAATAATTAAAACCTCCTTCAAACATCAGACAAAGACACATTTTAGTTCTTGGGATGAAGGACTCATTAGTATACACCATATGTTGGTAATTTAAGACCAATATATAGATTACATATATTTCCTTTTCTAAATAAAAAAAAAATATTGGAAAATATAATACAAAGGAATGGTTTTAAAAGCAAGAAACAAACATAAAATGAATTGGGTCTGTTTTTGTTACTTTTGGTCTTCTGACCAAATTTACTCATATCCAAAATTTCCTAACCATATTTTCCTTTTCTAACTTATTGAAACACCCAGAGATTCCACTATAACCCTGAGCTTGAGAGGAGATGTCTGAGTGGCCAGTCCAGCTGAGAAATACAGCAGAGTTCACGCTGTAATTCTCACTGAGAGTGCTTCAATCCCCAAGAAAACTTTTGAACACATATATAAGAGTGTTTATTCAAGGTTAAATGTCAAGTAAGAAAAGTAGTTAAGCAGTGAAACCACTCAGCTCATGTCTGACATTTCTGTAGTAAAAGATGATTATCCTTGACTTTAGATTACATATCTTGATTATAACTTTCATAATGTGAGTGTTTAAAAAATTCTCCAAATTAGCAAGCCTTCTTAAACTAATCCAAAAAGTCACAAGAAATCCATTGCCTTCATTTGGATGTTCTGATTATACCAGCAAATACCAAATTGGGACCTCAGTTCTGGTTTGAATGTAACATAAGTTTTGTAATAATTATGACTTAAAATTTTAGTTGTAATACAAGAACTGAATTCAAAAGACTAACACAGTATAGGTCTCATTAAGTTTTAATTGAATTTTTTGTCCATCCTTTCCTATATCCACTCACTCTTGAAGAGTTCTGAGGAATGCATTTACTCCAGTACAATCTAATCAGGAATCTTACTTCAGGTCCACAATTTTGCTTTAAATATACCTTATAGAAATCTATGTGCCATGGAAGATGATTTTCACTGTTCTTTTTTTTTTTGTATCAAAAAGAAGTAACTTCATTCTAAAGCTGATCAAGATTCTCTAGAAGGGTCTGCTCTATCCAGTCACTCCTGTTTCCTCATTGCTTAGAGATGGCCTAGCAGACACTCCAAAAATATTTGCTGAATGAACAAATGCGTAAACTTGCTTGTTATTATTAAAGAGTGATCAAAATTCTTGGTGCCTAGGAGAACAAAATGCACAAATGTTTTACATTTGTAGCAAAATTACAGAGATGAATGCACTTAAGGCCTGGCTGGTTTGATGAGAGCATGTTGTCAATGTTCTGTGATGATTCCTAGTTGAATGGTGGGAATTATCTCCATATCGATAAGCTCTTTTCCAGAAGGTTTCAACAATTGAGATGATAGTTGCCTAGGAATGTAGATTTTCCTTTTAAATCATGAGTCTTTTCCTCACAAAGTGGACTGTCATGGCAGCTGCACCGATGAGCTATGGGTAGGAAGGGCTGAGGTAGAGAATGGCCAAGCTCCAAGGCTACTTTTAACGTGTGCACCTCCCTTTGAATTCTCAGCTCTAGCCAGTTTCTACCACTTCTAATAACTTGGCAGCTCTTTCTTGGAATCATTGTCTATATAAAACCACTGCTCGTTGTTCATGAAATGTCAGCCAAGAATTTATTAAGTACCCACCGGCTAACACCTTTGTGAAATCTTTAACCTACTAACCTTAAATCCTGATTACTCGTTGCTTTGCTTTAATATCTAACGGAAATGTGAAGGTAGTCTTCACTGAGTCGTCTCTTCATTATTCCAAACCCACGCTATCTAAAAATCTTGCTCTATGTGAAGGAAATAAAAACAAACATTATAAGTTAAGAATTTCCAGTATAGTAGAAATAAAAATAAAAGAAAGAAACTGAATCAAGGTGAGATGTGATCTATGACTATCCATAACTACAGTTACACAAAAAAGTTGGATGTGTATTTCAGTCGGGTCTTGGTATTGCTGCAAGGTGGTCTAGGACCCAGTGTCGGTGTTCTCCTATTGAACATCAACAACTTCAAGGACATCAGTATCAGGCAAAGTCACTTTGTGATTCTGATGGATCAAGAAAAAAAACATGACCCATCCATAATATTGTCTGAACACAAAAGAACATGAACATTGCGCAAACCACACAAGTGACCCAGCATCCCCCACTGCTAGCTGATGTTCTTTTATTAATTATAGTTTTACCAGTCTAGCCTTCCTGTCTTCTGGAAAAAATTTATAAAACTATCCAGTCATAGTGGTACCCTCACTTCATGACGGCAATCAAGTCATAGCAAAGCCCACTTCCTTCAACCCTCCTGAAATCACCTAACACATGCCCATATCCTTCTAACACCTTCTTACCAAGACACCCCACAATCCCCCATGCAGTGTGTTCTCCTTCACTTCAGCTAGTAAGAAACCAAATTATTCAACTACAGGTGTGTTCCTGGAGGTCTTTTAGCTGGAGGGCACTGACAGGTCATCTACCCAACTCACCACTGTCTTTTCTTTACATGCGAGGCGACAGCTGCTACTTCTACTCGGCTAAAAATAGAAAATGCTCAGTTCTTTCACACTGAAACCTGGACACAAACTTTCCCTTGAACACACAAATTGGTGTATGCTGTACAAGCAAGAGATAAAATGAAAATATAAAACTAAATGATATTAGGGAGAGAAATGTCCACCTTTATCTCAGTTATTTCGAATACGGATCTAATGGGAGGTGTATCCATACTATCCATCATGATTGCCTCCTTCTACATTTTTACTCTCAGGGTGCCTGGTGGATTTTTAAAAATCAATTACAGTTTTCGTCTCTGAAAAATGATCCCTTACTGGGGAAACTTTATTGTCATGCTTGTGATATATATTTTTGTTATTTTTCCTTGAGAGCAGAATAAAATTATTGTATATTCTTTAATATAGAATGATTTATTTCTCCATTTTCCTAACCAAAATATATTTGGATTGAAAGTTATTCTGCATATTGCTCTATCAGCCTCTAATAATTTATGTGATTTTTATGCTGAACCAATTGATCAATTTACATATTTATCCTTTCATAATTTTTCTTTGCTTCTGGATTTATCAATGTAACGTCCAACTTGATTCATTACACATATTTTATAAATTGTTACTCCTTTGTGTGAATCTCAAACAAGATTCAGAGGGGAAAAATACTATTTTTCATGCCTAACAAAGTTTACTTACTTTTCTGAATTTCCATATTCCTAACTAAGCTTTGTTGACCTATAAACAAACCCTCATTAAATTTCTAACCTACGTTGAAATATTATCTTAAACTAATAATAGTGTTTAGATTTACTGACTTGGGTACACCATTGGTCTTGCTTACATATAACATCACATCAACAAAAAAGTCATAAATCAGCTTGACAATTGATATATTTGAAGCAGAACTACAGAATTTGACATTATCCAGAGTATACAAAGATACAGAGGTGTATTGGTAATTTAAATTTAAACTACAGTCATCCATAAGACAGCCAGAAAAAGTAGTTATAATCTCAGATTATACTAGTTTCTAAGAATCATTTTTAACATTATTGGATAGTTTCCAGTCTCAGTGATTTTGCATGGTTAACGGGAACAGAGGAACTAGTAGTCTTTCCAATAAAACCTTATATTTAATGTCTTGGAAAACAGTAGATTTCTAAGTACCTGGTATATTGGGGATCTTATGCAATAATTTTAAAATTTAATGGGGACCACAAAGAACTCTTGATGATACATGTATCAATATTTGGTGCATTAGTTTTTAAAACTGAGAATTTTTAAAGTATGTTACTCATTTAAAAATAACAACAATAATCTTATTACACGTTAACAAAAATAACAACAAAACTATATATTCCAAAACAAAAAATATAGGGGGAAGAATAGCATATTTCTTCACTTTTGCAATCTCTTTGGATGCCTGGCAACGTATCTGTTGCAATATGTGACTTTGGTTGAAGTAAATGAAAAAATAGATAGGTATCTAGTTGGCAAAGGTAAGAGTGCATTAATAGTTTTTCCACAGAATTGTGGACATTCTTTTTGTTAACACATTGAAACTTACAATGATTAGATATAATATGAAATCTGGGATTCTATCAATGAACTGTTCATACCCTGCTACATTTATAATCTGTAAGTGGTTTCAAGGTAGTTTGTTTTTATTTTTGTTTGTGTACTCTGAAAAGATTTTTTAACTATTGCAAGATTTTGCTAACATCTTGCATTGGTCATTTAGAAAATATTTGTTCCCTCAGTTATGGAGATCACCCAAATGTTAACACATTTCATTACACAAAGTGAAAAAGTGCATTTGTCAACATCACTGGCCATCTCATATCGGAAAAGTCCTTAAGTTTGGGGAAACTAATGGTGATAAATCATCCATTTTTCAGAATTCTAATTATTCCTTGAACGTTCACATTTTAACATTGGCCTCAAATATTACCAGTTATTTTTCTTGAAGTGATAGTCTCATCTTGTTCATTTATGAGAAAATGTCTTTCAGATACTCAGGTCTGAAAACCATAGTTTGTCAGTTGTTTTTTCAGGTGAAAAACTTATTCCATGAAAAGAGCAGTCGGACAGGCTCATAGCTCAAACAATCACATACATGCTTCTTTTGGAAACAACCATCACACTTCAGTAGACAGCAGAAGTGTTTTATATGTCCTTTCCATTTCATTATCCAGAATATGAAAAGGACAAGTACTCAATAGGGAAGCTATCATAAAATTTAACACTTGGCCATGTTAGATCTTCCTTGACTGCGATAGGCAACATTTTTCAATACCTTCTTTATTTTTCTATTTCATTTTCTATTGCATAATGTCGGCCCCTATTATATAATTTACGAAGTACATAGATTATGGTAATTACATACGTATGTATATGTGTACTGAATTTCCCAAGATTTAAGATGTTTGATCGGCACCTAACAAATCCTTTGTCTATTAGTTTTAGCAAAACCTTTGGCATATAGTAGGACTTTAGAAATGGGGAAAAAAGTATTGTGCTTTCCATAACAACTGTATTCAATACCATGTAATTTTAAGTGATTCTCCCAACCATTTAAATCTGTGCTTGAACTCAGGGTAAGGAAGTATTTCTGCTTTCCCAGCATGTTATTCTTGTCCCAGAAAATCTAATCTGGGCTGGAATGTCTGCTTATACTGTCAGTCTCTTCACAAATGGTGTTCGAAAACTGGATATCTACAGGCAGAAATATTGAATTGGACCTCTAACTTACATAACTCACACCAAATAACTGACAATAGATTAAAGACTTAAATATAAGACCTGAAACTATGAAGCTCCTAGAAGAAAACATAAGGAAGAGCCTTCTCGACATTAGTCTTAGAAATAATGTGTTGGATATGACACAAAGAGAATGGACAACAAAAGCAAAAATAGACAGCTGGAACTACATCAAGCTAAAAATCTTCTGCACAACAAAGGAATCAATCAACAGAGTGAAAAGGTAACCTACAGAAGGGGAGAAAATATTTGCACCACTTACCTGATAAGGGGTTAGTATCTAAAACATAAAAGAAACTCTTGCAACTCCATAGCAAAAATAAGTAAATAAAAGGTTCAATTTAAAAATGGACAAAGGGAAAATTTCCAGGGGAGGTGCCAAGATGGCAGAACAGCATGGAAGCTTTTTGGGTATCTTGCGTCCATGAAATACAGCCAGACCAACACTAAACCATCCTACACACCTAGAAAACCGATTGGAAGATGAACACAACAATCTGCACAACCTGAACCACAGAATTCAGCAGGTACGCGACACAAAGAGCTGAACTTGGGGAGCAAGAAGCCCCGAAAGGTAGGGAAACCCTTTTGTGGGCGGAGAGAGGGTGAAGACTGCGGGGGGGAGGATACGGGAAAAGCACCCCTCCCCAAAAGCACCTGGAGAGAAAGTGGAAAATTGGAAACAGCCACAGGGACTAAACTAAAAAGGGAGAAAGCAGAAGGGAGAAAGGCAAGGGTTTAAATTCCATTAAGACTGTAAACAAGGGGAGCGCAAAGGCTGCAACTCCGCAGCTCCCTACCTGGCGGTGCTCTGGTGGGAAGGGCGAGTCCCCGGGAGCCGAGTGGGGTCCGGGAGGTTCTCTGGCCACACGGGGAAAAGTGATTCCACTGCTGGAAGGACACTTGGTAGAGACCGTTAAGGCCACCTGGACCTGGCAGACCCCAGAAAACGGCCACATTCGCTGGTGCTGGAACAAGGTCGTTAAGGGTGAAGCCTGGTGCCAGGTGTGTGTTGCGATTTTCCATAATCCCTGAAAAGCTGCTGCTACGCTGTCTCACGAACTTTTCTGGGGTGGGCTGGCACCCGGCCGCAGTCTCGGGGCACCAGCAGCAGCAGGGTCCAGCAGGCGTTCCTGGGTACAGCCGACCCAGGACTTTCAGCCTTTGCTGGGTGAGCTCTCCTGCAGAGGGGTGGGAACGGGTCAAAGCCGCAGCCCTTCAGAAGTAAGGGGCCGGGGAAAACAGCCGAATCTGAGTCAAAACTCGGGAGAGAGGTACTGCCTGGGGCCTGGTCACGGAGAGTGAAAAAGCCGGGAGTGGAGGAGAGCTGAAGATGGAGGACCGGCGCACGACTGCCGATCTGGGAGAACAGACTGGGTGGCTGGGTGGCGCCATTTTTCACCGCTCCCGAGCATGCGCACCAACGAGCACCGCAAGAATCCACCCCAGTAGGCTAGCAGCGCCATCTAGTGGAGAGCGGAGCTGTTACACCGAGCCCTGCCCTACTGGGCCAACTTCACTCTTCAAGAACACAAACCTCACCACCGGCTTAATTTATGGACTATAAAGAACTATAAAGAACACATGGACTGGCCTCTAGGGGAAAACGAAGCAATTTCAGCCCTACTTCAATCTGTTAGGTTCATCTATTCAATTTTTTTCTCTCTCTTTTTCCTTTTTCTCTTTTACAATTCTTGAATACAAAAAGAGAAAAACTCATTTTTATTTTCAATTTTTATTAAAAATATCTGTCTTTAATTTTTATTACTATATTTCTTACTTTTGTGTAAATTTTTTCAAATTCTACTTTACTTCCATCATTTTATTTTAGTCTACTTCAGTGTACTCACCTTTTCAAATTTTCAAACAATTTCCTTTTTTTCTTTCTTTTTCTTTTTTTCTCTTTTTCATTTCTTTCCTTTTCCTTGAATGCAGAAAGAGAAAAACTTCATTTTTACTTTCAGTTTCTTTTTAAAATATTTTTATTTAATTTTTATTACTATATTTTTTGCTTTTATGTAAATTTTTTCAAATTATATCTTACTCCCATCATTTTATTTCAGTCTACTACAGGGTACTCACTTTTTCAAATTTTCAAACGATTTCCTTTTTTTTTTTTTGTCTTTTCTTTTTTCTTTTTTTGTCTTTTTTCTCTTTTTTGTTTCTTTTCTTTTTTCTTAAATACAGAAAACAAAAAATTCATTTCTTTTTAATTTTTATTAAAATATTTTTCTATAATTTTTCTACTATATTCTCGACTTTGGTGTATTTTAGTCTACTTTATTCATTTTTTCAAATTCTCAAACAACTTCTTTACTTTTTCTTTCCCCCCTCTTTTTTTTTTTTTTTGTTTGTTTGTTTCTCTAATCTGTCAAACCACTTTCTACACCCAGACCAAAACACACCTAGGATCTAGCATCATCTATTCGATTTTTGTGTGGGTGTGTTTTTAATTTTTAATTTTAATATTTTTTTATTTTAATTTTTTCAATTTCATTTTTTCTACCGCATTAATTCCTTTTCTCCCTTCAAAATGACAAAACAAAGGAATTCACCCCAAAAGAAAGAGCACAAAGAAACGACAGGGATTTAACCAACGCAGACACAAGCAAGATGTCTGAACCAGAATTTAGAAGGATGATAATAAGAATACTAGCTGGAGTTGAAAATAGATTAGAATCCCTTTCTGCAGAGATAAAAGAAGTAAAAAAAATAGCCAGAATGAAATGAAAAATGCTATAACTGAGCTGCAATCACGGATGGATGCAGTGGCGGCAAGGATGGACGAGGCAGAACAGAGAATCAGCAACATAGAGGACAAACCTATAGAGAATAATGAAGCAGAAAAAAAAGAGGCAGATTAAGCAAAAGAGCATGATTTAAGAATTAGAGAAATCAGTGACTCATTAAAAAGGAACATCAGAATCATAGGGGTCCCAGAAGATGAAGAGAGAGAAATAGGGGTAGAAGGGTTATGTGAGCAAATCATAGCCGAAAACTCTCCTCACCTGGGAAAAGACACAGACATCAAAATCTAGGAAGCACAGAGGACTCCCATTAGATTCAACAAAAACCGACCATCAACAAGGCATATCATGGTCAAATTCACAAAATACTCAGGCAAGGAGAGAATCATGAAAGCAGCAAGGGAAAAAAAGTCCCTAACATACAAGGGAAGACAGATCAGGTTTGCAGCAGACCTATCCACAGAAACCTGGCAGGCCAGAAAGGAGGGGGCAGATATATTCAATGTGCTGAATCGGAAAAATAGGCAGCCAAGAATTCTTTATCCAGCAAGGCTGTCATTCAAAATAGAAGGAGAGATAAAAAGTTTCCCAGACAAACAAAAGTTAAAGGAGTTTGTGACCACTAAACCAGCCCTGCAAGAAATTTTAAGGGGCACTCTCTGAGGGGAGAATAGATGAAAAAATACATACATACATACATACATACATACATAAATGCCAAAAACCACAAAGACTGGAAAGGACCAGAGAACACCACCAGAAACTCCAACTCTACAAGCATCATAATGGCAATAAATTCATATCTTTCAGTACTCAGTCTAAATGTCAATGGACTCAATGCTCCAATCAAAAGACATAGGGTAACAGAATGGATAAGAAAACAAGATCCATCTATATGCTGTTCACAAGAGATCCACTTTAGACCTAAAGACACCTTCAGATTGAAAATAAGGGGATGGAGAACCATCTATCATGCTAATGGTCAACAAAAGAAAGCCGGAGTAGCCATACTTATATCAGACAATCTAGACTTTAAAATAAAGACTAGATCAAGAAATGCAGAAAGGCATTATATCATAATCAAGGGGTCTATCCACCAAGAAGACCTAACAATTCTAAATATTTATGCACCAAATGTGGATGGAACTGGAGGGTATTATGCTAAATGAGTCAGAGAAAGACAAAAATCATATGACTTCACTCATATGAAGACTTTAAGAGACAAAACAGATGGACATAGGGGAAGGGAAACAAAAATAATATAAAAACAGGGAGGGGGACAAAACAAAAGAGACTCATAAATATGGAGAACAAACTGAGGGTTGCTGGAGGGGTTGTGGGAGGGGGGATGGGCTAAATGGGTAAGGGGCATTAAGGAATTTACTCTTGAAATCATTGCTTCACTATATACTAACTAATTTGGATGTAAATCTTAAAACATAAAAAAAACAAAGTTAAATTATAAAAAAAAAAGGGGGCAAAGGACTTGAGAGATATTCCTTCAAACATTTCTCTGTTCAAATGGTCTCCAGGTACATGAAAAGATGCTCACTGTCACTAAAGACCAGGGAAATGCAAATCAAAACCTCAATAAGATATGACCTCTTACTTGATAAGGTGACTGTAATCCAAAAAAAAAAAAAAGTGTTAACAAAGATGTGGAGAAATCAGGGTACTTGTACACTCTTGGAAGGAATGTAAAAGGTTTCAGTCTCTATGGAAAACATCATGTGGGTGTCCATTAAAAAAAAAAAAAAGTAAAAATAGAACTACCATAACTTAAAAACAGAACTACCATATGATTCAGCAATTTCAATTCTGCATATTTCCAGAAGGATCGAAACTAGGGTCTCAAAGAGGTAACTGCATTCTCCTGTTCATTGCAGCAATGTTGACAATAGCCAAGATGTGGAAACAAACCCAAATTTCCATCAGCAGATGAATGGATAAAATATGATATACATATTATAGAATATTATTCAGACTTACAAAAGAAGAAAATGTCACCATTTGCAACAACAATGGTAAATCTGAAGTGCATTTTGCTAAGTGAAATAGGCCAGTCACGGACAAAATCTGCATGATCTCACCGACATGATGAATCTAAAACAGTCAAACTCATAGAAGCAGAGAGTAGAATGGTGGGCTGCTAGGGTCTGGGGTGGTAGGAAAACTGGAGAGTTGTCCAATGAGTATAAAGTTTCAGTTACAAAACTGAACAATTTCTACAGGTCTACTATACAATATAGAGACTATAGTTAACAATATGGTGTTTTGCACTTAAAAATTTGTTAAGAAGGTAGATCTCATGTTAAGAATTTTTACCATGTGGGACACCTGTGTGGCTCGGTCAGTGGAGCGTCTGGCTTCGGCTCAGGTCATGATTTCACGGTTTGTGAGTTTGAGTCCCACATCGGGTTCTATGCTGACAGCTCAGAGCCTGAAGCTTGCTTCAGATTCTGTGTCTCCCTGTCTCTCTGCCCCTCCTCTGCTCACGCTCTGTCTCTCTCTCTCTCTCCCTCTCTCCCTCTCTCTCTCTCTCAAAAATAAATAAACATTTATTAAGCATCTGACTCTTGATCTCAACTGAGCTCATGATATCAAGGTTTGTGAGATCTAACCCCGTGTCCAGCTCTGTGCTGATGCTATAGAGCCTACTTGGGATTTTCTCTCTCCTTCTCTCTCTCTTTCCCTCCCCCTTCTCTCAAACTAAATAAATAAACATGCAAAAAATTTTAAGAGAATTTTTACCACAAGAAAAAAAGGAAAAAAATATTAACCTTACCACAATATTAAGTAATAAAACATGCATTTTAAAAAGAGAGAGAGAGAGTCATAAAACCCACCAAGAAAAAAAGAGTTATTTCTTGGCAGACTTTTGGCAGACTTTTCATTAGTAATGAAAATGCCAGGCAAGCTATAATATTATCTTCTGTGGGAAATATTCTATTAATCTAGAATTTTATACCCAGACAAACTGTGATTTAATAGTGAGGACACAATATATTATTAGTAGTTAGCAGCGAATGCTCTTCTAGGCACATATAGCTCCCATATAGTTCCATTTTATTGATGAATAAACTGAGGAACAAATGGATTAAAGTAACTCTCCCAAGGCAGTATAGCTATTAAGTGACAAAGCAATAATTTGAAACTACATATTTTCTAGATACAGAATCTATGTATCAACATAATGCTAAAGGATCTATTAAAGAATACTTATTAACAATAAAAAAAATCAACTTGGAGGCAAGGGATCATTAAATGCAGGATGATCAGACTATCTTTGTTGAATATTTCCATAAAGCATATCATCTTGCTGATAAAAATCTTTGTTAGCTGAATGCTATGTGTTATGTTTCATTTCAATGAAATATACTATATATTTCCCACTGAGCCTTTAAGGTTATTGCTTATACTCTACATTAAAATTTATAAAAAGACAGCACTGAAAATTTTAAGTAAAAGCTAGTCTTTTGAAGACATAAATAACTTTAATAAAACCTGAGCCCCCATCTGGCCAATCTCTGCCTAGAGACACATTCAAAGGAAACACAGAGATTTATTCCAGAAAACTTGAGGCATATTGTTCACCCACAATGCAGGTTATCTCAAAAAGGCCAGGCCAAGGGTTTTACATATTTTATCAGACAGAAATTATTTCTAGCAATCTTCTCTATATCTTACTGTGTTTCGCAGAGAGAAGAAATGACACACATCTAGAGAAAGAAACAGACATAAAAGTCCAGGCAGAACAAGATATTGAGAGAAAGAAAGCCTAGTGCCTGATGGTTTCCCACTTCTCAGAACGAGCCCACAATATGGCCTGGCTTTATTCACTACCCTTGGGTTCTGTGAGATGCTCATGTAGCCTGTTTTATGGGGAAATCAACACTGGGTGATTTGATAATCCATTTGAGAACAATGACTCTGTAGCCAAGATAATACAGTAGCTGAGGGAATAAATGAAGGTTAGGAGACTTTTGTAAAAGTTAAGAACTAGTTGTATGTGATATGAAAATCCATCAGAAAAAGGGAAGCTGACAATGCAGGAGAATGGTAATGACCAAAGGATTAAAATCTTTGAGAAAGCCGGAAGGCATGGAATCTAGGTCATTTAGGGAAGGACTTACCTCTGGTAGGAAAAGTTGCTCACTTCAAAAGAGGGGATGGATGCACAGGTAAGACAAACAGGTATGTTTTGATCTGACCAGGTGAAAAAGAGAGCTGTTTCCTGGTGGCATTTACATTCCCACTGAAATATGATGTACGTAATTGGCTGCGGGCACTAGGAGAGATAGATGGGATTTCAGAAGAGGGCAAAATGGATGTGATAATCATGAAAAAGTGAATTAGTAAATTTACTATGAAAACAGAGATACATTTGTGGATCAATAGATTGAAGATCTCAGTGAGATAGAGTGTTGTGTGCATGAAGGTGTTGGAGAAAGTGGAGAGGAATTATGTAGTTGATGTGGAAGCTGAGGTGAGTATGAATTCAGGCTCTGAGTCCTGACTATAATCTCACTGTCCACTTGCTCTCAGTGCTTTGGACTCTGACCTAAAAAATTGATTCTTTTTTTTTTTAACGTTGATTTATCTTTGAGAGAGAAAGACACAAAGCGTGAGCAGAGGACGGTCAGAGAAAGAGAGAGAGAGAGAGAGAGAATCTGAAGCAGGCTCCAGGCTCTGAGCTGTCAGCACAGAGCCCGACGCGGGGCTTGAACTCACGAACTGTGAGATCGTGACCTGAGCTGAAGTCAGATGTATAATAGACTGAGCCATCCAGGTGCCCCAGATGCCCAACTTCGACTTCATTGTTGGTTTTAGAATGCTTAGCCTGTCCTATATATGCATACACAGAATTCTGTCCTATATATGCATACACAGGATTCACTCTAGT
The DNA here is from genome assembly GCF_024362965.1 of Panthera pardus. Classification (NCBI taxonomy): domain Eukaryota; kingdom Metazoa; phylum Chordata; class Mammalia; order Carnivora; family Felidae; genus Panthera; species Panthera pardus. Next base: position 10,592,127 of record NW_026526765.1, read on the forward strand.
TCTAAAAGGAATAGACATGATGATAATAATAATAATAACAATAATAAAACAGTAATGACAGTAGTAGTAATAATAATAACGGGATTCTGAGAACTCACAGAACTGACGGATGACTGAGAGAAGTGTTCTAGCCTGAACTTCCGGGAAGAACTTTGAGAATCACAGCACAGTGCCCTGGGAAAGACAAAGACACTGCCATGCTATAAAACCCCAACCAATGCCACCATGCCAGACCACCGCAACCAACCCCAACGTCTGGTTCCCCAACTCTACTACCTGTTTCCCCAGGTAAGCCATTTTTCAGTCCAAGCACACTATGTGTATATTTAACTGGTGGAAAATAAGCTTCATGTTTGCCGTCCACAAGTCTGAAAGGCTGGAAAGTGTAGTACTTGGTGGTCCCATGATGGGCCTGGCAAGGCCAAACTGGCAAACTGTGAGAAGGATGTGCAAGTCTTTGGGAGGATTTCTCAGGGCCTAATGGGAAGAGCCTCAGTCACTTCTTCTAATAGTGAAATATATTTTCCATGTTGTTTACAGACTTTGACCTATAAATAATTATAGGAGCACCTGGGTGGCTCGGTCCGTGAAGTGTCTGACTCTTGATTTCAGCTCAAGTCATGATCTCATTGTTCTTGAGTTCTTGAGTTCAAGCCCCACTTAGAGCTCTGTGCTGACAGGGCAGAGCCTGCTTGGGATTCTCTCTCTCTCTCTCTCTCTCTCTCTCTCTCTCTCTGTCTCTGCCCCTCCCCTGCTCATGCTCTCTCACTCTCAAAATAAATAAATAAACATTTTAAAAAATTCTTATAAATAATTGTACAAGTATTTGCACAGTGCTAAATACAGAAGAATGTCACTAATGGGAAATTTTTGGTGATGAAGTTACAAAAAAGGAAAGGAGAGACTAATATGTGTTATTCTGACCCTCTATCCACTCAGACTAGGTACAGAGAATACCTTGCAAGGCATTCCTTTGTCAGAAACCTTCTAAAAACTGCTTTACTGCTGCCAAACGCCTGGTTAGTTAATAATCTCACTAGTTTAAAATATTTCAGCTTGAATTCGTAGAAGTGCCAAGACATGCTCACCATGACAGGATCTCTAGGCTCTAGAAAGCATGATATCAACCCGGGAAGAAAATAATGAGTCAGTTTCAAATTAAAATCCATGCACCAGGTGAAAAAAGAGGTTTGAGGTCTTTACATTTGAGGAATGCATCTTTTTGCCTCACTTACCAAATACCTGAGGTGGATGCATATTTTTAGCCTAAATTTACACCATAATTACCTCAATTCTGGATCACATTGCCACTAGATAACTGTTAATATACTACCAAAGACAAGTTGGAGAAACACTTTGGGTAAAACATTTCTTTACACAAGATGGAGAAACCCTATAATTTTCAGGGAGATGGTTATATAAAGTCTTACCTATAATTTTACTTAATTGTACCTTTTTACTTCATTTTCTTAAGCTAGATCCCTTTCTTTTCCCACCATTGTCTCAAAAGGAAGACATTGAGACTATCTTGAAAGTAAAATGTTCAAGGATATTTACATAGTTAACTATTCTTAATTTGTCTCTAAGATTACAGTATTTCAAACAATTAGCAGAGAAGTTGAAACTCACTCTAGTAACTATTCTCCATAGAAACAGGTACAAAAAGCATAAAACATTAACCATGAAAGTATTAGTTGTGGGTTGCATATAAGTGAAATTAATAAGAAAACTCTATGTATTAATCAGAAATAGTATGCCTTATGGCAACAAATGCAAATATAAGCTTACATATTACCATTAACACATATAACTGGCAATAATAATGAACTTAAGTATTAAAATGCATTAGGAAACTGACACCTGGGTGGGTCAGTCAGTTCAGCATCCGAACCTTGATTTCAGCTCAGGTCGTGGGATCCCAGGGTCATGGGATCGAGCCCTCAGCCAGGCTCCATGTGGAACCTGCTTGGGATTCTCTCTCTCTCTCTCTCTCTCTCTCTCTCTCTCTCTCTCTCTCTCTCCTGCTTGTGCTCTCTCTCTTTAAAAAACTTTTTTTAAATAAATAAATATTCATTAGGAAGTTTTTCATTGTTACCAAATAGAAGGAGCATGATGGCTAAGAATGTGAATCCTAAACCACGATTTCCTGAGTTCAAATCCAGCTCTGCCAATGCCAGTTATGTGAACATCACCAAGTTCTTTAATTTCATCAGCCTCGGTCACCTCATCTGTAGAGTGAGGATAATATTAACATCTACCTGATAGGATTGTCGTGATGTTTATAAGAAAGTATAGATAAAGATGTAAAGCAGTGTCTGGCATGCAGCACATTCCCTATACAGGTTAGCTTTTTAAGTTAAATATCTATAGAGCATAAAATCTAATATCACCGATAACATCACTGATAGTCTGGATGAAATTAATCCGCTCACAGATTTTTTTTTCTATCTAAATCATCTATCCCAGATAAAGATAAAGCTATATCTTCAATGTATAGTTAAGAACCTGAATGTTTATTCATACGACTCAAAAATTCCAAAGCTTTTGCTAAAGTTTGGTTAATCGGCTAGATCAGGAGTTGGCAGACTTTCCCTGCAGAGGGCCCTCTAGATAGTATCTTAACCTTCACAGGCCATACAGTTTCTGTCACAGCTACTCAACTCTGTCATTGTCATGTGAAAGCATCCACAGATAACACTTAAAAAACAGGCATGGCCCGTGATCCCATGAAAATTTACTAACAAATATGGGCAGCAAGCCAGATCTGTCCCATGGGTGTCTTTTGCTCACCCTTGCTCTAGATATTTGATAAAATGAAAACAGAGTCCTCTGATATTTTAACCCTACTTAAACTTTCCTGAGGGAAATCAGTCCACTTAGCAGTTAGGCTGGTGAAGTGTCATGATTCCAGTGTTTATGAGTATATGCATCTAAACCCTGAATTCTGCTTTAAATAAAATGAATATAAACAGCAGTCAGAAAAGTCAGGGTTTCTTGTTAGCATGTACAAAAAGGAGACACGACAGCTTACAACATGGAAGAACTATGCCTGATTCACCAGTTAAGTAGATGAAAGTGATCGTAGGAGCTATGTTCATGTATTCATATTCCTGTTTACCGTATGAAGATCAAACACTATATACACCTGACAAAAGGACTTTTAATGAATTATTAATTTGAGAATGTTGCAACTTCTAAGACCATGCTATGATCAAGACTTCTAATAATCAAGCATAATGTTTTCTAAAATGAAAAGCAGATTAATCTATCCAATCAGAGTCTGAGCTGGACCTACGGTCAGGGGAGTGGTAAGCTTACCCACAACGTCACTGTGTTATCTGTGTCTTTCATGCAGTACGATTAAAACTTTGTGCTCTCTTTAAAAATCAAAACCAGGGGCGCCTGGGTGGCTTGGTCAGTTGGGCATCCGACTTCGGCTCAGGTCATGATCTCACGGTCCGTGAGTCCGAGCCCCGCATCGGGCTTTGTGCTAACAGCTCAGAGCCTGGAGCCTGCTTCAGATTCTGTGTCTCCCTCTCTCTCTGCTCCTCCCTCTCAGGAGGGAGCATGCTCTGTCTCTCTCTGTCTCAAAATGAATAAACGTTAAAAAAATTTAAAAAAATCAAAAAAATCAAAATCAAAACCAGAGGGGCACCTCCGTGGCCCAGTCAGTTAAGCATCCAACTTCAGCTCGGGTCATAGTCTCATGGTTTGTGAGTTTGAGCCCCGAGTGGGACTCTGCACTAACAGTGCGGAGCCTGCTTGGGATTCTCTCTCTCTCTCTCTCTCTCTCTCTCTCTCTCTCTCTCTCTCTCTTTTCCTCTCTCTCTCTGCCCCTCCCCAACTCATGCTTTCTCTCTCTCTCTCTCAAAATAATAAATAAACTTAAAAAAATTCAAAACTAGATGGGCGATGGGTACTAAGGAGGGCACTGGTTGAGATGAGCACTGGGTGCCATATATTAGTGATGAGTCACTGAATTCTATTCCTGAAACCAATATTGCACTGTATGTTAACTAAAATTTAAATTACAAAAATTATGGCCAGTTAAAAAAAAAACTGAGAGAAATTGATGACACGCTAGAGAAATCCAAACATTGAGAACACAAGCTAACATGTGTATCATCTGGGTCTTTTTCAAATGCTTTTTGTTTCTTTTAAGTTAAATTCTCTAGTAATTGACCCAAGTTTCTCACTTAATTTCACAGAGTGGGTCACAGTCTATGCGTGTGAGGAAAATAAATAACGAGAAGGCTGCTGCCGGGCTTGTTTTGGTTCTCACTTTCTGAGGCACAGCACCTTCCCTGATTATTCTCATGGAGAAGACACCAACTTGTGTGGCATGTGGGACGGGAGACAGAAGAGCTGGTATTTCCAAACGCAGCATCACACCTCATTCCACCAAAGGTTGGCTCTGCACCACGGAGCCCCAAACACTGAAAACATGCATGAGAGCTCTTTAAAGGATTCAATCTCATGGGTACTGAGGAGGGCACCTTTTGGGATGAGCACTGGGTTTTGTATGGAAACCAATTTGACAATAAATTTCATATATTGAAAAAATAAATAAATAAATAAATAAAAATAAAGGATTCAATCTCGTGTTCCTCAGCCAATAGCGCCCCCCCACCAACCCCGTCAATACTTGAGGGAGAAAACACATTCCTATGCCTCTTCTGTCCACACCAGAAAGGTGGATTATTATGCAAAGTAAGGACAGATAGTTATGGGTCTGGAGGGATAGGTCCACTGGCTTGACCCAGGAAGGATGGGCATTGGTATCCATTAGAAATCCTCTTCTCTTTGCCAGGTGAACACATTCTCTCTCATCTTTCTTGATGCTCAGTCTGAATTCCAACCCCCAATACATGTCTGTGTATTCAGAATTGGTGTCTCCCTATTATGGTCTCCATATTTAGATGAGCAGTCCACAGACCATTGACTTCTGGATTGTCAAAGGCTGACTGTTGGACCCTTGCCCATGTCTTCCACTCTGAAGGTTTGCATATTTTCCAGTTCACAGTGGCCTCTTTCAGCCTACATCACTAATTCCTTTCTCTCATCTCCACCTCTCAGCATTAGCCACCATTTACAGACTCCTCACATGGTTCTGTGTGGACATATAGTAATGTTTATAATAAAGACAAAAGTAGAGGAATGCTTTGTCATTTGTATTTAAAAAGTAGGATCTTATGGTTTACCTTTATCTGGTTCTTGAATTTCTCACCTATAAATGCAGCAAGAAACTACTTTGTGATCATTTACAATGTTTTCATTCCATATGCCAATTTGCATATGGGACATAATTCAAGCCAAAAACAGAAAAACGAAAATAAGAAAATCCTTCAACTTCAGAAATTAAAATATAACCCAAGTTCCAGTCATCACTGTACATACATAAAATTATTACATTTTTAAAAAGTGTTTTCCCTAATATTGCATATTTGTAGCTGAGCAAAATACACATATAAAGCCAATGAAATTATGACTCACTTTATAGATAACAGATAAAAACTAGTCATGTGTGATCTAATCCAGTGGTGTTCAAAAGGGGGCCCGTGCACCATCGTTGTGCACGGACTGTTACCTGTTTGCAATGAATTAAGTACAGAAATTGAGAATAAGTGTTTGAAAGCATTTACGGTACTTTGAAGATTAATTTTATGTCTATTGTATCTAAACAAAAAAAAATACAGACTGGTATTCTATTTTTTTTTTTTTTGACTTTCATTTCTCATCTGCAATGGGTTAAGGGGAAAACAAGCACACAAATCCGTCTTGCACCAAAGGAAGTTTGAGAAGCACCACTACACACGATAGTCACAGGGCCTCGTATCTTCACATTATATACTACTTTTCAGTGTTTTAAAACCTCTATTGTCCTATTATAAAACAACCGAGTATGGGGAAATCAGATATATGTCGGGCACCTTGGAAAAGCATAATACATGATGAGGCATGTCTATAATCTGCCTGGGGGAGTAGAACAGAGATGAAGGAAACAATTAGGAAAATCAGATAGTTTATAATAAAGACCTCCCAGTGGGCTTTAAATGAACCATCATCACCAGAAGCAATTGAAAGTAACTTCAACATCTTACTGTACTATCTCTAGCCAGCAAAGAGCACAGGAAATTAATTGCTTTCATTCTCATTTGCCATGCTCTTCATTCAATCTAAGAAACTCTTCAAGCAGACCCCAAGACTATGGACATTTCAGGAAAATCCTAATACTTGTGAAGCCTGTCCTTCCCCCCTCCCCAATAGGTCTATTACTGCAGCAGTTGTAGAAAAGCAGGGCTGAAAAGTCCCAAATCATTTATAACTTTCAGATACATAACAGGCGCCTTTGGAACCTCACTACACCTCATAATAGACTTCCCTTCACCTCATCAAATAATGAAAAGAGAAAACGAAACCCTCTTCTTGACAACAATTTTGACTCAGAATGTATTCAATCAACTGCCCTAGGACAAAAGCACATTTGTCATCCCACAATAGATGAGAAGTGGCAGAGCTGAGAGGGGTAAGTGGAATAGTCTTACTGCTTGTGCGTTCTACCTCACAGCTTTATCCTGAGGCCAAAGCCACCTGGCGTCCTTTGCTGTGCACACACAAGACTGACATTTGTTTTAATCTGGAAAGAAAGAGACACTACAGTGGCAATGAAGCCCCAATGGCCCTTTAGGTAGTCTGAGGCTTTTCTGACATTGCAGAATAGTGGCAAAGATAGAGAGACATTCAAAATCAATTTCACACTTTAGAACAGTCCCAACTAGCAGTTAGCACTTTTTCTTGTTACAGGGATCATCACAGAATCACATATAAGCAACATGAGATTTGAAATGTTTCTTTCTTGGGGTGCCTGGGTGGCTCAGTCGGTTGAGCGTCCGACTTCAGCTCAGGTCATGATCTCGCAGTCTGTGAGTTCGAGCCCCGCGTCGGGCTCTGTGCTGACGGCTCAGAGCCTGGAGCCCGCTTTGGATTCTGTGTCTCCCTCTCTCTCTGCCCCTCCCCCGCTCATGCTCTGTCTCTCTCTCTCTCTGTCAAAAATAAATAAACATTAAAAAATTATAATAATAAACTATATTTTTTCTTAATACATGTGAATTTTTTTTAGCTTTTAATTGTTACTGCCACTCTATCTTTCACTAAAGTATGCTCCCAGTAAATTTTGAAATATATTTTTCAGCAACAGTGAAAGGGCTTCATTGTACTCATGTGCATCGTTTATCAGGTATTTAGATCTACACAACTTAAAAAAGGATTTAATTTTACCTTCTCCCTTGTTCTTCACTCAGTTATTTGCTTTCAATGATACAGTTGCAAATTTAAAACTGAGGTTGCCTAATTATTAAGTCATAACCTCTGTGTAGACTTTGACATTCATCCAAATTCTATAGCCCTGAATGTGGTAAAACATAAGTGCAAGAAATAATAACATGATGAGTGGTTTTGACATGCATCGTGGGGGAGGACATGTGATAGGAAGCATGGGATGTAGTACAATTTTCAAGGAATGTCAAGGTTCTTATGCCTGAACAATTGTAAAACTAAGTTATTGCTATCACAATAATTCCAGAATTTCATTATTTAATGAAATTTAATCATTTAACTTTAATCATTTAATTAGACACTAGTATACTCTAACATACGATCCATAACTGACTTAACTTGACCATCACATATTTACAAAGTTTTACACCAGGATCTCTTTTTGATACCTAGGTATTTTTTGCAAAGCATGGAGAATCAAATACACACACAAAAAAATTGGTTAACAAAGTAATTTGGCCATTATATAAATAATAATCTAATCAAAGAAAAATTCTAAAGCCTTTCTTGACACCTGCCTGGCATCCAATTGTGAACCTGGCTATTATCATCAGTAGGTTATGAGATGTAGACTATTTATCTGTGTATGCCCAGTACTGTGCATAAAGCTTCATTGGTACACAGTAAACATTATGTGTTTGTCTGAGTGAATAAACCAATATGAGCTTTCTGTTTGGACTTCAATAGAAAAGAAAAGATCAAAATTTTCTAATTGAAAAAAGAAGAAAAGAAGAAGAAGGAGTAGAAGGAAGAGAAGAAAAAAAGGAGGAGGAAGAGGAAGAGGAAGAAGAAGAAGAGGAGGAGGAGAAGGAGGAGGGGGAGGAGGAGGAAGAAGAAGAAGGAGGAGGAGGAGGGGGAGGAGGAGAAGGAGGAGGAAGGGGAAGGGGAAGAGGAAGAAGGGGAGGTGGGAAGGAGGAGGAGGAAGTAAGAAGGGAAGAAAGAAAGAGTGGGAGGGAGAGAGAAAGAGGAAAGAAAAGACAACACCACTGCACATTAGGGGTTTAGTTGATGGCAGCTTATGATAAAATTGTCTCCTAAAGACTTGGTGCACAAATAATTAAAGAGAATAAATAGAGACAAAACTGGATACATTTTATCAGAGAGATCAGTGTTGAAATAGGGCTGCTTCCAAACTTCTGAGGAACCAATCAACATGACATATTTTCTGGTAAAACTGCTAAGCTTACCGCAAAAGGAGAAAGTCACGCAACAATGACCTATTTTAAGGAAGGATTGGTAAACACTCCCCCTCAAGAGCAAGAGATGGCTAGGATTTTCTCCCTAAGAAGCTCAACCTACCACCTTGCGGTAACCGTCCTGAGCTGCGGATGCTTCGTCACTGGGGTGCTCTGGTCTTTTTGTAGGAAGCTGACCCAAATCCCACCAGAACAACGCAAAGGAGGCGATGGGAGTTCTTGTGGTCCACAGGAATGTACCACCACTTCTACAAAACCACACAAAAAGAAAAGATTTAAAAACAAACAAAATCTGTTTTCATTAACTACCCCCCCCCCCAAAATCTGCCCTAAAAAATGAATTTTGGAACAAATGAAGATTGTATTCAACATTCTGCCCATCATCTTCCTGGGCCCCTCGCCTACATCTGCCAGTAAAATCATGGCCTTCATTCAGCCCAATAGCCCTTCTGACTGCACTTATGTGAGTACACCCACTGTGGACAGTAGCTTCAGGTTGAAATATTTGCTTCTACACCAGCATGGCTAACACGTACTTCCTTCTACATCATCATAGATGACACTGTTTTGAAAACTCACATAACCAGATTTCTACAAAGGTGATACCAGGTATATCCTTTGTTAAAATGCCATGATACAATAAGGACTGGCACAATATAAATGTATATAATAAGTAAGTGAATTACTGGAAACTAGTTTGTTTCTTTGTGTATGATACAAAGACTGTATGCATTTAATTAAGGAGTCTCACTTCAACAAATATGTTTCAACATGCTAATTAACGATATGATGAGTGATATTTGTGAATATTAAGTTAAATATAAACAGGAATATGTTCATTACTTTTTGCTATTGTGGCTTATGCTTCAGAAGTCTTTAAAAGAACAAGAATATTTATAAACTACCAGAGTCTGAGACCTATTCTTCAGAGTCAAATGTCCATAACCTGGGAATTTAGACAATTGTCCAGAGATAGGTGTGATAAAGACGGTTCACGAGGAGAAAAATGAGACATTTTTGTTAAGGAAAAGGGCTATTTCAGAAAATAAGTCTACTTTACCAAGAAGCCAATCAAGTATCTATTGTACTAGTTTCCTATAAACAGTGTCCAAACATCTTGCCTGAAGCAGGCAAGATCAACTTAATTGCCATACTGTTTCTCAGTGTGAAGCCAAGGTCAGCACTTTTAGGTTAAATCGTGGGCCTTTATTCAGTTACTGAAACTGAGATTGCCTTGAGAAATCTAGAGGTATGCTTCAAAGTGGAGTTGAGATCTTGAACAAGTCTTTTAAGTATCTTCTGTCCTCACTTTCTATAGCATATTCGATCAAAAGTGTAGTCATCCTATTTGACATGAAGGTCAATGAGATGTATCATGCCTGAATGAGATAGATAAAGAAACTGGAGATAGAAGAAATTAAGTGTTTTAGGGAATGAAAAAAATGGAAAAATGGACAGCAAGAGATATGCAATTTTATAGGTCAATAAAATGTGTAAGAATTTCAGCTATATAAAATTAATGTGCATAGATTTCTTTTTAAATCCTTTGACAGTAGAAATGAGCAAAAACACTGAGACTAACTCAACTTCAGCTTCCTATTTTTAGCTTCTAGTACTGTACATCAGAAGAAATGGAAGTTCCTCATAAAAACTCCAGAAGAACAAAGTGGAAGTAGACTTTGGCAAATCAAAACATGTCTTTCTCTAAAAAAAAAAAAAAAAAAAAGGGTGGGGGGATAATTGAGTTAATATGAGATGATAGTCATCAGGTCTGATCCCATTCATATTCTTACTCCCTCTACTTCCAGGTATATGGAAAGATTACACTTTCCAAATAATATGAAGTCTCATGAGACCATGAGACTTATGTGAGCCAATAGAATGTGAAAAATGACACCCCAATAAAATGTGACAAATGACAAATGTAAAATATGCACTTTCCAGCTGGGAATTAAAGTGATAGTGTATGAGCTTTGCTATGTTTTTGCTTTTTTCCATTCTGTATTAGTTACAAGTGATAACAGATTAAGAACAGGGATAGAGAGAGCAACACGATCCAGCAAACTCAGATTGATATGTAGCATGAATAAGAAATGAATAATACTATTTTAAGCCACCAAGATTCTGGGCTTGTTGGTTACAAAACCGGCCCTACCTATCCTGTTTGATACATATCAGAGAGTCTACATGCAAGGCTGATGAAGGCACAGATTGCAGTGGCCATAGTTGGTTCTAGGTAATTAAAGATTTATTAGAAGATGATATGTTGTGGGGTGCCTGAGTGGCTCAGTCAGTTGAGTGTCCAATTTTGGCTCAGGTCATGATCTGGCAGTGGGTGGGTTTGAGCCCCACGTCTGTGCTGACAGCTCAGAGCCTGGAACCTGCCTCAGATTCTGTGTCTCCCTCTCGCTCTGTCTCTACCCTGCTCACAGTCTGTGTCTCTCTCTCAAAAATAAAGAAACATTAAACAAATTCTTTTAATTAAAAAAAATTTTTAAAAAGATGTATGTTGTAAATGATTCAGACTTTACTCTTCCACTCCTTACCTATAAGATTTTAGACATTTTCTTCTCCTTAGTATAGTTTCTTCTGATTACAGTAAGTATTAGACACAAAATAGACAATCAACACATTTTAATTCTTCCCTTTTGTATAATCACACAAGTCACCAAAGACTTTGACTTAAAAATTAAATACTAGTAATTACAACAATAATATTAAAACGTTATGTTACATGCAACCACAAATCAAGGTATAACCTATCTTTGGGGGAGGAATGAGATTGAATGAGATTTCTAATCTATTCTCAAGTACATATTTCCTAATATAGGTGTTAAACCAACATGAAAAATAAAATAGACCATTATTCACAATGGTATTGAGAATAGTTGCCAGAAATAATTTCCTGAAAATAGAAACACTTGAAGATTGTGGGTAATTCAGGGTTTTATTCTGTTGTTGTTGTTGTTGTTGTTGTTGTAATTAACTAGTGATGGTATATGTGTACTTCCTAGACGAGTGTAAGTGACCTGGAGATGTTTTCTTCTACACTCTATAGATGCTCTATGTGTAAAGTCGTCCTGATAGACTAGGTTAGGTCTTGGTAAAAAACAAACAAAAAACAAAAAACAAACAAACAAACAAACAAAACCTCTAAATCTTTAGTGGCTTTGTTTTAAGATTCTTTGTGACCAGTGCCATGACAATACGCTTCACAGGCAAAATTCAGTGAGTTTCCATATTAGTGATAACGTTAATATTAAACATCATTTAGATGCTAATATCATATAGTGTTTATTATATTTGCAACACTTAATATCATATGGAGCAAGGCCTCAAAACAGCACAGCACAAGCGACAATAGAAATTTGAGTCTTTTCCATCACTGTTACGTAGATTATCTTCAATCAGTGCTAGTTTGTTGACATGTGCAAACTAATGTGTGTCAACACATTCCAAACTAGGGTTCTGGCTGGAATGATCTCATGAAACCTAAGTGAGTTTCTTCACATAAAATCTGCAGCAAACGTCTTCTATGCTAGAACACACTGAGTCTTGGAGTAAAATCAAAGATGAGGTTCAGCAAAATCATCCGATGAGTTCATCAGACAAAATTTATCAGTCTTTTGGTGAAATACTTGGCTGGGCAGATAATTAGGCTGATAAACCTTTTCACTGACTAGTGGCTGAATGGACCAAATTTATCAGCTGCTTTGACACCGTAAATACCTCCCTTAACTGATGGTGTGGAAAATATTCCAAATGCATGATTTATTTGAACTATTTCCAGAACAAATTTAAAGGATAGCACCTTATTATGGCTTTCCTTAACTTACAATGCCTTTTGAGGCAGGCATGTTCAATTCTAGAAAGTTTTTGAGAAAGTCATTATTAAATTTGGCCCTATCTATTAAAAATAAGCACCTTTCTTAGATCAAAGTGAACAAGACTGATTTAAAGTACGATTTAAGTACAGTGCACAGTTTATTCTCTCGGTTGTTTCTGGGTACCGAACAGATATTCATGTAGAATGCTTAGGAATGCATTTTCATATAAATGACTCCAAAGTATTGAAAGGAATCCAAGCAGATCTTAACACACTATTCCATCTCCCTTACCCCATCCACACCCAACTGGGGCAGCATGCAGCGTGGGACCAACAATCTGGTGACCATTCAGGTTGCCATGTTTGAGAATATATTGATGCTAAAAAAGCATTTGTTGTTCATATAAAATTTAAGTTTAAATGAGTGTTTTGTATCTTGTCCGGAAACCCTGGTGACAATGCAGTTTTTTGAAATATAATAGCGGTCAGGTTAAATAACTGTTAATATTTCTTCTGTTTTCTCTGCCTTGGAATGAATTATTCATTTGCACTGAGCAGCGTGCAAACAACAATAAAGCCAAATCCACATTTTTGTGACACTCCTGACAAACTGCTGCTGTATTAAAGAAATAAATTACAAGCTCTATATTGCTCAGCTTCATGCCCTCTTCCCTATTTTTGAGGCATTTCAATCAACCTTGCAATCGTCACCAAGCTGTAAGATGTTAAGCATATATTTTGTCTGCCCTGAAGTAGCATTGATTTTGAAAATGTGAGATCTTCTATTTTTTTTCCAGATAATGGTCCAACTGGCCATTTGGGTTATAAATTAGGTTTTTCATGGCTAATGTACTTCACATCGGCACTTATTATACAAGCAACAATTATGTCATCACAAGGCTCTGGTACAACATGAAGGGAGCGTAAATGTCAGAATTGATGATGATGGCTCAAAGCCAGCTCATTAAAGGCAATGGTGTGAATAATACAACTGTGTTGCTTTTGAAAGGACCGAATATGTATTATCCACCTATCAGTGCACCAAAGCAGCATCATAAACATAGATCTCTAACTGCAGCCCATTTAAATGATGAAAGGGTGTATATTAATCTATGAAATAGATTTTACCCCGGGGAAAAATTGTTCTCTCTGTGTATGAAAGTTAAAACATTCAGTGCACAGAGAAGCACTTATCAGATGAGCATCCATGACCGGCAGGCGCATTTTACTAATGCTTCCTGCTAAGATAAATAGGCTATGGTCATAAAAGATGCCTACCATAATTTGCTAGAAATAAAGGAACTAAAAAAAAGCAACACGTATACAGCTTTTCGTAATGCACAGAGAGTAAATTTTCTAAATTGCTGGACCTCTGTGTTTGATATATTTAATTCAAAAGTCATTGATAAAACATGACAATAATTTTACACGCCCGCAAGTGCACACATGTGCATCCACACAGAACTCAGTGGTTTCAGGGGTGTTTTTGTTTTTGTTTTATGTTTAGCATTACCTACAGGTAAATTTGGGCACGAACTATATGCTTTGATCCACCTTCATTTTCAGGATTATAGACTCCAATAGAATGTTCCATGTTGGGAAAACTACTTAAATATTCAAATGGTTCCCTATTCTTTGCATTTTCAACAAGATCAGGAAATTTCAGTTTACATGTATAACTTCAAAACTTACCAGGACAACTCAGCAGACTTTCTTCCATGATACACATTATTCAGGTAACTTTGAAACAACTCAACCTAACCAGTAATGAGCATCGCTTAAGCCAGTAGTGAGAGGATTTTTTTCCCCTGATACGGTCTTACAGATGTTTCTGGTCCCATCTCTTAACTGGTGTAGCCGATTTACAGATTGCAAAAGAAAATGAAATTTCAAATAGTATGAAAAAATAAAGCAAGAAATAACCACTTATATTTCAGGGGCGGGGTGGGGCAAGGGAAAAGGTAGCCTTAAATAATCCCACATACATTGAACCTCTGCACCCCCACAAATTTACAGTGCACTTATCTGCTGAGATGCTAATCTGATCGTATTTATCTGTATTTATCTGATCAAGACCCCGAGAATACAAAAGATTAAGATCCCTAAACTGACAACGGAAAGGAAAATATTTGAACCTGGGATTTTAAATAGATGCCTTTCTAAGAACCATTACTGCTCACCGGAGCACCATGTGGGGTCAGATACTGACTTCTGGGTAAGCCTGATTTCTTGCCACATCTCCCTAGAAGAGCACCTTCAACATCTCCTTGCTTCCCAGTTTCGTGGGATGAAATCATCCACATAGGTGGTACGAAGTCCAGATGTCAACTTTCATTCCAAGCTCTCTCTACCAAGTTATCAGTACCCTGTGTCAGTCACAGAGTCAGTTGTTTCTCTGTCTTCATTGCTACTGCCCCAGTTCAGGTTTTCACTGTAGCTCACCTGGACTGTTACTCTAACAACTTAAGCAGTCTTCTTAATAACAATTTTTTTTCCTTTGCTACTTCCAATCCATTATCCACGGATAACTCTTTCAAAAATGCAAATGGAGTCATGTCATTCCACTGCTTTACTTATTTCAATGTCACCTAAGTTTGGCCAATGAATGAAATTTCAGAAATCTTTGTATGGCATAAAGAAATCTTTTGATGGCCAGTCATCTACTTGCCTTTTAATTTTTTTCCCACCACAGGCCCAGATGAGCCCTACTGCGAGGTCGCACCAATTTTATGATCACTTTATCTATTTTAATTTTTTTAAACTCTTGTCCTCTATAATGCTATCCCCTGTCCTTACAATAGCCTCAATCTTTAGCCCTCCAAGTGAAATTT
The DNA here is from genome assembly GCF_024362965.1 of Panthera pardus. Taxonomy (NCBI): domain Eukaryota; kingdom Metazoa; phylum Chordata; class Mammalia; order Carnivora; family Felidae; genus Panthera; species Panthera pardus. The sequence goes on from NW_026526765.1 coordinate 10,607,315, forward strand.
TGCTTATCGCTATGATCTGAATGTTTGTACCCACAACCTGATCCCCACCGAATTTATATGTTGAAAACCTAATGCCAGTGAAATGGTCCCTGGAGGTGGGGTCTTGGGAAGGAGCTTGGGTCATTGGGGTGGAGCCTTCATGAATGGGATTAGTGTTTTTATAAAAGAGACCCCAGAGAGCCCCCATGCCCCTTCCATCATGTGAGGATACAGTGAGAAGTAGGCAATCTATAAACCAGGAAGTGGGCTTTCACCAGACTTCAACTGGTTACCTGATCTTGGACTTCCAGCTTCCCAAACTGTACGGAATAAATTTCTGTTGTTTATAAGCTAGCAACTCTGTGGTATTTTGTTATAGCAGGGCAAATGAACAAAGACGCTCATATTTTAAAATGGCTTCAGATAACATTCCCTTGATGAACAACAGCCTTCCCTGAGCCATTCCCTGCCCCCACCAAGTGTAATGACACCATGGAAGACTTTCAAAAATACAAAATTATTTGCCTTTGTTCCCTGAACTTTATTAGTTCCTTATTTGCTTGAGGATAAACATATTAACTTTTAGAATGGTAATCAAAGTATGCCTCTTATTTCTCTCTTCAGGATAATTACTCATTATTATATATAATATTACATATAATATATATTTTATTTTTATTATATATAATATTATATATAATATATTTAACATGTATAAATATTAAATATTTCCTTTCACATAGATTTTACCAAAATATAGTTTCCAAATCTGTCAGCCTTATCAATACTTTCTTGGATTTTTCTCATGCTGTTTTACATGATAAAAAACATTTTCTATCTTTGGGTGGAAAAATTTCAAACTCCAATTTACTTGGAACCTTTTCAATAACTAATTTTCAGAATATGACGGGTAAAGTTGAATAGTACAGAATGGGTCAGTCTTAACACTGATAACAATCCCCCAGAAAATCTCAGTGGCTTACAACAACTTCACTCCTCAAGTCTTTTCTGTGAGCAGCTCAGGGGTGGCTGTTAAATGCCTTTCTATGTATTTTCTCCTTCATTCTAGGACTCAGACTGAAGGGCAAACCCTTATTTGAACTCACCTTTTTTCCTGGCCAGAGAAAAAGAACTAAAAAGCTGATGGAAACACACAATAGCCTTTAAAATTGCCTCTTGGCTTCTTTACTCATCACGTCCAGTCACACACATCTGTGGACAAAGCAAAGTCACCGTGGACAAAGCAAGACACACGGACCAACCCAGCATCAATAGGAAGCCCTGCACGTATGATGGCAACGGTCGGTTGAATTCACTGGGGAAACGTTAATGCAATGTGACTCCTTTTACCCCTTAATTAATGTGAAAATTTTATCTCTAGGATTTTTCCCCTTTGAATAAAGGAGTCTTTGCATCTCCAGCCCACCCACGGCAAGACCTGAAACACAAGAGTGTTCGTGAATTGTTTGCTGAATAAATGATTGGATTTTGTTTAGTTTATTTTGTTTTGTTGTTGTTTTTATTTATTTTGTTTAGTTTGTTTGCCTCTTATGAAATACACACCATAAATGTGTTTGATCTGCTATTTGCTATTAGCTGTATCTGGTAAAAAAAAAATGAAATAAAATTTTGATGGTAAAATTTCTGCACACACTGAGTCAACAAGCTGTGAAAAAAAGCCATGATACAAAGTGAAATGCAAGCACCATAGCATTTTGCTTCTGTAATTGTTTTTTGTTGCATCAGTGTTTTCATGCTTTTTCAGTGTTTTCAGTTTTTTCCATTGTTTTTTCCTTTTGTCCATTAAGCCTACCATAAATTTTAGGACAAGATCTGTACTTAAGTAGATGGATAGTTAGACAAAATAAAGCATACTTTCCAGAAAATCTAGAACACCATTTACGGTCTATAGAAGGAAAATAATTCTAATCAAGCTTTTCTTATCACTTAGGATTGCTTCATATGTTCAATAAATGATTACTTAAAGCCTATTTACACGTGGATTTTGACCTTGCAGAGTAAAAAAATATATATATGAACAGAACAAGTTGATTATAATATTCCCCAAACTTCTGGAGCAACTTGATTTTTGTATGTCTATTTTTCTATCAGTCCGGCCTTCACCATGGGATAGAATTTCCTTCCATCTGATTATATAACTCCATCATTTTTCCTCCAGTAATTTTCATCAGCTGCTTTATCAGTTTTCGCTCATTAACCAACTGAAGTTCAGCTATAAAATCTGAGAAGACACAGGACCGTGTTTATCTTTCTGGCTTAACTGGGAGAAAACAACATTTCTGTGTGACTAGATTTTCACTGTGGTTTTGTTCTAAAATCTTACAAATTTTCTTTCCGAACTGTAACTCCTGTAACACCCATTTCCATTATAGGATCATAAAATACGCACACACACACACACACACACACACACACACACTTTAAAAGAGAAGCTTCTTTTTCTCCTGGGATCTGAGTTAAGTGTTATACCAATGTAATTTATGGCTTATAATAGAGGCTACTTTTTTTTTTTAATCTTAATGCTGTTGAGTGTAAGCTGGTATGCCTGGGACTCTGTGAACTGCCAGAGCCATTTCGTCTTGGTTGATTTCCTAGATTGGCTATTTTGTTTCTATCCTTCTAGTACAAAGGAATATCTGTTTGCTTCCCTTCCTAGAAAACTCTCTGTAAACCAGTTTGGTAAACGGGGCATCAGCCTTCTGGGTTCTCAAGAATCCCTGCCTACTTGCTTTCATCTTCCCTACAACATGACATGAAGTGGCCTCTACAACAGACATTGTGTCTTTGGCATAGCACCTGTCCATTTCAATTGTAAAAATCCTTAGAGCAATGCTCTTGGCAAGAACCAGTCTCAAGGACCTATCACTCATGTTGGCCCACCTTGAACTCATTTCATCCTTGTTATCATTCTGCTAATGTCACCTAATGTGCCTCTAAAACACAACTTTAGCCCTCTGATATTTTTATTAGGTTGAAGAGGCTGGGTTGCTCTCAGAATATGAAGCCTTGCAACCCCTGGGGTCAGAAACTCGCCTGCCTCACAAACACGAATAAATTCAGCATCCGAAGCAAAACAAGCCCCCCAGATGCGAATTCTCTAGTCCGCGAGCATTCCCAAGATCCACCCCGGTTGATGTGGTGAGTGAGACTCCAGCTGCGCATCTGACAGCCGTTGGAATCGACAGCACTGGTGGCTGCAAGCCAAGCCGAGACAGATGGGACAGCCTTTTTTAGCTACGGTGGGCGTAATGTTGGCAAAGAAGTTCAGTCGCAATCTTCTCTGTCAACAGGTCTGCCCTCAGAAAAGAAGTAAGGCGCGAGCATGGAGATGAAAGATAATTTGACAGTGTCTGTGGGGAAAAGAAACTCTAGCCTTAATAGACAGTATTATAAATATTATAAGAGAGTTATTAGTGGGAGCAGACTGGAAAAAAGCCGCTGGATTGTAGCAGTCAAAAATGTTATAGCCTCAGGCTTGAATATGAGAGTACACAGCGGAAGGAACTCTGCGTCGAACGTTTGTTCTACAGAACCATGGGAGATGGAGAAGAGGAACGGTGACTTCTGCTAATGACTTGAGGGAGAAGGGTGTCTCATTACTCAGAAGACTTATCCACTATTTGCTTCTTAGGAACAGTAGTGATGATATCTGAGTGACTCTCTTTGACAAGTGTGTGTCTGGTTGAAATATAGGGAAACTGTGGGGCACGTCTCTCCAGGGGAGAAGGGAACTTGAGAGATCTTAACAGTATCTTCTGGGATAAAGAAAAAAGTCCCCTGGGTCCCTCAGAACACAGCTGTGGGAGGACGAGTGAGAGGACCTCGCATAATCATCTTGCATTGACATTATGCTGACAGGCTTAAACACATGTGTGCAGTGATTGATGAGTCACCATACTAATATGGGGAGTTCAGCTACGTCTCAGATACCCTAAGAAAATTCTGCAGGAAAAGAGGAGAAACAAAGTCCTATTCAAGACCACCCTTACACTTAGAAGTTACTAAGCAACTTCAGACAAATTTTCTGCCTTAATCCCTCTTAAGTCTTTCAGGAGTGAAAGACCTTGAAAATGAGTGAGATGCATAAGTCATCTGGGGGCTTCAGTGTGGAGAGGAGGCCATTAAAATGTAGACAGAGCCATGAAAAAAGTTCCCCATTAATAGCGTACTTAGTCTGTGGCCTACGTAGGATAACAAGTGCATAGTCACTCAGGTTGCTGTAATACATACATAGTAGGGAAGGATTTAAGGGCTGATGAATTAGGATATAAATTTTTCTTCTGCAATACTAATGTTTGAATTAAAGTGAAAATATTGGCCTATTAAATATAATTGTTTCAGCCATAGTTCTGAAGCTGAGGGAAAAAAAGTGATAATTTCGAACGCAAAATTTCAGGAAATGCCATAGAAAAAGAATACCACTGTTCCTTGAGGAACAGTTTTCTTGGAAACAATGTATCCTGAAGTTATTCTTTTCCACTCAAAATGATGTCTTCATGCACGCTGACCTTCCTAGGAAGCTAAACTAACGACATTGGAGTTTTAGTGGATTTAAAAATTGAATGATGGATGTGAAGAAATTGATCAGTGAGGTTCCTAGTCAGTGTAGTAAGGTGGCTAGAGAGACCAGAGATATGTAAGCAGCAATCACATGATACATATATATATATATATATATATATATATATATATATATACACACACACATATATATATGGTAAGGAATATATAGTTATATATATATATAGATATAGATATAGATATATATATAGATATATAGATATATAGTTAATCATGTGACTGCTGCTTAAATCCTAGGAGAGTAAACCATTAACATTTAAGTTCCCTTCTCACAAGTCTGGACGTAGAGGCAGATTTAGGAGAAATGTGTTAGATAATTGTAGGTGATGCTCCCTGTGACCAGCTCATACCTCTGCAGTGCCCACAGTAACCAGCCTATGGTGGGCTCTCTGGCAGCAGGAGCTGGCTTAGTCTCCCCGTAGCACTCATCAGAAGTTCAGGGGACTTAATAGCTCTGAAGCAGCCTACAAACAATGACAAACAGGAGGTGGTAGGCAAGCAAAGCAGTTTTTTACTCCTCTTGAGGGACAATTCTGAGGCTTGCTCTACACAGAGCTTTGATTTCCAACAGCAGCAACAGACTCATTAATGTAACACACACTGAGTTACATGGGAATGAATAGAAGTTGTACCAGGTAAAAACATACAAAGAAACAAGGGAACTGGAAAACAGGAATGATGAGGGAAGTGAACGGTGATGCCATAGGCCCAGGATGGGTAGAGGTATCTCTTAGGGTCAGGGAGAGACTGAGTGACCATCTTTCCCTTTCTGCACCTTTACTGCCCTCAGAAACCCTGTGCGACTATGTCATAACTCTGTGACGTGCATCTGAGATTCACATCCAAATGCCCCTTGCCCCAGGCCTCGGGGATCTTCGGATAATAAAGAAGCGTCTCTCCTTTTGAAATTCCATTTGATTTCTTGTCTGGTTGTGTGGCATGCAGTTTCTGTTTGTAATTTTCCACCTTCTAAAGAGAAAACCATCTTCATCAATACTTGGGAAATTGGTGACAATAATCAGGTGAGGGAATGCTTGGCCCAGACCACAGAGCAACTGGACTCTGGTTCTTCTTTCCCTCTTCCCACTTCTCGAAAGCAGTTATACTGGCAAAGAGGCACTCTCAGAATGGGTTCGAACATCACCATTCCAGAAGAAAAGACAAATCTTTGTGCATGTAGCAGATGGCTCCATGGTATAATTTCAAACACAGTGATTCAGTGTCCCTGAATTTGATTATCCAGAGGGTTCCAGATACTTGCGGGGAGCAAAAGTGTCCAGCCCTTGATCATCTGTCCCCTTCCCATCCCATGTGGGGTAGCCAATCCTTTGTGTTCAGGTTGATGTAGAGAGCAGTGTGGAGCCCCTGAGAGCCACTGATCAGAGGCAGGAGCCCCAGCTCTGTCCTGTAGGATTGCAATGCTGTGTCCTTCTTAAGCAGAGGAATACTGAGTGAAACGTCAGTTGAAGACCTTGTAGAGGAAGAAATTCTTTGAGTTTTCCAAAGAAGAAATATTATAAGAAAATACTGTTATGCCCTTATAAATGAACAACAGGTAAGGAATGCAAAGTGCTAGTAATCCGATGTAGAAAGTCATGACTACCATTTCTACACTTTCTCCAGAAAGAGGAGACAGAGTTGAGTCTGAGTCCCTTATTCTTTCATTGTCTTTCAGAATCAAGGTAGAGACAGGTAGAAGGGGAAAAGGGGGATCATTGACAAGTTGGTTTTGACTTGTTTATCCCTGAGCTTTCTAAGGATTACCTGTCATCTCACCTGCCATGAGTTCCTTTGTCCATGGTCTCAGAGGACAGAAATTGCTAATATGAACATGGCAGATTTCCTGTTCTGCCCATTGTTAGAAGAAGTCATCAAGAAGATATGCGAGCTGGGTCCTGGTAATTGGAGGTTCTCCACTACCTGTCCTGTCCTTGGGATGTGCCCCCCTTATCTTCCTCACTCCCAGAAGCTGCTCCAAGCATATAGTCTTGAGATAGAAATGTGGTGTTGAGACTATATGTATTGGATATGTGGCTGAAATCCAGTAAGGCCTCGATATATACTTAAGGATCAGGTAGGCAGGTGCAGAGATCTACTCATCTTATTGCCACTCAAGAAAGATGTCATCAGCAGGTTCCCTTGCTTATTAAACCTGCCTCCTACCAATCTGGAGTGGCCTGCCTCTTTCCTCCACCTCTCTCTGCCCTCTGCGTAGGGAGCCAATTTCAGATTACACCCAGGAAGTTCCCAGGAGGTTGCCAGCCAAAAACAACCCCACCCCCCCAAAAAAACCAAGGAAGTGAATGAATAAATGGACACGGTCCATGGCTGTTGTCCAAAATGTGATCATGTAGGATGTAGTGGAAGGACTTCCAATTAGTTTTGGACACAGATTTCTGGTTAATGTCTTCCACCAAATGTGTCAGTCTCCTAGGTCTCACGTTCCTCTGTGAGATGGCTCTTAGGAGCATAACCCTCAGGGTAATTGTGAGACTCCTGGGGATAGCATGTGGAATCTACTGAATCCAAAAAAAAAAAATCGCTACGTGTATGTGAACTTTACTGAACTTGCCACCAATCATTTTGCTTTGTACTCTAATTTCTGAGGGTCTTTCAGATTCTAATGTAGGCAGGAGTTGACAGACAGCACTGGACAGAAGACACCTCAATTTCTGCCGAGGGGGAACAGGCTCATCTCAAAATTCATTTGAGAACTTGGGTTCAGAGATGGTTTCACTGGCTTTTACCCCAGAGGAAAAACAAGGTCCAGAAGACCCCCTTCAACACACCATATCAGGGTCAGTATTGACTTCATGCTTGGGCTGCAGCTCAGCCAAGTCCAAGGAGATCCCTTAGATTCCTGCAGCTTTCCTACAGCCTCTAAGGGTGTGAGTTTTCTAGGCAGAAAAAATCAGACACAGAGACAGCCACCCCAAATAACTTCTGAAATCCCAGGACCAATAACTGTGTCCAGGGCATCCTCCTTCCATGTCCCCCAGAAAGCCTGTGTCCACAGTCAGCACCTCACAAAATTGCACCAGCAGTCCAGGAATCTTAGCCCACTGCCGCTATCTTCCACTGTCTTCATGGATCTGTGTCTCATTGCCAAACAGAAAATGCTCCTCCAACTCTTTTTGAGAAAAAAAAATTTACCCGAAGAATTATCTCTGTCTGGCCAAGAACTTCATTAATTCTCATAAGAGCACATCTTCCAAAGAGCTCTATTTTTTTTATAATCAGTCATGTTTATCCTTCACAAATACATGTGTTCCTTCAAAGAGAAGAATAGAATCCTCCATCCATGCCATGGTTTGAGTTGAGGTTTGAGGCTTCCAGGAGCTTGAGAAAGAAAGTGTGAACTTTAGCTTTAACAGACTACATTTTTAGATTTCTAAAAGTTGGGCAGGTGCATGGAGGCAGGTTGCACATCCACCATCATGCAGAGTCCTTTCAATCTGCTAAGATAACATAATTTTGAAAAATATAATTATCCTGTGTAATGTTCATTCGGAGAAAAAAGGAAAATGAGTATAAAAATATTCATTCATGTATTCAAGGGCTTATTAAAGTAGAAAAAAATCAAGTAAAGACCCAGTCCTAGGACCTGGCTTAGCCAGTTCTTCCCCAATGACCTACCTTCCTTTCCATCTCAACACCAGTGAGCCTGCAAGCATCTCTGAGTGACTAACACAGGAGCTTTAGCATATTTGTAGTAACCTTGGCCATTTCCTGGTGAGCTCTGTGCACCCTGGGGAGGTTAATGGGAAAAGCATTCTCCTTTCTTTTGCTTTCCCAATAGGAGGAAGCCAGAGGGTAAGGAGGGCAGAGAAAGGGTTTTGTCTGAGCTGGGAGGGGAGGGAAGGCATTCAGTTTTCAGGCTTAGGCAAGAAATCTTTACATACTTCTAACTAGCATTCAGGTCACTCTCCAGCCTCTGGATGCACACAGAATTCAAAGCTAGGGACATATTAAAATCACCTCTTGGTCCGAGCCAGCTTGCACAACCTTTCACCCGTGACAACCAGAAGACAATCTGAAGGGGCTCAGGGACATTTTCCTGAAAGCAGGTCTTTTTTGTATTCTAGTAAATACATCCAGTGTACAATGAACATAAAGCAGGATGGGCTTTAAGTGAAGGTGTGGGTTGGAGGCTCTGAGTAGTGCTCTGGTGGCCCCTGGAGGTGGGGAGGGGCCAGGAAAAGGCATAGGAAATATTTGACTAAAAAACATTTTGAATGGTAATGCTCACAACCGAAGCTCACAATTAGGGATCATCATTCAGCTTGTACAGGGCTGTGCTTCAGGGGTGCCACGGATATCGAATGCGGTGGGAATGGACCTTCCTCAGCCCTACACCACACACCTAATAGCAGAGTAACCAAAATGTGTGAATGTTTAGACATCTGTTCTACAACCCTATCCAGGTTCTCACGTGGGAGGAAATTTAGCCAGGTATTCCTGGGACAGAAAGGGCAAGGGCTGAGATAGATGCTTCATTAACCAAGGAAGAGTTGCCCAAGGTTAACAGGGTAATTGAGAAACAGAATACGGCGAAGTTTCAGTGTCATTTTCCTGTGAGGATGTGCCCATGGGTGCAGCTGCACTTCTGATGGTATGGACTGCTGTGTTTGCTGGAGTGACTAAACAAAAATCAACATAGTTTAGGAGCTGCCCAAAGCAGGCTGGCGTCCATACTTAGCACAGAGGCTGTGGAGCCGTCACACTTTAGTGGACCATATAGGCTTGTGCTAAGAGCTTCCATCACTAATAATGACGGGCCAAAGACAAGGTCTTCACTAAACATTTTATTGAAGTGTATATCATGGTAAAGAGGAAACGTTGTCCCCAGTATTGACTAGTACCGGGTGTCTTTGACCCTAGTAAAGAGTGATTTCAAATCTGATAGAATTTAAGTTTGAAAAATTAAGTTAGGAGATGCTGCTTTCACCTCAGCATTGTGCAACACATTCATGATTTTCTATTTATTACATCACTTAATATTTATAACTCCTTGAAGTATCACATATCATTTATTATTATTATTATTATTATTATTATTATTATTATTATTATTTACAGACGAAGAATTAGAGGCACAGAGAGGTAAATGTATACTTAATGGACTAGCATAAAAGAAGGCTCCAGGGATGGAGAACCTTCTGTTATTGCATGGAATCGTCTGAGATAAAGTGAAAAATAAATATAAAGTGACTGTTTTAACCAACACAAGGGAAGTACTGACCCATGGGATTGACAAATCTGACATGAGGGCTCGGTTCAGACAACAGGGTTATTGCAGGGGCTCTACTGATGTCCTCAGGATTCAGTTTCCCTTGATTTCTTGGCTCTGTTCTTTTGAACTTCATTCTCAGGATTCATGTGATAGAAACATGCCTGGCAGCAAGTTCAAAGTGAAATCTTTTCAGGTTCAAATACAGCTGGCAACTCTGGTTTCTACTTCACAAGAGTCCCTACAAGAGTGTCACTATTCCTTATTGGCTCTGGTTGGGTCACGTTGTTCCCTAAACTAGTCACTGGAGATCGGATGCCTGTTTTTTTGTTTTTTGTTTTTTGTTTTTTTTGTTGGGTCTTAGTCACATGCCCACCGTTGGACTAAGGGTGAGGGTAGAAGACAAACCCCCTTACACATGAACAGAAACTGAAAAATAGAGGTAATTCCCCTAGAAATGAATTTTGATACTTGTTTTCAAGTATCAGACAAGTATAAAAAGAGGAGACATACTTGTTTTTCACTGTCTCAGTGAGCTGTGTTCCTTTTCAACAGCCACAAAATCCTTAATTGAATTGAACTCTAATGACACCTGACTAACAATCCAGATTCTCTGTCATCTCCCTCCAAACCAAAATTAGATCTCTGGAATCCATGAATCCATGTACAAAGATCACCAAATGTTTAGATTATAAAACAAAATTTCCAGTCATTGCTGCCACCAGTTGGGACTAACTTTTCATCTATAAACAAACCGATGATAGACACAAAATCCAAAATCAGCAGAGGGGAGGAAAACTGAGAGAAATCAAGTTTGAGCAAAATTCAAGTTCTATTGTCACTCACGTTCACCTCTGCAAGTAGAGGAAAGACGTGCCTGGGTTTATGCAGCCCATCAGGTGCACTTTTCTGGCAACTCAGATAACCTGGCTCTCAAGTGAGTCCACTGCACATCTCAGCGAATGACCTCCAAACATGATAAATGATTATCTGTGAAACACACCATAATCATGACTTTTACACATGTACAGAATGCGCGTTGTCGCAGGTTTATTTAACTCACTAATTAATGGGAAAACCAGTAAATGTTCCAACTGTTTAAAGGAGAATCCAAAGTACAACACATATATTAGGAACAAATGCTGAAACGAATTTATCAATAGAAGCAAATGAGTCTATCCATAGGGTAATAACCTATTGCATTCTACTGGGCACAATTAATTTCCATATCTATGGACAAGAATCATTTATATTATTGTTTTATATAACTCACAGAGATGTAAATAGCTCAAAGCTATGAAAGGTAGAGATAACATAGAAGGTGTTTACTATTCCAGAGAGTACATTTTTTGCCAGTTCACTCTTTCACAATATCCAAGGACACTCCAATATGGCCCCAACATATGTGATGGGTGATATGTGATGCCAATGTACTATAACTCTATTACACTGGGAACCAAAAAAGGGAAATCTCTCAATCTCCAAGTCTCACACTTTTTTTTAGTAAAATAGCTTTCCTAGTTTTTGTCTGAATTCCCTTCCCTAGAATTGTATTGTAAATACATGGAGATTAGACCAAAATAGTATAAGTCAAAACTTTCCCTGCTCACTACAGTATAAGTATCTAAACTACATAATTCTTTAATTATACATTCTGTTATATTCCCTAGTAAGGCTCTTTTTAATAGTTTCTTGCTTTGCAGAAATTTTTTATAAACGTTATTTACTTATTTGTTTTGAGAGAGAAAAGGGGCGGAGGGAGAAGGGTCAGAGACAGAGGGAGGGAGAGAAAGAGTCCCTCTGTTTGACACTCAGCTCAGAGCCCAATGCAAGGCTTGATCTCACTACCACAAGATCATGACCTGAGCCAAAATTTAGAGTCAGATGCTTAACCGACTGAGCCACAAAGGCGCCTCTGCAGAATTTGTTTATAGAAGTCCTTTCAATTACAGTCTGTATACCATATACATTGCATAGTGGCCATATCAACTTATTCCATTCTTTTTCCCCCTGAACATTCATTAATGGAAAAATATACTCAACATTAACATTAGGAGCTGGTATACTGGCTGAACATGTAATGGCATAAAGTCAACAAGTCTAAGAATTGTTTTTCCAGTTCGATTTGTTGAAATAGGTAATGCCATCTTTCATGACATAACTTGATTTTTCATTTTTAAAAGCTACTTTGAATCTTGACCAACAACTCTTTAAAATGTTATCCATTGCAAAAAAAAAAAGGCATTAATATCAATTTTAATCTCTTTTTCCCAGTGATATACAAGGTGATACCACTGGCCCCCATGCTAGAAGAGTAATTAGTAACACCAATGTAAAAGAATTAGATTCTTTAAAGGATGAAACCCATTTCAAGGGACAGTCATGACAATTGTCATAATTATCCACTTCAACTCAGAATTTCTTGTTCATAAGTAATGATCCCTTTAAGAACAGCTTTGACATTTAAAGGGATGAAATTTTGTTATTTCTCCCTAACACATTCAACAAGTTCCCTGAAGCAATTGAGTACTTCCCTAACACTGTTTATACGTCTTTCAATTTTGCATAATTATGTTGCTAATGGGATAGTGAACACTATGAACAAGAAATAAATAGATTTCACTTAATAAGTTATTTAAAAAGTCAGTAAGGGTTTTGAGATCTTTTATTCCAAATTAAAGTATGATTTCAGTGTTTTAAATAAACCGAGAATTCTCCCAACTCCATTTGTTAAAGATACCAATGATTTTTAAAGGGAAAGAATTAAAAAATACTGAAATTTATCTGTTTTACAGATGTTTTATCAAATATTAGAGAAATAGCTAATCTCATGCAAGTTGTCTCATAAAACTTGCTACCCAGTTTATTTTGAAGGCTAATATAGCATAGTTTTAAGACCGAGTAAAGGTAATACCAAAAAATCACATATAAATATAGATGCAAGTATGCAAATAAAAAAATCAGCTAAGAAAATCCGGCAATATATTTTTTAAATCATATTAAATTATTAGAGTTTATACCAGGAATACAATAATGGTTCAACATAAGCAAAAGTATAAACATACCTCATCACAACAATTTTCTCAGTAGATGTAGGAAAACATATTTTAGGGCATGAATGTTAATTTATGATTTAAAAATGTCTCAGCAAACAAGAGACTTCCTTAACTGGGTAACAGTTATATGCCAAAAATGTATGCCCAATACTCAATGGGAAAAAAACTGAGGACACTTTTAGGTTGGCTACAAGAAAAAGAATACGCATCTTAGAAAAACGTATTTCTTTTTTTTTTTTTTTTTTACCTTTAAAAAATCCCCCTGGAAATTTGATTGGAAGTTTATTATATTTATATATTAATTGGGGAGTAATTATACCTTTAGGCATTAAGCCATTCCAAATAAATGATAGGCCTGTCTTGTTTTATTTTGAACTTAGCTGTTATTATTTTATGCTATAAAGATACCTTTTATCATTTGTATATAAATCGGTATATGTTAGGAGATACATTGACACTACATGACAATCTTGTTTCTAAAATTTTTTCTCCAATAATTGTTAACAATCATTGGTATTCTTGCCAGGATTAATTATCACCACAGTGGTTATGAAATGATATCTTTCCTAGTACTTCTTTATTTATCAGTTTTTACTCGTATGTACAGAGGGCCTTTCCCCCACCTCTTTATTTTCTGTGCAGCCATTTTTTTCATATTATTTCTATATATGTTAATTCAGTACAATGCTATAATTTGTTTAAATAAAAACTGTTTTCTAAAGAAATGAAGGAGAAAAAAGATAGGCTTGAACATTTGCCTTTTTATTCCTTTCCTATAGCCCTTATCATTGTTAATTTTCATGGTTATATGTCACATGCCTATATTCCCCTTCAAAATTAAACATTTTGAAAGTAAAGATCATCTTTTTAAAAAAAATTTAATGTTTTTGTTATTTATTTTTGAGAGAGAGAGAGAGAGTGAGCAAGGAAGGGGCAGAGAGAAGGAGACACAGAATCCGAAGCAGGCTCCAGGCTCTGAGCTGTCAGCACAAAGCCCCACACTGGGCTCAAACTCATCAACTCTGAGGTCAAGACCTGAGCCAAAGTCTGATGCTCAACCGACTGAGCCACCCAGGCACACCAGAAATAAAGATCATCTTGCCTGTTTATACCGTCAGGGAAGACTTGTCACAAGTAAAGCACAGTGGGTGCTCACCGAATATATAATGAATGATTACGTTTCAAAGAGCTTTGATGAGTGAGTGGACATCATAATAAAAATTCCCACCAACAGGGAGGTAGCAGTATTTTTTTACCTTTGAAATAGTTCCACATTTCTAGTGAATAATAATAGTAGTAACTATATAAAAATTCTAAATAAACACAAAAGGAAAACATGAATTAGAGGTTGAAGAAACTAGTCTTATAGAAACCAAGGGCTTGCAACTGGGAAAATTACAAGTACTTAAAAGAAGATTCTTCATAAAAATGTCAGTTGACATAAATTAGTAGGCATAAGATGGCAGAAGAAAGAAAACAAATATTAAAGAGAAACATAAACGGTAGTATTAGAAAGAACAGAGCCTACAGCAAATTGCACTTCCTAGGCTCACTGATGTAATATAAATATTAACAAAGAAAAAAGAACTATTAGGTTTTGAATTTGCATTTGTCTCTTAAAAACCAATCAAAGAAAAAATATGTAAATTGGACATTAGTAAGAACCCCAAAGTAGATGAAATTGCACTGATGTTATCTGTAAATGTTAAATAAATTCAATTCTCTGGGTCAAGAATTCTGAAACTTTTTTGGTTAGGTCTGGTGAAGCCTATGGATCCCCTTGTTAGAATAGCATTGCTAATAAAATACAAAGGTTACAGAGAAAATGATATAGAAATGTCATCAAATATTTTAAAATATATATGCATGACAGAGTAACAATGTGCTTGTTTGTTAACATGTTAGGTAATAAGAAATATAATTATTACATAGGCAAGGCAAGGTTAATTTCTTTTTTAAGTAGGCTCAGAGCGTGGAGCCCAACGTGGGGCTTAAACTCACAACCCTGAGATCAAGACCTGAGCTGAGATCAAGACTTGGATGCTTAACTGACTGAGCTACCCAGGTGCCCCTAAATTTTATCTTTTCAGGGCGATCATTGTGAAAACTATAGGTGCTTATCCTAAATAAGAGCGTGAAACTCAGGAGCGAATTTTGACAAAGCAACATGCATGTCACATTGGACAACCAAAATTTTCAACATTTTCTTTGAAAGTTACAAGGCTTGAAAATATCTATTCCCAAGGATTTATTGTTGCGAATGTAATTAAAGCTTCCATGGTTCACCTCATGAGGACTGACTCCTCTCAAGGAACATCAAAATTCTGCAAGACTTTTTGAATTCCCTATGAGAACATGTGACATCATCATTTGGTGGCTAAATGACCACTGGGCAAAGCATTACCAGAGTCGGCCAGTTGGAAACTGTAAGACTCAGATCACATAAAATAGCTGTTTGTTTTTGGTTATAGTTACGAGCATAAATTATATATTCTATAATATATATATTTTAATTATATATGTTAGTATATATAAAAATATATAATTATAAATACACACATGCTCTGTCCTTTGTATTTTATATACGCACAGGTATAATGTGCCAAAAAATATCAATGCTATCTGTTGATACCAATACCACAGGTAATGTTCAATACTAAGAGTTTTTGCCTACATTCGTAATGGAGGACAATGCTAAATTTCCCTTAAGGAAAGTAACCTTACAGATTAGTGAAGATGTAAATAATATTTATTCCATACAAGTTCACAAACATCCTAAATTCTATCTTTAACTCCTTGGCAGACCATGGGCCAAGATGAAAATCCCTCCGGCTAGCCCCAGATAATATATTATCCCAGGGTATTGATAGAACTTACACATGTAATAATAATGATAGTAATAATAATAATGATAGTAATAATAATAACCACAATAGAAATAGAAAACATTTGAGCATATCGCATAGCTTATTAATCCTCACAATAGCACTATGAGAAACGTATAGGTATTACTTTCATTTCACAGCTGAAAGTGACCTTTAGGTGGAGTAACTTATCTCAAATCACACCTAAAATTAGTGGAAATCAGAGTCATCAATATCAATATCCATCACGTACACAATGATGAAAATGCGAAACAATATTCAGATGCAGTATGTATGTGTGTTTGTATGAGCCTTTCAATAGGACCTCATACTGAATGTACGTTGGATGACTGGTCAGCTGGAGAACTCAGGATGAGAAGAGAAAAAAAACAAAACAAAACCATTGCATGAAGACACAGGCAAAGGGAGAAGAACCAAGCAACTGAACAACAGGGTGAAAGCTGGTTCTTGAGTCAGGGGTTGTTGGATGATGGCAACAACTCAATACCTTAAAATTACGGGAGACAGGAAGCCACATGTTGTAACAGCAACATGGGGAGATGAACACTTTCCACACCTTCTGTGGGTCACTCATCTCCTACATGAAAAACACAGGTTCCATCGTTCGGAAAACGAGAGATCGCACTTCCCTGTTGGACCATGACACGATGCTCTTGAGTTGCCCTGACAGCTTCAGATCAACGTTTCGAGTTTTGGATGAAACCCTTTTTTGATTTTTTGATTTTTTTTGCTCACTTTCACATAATGTTATTTATCAAAATAAGATAAATATGTAATAACTTTCATAGATTTTTCTACCTACTATATATGTATTTATGGTATCCATTACCAAGATGCTGGATAGTTAAGCATGTGCCACATTCATTAAACATTTCACCACCTGCAGGAGATGTTAAAGAAATTACTCTAAACTTTGATGGAGTCAAAGAAATTACTCTAAACTTTGATGGCGTCACCTGGTTGTCTTCCTAATTTAGGAGTAATATAAAAAGTAATTTGATCATGACCATCACTTGAGCTGGATGTGTAAGGCAATCTTATTTCTTAGGAAAAAAATAATAACTTAATGATAATTATTGTGTAAACAGACAGTACACCAATTTTAACAGCATACGAATTATATGCCTCTCTTGTTAAAACACCTGAACCTAGTTATGGCTCTCTCGTTATCGAATCTCCAAAGACCAAACAAAAATAGTGATGTTTTTAATTATCCTGATTACAACCCACACTAAATAAGAATGTGCCCCAGGATATGCATGATTTGTGATGTTTGAAGTCATTTAGAACCTCAATTTTAAATTCAGAGACCTATAGTTTTGCTGGGAAAAAAGAACAAAACTAAAAAGATGTGTTCCTTATACATCCCCAAAAGTATTGAATGTGTCTTTTTTTAATAAGTAATCTATTATTCACATATAAAAGAGTGCATGTTAAAATACAAAGGAGAGAGCATATATTTCACACATAGTGAAACACATTTGAGGCATAATGAAAATGAAAATTTTAGACCCGCATTTTTCACAGCTAATTTATATACCTAAAAAAATTTCTGCAAATAAAATATAATGCTTCAAAAATTCCAAATAGTTAGAAGAAGACTAGAAAACGGAATTATCTAGAATTATTGCCCCCACAAATATGAGTTGATAAATTACTGGATACACACATTATTTAGTAATGGGTATAATCAGCAAAAGAATTCAATTAAAAAAAATTTTTTTTTGGTTTAAGTGATTCAGTCTAGGAATAGGGTCAAAAAGTAAAAAAAAGAAAAGTGAAAGAAAATTCAAACTCATTTGAACACTGATATTTTTAGCCATGTGCATTTATAACTTTTGATGTTATAAAGTAAAAAATAATAAATGTGCTAAATTCCTCTTCTTAAGACTTCAGTCCTAAATCTTCCTCTTCTGGTGACATGCCCTGATCAACTGTATTGCCAGAAATTATCCTTTTCTTAAACACAATCACCTAGAGCTATAGTTAGGGGATATGAGATTTCTTCAGTTGTCAAGAACACACAGATGTTGACACCTTATACCAGAATAGTAGCTGTGGGGTGGTAATTAGTAGGTAGAGTATGAATATATTTTGAAGGTATAGCCAACAGGATTTTTTTTTTTTTTTTTGAGATGGGCTGTGAGAGAGCATAACAGCAGGAAAGATTACTTACAATGTTTTGGGCCAAAGTGATTGAAAGAATGATTTTTCTGGGGTAGAAAAAGTTGTGGAAGGGGAATTACAAAATAAGAAACTGTAGCAAACTTTTTATAGCCCCCCAAACCTCCTTGGCACTTATGCCTTTGAGAGGTGGAGCTATGTCCTTCCCCTCGAACCTGGGCGGTCTCTGTGACTGTTTTACCTCATGAAATATGACACATGTGATGCTGTGCCAGTTTCTGGGCCCATACCTTAAGAGATTGGCAACGTCTCCTTTGTCTCTCAGAACACTCAATCTTAGGACTAGAATCCCCGTGTAAGAAGTATGTCTACTCTAGGCTACCATGCCACAAGGAAGCCCAAGCCATATGGAAAGACCATGGAAGATGAAGCACCATGGAGTTGGATGGAGAGACAGAATCAGAGAAAACAAAGGTGCCAGACGTATACATAACAGAAAAAGCTATCTTGGGAGAGGATCCTTCAGTCCCAGACACCCCAGCTGATGTCATGTGGATCAGGGATGAGCCATCCGTCTGATGATCCCTTCCCAAATTTCTAATCCACAAGACCCTGAACAAAATAAAATGGTTGTTTGAAGACACTAAGTTTAGGAGCAGTTTGCTGTACAGCAATAGATGATCAAAATAAGAATCGAGAGTTGCATTTTACACATGCTAATTTTGAGATGCCTGTAAATACTCAGGTGTCAATGTATTTCAGCCTTTAGATATTGGACACACATTTTTCTGAAGACTAAATGAGATAATGTATGCAGAAAGCCTAGTTAAGAGCCTCTTTATTATAAATCACTCAACAAATTTTAAATGGTTTTCAATTTTTAAAGTCACCTAATAGCTAAAGGAGAGAGGAGATTAACTATGTTGCTAATCGGGATGCTGTATGCATTTTATAAAAATTAAATCATGCAAAGAGGTAGAGGGAAAAAGAAGAAATGAAATAAAGGATGTATATATTAATGTCCTCTTTTATAGTGGATAGTGAGTTAATGTGATAATTCATAAAATTAAAGTTCATGTATATTAAGTCTTTAAAGTTAATCTCTGGAATAACCTGCAACGGTATTTCTAAAATAGGGAAGAAAAAGAGAACAAAATTGGTGGCCTATTGAAAGCATGATAATTCATTCTTTATATAGCAGAGAATCAATGTGTTCGTGTAGTTTTCTATTGCTCCCAAAATAAATGATCGCATAGCAATGAGTGTGTGTCTAATAGGAAACAATATGTATTGCATAATCCATTTACAGAGAGAATATTAAATATACACAGTTGACCCTTGAACAAACAGCTTTGAAGTGTACACGTCCACTTACATGGGGGTCTTTTACAGAACGGGACTCTAAGTGTATTTTCCTTTTCTTATGATTTTCTTAATAACTTTCTTTTCTCTAGCTTACTTCATTGTAGGACTGTACTACATAATATATATATAACACATGCAAAGTATTAATTGACTAAGTAAGGTTTCCTGTCAACGGTAGACTATTGGCAGTTACACTTGTGGGGAATCAAAAGTTACCCTTGGATTTTCAACTGCAGAGGGGTGGTCAGTGCCCCTAGCTCCTGCATTGTTCAGGGTCAAGTGTATTTTTCATAGGCTAGAAATAAATTTTGAAAAGAAATGCAATAAATGAGCGGGCTATAGGGGAAAGAGCAATAGGGAGCTTCCCACTTTGACTTTCCTAATTTTGAAATTTCAAAGGAATTCTTACAAAATGAAACAAATATAAAATTGCACTTATTACTGAACACATTTCCAAAACATATACCAACTCTCATCCAAAGAGTAAATAAAAATGCCCACTTTCTACTTAAAATCATGGAGTTTTATTTAGTTATAAATGTATCTTTAAACTAACCAACTCTGGGGGCACCTGAGTGGCTCAGTCGGTTGAGCATCCGACTTCGGCTCAGGTCATGATCTCACAGCTTGTGAGTTCGAGCCCCACATCAGGCTCTGTGCTGACAGCTCGGATCCTGGAGCCTGCTTTGGATTCTGTGTTTCCCTCTCTCTCTGCCCCTCCCCTACTCGTGCTCTGTCTCCCTCTCTCTCAAAAATAAATAAACATCAAAAAGATTATAAAAAAATTAAACTAACCAACTCTGTGATAACTAAAGGCTTCTATTCTTCTGCCTTATAATGATTTCTGATTCCAGTTTATCCAAAGTTATTTTAAGCCATCATGATAGAAATCGCCTCCGTTAAAAAATTAAAAGAGCGTAATATACCCAGTTGAACAGACTGGGTATCTCAACTCTGTCAGAACTAGAAATTCGGACAAGTGGAGATAATGGATTCATTTTCTCCTTTCCTTTTTAGTTTAACTCAAAAACTTCCCTTTTGACCACCATTGTCACCCTCAGCCATGAGCAATACATCATAAATCATATATAAAAAGAGAGAAAGCCTTCCCCAGGCTGCAGTACTGTACCAAGGCAAGTCTGTGCTAGCATAATGAAACAGAGAACTATTTCCATTATTCAAATCTTGTGGGTCCCCAAGTATATTTCCCACTAAAATATTTAGATAACTGAGTCAAAATCGACATGTATTATTGTTTAAAGTGCCTGAAATGGCATACATTCTCTGCTTCCTGTCCTGTCTCACCTCACGTCTTAGCTCACGCATAAAAATTAACCTCCTTTCAGTACTCATGTAGTCTCACGCAAAACTTCTACCTTGTGCCATCACTCATCTTTTATTTCCATTGTAAATACTATTCCTGATTATTTGGTTTATGTTTTCTAACCAGAAGGGACTAGAAACAAACAAACAGACAAATAGATGAATCTGCAGTCTTTACTGGTGAAATGCCCTGAGGGAAGAATCACTCAACAGTCCTTTAGTGGCACCTTCAGAATTGTTTTTCAAAGAACTAAGTCTTCGAGACTCCTGTCACTAGCTCAAAGTCTAAATATATTTTATGAGGAAAAATAGAGTTAGGGAAAGGAAGGCTAAGGCATTTTATTGCACTGAAAAAAAAAGTTTAGTTTCAGAAAACACCACACCGTCAATGTTTTATTAAAATTCCATCAAACTCACATTGTCTTTCTCAGCTTCGCCTCCCTTATCTTTGCAGCATATGCCTTGTAACCTACCATGTGTCAGATGAACTCCATCTGTCAGCGTCCTACGGGAAGTTTGAGACATTCTAATTCATCACCAGCAAGAAACCATGAAGCATTTAGTGCATCCTTCCTCTGGGGACTTGACAAGGGGGTAGAGAGACTGACCAGAAAGGTCATTTCCATTTCTTGCTTTTATGGTAAAACATTGAATGTTGGTTGTGTTTGCTTTCTTGCAAGTGTTAGGCAGTTTAACAGGCAGCCATTTTGGTATAAAAAGGGTAATAACCGGCCACTCAATATAGAGAGTAAAATATGAAAGCTGTATGAGTCTCTGATAATAGATACCATCCATTTCAAGTTTATGGGACCCTGACAGAGGTTCCACGACTTGCACAATCATGTTAAACTGTTGCTCAAGTTAGGGAGACTAAACACTAGGAAGGAAAAATAACCAGAAAGAGAGTCTGAATTGCTTTCATAATTCTTGCCACTTCAAAACAAACCACGGGAACAATCCCCATGAATTTACTAGCTTCAGGGTTCTGAAGGGAGCCGTAAATGGAGATTCTGACAAGGAAGAAGAATCACACGTAGAATCACACAGCAATTACAGGCATTACTAACTTGAAATAGAAAAATTGAGCCCAGCTGCTGGGCGCTGACCACTGGGGAAGAATCTGGGTTTCTGTTGTGTACAGCAATTCTGGGCAACTCTCATCGACATCTAATGCATGTTTCTATGGCCAGTAATTAGAAACCAACACGTTCCAAGCAATTGCACTGAGGCTGGGGTCAAAAGACCATGTTAGGACAGCTGAGCTAGCTCGGCTGCCTTTCCCGAGGACAATTGCTTTTCATAATTAAGCTTTGAACAGTATAATTCGGAAGGGAACTGCCCCACTTCCTAAGGCTCGTTCTGCTACAGTCAAAATTTATTTAATGGGATTTTCTTGGAACAGAGACAGAATACCAGCAATATGACCAGGAAGCCATATTGGAAAGATTGGAAAATCTATTTTCACTGTTTGTTTGTTTTTTTTAATGTATGTTCCTCCCTCTCTATCCTACCATTTATTGCCAATCTTTACCTTGTAGGTTAAATTTATGAGAAGCACTCCTCACCACCACTTACTATCACCAAGCACATGCATCTTTTCTATTACCTACTGTATGAATTTAATCAACAATTACACTTACTTTTATCTACCATGTGCCACACGCTGGTCATATGCTGAGAAGAGCCTGGTCCTTACAGGTAGTTCCAGAGTCCAGCTCCACCAGGCCCAGGGGTTCCCGAGGAAGGACGGCGTTGGTGAAAATAAAAGAAAACTAAAATAAAAAACTAGAAAATAAAAAACTAAAATAAAAATGGACACAGACAACCGCTGTGAGTTGATCTGGCCGATTTATTGTAGCAAACGTGGCATTATATTTGCTAGTGATTTCCTTGTAGCATACGTCATCTGTGTTTTTCTAACATTACCTAATTTTAAAAATGTTCCTATGTGTAATCAACCTTTAAGAAATAACATGGCATGGGGCGCCTGGGTGGCTCGGTCGGTTAAGCGTCCGACTTCGGCTCAGGTCATGATCTCACGGTTTGTGAGTTCGAGCCCCGCGTCGGGCTCTGTGCTGACAGCTCAGAGCCTGGAGCCTGTTTCAGATTCTGTGTCTCCCTCTCTCTCTGACCCTCCCCCGTTCATGCTCTGTCTCTCTCTGTCTCAAAAATAAATAAACGTTAAAAAAAAAAATTTAAAAAGAAATAACATGGCGATTTTCTCATAATGTTTCTGCATACTCTTTGATTATTGATTAATTTCTTACATTATTCCATTATGCATCTGTGTTTATCTATAATTATCTATAGTCTATAAAGCATTTGCTTTGCTGTTCGCATGAAAGGCCCTCCATTTCTCAACACCTCAAGTGGAAGAGTTACAGGGCATGACCTCCTAACCACATGAGGCCAGAAGAACAATGTGTCTGCCTCGGTCCGTGGTGCCAGGAAGGGGCTGAAAAAGCCTTAGAAACCCATGCCTCACACATTCTCAGAGAAACAATGCACCTAGGAATTAATGAAACATTCTGTACCTTAACCAACTAGGTTCAGTCATCATCTGAAATGCCTCCGGAGGGCCAGGTGGGCCTAGGGGTTGAAGTCACCTGTGCCCAGAGGTACACTCCTTAGTTGCCGGAGTAGGGCTTTCAAATCCATATGTCTCTCCTTTGTTGGCCACTTCTGCTGGCAAATGCATGAGGTTATCCTTCCTGTAAGCAGAGGAGTCTCCATAAGACATGGCAAGGGCTAAATGTAAGGCCGCTCAATTTCTCGCAGAACCTTATTTTCTTCCCTAATGGTTCTTTTCCTAGGGGGCCTGCTGAGGTCAATTCCCCAGCAGACAATACCCCAGGTACTTTTATTCAGGCCAAATTACCTAAAAGCGGGAGTACAAGAAGCTTCACTGTCGGCGGGCCGCCTTGCAGTCACCAGTCCGTCCACAGCCTGGGCCTTGCCATCAGGCTGGGAGAGCTCGGCTTCCAGCACGGTAGGATAGAGAGCTCACAGTGGGACAGACAGAGAAGTCAGCATAAAATTATAACATATAAGCACATGCGACGTGGTGCACACAAGGTTGAGGGCACAGGCACATTTTGAACGTCAGAAAGGGTTTCCTGGGAAGAGAACATTCAACTCTGAGACAAGGAGTAATGAGTTAGAATCGTCTGGGTGAAGCAAGGGTGGATCCTTTCTCAGGCATTTTGAACAGTATGTATAAGACACTGAAAGTGAGTGAGAATTGCCATCTTCCAGGACTCACTCTGTTAGGACTTTTTCTCAAATATCTCTCTTGCAATTAGCACTTCTTCTGTTTCATCCATTTGTCCCTCCTTCGGAACCATTTAATCCATCACACATACCTTATATTAACTCACAAAGAGAAAAATGAGAGAGAGAGAGAGAGAGAGAGAGAGGGAGAGAGAAACCTTCTGACTTCCACACTAAGGCATTTGATGTTTTATCTTGAGTCTGGACAACCAGCGAAGGGTATTAAGCAACTAAATATCATGAATTTGACCCCTTGAAATTTGACCCCTGGCTGCTGTGTGCAGCATCGTTTAGAGAGGTGAGATGGAGAGCAAGAAGACTTATTAGAGGCTTAGCCGTGGCCTTACCTAGGCAACGGCAGTGGGGACAGATACTAAGCAGAGAGCAACGAGAAACATAACAGGACGTGGGGCTCGGTCAGATGATTGGGTCAGCCTGTTGCGCTGAAATGTTAAACGTGGACATCTGATGAACTTTCAAATATAGTTGTTAGACATGGGTATCTGGGGAAAATTTGGTTGAATACTTTAATTATTTGGCCTGTGAGGTCCAACCTTTAAATATTGACAGTTTGCACACAGACACATACACACATACACCCTTAAAGGTACTGGAAACAAAACTGGGGAGAAAGCTATATGAATAGTATCTATTAAAAATGCTATTATAGGGGCACCTGCGTGGCTCAGTCAGTTCAGCACTGACTCTTGATTTTGGCTTAGGTCGTGATCTCACAGGGTTCATGAATTCAAGCCCACATCGGGCTCCATGCTAACAGTATGGAGCCTGGTTGGGATTATCTCTCTCCCACTCTCTGCCCCTCCCCTGCTAGTGTGCTCTCTTTCTTTGTCTCTCAAAATAAATTAAAAAAAAAAAAAAAAAAAAAAAAGAGAGTGCTACCATATACACCAAATTATATGTTTTAAGTTAATTCTTCTCAGTTCTTACGCTGACTTGTCGCTATTTTATACCCCTGGCTTCCCTAGAAAACAATTTCCATGAGCATACAATAAAAAGATTTGACTACACCTTGCAGCTCTAAAATTCTAAGTGTCTGATTCTCAGACCAAATTTTCAATCCAGAGAGAAAATCCTATTATTAATTTAAATAATGTCCCAGCACTCCAACCTGAGTTACCTGTCAAACCCCATGATTTAAAATTCCAGGCAAAATTGGGCCTCTGTTCTTAGACAGAGAAGAGTCAGGGTTCCCTTCATGGCTCTTTTTGGATTCTCCAAAAGTAGTCCCTAAAATAAGGTTTTGAGAGCATGTCAGTTATTTGGAAGGTAAAGAAAACACTAAAAAGGAAACAAGCAAAATCAGACAAAGAAGGAGAAAGCCAATAAAGTAGATGGTTTAAAGCCAGCTCCTACTGTGGTTCACCAGAGCTTAATCCCA
The DNA here is from genome assembly GCF_024362965.1 of Panthera pardus. NCBI lineage: Eukaryota > Metazoa > Chordata > Mammalia > Carnivora > Felidae > Panthera > Panthera pardus. The sequence goes on from NW_026526765.1 coordinate 10,632,548, forward strand.
CTGAGGAAACATGGGAGACAGGGCCATCCCATCGGGAGAGTGAGAGAGCCAGGATAGTCACACACTATCTCCTGTTCATCATTGCTTAAGGGCTATGCCTATAACACATCCAGCCAGATGCGTGCATGCCAAAGGGTTCTTCCACAGCCACAGAAAGTCTTCAGACAAAAAGAAGTAGGTGCTGGAAGTCCGGAAGTAGCCAAGTCACAGAGTGTGGGGCTAAAGGTAAAGCCGGTTGTTATCTGCTCTACTGAATTAGTAGGAAAAGTCTAAAGTAAAATCTTCATGAGCCCAGAACCCTAAGAACCCCATGTCCTTAGGAAACCACAGGGTAGTTCCTGTCAATTGGAGACCCTAAGATTGGCTAAAATGTTCCTTAGCCTTTCACAGGACAATACATAGTCCTGTGACTTACATATTTTTCTTGGTATTTACCTTTACCTTTTCACAAGTGAGAATGGAGAGATCTGAATGGTAATTAAGATTTTTTTTTAAAAAAGACTATTATGACCAATATCTAGAAGGCAAAATAAGACTTCTTTGGATGATTCACACATTTTTCAGATATTTCATCAGCACTATACATTTCGTTTCTTGGTAATTTGTTGATGGAATCATATTGTGATATAAATACATTTGTTTCAAATTTACCTAACCTATAAGCCTAGTTTGGGGATAGAAACCTGGCAGACTAATTAGGAATGTCACTTTTACTTCTCCAACTTGTGAAGTTAATTTAGTCATTAAGAGAGAAAAAAAAGAGTTTTTGCTAGTCTGAAATGAAAAAAAATGTAACAAGTTCAAAGTCTTTAGTAATTTTGCTGTCACTAGTATAAACAGTTTTCTTCTATATTTAGGATAAAGTAAATATTTTCTAATAATTTTCTCAAATCTCTTAGAGTTCTCAGGATAAATTATATTTGGTCCTTTTTCAAAAACAGGAAATAAATGACGGACCCTCTCTTGTTTTATTTTGAATATCACTGGTTTTTTTTCCTTTATTTTTTTAAACATAGTTACATAACAAAGTCATGTCTCTAACAATTTTTTTAAGTAGACGTGGAAGAGAAAGATTCTCATTTTTTACTATGTCCTGAGTACCTTGCCTGGTGCCTTATGAATGGAGTTCAAAAAGGTTTCTTAAAATAGTGCTAATACTTTCAACTTTTTTCTCAGTTTGGACTCTCAAAGGTTTATGTCTGGACAGTCTCTGGTACAAAGAGATGACTGATGGCAGTGTCTCATCTCTGGGAGCCCAGTAATCATTTATTTGTACATGTATAACTGAGGAAGGGGAAATTTGTTATGTAATTCTCCTATAAAACAGGGGCTGGAAATCTAATACATCTGTTCAGTATATGAAATAATGGTAATTGATGACTATGGCTTGACCTATTGATGAACAATGTTCCTGTAACATTGTTTTAAAAGCCCTTGGTTTTGTAACTATAGTGAATTAAATGATGTTACCACCCCCGCTGCCAAAAAAAATATATGTCCACCCAAAACCTATGAATGTGACCTTATTGTGGAAAAGGGTTTTTGTAGGTACAATTAGATTAAACTAAAAATCTCCAGATAAGATCATTTCAGAATATCTGAGTAGGTCCTTATTACAGTAGCCAGTGTCCTAGTAAGAGAAGAGAGAAGAGAAACACACAGAGAAAAAGTCCCTGTGAAGACAGAGGCAGAGTTATGCAGCCACAAGCCAAAGAACATTGGAACTACCAGACCTAAGAGGGACAGGGAAAAATTCACCCCAGAGCCTTTGGAGGAAATGTGAGCCTTCCGATACCTTGATTTCAGACTTCTGGTCTCTGGAACTCCGAGAGAATGAGTTTCTGCTGTGTTAAGCCACCAAGTTTGTGATCATTTGTTAGGGCAGCCACAGGAAACTAATACAGGCATTATCTTTTCTATACAAGCTATTTTCATTCTCACCAGTGACCTTTTGACAGGATTTTCCATTTTCATAGCCCTGGAAAGCTATGGAAGGTTGTTACCGTGATGCTGGCTTTGACCTTTTCGATCTGAGAAAATATGGCAACATGAGCAGTGCTCCCTGTATCTGTTTTCCTTGAATTCTCAGCATAGAGTATTTCACTCCCTTGCCCACCTTCAGCAAAGAATGCCCATTTGGCTGGGTCTACTGATAGGAAAAGGAACAGAAGGGAGGTACCAGGATACAATCCCCTGTGTTCTTTTTCACTGCTCCAGTGACCAGGCGCCTTGGCCAGCTTGGGCTACTATAACAGAATACCACAGACAGGGTGTTTCAAACAAACAAACATTTCTCATGGTTTTAGAAGCTGGAAAGTCCAAGATAAGAGGGCCAGCATGATCGTATTCTTGGCAAGGTTGTTCTTCCTGGCGTGATGACAGTCACCTTCTTGCTGTGTTCTCAAATGGCAGAGAAAGGCAGCTCTGGTCTCCCCTCCTCTTCTTACAGGGGCACTAATCCCATCGGGGGGTCTGTCCCTCATGACCTCATCTAAACCTAACCACCTCCCGAAGCCCCTACTTCCAAATCCACACTGGGGTTTTAGGGCTTCCACATTTGAAATTCGGGGTGTGTGTGTGGGGGGGGGGGGGACGCAAACATTCAGTCTCTAACGTCAAAGGAAGCAAATACTGGAATGAAGGTGCCACTGTGCCAAAGCAGTAGATTACAGCTCTAGATCAACTCTCTTGGCCAGTAATGAACTTGATATGAGCAAGGAATAAATGTATTTATTATATACTGTGTTTATAGAGATCATTGTGATGTTTGCTACCACAGTATACGTTAGGTCACCCTGACTAAGTGAATATATGAAGCTAAAATGAAGAATGTGTTTTGTTTTGTTTTGTTTTGTTTTGTTCTGCGTATAATCCAAGAGGTGGTGCCATCTGATGAATTTCTAGGGTTGCAACTGTGTTGATCTACGGATGGAATTTCCCCTAGGTGTAATTGAGTAACTGAGTGATCATGCCACAAGAATGGGCCCATTATACACATAAATTCCCTTAAAAATCACATATTACTAACCAATATATCATGCATAACATATAAAAACATAAAATATGGAAAAGTTTAAGCAAAAGTGAAAAATCAGTTGCTACCAAGGACCTGAAAATTTAATATTTTTTAAATGTTTTTATTATTATTTGGTTTAATATTCGGTTAACATATTATGCTTTCGAGAAAACATAACAAAAAACCTTACTATTTCCACATTCTAATTCCTGGATCCTATGAGGATGTTACTTTATGTGGCAAAAGGGAAATTGCAGATGCGAGTAAGCAAGTGTCCTGAGATGGGAAATCATCCTGGACTATCCGGTGGCCAATGTCATCCCAACAATGCTTATAAGAGGGAAGGAGGAGGTCAGAGAAAAGAGAATATGCCCCGCTACTTGTTTTGAAGATGGAGGGAGAGGCCACCAGCCAAGGAAAGCATGTGGCCTCAAAAGGCCAGAAAAGGCCAGAAAATCTCTTACCCTCCTAAAGCACCCAGAAAAAACTCAAGTCTGCCAACACCTCAAGTTTAGCCTAGTGAATCTAAGTTTGACTTCTGACCTATAGAACTTTAAGAAAATAGGGGTGCCTGGGTGGCTCAGTCAGTTAAGCATCCAACTCTTGATTTCAGCTCTGGTGAGATCTCATGGTTGGTGAGTTCAAGCCCTGTACCTGGCTCTGTGCTGACAGCACAGAGCCTGCTTGGGACTCTCTCTTTCCACTCACATGTGCTCTCTCTCTCTCTCAAAATAAATAAAACTTTTTTAAAAAGAACTTTAAGGGGACGCCTGGGTGGCTTGGTCGGTTAAGCGTCCGACTTCGGCTCAGGTCATGATCTCACGGTCCGTGAGTTCGAGCCCCGCGTCGGACTCTGTGCTGACAGCTCAGAGCCTGGAGCCTGTTTCAGATTCTGTGTCTCCCTCTCTGCCCCTCCCCTGTTCATGCTCTGTCTCTCTCTGTCTCAAAAATAAATAAACATTTTTAAAAAATTAAAAAATAAATAAATAAATAAATAAAAAGAACTTTAAGATAATAAATTTGTATTATTTTAAGCCTCTACGTTTGTAGCACTTTATCAGAGTAGCAATAGGGAGCTAATACAGATTTTAGCTTTTTTTTTCTTTTCTTTTCTTTCTTTTTTTTTTTTGTTTTTTTTTCTTTTTTATTTTTACTTACATTGCATTTAGTCTTAAAAATTCTAGAACTTTGCCTACCCTCACCTTCTGAGAAGTTTAGTATTTCAGTTCACTCTGTGTGCTTAAAATGTTTTAGAAACTTTGACTTTAAAATCCTTCAACTGACAACCTATAGAGTATTATGGAAACATTAGTTCTAGGATGGTTTAAATTCCACCCATCTCATGATAGGAAGGAGGACTGGATTGCCACTGATCTCACTCTGTTCCATATGCATAGAGTTCCTGTAATTTTCCTGTTCTTTTTTTTTTTTTAATGTTTGTTTATTTTTTAGAGAGAGAGAAACAGAGCATGAGCAGGGGAGGGGGAGAGAGAGAGAGGGAGACACAGAATCTGAAACAGCCTTCAGGCTCCGAGTTGTCAGCACATGGCCCAATGCAGGGCTTGAACTTACAGCTGTGAGATTGTGACCTGAGCCGAAGTCAGATGCGTAACTGACTGAGCCACCCAGACGCCCCTGTAATTTTCCCATTGAAAGCAGAAAATAAGGGGCAGGTGGAGAGATACCAGGCTATATGCTCAAGGGGGGGCCAAAGCTAATTTAATATTGTAAAAAATAGTCCACTGACAACAATCCTTTATTTTAACCAATTTTCCCCATCCTTATAGGAAATATGTAAATTAAAAAGGAATCGGTCTTGTTGTGGGTTTTGATGTTTGATTATATTTTTTAATTTTTTTAAGTTTCTTTATTTTGAGAGAGAGAGAGAGAAGGAGAGAGAGAGCAAGCAAGGGGAAGGGCAGAGAGAGAGGGAAAGGATCCCAACCGAGTAGGCTCAGAGCTATCAGTGAAGAGCCAATGGAAGACTGGAACTCACAAACTGTGAGATCAAGACCTGAGCTGAAACCAAGAGTTAGAGGCTTAACCGACTGAGCCACCCAGGCACCCCTGATGTTTGATTATTATTTTTAAGGACTGCTTTTTTTTTTTTTTTTTTTTTTAATGATCCCTGACAGAGACAAATATCAATGACTGCAAGGAACGAGGTACCTGGCCGCTTTTTTTAAAGGTTTGAATCCATTGGGTTTTCAAATGAGCTGGATCTTTCGGACTGAGAAGCTACAGTCACTTTTGTTGGCACTTCTGCAGGTGGCCATGTGGTGGCTCTGCCTGTGACAAAGCCAGTGGCTCTGTCAGGAAGCTAGGTAACATGTCTTCCTGCCCCCACTGCCTTTCTTCTGCTGTCACTTTCCATTGGGAGACACTATCAGGAAATCAACGAGCAAGGTAGTCACTCTCCTGGAGTTTTGTCCTCAGGATTGAGAAGTAAGGAGTAGCGAGGGTCCTGCTGATGGTGAGACACAGCGAACGGCTCCGCGGCCAACAGATCACATTTACAGACAACGATAAGCTCTGTCTAAATTAATCGTATAAGTTTCCCCAGTCCTCATGTTTACTTTGTTTCTAAATCACCCATAGAATGGAAATGGGACAGAAGTATTTCTTCAAAGCTTTTACAAATCTTAAAGAATTTTTTTTTGGTGGGAGGAGGGCGCCTGGGTGGCTCAGTCGGTTAAGCATCTGACTTCAGCTCAGGTCATGATCTCACTGTTTGTGAGTTTGAGCCCCACATTGGACTCTGCACTGATAGCTCAGAGCCTGGAGCCTGCTTTGGATTCTGTGTCTCCTGCTTTCTCTGCCCCTCCCCTGCTTGTGCTCTCTCTCTCTCTCTCTCTCTCAAATAAATAAATAAACATTAAAAATAATAAAAAAAGGTTTTTTTTTATTTTATAAAGATAATATTGAGGATATTTGGTTTAAAAAATAAGTTGTTTTCAAAAGTTTGTGCTATTGTTAAAATTCCAGATATCACTGAAAATTTATGGGAATTATCCATCATATAATAAAAAACTTTAAATTACCACTTTGATCATCCGCAGCTACTTAGACCAAAAAACCTGATCTTGATAAAATAATGAGTTCATTAATCACCCTGACATGTTTATTAGGGAGTCACCACCAGCCAGACCCACCAAAATGGTGTCAGCAGAGGCACCCCTGGTGGTGTTTCTGGCAGGCTCTGATATTACAAAATGCCAGGATGAATGTCACTTCCCTGTTTTGGTCTCCCAAGATGCAGACGTTTTGACCTAAGAGCATGGAGAGTATTACTGTACCATATTTTATTTCAAAGTTAATTTCACTCTTTTCTAATGTTTCTTTAAAGTAGAGACTCCAAAAAATAAATCAGGTTACTCAGAGGGTAGTTTCAAAGCTACTTAGTACTGCATTTTCATTTAATAGCATGGCATTGCGTTGAAAGATAAAAATGAATATGTGTTGTTCATTTCTTCACCACATATATGTTTTGAGAATTTTTGCATTATAATCAACAATATCATTTTTCAGACAAATCCAGATGGAACATTTGGACTTCTAGGCCGCATTCATTTTTAGGCCGACCTCCTAAAATCAAATTTTATTTTTTTTATTTTTAATTTTTTTTAAATTTTTTTTTTCCAACGTTTTTTATTTATTTTTGGGACAGAGAGAGACAGAGCATGAACGGGGGAGGGGCAGAGAGAGAGGGAGACACAGAATCGGAAACAGGCTCCAGGCTCCGAGCCATCAGCCCAGAGCCTGACGCGGGGCTCGAACTCACGGACCGCGAGATCGTGACCTGACTGAAGTCGGACGCTTAACCGACTGCGCCACCCAGGCGCCCCCAAATTTTAATAAATTATGAAAATCAATCTTTATAGAGATATGCTCCAAATCATGCCTCACCTGACTTTGAAAACAGGAAAAGAGGTCTCACATAGGTACAAGAATTATAAACCACAATAAATGTTCCACAAGAGTCTCTCTCTGCCCCTCCCCCGTTCATGCTCTGTCTCTCTCTGTCCCAAAAATAAATAAAAAAAAAAAAAAAAAAAAAAAAAAAAAACAAAACGTTGAAAAAAAAAAAAATGTTCCACAAGAGTCATTAAAATGGGAGTTTGGGTTTAGTTCTAAACAATTCCCCATTGTTCCTAGTATTCTCTCAATTTTTTGGACTATAAGCTCTACCCAATTTGTAAATAAAGCTATGTACCAAAAGCTATCTCAGATATTAGTTAATTTGGGGGCCTGGGTGGCTCAGTGGTTAAGCGTGGACTCTTAATTTCTGCTTAGGTCATGATCTCATAGTTCATGAGTTTGAACCCCACTCTGAGCCCCACATCGGGTTCTGAGCTGCCAATGCAGAGCCTACTTGGGATTCTCTCTCTCTGCCTCCCTCCTTCTCAAAATAAAGAAATAAACTTTAAAAAAATCAGTTAATTTGAATATGTCCTTATTGATGTATATAACAGAGTTTAGGTACCTCTTTGACCTAGTTAACTTTATCAAAAGTATAATGTAACAGCTTAAAACTTAAAATTTCAAATGTTATACCATTTGGAAAATAGCATAAAGTGTGTTGTCAAAGCAAATTATATATATAAGTAAATTTTATACAGATATAGATAGGTATAATTGATTTACTGCGACATAAGACATTCTGAATTGTTTAAACCTCAGTATAGAAATCACAAATAAAAGCACAAATCATTTTAACGCCTGCTGAATTAGCATTTTCTAACTATTTTCCAATACAAATAATACAAGTAAACATTTAGTCTGTGTCCAATCATAATAAAAAAAAAATACTTCTATCTGTATCACCTTCTTTGCTTACTCTTTAGCAAAGATTATATTCTGGACCCTAAATTTAATACAAAGTTCCCATAGTACTTCACCTGACATTGCACATGAGTATATACCTATATATAATTGGATCACAAGAGCCTGAGATACTTCTCTCTGGGGAATATTCAATGGTACTTAAAGGAGCCGTTAAAAGCCAAGAGAAAAGAGCAGGGCCCATCGCACTGAGGGTTCAGGAAGTGGGTGTAAAAAGGGACTTTACTTATGAAGTCATTTTTAGATGTTCTTCCCATTTCTGCGGCTCACAGAGAACACTAATTCAGTGGAAGCAACACAACTTCCAAAGAGAATGAAAACAAAACGCACCAATTTGCTGAAATGAAAGGTAACTGTGTCGGGAAGTTGTTCTGAAGTTAACTAGAAATGAAAACAATCTGTGATTAGTAATGAGCATCCTGTGTCAAGAACCTGGCATCACATTGTCGAACGCTTGAGAGAAAACAGTGTAGGACACTCAAGGGTATATTAGGCGCTGGAAAACCAAATTTATTTCAGACCAAGAACTCTTTGCCTAGCCAAAATGATTACGTGTCAGCACAAGCTATTTAAAGAGAGGAACAGAAGAGTGATTTTTAAAAACCTAAACATTGTATTTCGTGCTGTTTCTCAACATTTCTATCTACCTTCTTTGTGATAAATAGACATCTCAGCCCTCCTCCAGCAACGCCTGGATATTCTGATAACTCTAATGAAGATTGCATTTACAAATCATTACATTGTGTCTCCCAGCCAGAAAAAAATATTTCTGTCTAGCTTTACTTTCCATTGTTTGTATTATGAAAACTATCATTTTTTTAGTTTATTTTTTATTGTGTATTCCTTTTTTGAGAGAGAGAGACACACACACAGAGCATGAATGGGGCAGGGGCAGAGAGACAGGGAGACACAGAATCTGAAGCAGGCTCCAGGCTCCCAGCTGTCAGCACAGAGCCCAAAGTGGGGCTCGAACCCACAAACTGTGAGATCATGACCTGAACTGAAGTCGGATGCTTAACCGACTGAGCCATGCAGGCACCCCTAAAACTATCACTTTTACGTTTTGCAAATACAAAGTTATAATATTTAATATGCTTTGAGAAATTTCAAATGTCCCTCTTCACCACTGACTTACAGCCCAATAGACAGCTCTCCCCCAACACACATATAATTTCTTATCCAAACTCTTATCCTTGGCACATAGTGTAATAGCTGGTCCCAAAAAATGTTTGATCAGAGTAAGAAAGTATAAAGATTAGAAAGAACAGGTGAGGGGTGCCTGGGTGGCTCAGTCGGTTAAGCATCCGACTTCAGTTCAGGTCATGATCTCACAGTTTGTGGGTTCGAGCCCCACTTCGGGCTCTGTGCTGACCGCTCGGAGCCTGGAGCCTGCTTCGGATTCTGTGTCTCCCTCTCTCTCTGCCACTCTACCGCTCACACACACACACACTCTCTCTCTCTAAAATATAAATAAACATTAAAAAGTTTAAAAAGAAAGAAAGAAAGAACAGGTCAGAATATATGTGTTTTTCTCCCAGTTTGGTATTAATTACTCACATGAAATTGGCCTGTTTGCCTTTTGAAAAATGAGAGGATTGTACCAGAAATCTGTAAGATCTCTTTCACCATGAACATTCTGTGAGCTTGGGCTCATTATTCATCATTACGATTTTGTGTGAAGCACACCTCTTTAGAGATGGGAAAATGTATACCTTGATAATTGTGTGAAGTTTAGAAGAAAATCTATAAAAATTCTAGTTATACATAGCAGATATCCCATACCTACTTATCTTCTTGCTGTCAAAAGTCTTCTAAAATGATAGTCAAAAAGTTACGATACATAAATCCTCAGAAACAGAAAGAATGGGAGCAAAAGCACTAGTGAACAAAAGCTTTCAGCAAGTATTTGAAAGGCAGCAAGCTGATAAAGTGGTAAACTTTTCAGAGATAAGAAACCCAAAGCACATCCAGAGGCCAGAACTGGAGTAAAAGAAGCTGATTTGCCTTTTGGAAGCATTCAGTTCCAAGCAAAGTGTAGATGAGCTCTGTGTCTGAAGACAGAGAAACTGATAGAAAATTCCCTAATAGATATATCAGACTCCCCAGGCCTTTTCTAGAAATTGTTGCTTCAAAAATTGAGAAAACTGATAGACTACATCAATCAAACATGCAAAATATTTACATGCTATGCGTGTCATATTACACATCAGATGAAGAGGGACAAGTCAAAACAATGGGAGACTGATAATCTATCAAACGAGGGATTTAACAAACCAAAGTGGCAAAGAAGGGTTTCAGGATAATAACTTTACATTTCAAAAGAGAAGCCAGTCTAGATGGAATCAGGAGAGAAGCTTGTGCCAAGGAGTACATCTCCAAAGGGAAAAATGGCTTCAATAGATTAGGTACTATGTTTGAATATATGTGAGGAAAAAAAAAAAAAAAAAAAACACACAAATAGGCATATGGTAAATTTTATATAAAATAAATAGAATAGGTACATAGAAAACTAAGTAAGTTTAAAAAAGCAATTTTATGTCAAAAAAATTGAGCAAGAAAGTAAATAAAACCATAGCACACAACCTCAGGCTACATTGAAATATATATCATGATGTTCCCAGGGGCATAATAAACAAACAGCAAAATATGGCATCTCTTCACTTTATAATTAAAAAAATGATCACGAGCTGAGAAGCAGATGGTTGATGTCCTCCACTGAAATGGAATATCATGGTTCTTCGAGGACCGCACACCCAAATCTCCATCATTGGAAGAATTTAGGAATACTGCTCCAACCCTTTTAGTAAAGGACACAGAAGGATGAGCCTTTCAAGAAAGACATGGAGGGGCGCCTGGGTGGCTCGGTCGGTTAAGCGTCCGACTTCAGCTCAGGTCACGATCTCACGGTCCGTGAGTTCGAGCCCCGCGTCGGGCTCTGGGCTGATGGCTCAGAGCCTGGAGCCTGCTTCCGATTCTGTGTCTCCCTCTCTCTCTGCCCCTCCCCCATTCATGATCTGTCTCTCTCTGTCTCAAAAATAAATAAACGTTAAAAAAAAAAAAAGAAAGACATGGAAAGGGCTTTGCAACAGGAACCGGTTGGGGTACCAGCTGCCGCACGACCTAGTCTATGTGACCGCATGGATCCAATGCTGCCGGATGCATCCATCAGGCATGGATAAAGATGCTGTATACGATCTCTGGAAAACCCCAGCAGAAGAGGTGCACAGAGATGCCGGAGACCAGCTCCAGCAAGCAGGGGTTCCCGAAGGAAGAACGGCATCGGTGAAAATAAAACAAAACTCAAATAAAAAACTAGAAAATAAGAAACTAAAATAAAAAACTAAAACTAAAATAAAAATGGACACAGACAACCGCAGTGGGTTGAACTGGCCGATTTATTGTAGCAAACGTGGCATTATATTTGCTAGTGATTTCCTTGCGGCATACGTCATCTATGTTTTTCTAACATTACCTGATTTTGACAATGTTCCTATGTGTAAACAACCTTTAAGAAATAACATGGTGATTTTCTCCTAACTTTCCCGCATACCCTTTGATTATAGATTAATTTCTTACATTATTCCATTATGCATCTGCGCTTATCTATAATTATTAGTCTATAAAGCATTTGCTTTGCTGTTCTCGTGAAAGGCCCTCCATTTCTCAACACCTCAAGTGGAACAGTTACAGGGCCATGACCTTCTAACCACATGACGCCAGAAGAACAATGTGTCTGCCTCGGTCCGAGGTGCCAGGAAGGGGCCGAAAAAGCCTTGGAAACCCATGCCTCACACATTCTCAGAGAGACAGTGCACCTAGGAATTAATGGACCATTCTGTAGCTTAACTGACTAGGTTCAGTCATCATCTGGAATGCCTCCGGAGGGCCAGGTGGGCCTAGGGGTTGAAGTCACCTGTGCCCAGAGGTACACTCCTTAGTTGCCGGAGTGAGGCTTTCAAAATCCATACGTCTCTCCTCTACAGGCCCTCTTTGCTGGCAAAGGTGCGAGGCTATCCTTCCTGTAAGTAGAGGAGTCTCCATAGGGGATGGCAAGGGCTAAACGTAAGGCCGCACAATTTCTTGCGGAACTTATTTTCTTCCCTAACGGTTCTTTTCCCAGGGGGCCTGCCAAGGGCAATTCCCCGACAGACAGACAATACCCCAGGTAGTTTTAAGGCCAAATTACCTAAAAGCGGGAGTACAAGAAGCTTCACTGTCGGTGGCGGCCCTGCAGTCACAATCCGTCCACAGCCCGGGCCCTGCCACTCAGGCTGGGATAGCTTGGCTTCCAGCACAGAGATGTTTATAGCTCTGGGTCAAGGCTAGGCATTCTGCACAGAACTATTCTGTGTTGGCAGAATACAGCACAAAGCAACCCAGAAGCTCTTCTTCAAAGGAGAATATTATCTGCAAAAGAAAAAAAAAAATAGTATAACTTTTCTCTAAAATCCTGAAGGTCCCAAAGTCTCCGTAAAACATCCTTGTCTGGCACAAATATTTCAAACGGCAAAGCAACTTGCTTGACAGGTTAGGCCCACTGTAGATTCTTTGCTTGCACAGGAACTCGCATACAATTGTCAGTGTTTTGCGTTGTTTATAAATGGGTCAAAGCAGCACACAAGAAGGAGGAATATGCCCCCTATAACTTACAGCGCCCTATTATGTAATGTACCTCTTTCTTGCTTTTAGGACAGACCAGATATAATGGCTTATCTTTCATGTTGCATCTTGATCAGATTCAATGGCTTGTTCAACATACCTGAACCACTGGAACTTTCAAAATTTAACTAAGGTGGCAGGCCTCTGAATTTTCAAGGGATTTGTTTCGTGTCCTCTGGAAGATGTATCTCTTCTAAAAGTGTTAAAAAATGCATATGTGGGATTGCTATATCTAGCTGCTAAAATAACTTCTTCCTGATAATCAGGTCCAATTGCAAGATATTATCAATAGAGTGGATTAGCATGATAGTTTATGGAACAGGGAGACAATAGGGGTCCTTGAAGACTAGATAATGACAGAAGGCTGGAAGTTGGAATACCTACAAGGTAGATCAGTGAACAGCCAGAATACTGAAAGCCCACTCTTGGTGGTCTTTCTAAAAGGTATAGAGAAAAAAAACAGAAGAAGAAGAAGTTCTCCAGATCAATAATTGCATACTAGGTAACAAAAACTATGTTGATTTGCTCTAGTAAAGAAGACACATCTGAAGCACCATTTGCAATTGGAGTTGCTGCATGATAAAGTTGATGACAACCCATTGTCATTCTCTAAGGTCATGTATTTTTGGCATAGACCAGGCAGGTTATTAGAATAAGAATGTGGCAGAAATCACTCTCCCTGCATCCTTCAGGTCCTTAAAAGTGACAATTTCTGCAGACCCTCTAAGAAAGCAGTATTGCTTTTGGTTAACTAGTTTTCTAGGTAGAGATATATCTAGCATTTTCCATTAAACGGGTTCTACTATAATAGCTCTGACTCCACCTATCAGAGAACCAGTATGAGGTGTCTGCTTTTTGCTGAGTGTGTTTATACCAAACTATGCATTCAGAAACTGGAAAAATAACTATTAGAAGTGTTCAGGAACCAAACGTATCCACTGTGAGGGGAATCTCAAAAAAAGTCCATTATTTACTTGGCCTTCTGTACCCCTAACCCAACTGACTGACCATTCTGGATATTTTAGGAACAGAATCAGTATAAAGTCAATTTCAAGTGATCCTCAAAAATTGAGGGAGTATATCCCTTTCCTCACTTCACAGTCACCTGGTAAGTAACTTAATTTTGAAGACAGGAGGTTGAAATTTCCCAAGTGGCTCACTGGGAGTGATGGGAAGTTGTGCCACTCCTATTTCTACACCTTGGTGTGCAGGCCCATGTATTCAATCTTTACTAGGCACAGCTTGAAATACTAATTTTTGATGTCAGACTCGTACTGCATCTTGGAAGATGGCAACCCACCATGTAAGGTATCTCCTCCAACATTTCACCTCAGCAATGCCTTCAAAAAGGGAGTGTATTTCCAGTAGCTTTTGGATCGTGTAGTAAGACCAGTAGATTCTACCACCCTGTGCCCATTGCCCATCTCCTTTGAAATTTAGTGAGCCCCTTGGTTTAAGGTAATATTACCCATGATACTGTCCCAATGAATCACTCCTTTTAAGCCCTTCAATAGTGGTGCCAGCCAACAAGACAAACTGATAGCTGGAAACGTGTTGATTCTAGTAGAGATTAGTGACTGTTGATTCCAGGGTAGAAGAAGCATAAGAACATAGTGTAATCAATTTACTGCCAAGTGGCTGGTATGTGATGGCAAGTTTTCAGCATTGGTCTCTATTGCTGGCAGGTTACATAGGTCAGGGAGCAGGAGTTGTGCCTGAGACTGATTCTTAGGGAGATAGGAGGTGTTTTGACAACAAAAGGCATGATATAAGTTTTTCAATGCATAATGTTAATAATCTGACTCCTGGGCAGTGATGATTCAAAACCCAGTACATCTAGTATCCAAGGTTGCCAGGAAGCCCTCCTTTGTTATTTAGAAAGGAGGATCATTGGTAAAATATGAGAGGCATATGTGCCGTCATGCTCACATTGGCTTTTCCAGATTAATCTCCAACCTTCTCTTTGGTTTCTGAAGCCTCCCTACATCAACTGCCTCAATGGACCACTTTGTCCACAAATTGGCTTTGGACAAAAGAGATCCCAAGACATAGATTAGAAAAGAGGAGTAAGCTTGGGATTTTTATCCTCACAACTCTACGCCTGCAGGTTCTGTAAAGGGCTCTCTCCTTTCAGGTTGCAGAAACCAATCACCTTACTCTTTCTACCTTGAGTATCATCAGCCCTGCTATTTCCATCCAGTACTACATTCTGTGTATGACCTTGTGGGTTAGCTCACCCAGACCTATGTAGGTGGTGCATTTGTTCAACTGTCTTCAAAGTATCCCAAGTATCCTAATTTGTGTGTGCCATTTTTTTCTGCATGGATTCCGAGTGACATAACATATGGAAAAAATGGGGGTGGTAGATTTTAACGAAAGTGAAAAAATGGACACCAAGAGGTTCTTTTCAAGTGACTAAGAAAATGAATAAAAAGTTCCTAGTAAAAATGTTTTGTTGATACTGAGGCAGAGAACCTAAGCAAGTGATAAATCCCAACAGATGTAATTAACAGATAATATGTAATCTCTTTTTAAAAAGACTCTAAGATTTGAAGCTCCAGGAACACTAAATTAAAATTAGATGTAATCTACTTTAACTGATGTTGTTAAACTCACTAATTGTGTATCTTCATACTAGAGGAGTAAAGCAATTAATTTTCAAGTATAAATCTACACCATCCTCTACTTCACCCCAAACAGGCAAATATTTTCACCGTTGTCTTCATCCGCATCCATTTTATGCTGTATCAGTTATTTATTGCCACAGTCATGGTAGAGAACCAACAACACAAAACATCGCTAGCTTAAACAATATGGCGGTTTGTTACTAAGGAGCGTGGTGTCCGTCCGCTGCAATGAGACCAAGTGGTTCTGCTTATCTTGGCTGGTTTTGTGCAAAGGACGGCTGGCTGGCTGTTGGGTGACTCAATCTGCCCCTCATGCTTTGTCACCCTTCTGCGGGCTAGCCATGACAAGTTCTCATGTCAAGGGACGAAGTGCAAACAACTCAGAAGGCCAGCCCAGAATCAAGAGGAGTGACACTGGTCTCCACCTCTTTAGTGACAGGAGAAGAAACTGTGATGTCAGAAGGAGGAAAGAATGAGGGCACTTAGTTCATTTAATCTGCCCTGTGTGCCTTTTCCACACCCACCTCTCCCTACAAGGAGAGGCAGTGCATCTCTTTTCTCTATCCAAGACTCATGTCTCCAAAATAATCATTCCCATTTTAGAAAATAAACACTGCTGGCCCTTCTGACTTCAAGGAACAGACAGCATGACCAGAAACATTAAGAAATGGGAGTTCATGGGGCGCCTGGGTGGCTCAGTTGGTTGAGCGTTGGACTCCATCTCAGCACAGTTCTTGATCTCAGGGTCATGGGTTCAAGCCCTATATGGGGCCCTGCACTGGACGAGAAGCCTACTTAAAAAAAAAAAAAAGAAAAGAAAAAAGAAAAAAGAAAGGAAATGGGAGTTTACATTCATGGGAGCCTGGAAGGAAATGAGTGGCCTCAGGAAAGGCATGGTCCATCCATATGCCATGCACTGATGCCAGACCTCAGGAACTTGGGCTTTGTGCTTAGGTAGCTCTGCTAAGATCCCCTGTTCTTTTCACGCACTAGAATGCACTTCCCGGAGGTACAACATGTCCCCACTCCCCACACTACGCAGTGGCCTTGATGGAGCAGGGGACAGCTTGCAGGAGTCTCCCGAGCAGGGTTGTCAGAGTGGGACTTTGTAAGTTAGACAGCACTCAGGTGTGGCAGGAGTCCTGAAACCATCTCCAGTTATAATGTACACGCTTCTCCCCATTATTAACATTTTCATCGTGAAAACTGCTTTCGCCTTTTTATGACTCAAAACTGCTGTATGAAATGAGCCACACAAAGAGGAAATATAAATTCCTGTTGCATCTAAACACAATGAGGAAACGTCCTTCCTCTACCAAATAATACTTACTATAACAATAGCAGGCATAATGATAACATTTACATTTCCTCGGTGATTTTACAATTTTTGTAACACCGCCACATATTTGTTTTCTTTTTCATCACCGTTGCTAGCTGCAATTCTTCTGTGGCCTGTCCATGCAAGCTTGGTCACGTCTCAGGCACTTCTCTGACTACGGTTTCCAGTGATGACATCCCAGTTAGACCCCTATAGGCTGGAAGGCTCCTAAGAGACTCAGAGCCATATTGGCCATCCCAAAGGGGGAAAGTCCATGGGTGGACTTGAGAAGGTTTGGGGCTGAGGTACAGTGTATTTCATGTTTGCATTTATTATGAATCGCAAACATTTTCCACTAACATGAGTAGGATATTTGTTAAAAGTTAATATGTCAGCTCCCCCGTGCCCAAGAGTCTGAGAGCAGAGACCAAGAAATCTGAAATTTAGTGAGTTTCCCTGGTGAATCTGATGGCTCTTTCTATCCTACTTGGCTCAACAAAATATTTGTGTAAAGTGAGTGAGGGTGTAGTTTTTCCAGGCCGCTGTGTATACTTGGTGGTGTAACTAGCCTCAAAGGTTATTCACTACTTATCTAGGCCCTACTAAGTATTTCAAAACATCTGAGATGAAAATTGACCTCTGTTCCCTTGTTTTCAATACACACGGAATTTTGTCTTATTAAAAAAAACATAATCTTGAACAATACAGATCATGTGATCTGCATGTAACTATCAATTTGAATGCAACTTCTTTAGCTTGTTATTTACATTTAAGGATGCAATCTACAAACTCAGATTTAGCGGGAATGCTTCCCTCACAGAGTTCTTTAGAAGGGAGAGAGGCTAAATATCCTCTGGGCATCTAGTCCATGGGAGGGACTCATTGTACCAGAGATGCCCCAATGTAGTGGTCAGCGGGTTGGGCTCTTGGGGTCACCTGCCTGGATTCATACCGTCCTACCAGCTTTGAGTTGTATGTCTCTGGGCAAGCGCCTTAATTTTCTGCTTAAATCTTTTTATCTATGAACAAAGATAGTAATGGACCAACCCCGAAGGGCACTTAATATGAATGAAGGGAATTCAGGTGAGCAAAACTCATGGAGTTAACACATAACAAATGAGTAAATGCAAAGCAAATATAAGCTATTATTATTCTTTTATAATTACGAACTCCATTCATTATTAGTCAAGGAGTTGTTTTAATGTTAGTTAAAATTAAATTGACTTATTTGGTTTAATTAAGGATGACGGAAAATACGTATGGTACTAATATATGGTAAGTTGGTTTAAGGCTATATTTTAAAATACTAAGTTTTATTATTATTGCCATTATACTCTTTTACCTGAATGGAAGATATGATATTACCATCCAGCAGCTCTTGCTGGATCCTCCCTCATGCCATGGACTCCTCAAAGACCAGGATTTTTCAAAAATCCTGAAAATAAATTACACAGTTTAGGATTCCATAGTTAAATTCTGCTACTCCCTATCAAAGAGAGGAAAAATCAAGGATTCTTCCTTACCTTCTGTTGAAAGGGTTTTAAGATTAACTTCCTTGTGGCTGGGTTTCAATCTTTTCACCACAAAATACCTCCGGGGTAAGAGCTATTTTGCATTTTAACTAGAGGTCTCCTTAACCTTCTGTCTGGCATTTGAAGAACTCTGAGAGTGGCCTATTAAAGGGCAAGCAATGGGGGAAGGGAAGGGAAGCCTTTCCTTTGTCTCCTATTCCCGCAGCCTTTTAGGAAGGGAAGAAGGATGGGCTCTGATTAATTTTGTGCCTTAGAGTTTCAGCAATCCCATGACATGCTGCACTGCTTTCTTTTTATGATTTCAGCTTCGCTCTTGCACTTCCTTTACACACTCCTCCAGTGGAAAGCTAACCTTTAGGCTTTTATAGACTGATACTGTTCAGAGTCAAAGCAAAGTTGGCAATCAAAGGCTAGGGTGGCATTTGAAAGGAAGATCATACCAATGGCGTTCACAGGACCGGTTCTCTGAAGTCCTAAGCGTATCTTTTGAAACCAGCCTTCTCTGCATATCATTTATTACTAAAATGCTAATACTGTTAGAGCTCCAACTGTATTCCAAGTCCCTGGAGGCTTTATGTACGCTGTCCTCACACTGTTCACAGACCTGATTTTCATATTGTTGGACAAAGTGTGGAGATTTTATTTGGATTTTATAGCCACTCAATCTACTCGAGGGCTGTTTTGCTGATTGATACAAGTTATGCAGCCAGAAGGTGATTACTCATAATAAGTTTTAACCTAAAATACCTAATATGTTACATTAAACATATTGACCAAAAGATTAGATATTATAATATGTTCTACTTTATGGGAGGAGATGAGATTGCTAACTGATAATCTCTGGGGCTTTTGGATACAGAGGACTGTTTTAGTTTGATTTTCAAATGACCTGTTTGATCAAATCTGATCGAATCACCTATCTTCCCCTTGCCATTAGATGCACATGTTAGTGTGAAGTCATAGCTTTCAATGCTACTTTTTTTGGCTTTGTGTGCTACAAGTCTTAACCACTTACAGATATCTTTTTTTTCTTTTCTTCTTTTCTTTTTTCCTTTTCCAATAGAGATGGATTTGGCATAGGAACAGGATGAAAGATGCAAATTGAAAGGTGGTTATAGCAAAGCAGGATTTTCTTTCTCTTTCATTCCATGTAGGGAAAGAGACTTTGAGTAAAAGAGTAAAAAAGAACAGGGGTGCCTGGGTGGCTCAGTGTCTGACTCTTGATTTTTGCTCAGGTCACAATCTCTCCAGGTTCATGAGATCATGCCCCGAGTTGGGCTCGGAGCCTGCTTGGGATTCTCTCCCTCTCTCTCTCTCTCTCTCTCTCTCTCTCTCTCTCTCTCTCTGTCTCTCTGCCCTTCCCCTGCTCTCTCTCTCTCTCCCTCCCTCTCTCTCAAAATAAATAAATAATTTTTTTAAAAGGGTAGAAAAGGACAGTGTCTTTGTTAATAGCACATCAGCTTTATCCTGCTGGAATGGACATCACTACCATTGCCTGTGTCCCAGCACAGTGAAAAAAATATGAATGACTAAAAGTTTATTAGAGATAAAGTACCCCTCATTCCTATCTTCCCCAAAGAATCAGGAAGATCACACGCTTCCCTGCTTTCTTACCTGGAGTAAAGCCTAACCCCTAGGCCCTGAGCTTAGTAAGGCAAAGAGAGAGAAATAATATCTAGTAAATCCAATATGAGGAGATAAAATATTCACACAAAAAAATGGATATGAGGATAAAAAAATGACTCTAATTAAAACAAGTACTAAGTATCTTGTACTTCTGTCTGAATTGTTGATATATATAAGATTAGCTAATGATGATGCTCTTTTATTATAATGGATTGTATCCACATGCCCACAATAGACCACATTGTGGTCTAATGAGCAAAATGAGCTAATGAGCTAATGAGCAAAATGTAGTGGGACAGGCACCAGCCTCTGGGTTAAAAGACCAAGGTGCTTTGCACTCGTTCGTTTGTTTGTTTCTTGCTTTCTACTTACAAATACTGTGAAATGGTGAGAGTAAACTCCTGTGTTCTGGGGAAGAAAAAATAACAATCTGCTCAAAATGTTTTTGAAAATCTAACAGACCTCTACCAATGTAAAGTAGTATCATTAGCAAATAAATCCTTATCTTCAAAAGACTGACTCTTGCCACAAATTGCCCGCCCACCCCCCCCCCCCCATCTAACTGCCACCAATACTTCATCTTAAATTAATCCGGCTCTGTGTTTTTCACAGTGGAAATCATGAAACTTCAGTTCTGACTTTCACGGCCTCTGGCATTTAAGCACCATTTTGCTGAAACTCTTCTTGGGAATAGTTCCCCTCTTGCAGACCTCAACCTGCCAAGACTGAGAAGGGGCCTCTCACTTAATTCCCTAGAACATCTCTTTTATCTAACCTGGATGTAGGCAAAACAAAACAAAACAAAACAAAACAAAAAACCAAAACAACAAAACAAAACAAAAAAACACTTACCACACATTCTTTTGAAAAGCAGAAAGAGATTCATTGAGATCCCTACTTCTGTTTGATGGAGGGTTGCTTATGAACTTTGCTAGATGGAATCCAAGCTCCCCCTAGAGAATTCGGGTCTGGAGCAAAGACAGCAAAGACAGAATTCGGGTCTGGAGCAGAGTTTGTTCTGGAACCTTTGACATTTGAATAGAATCATGCTTGAAACTTCACACCTGGGGCATGCCATCTGGCTGAACTTCAGGGCAAAAAAAGGTATTTACAATTATTTCATTTTGACAATATGGAGTCTAGGTTAAGTAGAGGCTGCAATTTAAAAATGAATTAAGGGGCGCCTGGATGGCGCAGTCGGTTAAGCGTCCGACTTCAGCCAGGTCACGATCTCGCGGTCCGTGAGTTCGAGCCCCGCGTCAGGCTCTGGGCTGATGGCTCGGAGCCTGGAGCCTGTTTCCGATTCTGTGTCTCCCTCTCTCTCTGCCCCTCCCCCGTTCATGCTCTGTCTCTCTCTGTCCCAAAAATAAATAAACAATGTTGAAAAAAAAAATTTAAAAAAAAATAAAATAAAAATGAATTAAAAAATTGTGATTATGTGAGAGGATGGAGGTATTAGCTTACACTCTGGTGTTAATCATTTTATAGTATATAAGTGTTCCAAATCAACCAGCTCTGCACCTTAAATGTATACAGTCTTGTATGACAATTATATTTCAATCAAGCTGGGGAAAGTAAATAGATAAGTAACAGATGTGATTTTCTTTACCTGACTTCTACACCAATTCAAATGGATTATGAGACTTGAGAAATTATAAAGCAATGTAAAGAAATAAGGTCTAAGATTTATTCTGGTAATTAAAAATCTGGCTTTTTAAAGGTTACAATGTTATCTACTTTTAAAAAATGCCCAGCATAACCTATGAAAATAAAGGCTCAGACCTCCATTTGAGAGCTTATAGGGTCACCAACAATAAAATTTTTATTCTACTTTCTTCCCTGTTTTAAAAATACAGATTTGAAATTATAGCCATAGTTATGCCTTTCAAATGCATGCATTTTAAATTTTTAAAGAGAAAATTATTTAATTTTCGATGATGAATTATTCAGTTGTTTAGGCTTAGCACCGTCACATCTTTTGGATTTTGGCAGGTTTTTAAGACCACATTAACAATCAACCACTAACAGATACACTGGGCTGACTACAAATACTAAATGCATTTGTATTTCTTTAAGTTTTTATTTAAAATGTACTTTTTGGCCAAATAAAAAATATTTTAATTTCCTTAAAATTCAAACTGGGGGAAGGCCTCTGGCGTTCAGACAGCTCTACAATTCAAATCAATTTTGTCCATATAAAAAGGATCACTGATGGTTCAAAACCTTGGGAATTTCTTAGGTGAAATCTGAAACTGGCCCTCATACACTGAGGACAAGGAGAGACTGAAGAAAGAGGCAGATCACTCCAGAATGACAGGTAGGTGGGAGGTTTAATAAGCCAGGGAACTTACCTATGAGGTTTGTCTTGTATCGCTGCAGGATGAGTAGATCTCCACACCCATCAGCAGAAAATCTTGAGTTTCTACAAAGGCCTTAATGGAGTTCAATCATGTACACAGTCCAGATGGTCTTAATAACACATTACTGTCTCAAGGCTGTGTCCCTGGAAACAGCTTTCTCTGTGGGAATGATGGGCAGAATGTACATTCCAAGGACAGGGAGAGGGTGAGGTGTCTCACCCTCTGCGTGATTGCCTGCGTCCAGCTTGCTGGTCAACCAATGGTCATCCTCTTGGGACCTCCAACAATCATTTAGCATTTGTTTACAGTTTGTTTATTTGTTTACAGTTTACAGTTACTAGCTATCTCAAATTATTTTTTAAAAAGAAGTGGAATAGGGGCACCCGGGTGGCCCATTTGGTTGAGCGTCTGGCTCTTGATTTCTGCTCAGGTCATGATCCCAGGGTTGGGGGATTGAACCCCATGTAGGGCTCCAGGCTGACAGTATGGAACCCGCCACGGATTCTTTCCCTCTCTCTGTCCCCCCGCCCTTCTCTCTCTCAAAATAAGATAAATAAACTTAAAAATAAATAAATAAGGGAATAGAAATAAACAATTTTTAAAATAAACTTTAAAAGGTTTAGTTCATCCATGTTATCACCAGAGAAAGAGTACATCACTAAGAAGTTGTTTTGAAACAAACATAGATATTATCAGTCAGAAATGATTATCAGTCAGAAATGCAGATTAGCTGCGTTAATAAACAGCCCCCAGATTTCATTGGCTTAAGCACAGCATGGTTCCCTTCTCTTTCATGTTTCATGGGTATTGTGATTAACTAGAGACTTTGCTCCTTAGTCCCTCTAGATCTAGGCTAATGAGGCAGCCTTATCTTGAACTCTGGGGGTCATTCTGAGGTATACAGAAGGAAAGAGGGTGCTCCTAAGAGCCTTGGGTCAAAACTTAAAGGCAGACCCCAGAAATGATACACACCATTCCCAGTCTCCACTCATGGGTCAGAAATGGGTTTGTGGCTCTATCACAAAAAGTTAGAGCATGAACCAACCTTATGCCCCAAAATTAGGGAAGAAAAAGACATGCATTATAAATAACCCTAAAGACCAGCACAGTCTACCCTTCTGATCAGCAAATATTTGTTTCACTGTTTACCTTACAACTGAAATACACTTACAGCCTCTCTGAATGAGAAAAAAAAAAATTTTAAGGTGTTTATCCAGCCATGCCATGAGACATAGAGGCTTAGCAGTCTGAGTGATGTACAGTAATATTTATAACAGGAGGTATGCTCATCATTAAGCTGCTATCTTTCAGCTTGAATTTTACCTGCTGTACTGTACTTTATGACACTGAGACTCTGCAAACCATCTGTTCTCTTTTGCCAGCTGACTCCCAGTTGGGCTTTCCCTCTGGGGATTCTAGGAGAAGACTGGAGACTGGAAGAAGAAAAAAGATACGTGATGCTTGCATTTTGATCCTGCAAAATCACTCCAGTAAGAGTGTTGCGGTACATCAGTGGGAGATATGCCAGCGACAGCAGCCAATAATGGTTTGTGATTTTTCAGCACTCTTCAAAGGAAACACTCACTTTGTCCCCTCAGAGACAATAGAACCAGCGAACAAGGGCGAGTGCCAGACCATTGAGGTTTGCCCTCCATCCACAGAGAGTTCCTCTTCCACATTAGAGGGCTGAATCCAGCTCAGAATCCAGTTCTGCAATAATCCTGACTTTTTCTTTCTGTTTCCAACCCCTGAAAGTGGTAGCTGCTTCCATTTCATACTCTTTGTGATAGCTTTCGTGTTCCCTTTCTGCCTTTTCACCTACAGTGTTTCCTATTGAATTCCCCATTAAATAAGTGGTGTGGTTTTTGTCTCCTGACTGATGCAGTGTATACCGTAGGCTGAAACCATCTCCTCTTGATCCAGAGAACTATGTACTCAAAAGATAAGCTATTTGTCAACAACCCACCTGTAAACAATTGTGGGCCCGGAACAAGATATCTGCAATAAACTCTCTTATTTAGAAGGTGGAAAGAACATGATATACTAAGCAGTCGAGTTCCTGGAGCTAGGCATAAATTTCTAAGGGAAGGGAAATGTTCATGATTATGCCCTGGTTTTAGCCCTTGCAAGGGGGTTTCCAGCCCATTGTTTTATTTAGCCCTTTGCTTCCAATCTCTGGAGGGTCCTTCATTATTCTCTTAGGCCACCTCTGAAGAGGATGTTCTCCAGAACATGCCCTTTGTAATAGTCTGAGACCTGTAAGAAGCAGATGCCAAGAGAGTACTACATGTGCAAAAATTTATTTAGAGAAATGCCTGTGGAAGAAAATGGAGAAGGTGCTAGAAGAGGCTGGGGAACCTTCAGATCATATGCAGGCCTGACCTCAAGGAAAGGAAAAAGAGAAAGAAGTGAGGAGGGGCGCCTGGGTGGCTCAGTCAGTTACACGTCGACTTCGGCTCAGGTCATGATCTTGTGGTTTGCGAGTTCAAGCCCCGTGTCGGGCTCTGTGCTAACAGCTCAGAGCCTGGAGCTTGCTTCCGATTCTGTGTCTCCCTCTCTCTCTGCCCTTCCCCTGTTTGCGCTCTGTCTCTTAATAATAAATAAATGTTAAAAAAAAAATGCAAAGAGAAAGAAGTGAGGAAAGACGGAAGGAAGGAAGGTTGATGCATGTTAAAATGCGTGACAATTCCAAGGAACTTTTGACAAGGACATCAGTGAGTCCTTGAGCCAAAGTTTCCCATTAGAGGGGTCCTGCTCCCGGGAACGAGCCTCCCCGTATTCAGTCATTAGTGGGGAGCAGCCTGTGGGAAGTGTAGCCCAAGCACACATGTGGTGATGGTTTTGGAGGGACCACTGGAGCCATTGGTAATTATGCTTTCTGCAATTAATATTTTGAAGAACATATCCTCAGGGCCACCGCATTCTCTTTTGGGAATTACCAGCTTCTCAGGTTGTTTTCTCCCATATAAATGTGAGAGTTCAAGGTTGTTCAAAGGTCAAAACAGTAAAATGTGAACCAGGTCTTCTCTTTGCTAGTCTGTCTGTCTCAAATACTTGCCTATTTCATTTTAGTTAGCAGCGCGTCCTAAGAACCACACCCATACTTTTTCCCAAGACTTTTTCTCCCCCTCTCTCTGAGTATAAATGCTGCCTAATAGGTTTCCAGGAGAAAAGCACACTGTGGTTTCTTTCCCCTAAGTCACTTTCTTCAAGGAAAAGGCTTCATGAGGTGCACCCAAGCCATTCAAAGGTTGAACAATTTGAAAGCTGGATCTTTAATTTGATCCTTGCATTTAGACAGTGGTTTCATCTGATTTTGTTGCTTAACAAATTTTTTTATCTGTCTTTTATTGTTTGGGGTTGAAAAGCAGTTACTTGTTCCAAACCTACAAGTGGCTGAATAGTTACACTACTTTCTTCACTCCTGCTTACAAATCAGCCAATTAGGTTCTCTTTCTTTTAGTGCCTTTTCAAATGGGATGACAAACCTATCTAATAACAATCTGCTTTCAAATTTTTCCACTAATGCTATCTGTTCATTAGGTACATTACATGCATTCCAAGTTTATTCAGGTAACATTGTCACCAAATAATTTGCCACCACATAACAAGGATCTTTTTTTTTTTTTTCTGAATGATCATGCATTGGCCATTAAATATGTGTCCATAGTGACTTTATATATATATATGGAGAGAGAGAGATATATATATATACATAAATATGTGTCCATAGTGACTTTATATATATATATATGGAGAGAGAGAGAGAAACAGAACCAGTAAGATTATATATATATGTAAATATATTTATATTTAATTATTTGGAATTCTTAAAGAAAAGAAATGACATAGAATCAATATTTGTTCAAAAGAATTGTTTAAAAATAGAGGAATAATAGGTCATCGGGGAAGTGCATTTCAAATTTCATGTAGTTAAAAATATCCCCACCTTGGGGCGCCTGGGTGGCTCAGTCGGTTAAGCGGCCGACTTCGGCTCAGGTCATGATCTCATGGTCCGTGAGTTCGAGCCCCGCGTCGGGCTCTGTGCTAACAGCTCAGAGCCTGGAGCCTGTTTCAGATTCTGTGTCTCCCTCTCTCTCTGCCCCTCCCCCCGTTCATGCTCTGTCTCTCTCTGTCTCAAAAATAAATAAACGTTAAAAAAAAAAATTATAAAAAAAAATATCCCCACCTGGATAAATTATATTAAAACTTGAAAATATTCAAGTAAAGATAGGATCATATATATATATATATATATATATATATATATATATATATATATGGCTTACTGGTTCTGCTTCTTTGGAAAATACTTACTGATACAGCCTGCTATTCTACAATTTTTCCATCTGACTATGGATTAGCTGTCGGGCAAGGTCAGATTTTTTTTGATAAATATCAATAATCTTCAGCAATTAGAGTTAAATAAGGCTTTAAGCCTCATCTTCTAATACCTGGTTATGAGGTTACTAGGTGATTTTCTATAATCAAAATATGTTTTAGACAAAATAAGCTATTTTAGTTTAGCAAGAAGGCACAAAAGCAGTCTTACAATCTATTTTTAATAATCTACACCAAAGACTACACTATTTATCTCAGGCACTCCAATTAATTCCCAGGATTGAAAGATTCATTCTAAGATGAATGAAACAATATTTTGATGGCAGAATCATTCTGGCTTCTGGGACCAGGTGACAGTGTCTTCAGGAAACTGGAACCTACAGACCTAATGTACTGCTCACTTGTCCTTGCTAGATCCTCCTAGGTTGCACATAAAAGGGCAGAGTTGACCACCCCATCCCTCTAGCCGCCCTCACAACTTGCCACAGTCACAGTCAATTCTCTAGTTAGAAAGTATTTTCGGGGCGCCTGGGTGGCTCAGTCGGTTGAGCATCCGACTTCAGCTCAGGTCATGATCTCACAGTCTGTGAGTTCGAGCCCCACGTTGGGCTCTGTGCTGACAACTCAGAGCCTGGAGCCTGCTTTGGATTCTGTGTCTCCCTCTCTCTCTGCTCCTACCCTGCTTGTGATCTGTCTGTCTCTGTCTCAAAAATAAAAACATAAAAAATAAAAGTATTTTCAACAATCCTTACCTTATTGTTAGAATTCACTGATAACCACGAGTTTTCAATCCCTAATGCTAATTCCTGAGATGAATATTTCAAATTAAGGTGTTCCAAATGATAGCCACTCCTAGGATAGAAATTACACCTATCTGGACATAAATTCCACAGACTAAAATAAACTGTAGTTAAATACTTTATCATGCAGAAATTTAACAACACATGAGCTATTAAGTCTAGGATATCCTGTATTCCAATACAAAGTCAATAATAGGCAGGCATGTAAGGCATTGGCAGTAGAAAGAGATATAAATCTTATTGTATTAACTAAGCCAATAGAAGATAATAAGGTAAAGTAAAATTACAGAAATACAAGTATAAGCACTTATGCCTCTGAAATCTCTCTTTTTTTTTACATACTTGATCTAAGCAGAGCTATCTCATAAAGTAGTTCCATCTTAAGAGTTCAGATATCTTTGAGTGCCCATTAACAAAGGACAGAAATCCAGCAACAAATTAAATATATAAAGTCCCCACCCTTGTGGGCCTTGTATTCTAGTGGGAAAAGCAGTGGGAAAAAAATAGTATGGTATCGTATAATATACTAATATGATAAACATATTCTAATATGTTACAGTGATAAATGGTAAGGATTCTGTTTTAGAAAGAGTAATAATTCCAAGGGTTTGTGAATGACAAACTGTCTTCATCTGTTGGCTCCTGCAATGCCTCTGATGTGCCCTTCTATTGAATATTAGTTAAATAGTTAACTAACTAGTTAGTTAACTAATACTCCTTGAGTACTTGGAGACATTATACTACTGTCTTCTAACATCTTTTTGTTGTTGCTGATGAAAATTTTATCAGAGTAATTAGGAAATATTTGTCTTTTTTTTTCATATGATATGTCTTCACTTGGATATTTTCAAATTTTCAATATTTTCAGTTTATCCAGGTGGGAAATTTTTTTAACTACATGAAATTTGAAATGCACTGCTTATTTCTCCTTTAATTTTAAACAATTCTTCAGTTTGAACAAATATTGATTCTGTGTCATTTCTTCTCTTCTTTAAGAATTCCAATTATATAAATATTGAAACTCTCCAATTTCTGTTTTCTCTGCTGCCTAGTATTTGCATTTTAAATATGTATATGCACTTGTGTGTGTGTGTGTGTGTGTGTGCATGTGTGTGTTTGATCTTTTCTCTTACTGGACCCTTAGCTAACTCTTAAATATGATTTCTTTATTTATTCTATCATTGGTTTTATCCAGCTTGAAGTTTATCAATCTATTAAGTTTATTTAAATGAATATATTTCCCATTCTAGTATTTATTGGTCATTTTTATATTTGCCTATCTTATGTATCACTACTTTATTTTGCCTTATATGTTACTGATATTTTGTATGAATGTAAGATTCATGTTGAGAAAAGCTCTCTCTCTCTCTCTCTCTGTCTTGCAATCTCTCTCTCTCTATCCCTCTCCACAACATTTCCCCCTCTGTCTCTGTACTCCCCATGGCCCTGGTTCAGAACTAAATCTATTTTTGAGGGCTGAGGACTCTTGTACCTGGTGTTATTGAGCATATAGAGATCAAGCCCCTAAGCCAGAGAACAGCATTACTTAAACATATGTTATTTTGTTATTTCCTTTCGCCTTCTGGTCACAGACTGTGTCACCTTAGGACTGAGAGTCCTGGTCCAGCGACCGATTCCAAGCATTGAGAGTTGATTAAATGGAGCTCTTATCCTCATTTTCCCAAGAAGGCTAAACTCTCAGTGCTCACATGTTGTGCGATCCCAGTACCTCACAGCATCAGCTATGCACAACGTTTTCCAAGTAAGATTTTTTTTTGTTACACAAAGTTGTTTGCATTGATTTTATTGTATACATATGTCTCTTGAATGTCCTCTCTTAAATTTCTATCATCGTCATGATGCATTTGGAGCAGGAAGAGATCCACAATATGGAATCTTGTTGCCCTCTTGGCTTGAATGCCATAACACCTTCTCAACAGTTTATCTGTGGCTCAGGGCATTTTCATTATTGTTTCCCTTTTTGTTGTGATGCTTTCCAGACTTTTTTTCAATAACTGTGTGACTCTTTTGACACAAGAAAAGAAAGGATGAATTTAGGATCTGAAAAGGAAAGGTACTTTGCAAATGTTTAATTTATACGCATTCTGGTGAATTTTCTAACAAATATCCCTTAGACTGTTTCAATCTAGAAACAAGAGAGAAAATTGTCAAGTAGGTTAGGACATCAAACTAGCAGAGAAGAAAAAAGGATATTAAAATAAGGAAGCCAACTACATTTTCTTACTTCATTAAGTTAAAATATTTCCATATAATTAGCAATTGCCACTTCTGAGCGCAGTACGAGTTAACAGTCATTTTCCAAGCAGCAAAGGTAATTTTAGATACAGCTTGATGGGTTGTTTGCAAATCCACAAGTTTTGAAATCCTCCATTTCTTTGACACTAATGTGTCAGCCTGGCCTGAACTGTTCGCCAAAACCATAACCAGGGATATTTGCATAAAAGAACCACGTGAAGAAAACAAGCATTAACAAGAAAAAGAAATGGAATTTTCCTCACAAGCTTTAAAAAAAATTCTTCAGAAGATGCTAATCAAATGTCATGAAGATAGCTCCCTCCATGGGCCAGTGTATCAGATTTCATTATCTGTAAAGTTTATTTCATCTCAAGTAGGTTTCCACCTTTAACTTAAAAAAATAAAATGTAACCATTTGTGTTTGAATAACCACTGCATACTTAAACAGCTTATGCCATTTTTCTGAGTATTTTCAAATACCTAAAATCTTGAAGAGAATCAAAAAGAAGTGACTATTTGTAACATAATTCATTAATCACAAAGTAAAGAGATATTGTCATTGAAACCAGTGAACTAATTTCTCCATATCAATCATCTACTGGTATTCTGAAAATATGTTATTCACTGAATCTTTAAACCTAAAGCTATAGTCCACTAATGACATCCATATTGAGAGTACAGTGATCAGTTCTCAATCCTCAACTTACTGGTCCTGTCTAAGCAAAAATACACCAGGAAACATTGGACAAGCAAGGAAGACTTTATTCAGGAATATTAAGGGGAGAAAAAAAGAATATTGCAATAGAAGAGAGAGGCCAAAACTAAAGCCTCAACTCTACCGAAACAAAAGGTGGGAGTAGTTTTAATCACTGGGGTGAGCTAGTGGAAAAATAGTGGGGAAAATTAGGCATGAGGTTGATCAATGGGATGTGTTGAGCATGCTGAGTTATTCCTGAGATCACAAATGTTTTCTCTTTCTGATTAGACCATCTGTACTTGCTTTTCAGCACCAAATGGAAGTCATGCTCCTATCTTCCCAAAGCAACTGGGAGATAGGAGAACCATCATCCTTAATGATGATACTCCAAAGGGATGGCTCCCAGGTCCTTGAGGAAGACATTCCTGGCTTGTGATGGTGGCTAGAAGTTTTTCAAAAGATACACATCTCAAAGAGACAGAGAAAGAACTTACAATTACAAGTTTTCTAAAGTAAATGCTTTAAGGAAAGGGAATTCAAAGGCTTAGAGTCAGGAAAAATCCTGTCTGAACTTCAGCCAAGCTGAGAGCAACTTTAAGACTCTTGATCAGCAGGATTTGACACAGCTGATCTTTCCCTCCTCCAGTTCTGACTTGGAGGGACACCCCATGGCCAGTTTTCCCTCCGCCTCATTGAAGGCTGCTTCTGTGTCACTCCTGCTGGACTGGGACCTCTCTTCATGTATTAGTTTGCTATGGCCACCATAACAAAGTACCACAGACTGGCTGGCTTACACAACAGAATTTACTTCTCACAGTTACAGATATGGGAAATGCAAGGTCAAGGTGTCACCAGTTTTTCTTCTGAGACCTCCCCTGGTTTATAGATCGCCGTCTCCTCACTGTGTCCTTATATGGCCTTTTCTTCTTGTGAGCATCCTGGTGTCTTTTCCTCTTATCAGGACACCGGGCCTATTGGATTGGGGTCCCACTTTATGACCTCATTTAACCTTTATTACTTCCTTAAAGGCCCCATCTCCAAATACAGTCACTTTGGGGGTTAAGTCTTCTTCCACATCGTGAATTTGGTGGGTGGGTGCAATTCCATCCATAACACTTCACGAGCTTAAAAAGGTGGAGTATCATATTCTCAGTCCTCTGGCCCTTCTCTATTACCATTTACTCTTTCTATTACTGCAGGAAGTCCTCTGGATAGAAGTGAATTTTTTAAATTGATGGCACCCAAATTTGTAACCTTAGCCTTGAGCTTTCCCTCAAATTCAGAAGTCCTTGAGCCAAATTCCTATGTGACACCTCCATTTAATATTTAATAAGTACCTGAAACATAATATGTAATATGAATTATTCATTTTCTTTTCAGGTGCACCTTCCCGGTTTTGTCCCATCTCAGGAGACAGTAACTCCAGTGTTCAATTGCTCGAGCTAAAGAATCTTCTAAGTCATTTTTCACTTTTCTCGTTCCTTCATATCCCAAAACCAGTTTGCTTACCAATCCTCTTAGTTCTACTTTCAAAATATATCTTCAATCCCACTTGAGTCCAAGGAGAAAAGGATTTGTCTCTAGTTCTGTGTTTATTTATTGTGTGAACTTGGGTAATTGCATTAAACTTTATGCCTCAATTCCCGTTTATCTAAAATGGATTTTAGAATATGTACCTCATAGGATTGTGGTAGTACACACAGAGCCTGGCATATACCTGCTTGATAAATGGCATGCATAATCATTGTGTACTTCAAGAAGTTTCTCCAATTTGGGACATGATATAAAGTTCACCAACAGTGTGATCACTTCTTCTGTTTTGTTTTTTCCTCCCTATTTCCCACGGGAAACTTTGGTCAGCAATCATGTATACTCAAAACCTGAAATGGCTGAGCATAAGTTGAGTTTATTGTGGAACACTCTAAAAATTCCTGCTCTCAATATGGCCTTCCTAAAGCTGACAATTCACTCTTTTTAACTGAGAAAAGGCAACAGCCAGATTTAAATGTATATGTAGAAGGAGACTTGAATCACGACCACAACTGTACAGTTTATCTTCTGCCAAACTAAACATTCAGGGAATATCATCTTCACTGCATCTCACAGTTGCTCTACTGTCATCTCTGGAACCTCCCTGTATAGAGACCACATAGGCTATTGGCACAAATGCAGGTTGTAAAGGGAGGCAGACCATCCACACCAGCCATCCCTCAAGAGGTATCATGCTCAGTTACCATTTTTCTCTCTTTTTCCCCACCCCTGCCAAACTTTTCAGGGCTCTGAACTCATGACCACGTTTGCATGTATGGATTTGTAGTTTATAGGTGCTTATTGTAAAAGGGAAGGTGTGTGACATTAAAAGCAGAAACTCAAAGACCTCTATTTCTAATTATAGGATTGTGCAGATAGAAATGTTAAAAAATGGAACTCTTCTTGGAAAATACTTAATAAACGATAAAGACTGATGAAATGTCAGGTTCCACTTCCTTTAACGGGGTCATCCCACACCACTGAGTTTCATGACATCACCCTGTCTGGGACAGGTTACTTCTACGTGCTTTAGTGTCACTCTGTCGACTGGGTGCCCTTGTGGCTCACTCACGCATTCAAGGAAGTGTGACATATTACCAAGTACAAAACTGAGATGAAGTGAATGCGTCATGAATTCTCAAACCCTCATCTTCTGAGTATGAGTTGGGTGCACTACTAATAATGTGAACTCGTGAAAATAGAGCAGCCATTTGTGCCTACAAAGGTGATATTTTTTAAGGTTCCCTCGTTGGACTTGGT
Organism: Panthera pardus; assembly: GCF_024362965.1. Lineage (NCBI taxonomy): Eukaryota > Metazoa > Chordata > Mammalia > Carnivora > Felidae > Panthera > Panthera pardus. Next base: position 10,665,412 of record NW_026526765.1, read on the forward strand.
GGTTTTTCTCCTCTTAGTTTTTTCTCAGAGACTTGAAACAGGAAACCAATGACCTTTTTCCTGGGAAAAGTAGAAGTCATCAAGGCCTTATCAGTGGCGGCTTCTTGAACATAGAAGAATCTCAGGGTCTCTTCTCTCTTGGATATCTTATAGCAGAATGTCACCATACTCTTCTCTCCTTACCTAAACTTTCCAAGCCAAGCTTAAGTCTCTCATCCTCCTTGATGCTTCCTGCATCATTCTAGCCCCTAGGATCTGAAAGCCTGTAATATCTTGCTGCACTTCATTCTATTTTTATATCCTTTTTTGTTGTGTAGGTTAATTTTTCACATGTGAGTGCCTTACCACCCATATCTGCTAGGGGTTTAAGGTAGCAAATGACAGAAACTCAACAGCAATTACTTATATTTGATAAATAATGATAATTGGAAGAAAGCAGGAGAAACTATTTTCTGGAGAACAATGTTCAGGTAGGTTACAATGCTAACTATGAATTATCCAAAACACTAATCCTGTAAAGTAGGTACTATGATTATTACCATTTTACAGATGAGGAATCCACGTCTTAGTAAAGTAGAATGAGTTAGTTCAGGCTCCCAGCCTAAGAAACAGCAGGGTCTGCATGAAACCCAGGTTTCTCTGACCCTTCAGCACCATGATCATACTGCCAAACCAGGTGGTGTGGCTTAGGGACTGGGAGTTCATGCTTGGACATCAAATGGCCAAGAATGTGTTTATCATCTCTACCAATTTACATGCTGTGTCATTTTTGGATTGCCCACAACACTGCACAGAGGAACCACAGAAAAGTTTTACCTAATGGCGGAATGGATTTGTGTATTGTGATTTGCTATGCTGATACATCCTTAGAAATTGAATTATTAGCTTCTAAAGTCCTAAGTAAGAGTCAACATAAAAGAGTTAGATGTCTACCTCTAAAGGTGATATGTAAAATGGAATCTTAATCAGGACAGCTAGAAATGTTCTAATCAGTCTGATCATCCTTTCGGATTGAATATGCCATTATGATCTGTTTATGACTTTTTATTTCAAAATATCTTCTCCAATGATATATTTTCACCAGGTTTCTTTTTTTTTTTCATTAAGCAAAAAAGAAAGAATGTATTTGTTTACTAATGAAGTGGAAGGTGATTCTGGCATGTTGAGAATTTGGCCTGGAAGCAGATGGTCTGGGGAAAAATAATTTCGAACTAGTGTTAAAGTTTTTACTTCTCTTTACATGAGTCAGAAATGTCTATAAAAAATGGGATGATGTGTGTTTTAGAATTAACACAACTGGGCTCATATTCTCTCATATCTATTTCTTTCCCACACAAACTTTACATAAAGGCCATCAGATTGCAGCCTTCCATCTTCTCTACTCTGCCAAAATGTAATCTTGTACGTAATCTAGATACAGCCTTGTAGTAACTTTGCTTCAGTATCCAAATTCCTGAGGAGTGGGTGATTACTGCTCTCAGTGTATCCCGGGCCAGATTACTGACAAGACAGACAGGACACATACGTAAGCCATTCTTCCTTTTTTGTTTAACTGGTCTTCTCAAAGAACAAGAAACTAGTAAAAGCAAGAAAAAAAAATTATCAAACTACTATTATTACCAAATGTGGGTTTGCTTTTTATTTGTTGCTAGCAGTATGTATCAACAGAATTGATGTTTCCTCTGAAATTAACAACATTTTGGCACAATGTAAAGGATAACTGTTCTCTTCTTCACAATCTTCAATGTATAAGTAGGTGCAATTTCATGTACCATAAAAGGAATTAAGATAAGATGCTTACACATAATATGCTCATCCTAAGAGTTCATTCTTTTTTTAGAAATGTTTATTTATTTTTGAGAAAGAGAGAGAGTGTGTGTGTGTATGAGTAGGAGAGGAGCAAAGAGAGAGAGGGAGACAGAGGATTCGAAGCAGACACTGGGCTTTCGGTGCAAAGTCGGGGCTCAAACTCATGAACTGTGAGATCATGACCTGAGCCGAAGTCCGACGCTTAGCGACTGAACCACCCAGGCTCCCCTAAGAATCTATCCTTAATACAAATGGAGCCAGCATGATTTGGCTGGTGTCTTTGTTTTGCCATTTCAAAAAGGGGATATTTTTACTTGCTTCTGTCCTTCATAGTTGGCTAAAATGCTTTCACTTCGCTTGAGATAGCATATTCTAGCAATATTTTTTTTTTCAAAAGACATGATACATTAAACAAGAATTAGTTGTGATAGACTGTCTTACAAGAGGGCTGACTTCTCCCAAAATGTAATCTAGAGTAGCACTGTCCAATAGAAATTACAGCGATGATGAAAATGTCTTATATCTACGCTGTCCAATATGGTAACCATTAGCCATGTATAACAATTGAGTACTTGAAATCGTCTAGTGTAACTAACGAGTAGAATTTTAAATTTTATTTAATTTTACTTAATTGATATTTAAGTAGCCTTATGCAGCTAGTGGCTATTGTCCTTAACACAGTTTTGGAGGAGGTCATCTTCTGTATTTCACGATGTCCTTATTCAAAGCATAGCTTCTGTATTGCATGAGTTGTCTGCATTTCTATCTCCCACCTAATCACTCAAATATTCTTCCCTGATTAAGCATTCAACAGATGTTAATTGAGAGACTTTTATGTAACAGGTCCTGTGACATATAACAGGCACAGATCTATCGTCAAAGGCAACATAGTCCCCACACTCATTCAACTAAAAATTCGCTGAATAAGGAATACACAAAGTACTATGACTCACCTCTCCAAAATTCCACATCAAAGCTTCTCAAGTTCATTCATTTTCCTTTATATATTTGTTACCTTCCCACTCAGCACAATAAGTTTACTTTCTTTTCTGTTTTCCCAAAAGTTTTCAGCATGAGAGTGGGATTTTAAAGGTACAAGTAAGGAGCAGGATTTTGCAAAAAACTTGGTGGATGAATATTTCCCTTAATTTAATGGTTTCATGGTAAGTCAATGGCCCTAGTTTCTTAAGAAGACTGTAACAATGAGATAAATGCTATGGTAGTCAGTAGCTCTGCAAACTTTTCATCTCTCCCTGTGGTAGGGTCCCCTCTCTAATGAATGGAAAACAAAATAAAACAACAACAAAATCTCAAGGCAACCTGGCTATACCCCTAGGTGACATCCCTCCCGACCTTGTAACATGAGACCACTTAATCAGACAGCACGTTTGTGTGATATCACATATGGGAGACAAAGAAATGGAAAATGTATAAAAAACTACACTACATGGCACTCGGGGTTCAGTTCTTCCAGTATGTGCCACCACGAATAAAGTTGCTTCCTGGAAAATAAAGCCTCTGTGTCACGACTCTCTGTGCGGCAATCCTGAGGCATTCCTACCAGGCACACGGGAGCATTTCAATTCTTGGTTCCAGTCTGGTGGGGTGGAGCCATGTGACTAATTTCGATCAGGAAGTTTTTAGAAAAAAAAAGTCTGTAACTTTAAGCCAGGGATTCTGTTACCACTGTTTGTTACCTTCAGGCCTCTTTCCCTATGTTGCAGAACGTAGCAAAGGTACAGAGAGAGTCCTCCTCCGTGGTCCCAGAGTGATGGCGTGGGTGGGGCAGAGCAGAGCCACCTGCTGACCCACAATGCACACAATAGAGCTGGCGAGAAATAAAGCAGGATTCTTTCATGCCACTGAGATTTGGGGATTGTGTATTACCACAGCACAACTCAGGGCAGCCATACGAATGCCGTTGTTGTGACTGATACAAAATGCTGGTTTTGTTGACTACACGAGCTTTTCTGTCAGAGCAGAAATAGGAGACATGTGTATTCTCTCACCCGTGCAAAAGTGCACTTACAAAATGGGTTTGTAAGGATCTAATACCTGTCCTTTCTCTCTGCCTTGTCTGTACTATTACCCAGGGCGCATTCCCACTTACCCAAATTCCTTTTCCCATGTCATCTTACCTAAGACTTTCTCTCTTCCTTTGTCAAACATGTTTCATATGGAAACACATTGCAGCCTATATTTAGCAGAGATGTGGTACCCGTCCAGCACAAACTAAGTTAGCTTTGAAAATAATCTGTCAAATCTAATAAACATTGCAAAAGCCCTGCAGTAAGACAACGGTGCTTGATCCTTGCATAATTTTAAATTGGCCTAGTAATCCGCGGTCATCTGAAAAGAAAACCAAACAAATAATAAAATCTACTGGATTATTCGAAAACTATATAGAGAATCATTTATTTAAATATTTTTTAATTTTTCCTACGTCTCAGTTACAATCAATAATATTGTAGGGGTGCCTGGATGGCTCAGTTGGTTGAGCGTCCAACTCATGATTCCGTCTCAGGTCATGATCTCACAGTTGTGAGATCAAGTCCCACCTCAGGCTCCATGTGGAGCATGGAGCCTATGTAAGATTCTGTCTTTCTGTCCCTCTGCCCCCTCCCCCACTTGCATGCTTTCTTTCTCTCTCTCTTTCTCAAAATACAATAAAATACAATATTGTGGCAAGTAAACAATATGTAATCTTAGTTGGTGTGAATCTTAACAAGAAACAATAGAAATGCCTAAGTTATTTAGTTAACATATTTGAACAACGATTATACAAATATTTCTAGTTGCATAAGTTCAGAAGGATATTTTTACACACTTACATAAATTATATAAATATGTGTAATACACTCTACAAAATGTATACATTGTACAAGTAAATATATTGGTATTTATCCATCATTTATATGTTGCATAGAATATGCACCATTGTCATCAGCAGCAAGAAATTAAAAGGAATGATTCTTTTTAGAAATCACTTAGGGTCATGCAAATAGCTAATGGTAAAATAAGAGCCCATTTTTATGTTCTGCGTTTAAATTCCTTTCCCTTTGTATAGAGGAAGCCATGGGTCTCTGATAACATTTTTTGGAAGAAAAATATCCTACCTTGTGTGCAAGTGTTTTCTTAGAAGCCGGTGGAGGATTGATCACCTAGGTCAGACAGTAGATGTCACTGACTCTTGTAGACAGTAGGGTCTGGGCTGGGGCAAAACCATGAAAAACATAAAACCTGGCTTTGATGTGTGTGCACTGCTTGTTTTTGCTCTCTGCCTCTGTGAAGCGTTCCTTTGTCCTCTCCCTGCTTCTACTTTCCAACCACGTCCTGGGCTCACTTGTCTTGTGGTCCGTTTTCTGCGGGTCCCCAAATAGATTGATCATTCACCACATTGCAGGAGTGGACAGTTTTTATACATATATATGCATATATATATATATATATATATATATACACACACACACACATATACATATACATGTATATATATATATATATATACACACACACACATATATATATACATATATACATATATATTTTTTTTAATACAGAATTACAGAGCTCTGTAATTCAAATACTCCACAAGCAAAATCTTACGTAAGAGCAGTCAGATTTTGAATAAAACCTTCAAGACTAAGGACGACAATGACGATGATGATGGTGATGATGATGATGGTGATAACTCTACAACATGGTGCTTTTACTACTTTGCTAACCATAGAGAAAGATATTTTGACATTGTTAAATATATTTAAACACCACCGAAGATGTTTTGTGATCTTTCAAATAACACCAAATAATAGATGTTCACCTAGCCCTCTGTGAGGCTGACTGCCATACACAAATGTTACCTGAGTGACGGTATTTATACTAGTATTAGTGATATTTTTTTCCGGAGACAAGGAGAGTCCGCATCCCCTACTCAACCACAATCTCACGTTCCATGGAAAGGTGGTTCTTAAACGTGTGATCACAGATTTCACCCGGAATCTTGTTAAACATGCAGAGTCAACACCCCAACTTCCAGAGAATCTGGGTCAGAGGTCTGGTGTGTGCAGGAATTTGCACCTTTAATTCCTCCCCAAGAGTCTGACTCCCAATGTCACCACCACACACGAGGTCTGAAAAGAGCTACCTGTGATAGTGGTGATCCCTTTCGTTGGAGAAAGAAATGGAGCTGGGTGAAGAGTTATGGGAAGTCCTATTTCTCTCTGTTATTATTTTGGCATCCTGGAGGATCTATAATGTATGAAATAGGATATGTAGTCTCGATACAATGGATGAATGAGAAATCGCAGAATTTGGTCTCAAAGAGATCTGAGTGTAAAACCCAGCTCAGCCACATTCTCACTGTGGGAGCTCAGACAAGTTATTTCACCTTCCGAGACAGCTTCCTCATTTATAAAATAATTTTTTAAGTCAAAACAACACAAAACTATTTCATAGATTTGTTGTAACAGTTAAATAAAATAGAGACAATAACAGTGCCTAGTGCAGAGAAATCATTTTAAAAGTTCATTCAAATACCTGCCCATTTCTCTTGTTACTTTAAGGTTTTCCATTTTAAACCTATAGTATTGGCTTAATTCTGATAAAAATTGCTCTCCACTTAATTCTCTTTTGAAGCAGTTCTGGAAAGATTAAAGATGACAGGTTTCCTGGCGGCATGCAATTTTGACTGTCCAGTCAATTAGCAGCCAGGTTCAATTGTATATAAATGTTGCTCACAGTTATGGGTTGGGTTCTCTAACCCCAGAGGGTGAATATAACTCTTCTTTCAAAATGCAACAAGCATTTTTTATGTGCTGAGATACCAATGCTCTGTTTTTTTTCCAATGAGTGGAGCTGTGTCTGCCCTTCATGGGTGAAACGTTTCATAGAGTTATATAGTCTGCTTTCAGGGTGTTGTTGGAAAACAAACTACTTAACTCTCCTCTGGAGTCTGGCCCCTGATGGGTGAAGGAGGCTGGTAATTAGGGGTATATAGGATAGTGGGTGGCCCCGGGAGGGTAACTAGGGATGGAAAACCAAGCCTTTCAGCTCCAGCTCACTACTTCTAATATATACCAGGTCAGCAGTGATCAAAGGTGTGAGGGACTTCAAACCTTCTTTTCTGGTTCCTGCTAGATGGAGAGTTTATGTCAGAAAAGCATCTCCTGAAATGACATCCCCAACACAGAAGCCATAATTTAATTCACGTGGAAGAACAGCCATCATTTCATTATAGGCTGTCACCCACAATCAGGGTGAAGACAATCCTGTAGGACTCCCTCTGCCATCCCAGCGACGCATGCCACAGAATTACCAGAGTGGCACTTGATAAAGGGACTCAAGTGTGTGTCATCTAGCATGTGGACAGTGAAGTCTGTCTATTTAATGAAGACGTTGCTACCAAATGTTTGTATGTTGTACCTTACACAGTAGATAGTTAACACCCAGTGTGAAATAGCCCAGCTGTGTGTCAGCGACTGTCTGTGACTCGAAGATATGTGGGTACAATTTCTTTTTCCTTCTGTGTTTTCCAGTATCAGGCATTATTCCAGGCTTCTGCATCTCATTTTCTAAGGAAAAATGGTAACTTTCTCTTGTTATGTTTTTCCCATAAATTTGGAGATTTTGTATAATTTTGGAATTCCTGTGATTATTAACTCTACGCATCAATACCCTTGATGACAATGTACCAAATAGAGCTCTTCTCCGGTTGGAAATATTTTAGTGTTTAGCAGTGGTCATTCTTTCGTGGAAAGGACATTGATGATGGCAGGTCTGAATTTGAATTTCTACTCAATAGACATTATCATATCTATTTAGAAACATATGCCTATTACTTAACTTTTCCAAACCTTAACTGTCTTCACTTGACAAATGGTCATTAATGATATCAGTCCCATAGGGTCACTGTAAGAATTTAATAAATAGTATCTAAAAAGTGTTTCTTAAAAGGCACATTTCATAAAAGATATCCAATAAATGTCACTCTCTTTTCTTCCACTAGTGAATATAGAAATTATTAAAACATTTTTGCAGCTGTATTGTGCATGAATCCATTTATTTTATTTTTTTAATGTTATTTTTTTATTTTTTATTTTATTTATTTTTGAGAGAGAGAGAGAGAGACAGAGCATGAGCTGGGGAGGGGCAGAGAAGAGGGAGACAATCCAAAGCAGGCCCCAGGCTCCAAGCTGTCAGCACAGAGCCCCACAGTGAAGGAAGCCTCAAAACCACAGGGGCTCGAACTCACGAACTGAACCTTGAGACCATGACCTGAGCAGAAGTCGGAGGCTTAACGGACTAAGCCACCCAGGCCCCTGTATGGATCCATTTAAATGTAAAAGGCATTGTGTCTGTGGTTTTGAAGTTTCCTTCTCTGTGGGAAGGCAGGCCTGTCTAAAAAGGGTGAGATCCACCAGGAGAAGAAAAATCTCTTCTCATTTTGAGAACCACAGAATAGAGAGGTTGAATGAAGCACAAACAAACTGAAGGCAAGTAGTTTGCTAGGTTAGCCAACACTAACTTTTTATGAATGACTGACAAAATTACAGTAGCTTTTATATTTTACACCATATACATGTGCCAAATTGCCCACTTCGTCAATAATCAAGTGCATAAAAGCAACAAACAATAATTGCTTAATTATTGCTTAATTGCTTAATTCTCAGGAATTCACGCAGTTGGGAACAACCACCCTAGGATAGTGGGTATCCTGTAGATGCCATGTTGGTACCGTGGCTCCATCAGTAGTGGTACCCTGTTGTGTGGCCTCAATGAGCCATTTAATTTATCTGTGACTAACACATTAGATTAAGTAAATAATATTCAAAATCTTTTCTAGCTATAAATCTATCTGAATATTTGTTATTATTGATGGGAAAGGTAATTAACGATAATTTTGCCGCTTGCTCTATTGTATTTCTTTTGTTGGGGTTCACTTGGAAGTAATTTATATCAGAGTCTAAGCAGCAATTCACTCATGCAGAGGTATTAGAGTTGAGTTGTCTCACACTGCATCATTTACTTTGTTGCTAACATTGCCCAATAATTTTCAATTTCAGAAATGTATACTATCAATAGCGACACAGTAATAGAAGAACACAGCCTGGTGTTCCGGTTTGATTTTATAGCACAGACAGTAAGATTAGTGCTCACCTGACAAGTAAGCCCAATAAATTTTGACAAGAAAGTCACTAAGAATAAATACATGCCCCCGTATTTATTCTGTTCTGACTATAAATACATTTTTAAAGAATATAGAACATTTTCCTTGACAACATCCTTGACGTTTTAGCTCCCAGTTTATAAATCATATAGGAATTTGACAGTTACAATATTAAAGTGTCTGTGTAGCATGTAGAAATGGAACATCCAAACCAACCTTGAAACTAAAGAAAGATAATAGTTATATGAAATGGCATCATTGTAACTTATTAGAAGTTTTTGCCAGTGTATAGGAAACTTCCAGAATCAATCAGGCAAAAGATAGAAGTCACTCAGTGACTTAGATATATATTTCCCGTTCCTTTCTGTTTCATAGTTTAGGTATTTCAATTAATTGAACATGATTTATTATTTTTAGAAGTAGAATGCTATTGGCTAACATAAATTCATTCATGACATCAAGCTGTATTAAGCATCTGTGGGTAAAAGAGTCTATACTAAGCTCTTAAGTATGTGCTAGTATAAATTAGACATAATTCCTTGACCTGAAGGAATTTAGAGTCCAGTAACCACAAACACATAGACTGTTAATGGACTTTCAGATTCATCTTATATGGTGGGTGTACCATCCAGTGCTCATACATTGGTTACCCACACTCATAAACACTGAAAATACATATTTCCAGAGTGGGCTGAGTTACCTTGTATGGAAGAGAGTGCTACCCCAAGACCAAGAGATAAGTGATAATTGTAATAAATTAGTTGTATAATATCATTCTTTGTTGTCATCAATTTGTCTAAAATTAGGCGTGTTACTATTCTAATAAAATGTAAGAAAAAATTTATTGAGGAAACTTACTTCTGTTAAGTCATAAAGTGTGAAGAGTTTGAGATTTTGCCTACTTTTAAGCTAACAAGCCCTGCCGCATTTTAGACACATTTTCTCATAGAAAAGCATAAGACTTCTGGGTAGAGAAATATATCATGTAATAATCATGACAAAATGAAAAGATACCTTGTACCAGTTCCCCCATTACCATTCGCCCAGGGCACGGCCAGGAGGACCATACATGCAGGTGCACCACAAGAGAAGAACTCCAGAGCCTTGAGACTTGAGTTTCTGTAGGATAGTCAATCTGCCTATGCTCCAATTAGCAGATGGAGAGACCTTATCTTCACTCTGTGCTGTGAACAGATCCTGTCTGGTAAGGGTAGGGGAATGCCTTTAGGTTAATACTTTGGAATATAAATGAATGTGTCCACATAAGAGCAAGGAGGGTGGTGTGTGTGAGGTGCTAGCTTGCAAAGCCTTTGTTGTTCAAACATGCCTTTGTTTAGATGGTCCAGGCATTGCCGGACCTAAAATATTCATGGAGAACTGTCTCTCAACCGTTTTTCATCTTGCATAAAAAGACAAGACGTTCCAGGATAAGGGTCTTTTCTTCCTTTTCTCTTTTTCCTTTCTGACAATTGCACATAATCCTGGAGATGCAAATACCATTTGGTGACCATATCGGCAAAAAGCATGTTGGCAAACGTCAACACGCTAGCGATGAAGGAAGAGAAAGATAAAAAGCGGTTAAACACCTCACTGTGTTGCTAAGCATCTGAACTGATGGAGAAAGTGTCTGCTTCCGATTTAATGTTATGTGAGTAACGCTCCTATTTGTTGAAGGTATGTTCATTTGAATTTCTTGTTACTTGTAACTGAAAGCACTCCTAAATCATGCACAGGAGATTCATGAATGAACATGAACAAAGCAGTGGTAAAAAGTGTAAGAGTCCTGGCTACAATACACTAATGGATCATATATAACATGATTCATATGAATTCTATAATTTTGTCCTCACAGCCTTTGGAGGAATGGAATTTCCCTGTTTTCCACTTGAGACGATGTAAGCTTAGCAAGATTAGGTCAAAGGACTTGGAGGAAGAGAACATACATAAACATGTCAAGCCCATGTTTTTACTCACTCAGCTATGTGCAGCAATCTATGGCTGTCTTGATAGTTTACAAAAGATGTGAGTTCATCCTCCTCAAACAACCACCTATGCTCCGAGCTTTGTTGTAACATCCCCCTTAAAAATACCTTTCTCGGGATGCCTGGGTGGCTTAGTCGGTTGACCTTCCGACTTCGGCTCAGGTCATGATCTCATGGTTTGTGAGTTCAAGCCCCACATCAGGCTCTCTGCTGTCAGCACAGAGCCAGCTTGGGATCCTCTTCCCCCCTCTCTCTTTGCCCCACTTCCCCCCCCACCCCGCCTGCTCTCAAAAATAAATAAAACATTAAAAAAATATATCTTTCTCTATGGTAGTGCCTCCAGACTGTCTTCTTTTCTGAATAGTACTGCAGTAACTGTGATCCACTGGCCTTTGAGTATTTACCCTCTTCAAATAACATCTGCAGAAAATACATTCATCTCGAGGCAATGCCAGACTTAGAGAAACAATGACATTGGTTGCGACATTGGGCTGGTGGAGGACAGATGTTCGAGGTGACAATAAATTCACTGGACCCATGCAGCCATTTGCCTTTGCACAGCCAAATCTGTTGGTTCTTATGCACTGAGCGAAGCGCTACATAATCAAAAGGGTTAAACTGTCCCTGAATAATTTGATTTCCTACAGGAAAAATCTCATTACAACAAGCACCTAATCTCTATATTACATAAAAGCTTTCCAAATCCCACTAGACCAATTGCTCATAAATTTCAAATATTTTTCAACATAGCAAAATGTCAGTGAAACAAGAGAATTAATCCCCTCAAGTTATGCACTGGTTAAACCAATATAGCAGAACATGAGTTGGATGCTGGGAATGTTCTGGTGTGCTGGGAGGTATAATGATTGAGGTGACATAAATGAGTAATAGTATTAAACATTAGTGATGTTACCTGATGGCCGTCTCGGTTATCCAGCCAACTGCCACAAATCAGCTCTGTGTGGCACACTCAACTAGAATTGTATTTTTTAGAAGAACACTTTATGCTTGTTTTGTTTCTCATTTCCATTTTGAACCAATGGTTTTATAAAATGAAATAAATATAAAGTACTAACAAATCAAAATTTAAAAACATGCAAATTATAAGCCCTCCATGTTTTTAATAGAAGTGTCAGTAGACCAATCTCAAAAAAAGTAGAACAAACATAACACAGAGAAAAAGAAAATAATTTAAATACCATAGGCCTGGTTTATTTAAAGTAGCCATTTGGGCAATTAACAGAGAGAATAGTTGTTACACATAACGTTTGGTCACCCTACAATCAGAATTAGCCAAACATACGAATAAATTTACTAATTTTCCCATATTAAACACCTATATATGTCATTTGAATGAGCACTATGTATGTCAATATTTGATGTGACAAATGAACTTGCTTCTTGCTTTTTACCTAAATATTCTAAGTTAGATTGACAACAAAGCTGTTTCTGTAATGTTTGTAAACCCCCCTTTTTTTGGTTTTATTTTAAAAGCATCTATTCTAGAGAATTCAGTCTCACATACATACATTTATTGATTAAAGACAAGAAAATATTTGTTAACATTTTTATTTTTGAGAGAGACAGAGAGAGAGAGTGCATGCATGCATGCACGAGCAAGTGGGGAAGGGGCAGAGGGAGAGAGAAAGAATCTTAAGCAGGCACCACAGTCAATGCAGAGCCTGATACGGAGCTCGGTTCCACAACCCTGGGATCACGACCCAAGCTGAAATCAAGAGTCAGATGTTCAGCCAACTGAGCCCCCCAGGTGCCCTAGGAAAATATTTTTATAGCAATTTCAGTGAGCTCAATATAGTCATATTTGACTTTCATACAACATAAACAAAGGATTCTGTATTTTAAAATTCCACTTTTACTTCTACATCAGCAGCCTTTTCTAATAATTTATTCTGTGAAGTTTGGGTTAAATTTAAATTATTTTTTGATGAAAATAAAAGGATTCTGGTTTTCATGTACTTGTTAGCCACAGTTGAAATACTCATCTGAAAATACCACACATGACCTCCTACTGTGTGTACCCACTACAGGGTCTGGGCTACAAGCATCTTACACGGAAAGATCTCCAGACCTGAGCTCATCTATATTTGTTCAAGGAACAAGTCCTCGAGAAAGCAGGAAAAGACCTCTCTGACCTCAGCCGCAGCAATTTCTTACTTGACACATCCCCAAAGGCAAGGGAATTAAAAGCAAAAATGAACTATTGGGACCTCATGAAGATAAAAAGCTTCTGCACAGCAAAAGAAACAATCAACAAAACTAAAAGGCAACCAACGGAATGGGAAAAGATATTTGCAAATGACATATCAGACAAAGGGCTAGTATCCAAAATCTATAAAGAGCTCACCAAACTTCACACCCAAAAAAAACAAATAATCCAGTGAAGAAATGGGCAGAAGACATGAATAGACACTTCTCTAAAGAAGACATCCAGATGGCCAACAGGCCATGAAACAGCACATGAAAAGATGCTCAACATCGCTCCTCATCAGGGAAATACAAATCCAAACCACACTCAGATATCACCTCATGCCAGTCAGAGTGGCCAAAATGAACAAATCAGGAGACTAATGATGCTGGAGAGGATGTGGAGAAACAGACACCCTCTTGCACTGTTGGTGGGAATGCAAACTGGTGCAGCCACTCTGGAAAACAGTGTGGAGCTTCCTCAAAAAATTAAAAATAGACCTACCCTATGACCCAGCAGTAGCTAGGAGTTTACCCAAGGGATACAGGAGTACTGATGCATAGGGGCACTTGTACCCCAATGTTTATAGCAGCACTCTCAACAATAGCCAAATTGTGGAAAAAGCCTAAATGTCCATCAGCTGATGAATGGATAAAGAAATTGTGGTTTATATACACAATGCAGTACTATGTGGCAATGAGAAAGAATGAAATATGGCCCTTTGTAGCAACGTGGATGGAACTGGAGAGTGTGATGCTAAGTGAAATAAGCCATACAGAGAAAGACAGATACCATATGTTTTCCCTCTTATGTCGATCCTGAGAAACTTAACAGAAACCCATGGGGGAGGGGAAGAAAAAAAAAAGAGGTTAGAGTGGGAGAGAGCCCAAGCATAAGAGCCTCTTAAAAACTGAGAACAAACTGAGGGTTGATACTGAGAAACTTAACAGAAACCCATGGGGGAGGGGAAGAAAAAAAAAAAAGAGGTTAGAGTGGGAGAGAGCCCAAGCATAAGAGCCTCTTAAAAACTGAGAACAAACTGAGGGTTGATGGGGGGTGGGAGGGAGGGGTGGTTGGGTGATGGGCATTGAGGAGGGCATCTTTTGGGATGAGCACCGGGTTTTGTATGGAAACTAATTTGACAATAAATTTCATATATTAAAAAAAAAAAAGAAACAAGTCCTCGGATCATATGTTAAATGTCTTAGTTATATCAAATTGCTATAAAAGTTTCTATAATTAAGAATCTCTTTCTTGCTTTGACTTCCTCTTATTTTTCCCTTTGCTGGTTTTGTTTCTTAAATTCCACATATAAGTGAAATCATATGTTATTTGCCTTTTTCTGTCTGACTTACTTCACTTAGCATAATATGCTCTAGCTCCATTTATGCTGTTACAATTTGAGGGTTACCAGAGGGGAGAGGCACGGGGGGTCTGGGTTAAATTGGTGATGAGGGTTAAGGAGTGCACTTGTCGTGATGGACACAGGGTGATGTATGCAATTGTTAAATTACTACATTGTACACCTGAAACTAATATAACACTGTATCTCAAATAACTGGAATTAAAATAAAACTTCAAGTGAAAAGAATTTTTTTTCTAAACTCTTATCTTAAAGCTTATATTTATCTTTTCAGCAGACCACTTCAAGCCTCACATTCACACTGAGAAGCGCTTATCTAGAGAGAACAATGGTCTGGTCAGAAGCCCCACTGCTCAGAAGTGCAGAATAGGCAAGCTGTTACTTACAACACCAACAGTCTTTATTTTTTGCAACCACCCCGCCCCTTTTTCCATGGGAAACACCTGTCCCTTTTTCTTACCCCAATTATTCTTACCACATCAAAACTGTTTATTTGCACTGGTGTCTCAAAATGTAAGCATTTAATGAGGGATCATGTAGGTAGTTCAGCAGAAGAAAGAAAGGTTTGAACTAAAGAAATGATTTATGTATTTACAGACCACTAGGTGGCAGCAGACAGGATAGGAATAATTTGGACGAACCATTCTTCCCAACTGGGTAAATGCCATCTTGGTTTTGACAGGTGTTGCTGGGAGGGCGGGGGGAAGTCCCTTTCCCTCCAGGAAAAACCCTGGAGAACATTTAGGGTTGTTTTTTTTTTTTTTGATGCAAGATAAGAAAGCCGCTTTCTCATTGTTGTTTCTTTTTCTTCGTCGATTTTTCTCTCTTCAATTAATTTTGTCCTTCTAAATGCTGTTGGTGGGATTTCAGACTACCTACTACAGAATCGGACACCTTTATTTCCTGTGACTTTTAATACTGGCTGGATAATGGGATTGGTTGGGGGCTCCACAAAACTGGCTGAGTAAACTCTTTTATTTCTTTATCTTGCAAGTAATAGAATTACACTGCCCAGGTCACCACAGGGTTTATAACATCCTATGGCACGTCTTAGTCTTTGAACTACTAACAGTAGCTTTGAGTTACTTGAGTAACTTAACTCAAGGCGAACAGATATGTAACTCTTGGGTTTTAGAATAATTTTTATTTCGCTACATATTAGGCTCCTTTAAGTGAATGTTCAACCCCTACAGTGCGAAGGTGCACTGTGGAGGGTCCTGGCAGATGGAAAGAGCCAGGTTATCATGCACAGAATTCAAAAACAAAGCCAAATGCCCTGGCAAAGATTTGGTATCTTTGAGACCTCATCCGAACTAACATAGAATTTATCCCTTTGGAATCTTCTCTCTGACTATTGTTTGTTTTATTTGGAGCACTTTGGACTGTTCTGAAGATGATATCATTGATCCTAATTAGCCTTGGCTTCAGCGATCAAGCTGCTTGGAAAGGAAGATGGGCCGAATTACACTCTCCCATTAGTCCTGCAGGAATCCCTCAGGCTCTGCTCAGCTCTCTAGGCCCAACCTTTTTCTCTTTATTTCTATTTTTCAAAGTGTCATCACAGTATTTGAAAGGCAATCTCATTAGGTGACAGAATATACATTGCTCAAACTAGCAAATCCTATGGCTCATGATGAACCGGTATTCTATTTCTTTTGTTTCAAGGTTAAAAATGCATGGTGAAAAAAGATATTTGCATTTATTTTCATGAACACAACCCTGGAATAAATTACTGTGTATCTATGAAGTGCAGATGGGACTCCTGGCTTCAAAAGGTCCTTACAATGCTTCTCTGGGAGCAAATAAATTGTACTTACTTTACATATTATTATTTCACACAGGGAACTGAAGGAAAATATTAGTTACAAAGCTATTATAATTTAATGTTGCTGTATTTACTGAGTATATAATTTTAGTCTTCAGAGGAGCAGTTAATAATTCTGAGTAAGTGTTAATATCTGCATGTTATGTCAACTATTTACTTTCAGTCATAACAAGTTCGCGTCAGGAAAGGCTATCAATCTGAGAGACTTGAGAGGGCAAGGGTGTAGCTACTCAGTTACAGAAGTGCATGACATTCTTAAATGAAGCATTCAGGGAACAGGTTCTTCTCTTTCATGTCTCAGCAAATCTACTCACCCAAAGTCCGCATTAACTTTGCTATTTATCCAGAATTTCCTGCCTCCAAAATACTGAGCAACACAGAACATGAAGACATCTCCCCGATACCAGGAAAGAAGTGATAAAATGAAAGAATGGCTCCCATTAGAGCAGGTCAGAAAAGGCAAAAGGGAAAATTCACTGATGTTCAATATTAAATCTACCAGGCTACACCTTTATCATTTAGCGCTCCAACTGAAATGTGTTTTTGGGGCGCCTGGGTGGCTCAGTCGGTTAAGCGGCCAACTTCAGCTCAGGTCATGATCTGGCGGTCCGTGAGTTCGAGCCCCGCATCGGGCTCTGGGCTGATGGCTCAGAGCCTGGAGCCTGCTTCCGATTCTGTGTCTCCCTCTCTCTCTGCCCCTCCCCTGCTCATGCTCTGTCTCTCTCTGTCTCAAAAATCAATAAACGTTAAAAAAATTAAAAAAAAAAAAAAAAGAAATGTGTTTTTACCCCTATGCATCTTTAACATTTGCCACTCTACCTCTATTAATCATTAGCCCTAGGGACTTTTAATCAACATTGATGGCAGGAAACAGGGAACTGCATGATAGCAATTTTTATCCTTCTTCCTTCAGAACCAAAAGTTGGAAAGGTACGGTGGCCAAGGTGAGTAAGGGAACCCCAAGTGTAGGAACATTAGCAAGACACAATGAAGTGGGTGATGTCAGTAAACAGTCTTACCAGACATCAACTCTTCCATGCGATAAACAAGTAGAATGAACAAATAATTATAAAACAAAAAATGTATCCACTAACTTACTATTTTCCAAATATCTTTTTGAATTCCAACAAAGGTGCCATTATTAAGCCAATAAATAACTGGTGATTCTTTCTTAAAAAGCGAAAAACTCAGGTCAAGTTAAATATTCTTTATTTTCAAATAACTATGTGAAAGACAAAAGATATTTGTAATAACTTTATGAATATTAATTCATGCACTGTCATTATACAAATAGGGATATTCAAGATATACAATAGCCAAATTTTTAATAGTAGAGGCAGAATAAGATCACCAATCTATGACTCTTCTAGTCCTTTTTTCTCTGCATTTTGCCTTCTCTTTAAATCTCTGTTAACCAACAAAATGGAAATGATGACTAACTCATGGGCTTCTCTCTTAATCACCACTGCCACCTCTCACACATGATTTAGATGCAAGAAAGCAAAGGAGAAAAGGAAATGACCATTAAGTATTTACTGCATACAGATATTACACTAGATACTCTCACATACTTTACATCATAAAATAATTACACTATCCTCTAAGTTATGCTTCTTCCAACTTTGTTTATTACTAGAGAAAATGAGACTCAGTAAGATTAAAGCACATTGCTCAAGATTATATAGGTAGTAAACACTGCACCTGGGATTCAGTTTAAAGTCTGATTGACTTCAGGATGAATCCACTTTCCACGAAAAAAAGTGGGAGGTGGGGGGAGCTAAAACATGGATCAGTTTTGTACATTGATCTGGAATTTAAAAACTATTTCATGGTTCATCCAAAGATAAACATACTCAGTCATATAGTCAAGCTAGAATGTACTACATCTTGATTTCATCCCACATCTCTAGTCCATAGGGAACCAAAAACATCTGAGTGTGTGGGTCTCAGGTTGGGGGAAAGGTAAAAATAATTTTGGCCCAAACCCCTAATCAAAATATATTAAAAATCATGCAAAAACTTACATTTCTTTCCTGCATATTTGTCGAACCTGAGTCTATAATGACTATATATCAATAGTAGACCCCTGGTATTTTTGCCATTTGCACACCATTATTGCCCACATCGGATTAAATCATTATCATAAAGGTAATTGTCACCATGTGTTTAAAACAGTGAAAAACCTAACGGCAACTGTAAAGTCATCTATGTGTTTCCTCTCACTGTCTCTAACTTGAGGCAGAGCAGACCACACAGGAACTATGAGGGGATCGTCACCTCCAATGTACCATACTTGGATTCTTTTCTGAAAGCAATTTTTGAGTCTTAAATATCATTCACTAGAGTTCAAGATGCCAGGAGGTAATAATGTGAAAATTACATCTTCGGGATATAGCCATGTCCTTCCGGTGGGTTGAATGGCTGACATTGGGTACGGTTTAGATGCTCTTATTGTCAAAGTAATGGCAGAGAAAAATAATAAATTGATTAAAAATGGTAAAGGTAATTGGTTATAATTTTTCTAGCTTTTCTAGATTAAAAGCGTCAAAAATGTTAGAATTCTCTTTATATTTTGTGCTAAGATATTTCATCCAGCAAATTTGAAGACAGAGAAGGATAAAATTAAAAACTAAAAACCACACAGAAAAATAGAAGCAGAAACTAAGAAAGCAGCACTCATGCTTAACAATTGCAGTGGAAGGTCGATCAAAGAGAAGTGCTACTTTATTTATAAAATCACTTAATATTTTAACTTTTTGTGCTGTATGGAGGAATAAGTTTAAAGAATAGACAGGTTCTAAAACTGTTAAGATAAATGTTTTATAGACATATTATTTTGAACAAAAAAAGTGAGTTTCAAAGTTATGGTCCTAAATTTTGATACAAAAAAAACAAACAACTTTTTTTTGCCAAATTGTGATCTTGATATTTCTACCAGAGGAAAAACCAGAGAGTAAGTGGGAAATGAATTTGATCTAGGATAGTATTTTTAATGCATCCATTAAAATGCATTGTACATTAGAATGACAAAAGTGAGACGTGCTTAAAGCAAAATCCAAAATATAATTTAATTAGCTGGCATATGTTAAAGTGTTGACTCAAATTTATTCTTTCAGTTGTTGTTCTTACAGAGAGATTTATATTTTAATAACATCTACAGTAACAAGCTTTGGACTCTGAAGATGATCTCTTAGCTTGCAAATCTTCATTTCAGTTATTTATTTTACAACTGCTATCAAATTCAGTTCACGAAGTTGGGAGATACATGCAATTTATG
The DNA here is from genome assembly GCF_024362965.1 of Panthera pardus. Taxonomy (NCBI): domain Eukaryota; kingdom Metazoa; phylum Chordata; class Mammalia; order Carnivora; family Felidae; genus Panthera; species Panthera pardus. The sequence continues at coordinate 10,685,039 of NW_026526765.1, forward strand.
TCACAAATGATTCATAAACATTAAGAATATCTGTTGCAAGGGAATGCCCTTCAAATAGACCGGAGGATGGCCCATTTCATGGGAAATTTTCTAATTTTTTTTTTATATTAACACTACAAGTTGTAAAGACAATATTAATTTTGATAAGTATATTGTAGAACCACTAAATTGAAGTCAAAATGTGTCGGCTTTGCAGTTTTAAAGAACATCTGATATTAAGCTTGGAAGGGACATGTTCTTTACATGAGCAATTTTTTGCAAACATAGGCAAAATCTATTACTTTTCCTTCCACGGACTGGCCCATCGGTAGGTGTCTGCATATGTGGTTCTGAATCTCATTTTTATTGACCCAAAGCCCTGCACAGATATCCACTGCCTGTAAATTATCATATACTAGTTTCATGGTTTAGTTCTTATGTTTGCCTGTATTATTTTTAGTGGAGGAATAATAGGTAGAAATAGGAGCAGAAAAATTTTTAAAAGACTCTGCTTCAAATTATTGACAATTAAACCAAAATAACCATAGGACACTCTAAGCTTTCTCCTACTTTGATACATTCAAATCAACAAATTTATAATAATTAACTTGTGAGATATTGTATGAGGTCCTTCAGTTCAAAAGGATGAAGTAACTTTAAACCGTTTTCAGTCAAGAGGACTAATTCTCCCAGGAAAGAAAGAAAATAAATAAACAATAGCCACAACAAAACAAAATGAAAAGAAACCACTTATTCCTGGAAAAATTAACACTATGCCAATATTCTTTTTTATTGTGGTAAAACAGTATCATAAAATTTACCATCTTAACCATTTTTTACTACTGTTTCAGCAACAAATCTCTAGAACTTTATCTCGCAGAGCTGAAATTCTATACATATTGAACAACTCCCCATATCCCCTTCCTTTGGCTCCAGGTAGCCACCATTCTACTTTCTATTTCTAAGAGTTTTGACTTTAGACACTTCATATAAATAAAATCATGCAGTATTTGTCTTGTCTGCTTTATTTCGCTTAGCATAATGTCTTTAGAGTTCATTTATGCTGTAGCATATAACAGGATTTCCTTCTATTCAAGGCTAAATAGTATTCCATTTTTTGTATATACCATATTTTATCCATGAATCTTATCCATTTATCTGTTGATGAATACTTACGTGGCTTCCATTTCTTGGCTACTGTGAATAAAATACCAGTGTGTGAGGAATAAGCTTAGAAATTCCCTGGGCTTACAACAATGGGTTAACAAGGCATAAAGAATTACAAAGCCATAGGATGCTCTCACCCAAGCTTGAGTAAACAAGATAAGACTCCCAGAATAAAATAGGGAGGGGCAAAGGCCCCCAGAATAAAGTGGGGAGGAGCCAGGGCCCCCAGAATGGAGAGGGGAGGGACAAAGGCCCCAGAAAAGAGAGGGGAGCAAAGGCCCCAAATACAAAGGTATATGAGGTAAGCAAGATTAGGTATTCAGGGCAAAAGTGCTCCCCAATTTAGTACTATAGCAGAAAGCTGCTTTCACAGGAGGGAAGGACCAAATTAGGTGAACAGGTATATATAGGGCTATAGACAGACCACCTCACTGCAGGTGAAGCTGCCCAGAGCAGAGCTGATTAGCAAAAGAAAAGATGCCTTGTTAATCCTGGGGTTGTTTCCCTTATCTGTCTTATCCCCTAGGCTAGCTAAGATAAGCAGACTTGGTGCCTCAGTCTGCCATTAACAACCATCTGCCCATCCATCTGGTGCCAGGATTTGGTTTAATATTGACCCAAACCCCAAACATTGTATATCTTCAAAACCCCCTTTACCCTCATGCCCATTAGTTAACGTTCACCGATTGTCTCTTTGTGCATGCCCATCACATTTGTAGGCCTTCTGATCTTAATAAATACGGGGCAAGGACCCTTATTCGGGGGCTCTTGTCTTTTCCTGGACATTAGCCATCCCTCGCTTTTAATCCTAAGTCTGCTCTCCTGCTGCTGGCCAAAAGACAACTTTAGACTCAGAGTCTATGACACCAGTGAACATGGATGTGCAAATCTTTATTCATTGTCTTCTTTCCATTCTTCTGTATACATACACTGAAGCGGAATTACTGCATTATATCACAGCTCTAGTTTTAGTTTCAATGAACCTTCATACTGCTTTCCATAGTGACCACACCATTTTATATCTCCCCTGAAAGTGTACAAGGGTTAATCTTTTTACAACTTGTTATTTTCTGGTTTTTGTTCTTGTTTTATTTTTTTAGGGGGGTTATCCTAATGGTAGAAGGTGATATTTCATTGTGGGTTTGATTTGCACTTCCCTGATGATCGGTGATGATGCACGTCTCCTGTTTTTAACATTTGTTGGTCATTTGTATACCTTCTTTGAAGAAATGTCTATTCATGTCATTTCCCCATTTTTTAATTGAGTTATTTGGCCTTTGTTAATAAGTTGTAGGAATTATTTATACACTCTGGATAGTAGCCCCTTTTCAGATATATAGGTTACATGTTAGAAAAAGCCTCATTACCATGAACAAACCATTAAAAGCAATTCTGCTGAGGGCTCAGGGGAAAAAAAGGAAGATTTGTAGAGAAACAATCTTCTTAGGGAATAAGTAGATTCTCTCAGTAGTCATGAACAGAATGTTGGTAGAAAGATGGATGGTTAAGGCCATTCTTATAGGGTCTCAAATGAAAATAAGGAACAGATTGTTGGAAACTGAAGGAAAGGCAATTCTTGATATAAAGTGGCAATGAGCTTGGCTGAATTGGGTTTGTGTCCTAGTGTTTTGTGGAAGGCAGAACTTGTGAGCAATACAACTGAATATTTGGCTGAGAAAATGTCTAAGCAAAGTATAGAAAAAGCTGCCTGGTTTCTCTTGAATGTTTATCATAAAATCTGAGAAGAGAGAAATAATTTAAAGACAAAATTGTTAATTAAAAGGAAAACAGAACTTAAAATATAGGGAAAATTCAGCTATCCATATTGCAAAAAAGAAAAAAAAATGAGAAAGCATGTTTGGCAGAAAACACTAAGAATGTGGTCAAGGGACCCTTTGATAAGGACATTAGTGTGGGTATGAAAGATAAAATCATATGATCAAATCAATAAACAGAAACGCATTTGACAATATACTTTAATGATTAAAAAAAAATCTCAATAAGTTGTATATGCAGTAAAAGGAATGTACCTCAACACAAAAAAAGACCATATATTACAAGCCCACAGCTAATATCATAGCCAGTGTTGAAAGGTTAAAAAATTTTCCTCTAAGATCGGAATCAAGGAAAGCATGCCCACTTTTATCACTCCTGTTCAGTATATACTGAATGTCCTGGCCAAGCAATTAAGCAAGAAAAATAAACAAATAAAGACATCCAAATCAGAAGTAAAATCATCTCTGTTTGTAAATGATATAATCTCATATCAAGTCCTAAAAACTAAACCCAAAGCTGTTAGACTTAATAAACAAATTAACAAAATTATAAGATAAAAAAAGCAGCATACAGAAATCAGTTCATTTCTATACACTAATAATGAAATATTTGAAAATAAAATAAAGAAAATAATTCCATTTACAATAGCATCAAAAACAATAAAATACTTAAAAATAAATTTAACCAAGGAAGTAAAAGATCAGATCACTGAAAACTGTAAGATATTGATTAAAGAAATCGAAGAAGACACAAATATATGGGTAGATATCCCATGTTTATGAATTGGAAGAATTAATATTGTGAAAATACCCATGCCGCCCAAAGCCATGTATAGATTCAATGCACTCTTTTTCAAAATTCAGTGGCATTTTGTACACAAATAGAAAAAAAATACTAAAATTTGTATGAAAACACAAGAGAATAAGCAAAGGAATAGTCAAAGGAATCCTGAGAACAAAGCCACAGATATCACATTTCGGGACTTCAGCCTACATTACAAAGCTATAGCAATCAAAACAGTATGGTACTGGCATAAAAATGGAACAGAATTGATAACCCAGAGGGAAACCCACACATAAGCTCAGCTAGTATTGACAATGGAGTCAAGAATACCCAATGCTAGAAGGATAGTCTCTTCAATAGTTCGTGTTTGGAAAACTGGATAACCATATGTAGAAGAATGAAATTTGACCCCTATCTTACACCACTCACAAGTATTAACTGGAAATGAATTAAAAACTTAAACATATGAATCTTAAAATTCTTAGAAGAAATGATAGGGTAAAATCTCCTTGACATTGGTTTTGGCAACCTTTTTTTTTTTTTTTTTTTTATATGGACACAACAAGGCATAAAAGAAAAATATGTGAGTGAGATTGGATAAAACTAAAAGCTTCTGCATAGCAAAAGAAATAATTAACAAAGTGAAAGGCAGCCTATAAAATGGGAGAACATATTTGCAAATCATATATCTGAAAGGGGTTAATATTCAAAACACAGAAATAACTCATACAAATCAATAGTAAAAAAAAAAAATTCTAAGTTAAAAATGGGCAATGGTCTGAATAGACATCTTTCCAAAGAAAGTATACAAATGGCCAAGAGGTACATGAAAAGGTGTGCAACATTACTAACAATCAGAGAAAAGAAACTCAAAACCACAATGATATATTACTTTACACTTCGTAGAGTGGCTATTGTCAAAAAGGAAGGCATGAGATAGCAAGTATTGGTGAGGATGTGGAGGAAAAGGAACCTCTTACATTTATAGAGAGAATGTAAATTGGTGCAGCTAAAATGTAAAATAGTATAGAGGTGCTTCAAAAAATTAAAAATAGAGGGGTGCCTGGCTGGCTCAGTGAGTAGAGCATGCAACTCTTGATCTCAGGGTTGTGAGTTTGAGCCACACGTTGGACATACAGATTAAAGACAGAATGACCATAAGATTCAGCAATCGTACTTCTGAGTATATATCCAAAGGAAATGAAATCAGGAACCCAAAGAGATATCTGCACTCCTGTGTTCATTGCAGCATTATTCAAAATAGCTAAGATGCTGATACAACCTAAGCATCCATGTATGGATGTATACACACATACACACACACACACATTTTATTTATATATAATATATATACACACATATATATATGTATGTGTATATATATATATATTATATATAAGTATATACTTATATATAATATATATAATGGAATATTACTCAACTATGAGAAAGAAGGAAGTTTTGTCATTTGTGAATGCATGGCTAGACCTTGAGGATATTATGCTAAGTTAAATAAGTCGGACAGAGAAAGCCAAATACCGCATGCTATCACTTACATGAAAATCTAAAAACAAACAAACAAACAAACAAACAAACAAAAAAAAACCCAGAAACAGCAAATGATGGTTTCCAGGAACTGGAGGTGGGGGAAATGGAGAGTTGTTGGTAGAGTACAAACTTTCCATTATAAGGTGAATTAGTTCTGGGGATCAAATGTACAGCATGGTCACTATAGCTAACGATAGTATATTCTATACTTGAAACTTGCTAGGAGAATAGATCCTAAATATTCTGAGCACAAAGTATGCACATATAATTATATGATGATGGAGATGTTACCTAATTCTATTGTGATAATCATTGCACAACAGATTAAGTATATAAAATTATCATATTGGACACTTTAAACTTAGGCAATGTTATATGCCAATTATATCTCAGTAAAACTGGAAGAAAAAATATGAGTCCAAGAGAAATCAGGAGAAAGAAAGGGAGGATCTTCTGAGCCACAGACAACAAGCAACTGGGAAAACTTTCCCGGGGAGAACAAAACCAGGGTCTGTTCAAACAGCACCTACCATCAGTCACCAGGGTTGAGGATGCTTACCACTTCTGTCCGGAGAACTTGAGAACGGGCTGGTGACTAACGACTATGGGTGTCACACCCTTCCCCTCTTTGAATGTGAATGTTTCTCACAGTAATCCCATTCTCAGTCTCCCATGGTTTAATGTGAGTAATTTACCTTTTTAGTCCATAAATCACTGGATTGAGAGGAACCACATTCTCACCTGATGTGAAGACAATTGCACATCAACCCAAAGATCCTGTAATTTCAGATCCACCCTATGACTAGATTTGGATTTTGAATTGTCTTCTTTGGGGCAGGAATGGTGTATTTCTGCATGTGGGAAAGAGAGTGAACCAAATACCTGGAGAACAGAGGATGGCCTGATGTAATCACTCTCCACGTTATCAAATATTCCAAGTTCTTCTTCTGGGAAAACAGTAATGCAGTATGTCCCTGTTCTCTTAGAGTGAGGCATGGCCAAAAGGCTAGCTTTGTCCAATGATGTGTGAGCAAGAGTGGCAGGTGCTATTTCTGAGTAGAAGCTCTAGGAACCAGTGTGGGATTCCCAGCACTCTACTCTTCTGTCTTACAACAATGCTCTAGATGGTGGCTGCTCTTTCATCTGGGGCCCTAAGTGGACACAGTAGAGGACAGCCCAGATGACCATGAGCACATAGTCTAACATTGATTTTTTAAAAAAATCTTTGTTTCAAGCTACTGAATTACTTAAGGCTGAGTTTTATGTCAGCATCACCTAGCCTATCATGACAGCTATAAAGAGTTAATTTCTTTTTTAATTCACCGACTTTATTTTCTTAGGGCAGTTTTAGGTTTACATAAAAACTGAGCAGAATGCACAGAGTTCCATATAGCGCCCTCACTCCTTCCCTCCCCTGATTTCCCTTATTACTAACATTTTTCCAGTATGTGGTACATTTGTTACAACCAATGGGCCAATAACAATACACTGTTATTAACTGAAATCCATAGTTTACATTAGGGTTCATATTTTCTGTCGTACACTCTGTGGGTTGTGGCAAATTTATGACATATATCCACCATTACATTATCATACAGAACAGTTTCACTGCCCTAAAGCCCCCTATACTCCACCCTCCTCACAACCATTGGAAACCACACTGATCTTTTTGCCCAACCAAAATAAAACAAGTGGCTTCTAAAATTACCAATAAGTTGTGTCTTCTCGCATAACAATAATTATGAACGTTAATTTCTTACAAGACATAAAAATAGTTTGTCACCCTTATTTTTACGAAATTGATATTCATGATCGAATGTTTCATTGTATTTGTAAAAACATTTGTTCAGCACATTTAATCCATGTAGTCTTTTCTATGCTTTTACTATAACTCACTTCATTTTTCTATTCCTAATACTGACCTCCTCCCACCCTGCAGTGGCCGTCATTATTTCTGGCAATATTGTAAAGGTCTCCTATTCTACCTTCTTACCACCTATTTTCCCCTCTATAATCAATCATCTCAATTATTCCCAAACTATTCCCTAATGTATAATTCTGATCATTTCTTTCACCTTAGGAAAAGTCATTACTGATGTCCCCCTCTGTGCTGAATAAAGTCCAATGACCTGGCTTCCCGCCCCCATTCCCTGTAGAACCTCAGTCAAAAGAGCTTGTGTTTTCTGCATCGTGACTACATCCTCCTGCTTTCAGCCGCATAGAACTGATTTCATCTCATTTCTCTGCTTTATCGTAACATTTTGTATTGTATCTGTAATAGATACATACAAAAACCGCACAATGTGCTCACACATACACACACACACACGTTTAAAAGTAGAAAAAAAATGTGATCACTTACATATCCACAGTGAGTCAAGCAATGCACCAGAAGCCCTATTAGATGTAATTGCTGGTCTGAGTTTTGTGTTAATCATTTTTTTAATTTTGTTTTCTTGTTATTTTTATATATAGTTATTCATCTTTAAGCTATAATGCCTAATTGTGCATTTTCAAATTTTATATGAACCAAAGAAGTATAGAATCTGCTCTCTAGCATCTTGCTTCGTTCACTCAGTAGTATGAGAAATTCATTCATGTATGTGGATTGAGCTCTAGGTGATTTGTTCCCATTGCTAGGTCATATTTTCTGAATACCTAGCTGACAACTTAAAATGGGTGTTAGATTCGAGTCAGTAGGCATAGACCTACATGGACTTAAAATTCCAAAAACAAGATCCAGACCTGGGAATCACTGGCACATAATAAGTCATTAAAAGCCAAAGACACAGAAAAGATTGCTTGGGGGTCGTGCACATATTGAGAGGAGAAAATGGACTTATTCCATTGCCAGGAAACACCACCATTTATGTGAAGAAACAGAAAAATAACCATGGGCAGGAGCTATTAGCAGGGAAGAAGGACTTTAAAGAGATAGGGGTATTAAGGAGGTCCGCAAGGATATGTCGGTGGGGAAAAAAAGAAGTCGCATGAGTTGAACAGCAACAAAGAAAAATTGAAACTTTAAAAATATGAGAAGAAAACAGGAATAATATTAGGACAAAACAGGAACAATCAGTTCCTAAAGATAGGTTGTAAAAGTCTATCTTGGATAGGAGTAAGAGAGAAAGTTAAACAGTGGTTTTCCTGGTGGATTGTATGAGTAATTAAGTGTCTGAATCAATATTGATTCAAGAAGTAGACAGCAAAGTACAGTCACTGCACATAGACTAAAACATTCCAGATAATAAGATATTTAACATCAATAGGATCAAATATCTAAGACAACATTAAAGTCCAGAAACACAGTGTCTGTTCCCTGAAATACTAGAGAATATAGAACCTTTGTAAATTATGGAAGACAAATCATAAATCTAGGCATGACCAAATATCTTTTTTACATAGAGCAATTTTTTTCCTTATGTCTCTTATTTATCTATTTGAGAATTATGAAATGAAACTTTGGAATGTTTATTGACTCCAAAAACAAAAACAAAAATAAAAAACACCCCAATAGTGTATCAATGGAGAAGTGAAGTAAGGAAAAAACTGATGTAATTGTTGCATTGGCAGATATTTAGGGAATGATGTCAGTGGGGTGATAGGGGAAGGTGACAGACTAATGGCAGCAGATTGAGGTGTGAACAAAATAAAAAGCAAAAACAAGAAGAGGTATCTTTTGTTGTTGTTGTTTGTTTTTCCAAGTAGCTTGGCTCTAAGAAGAAGAATGAATATAAAGTAAGAACTGAAGTATGACATCAATGGAGTGGAAGATTTTTTTCATGAGAGAAAAGTCTGGAGCATACTTCTATGCCAAGGGAAAGACCCATCAGAAAACAGAGGCCATGGGGTGGCTCAGTCGGTTAAGCATCCAATTTTGGCTCAGGTCATGATCTCGCAGTTCACGAGTTTGAGCCTTGTGTCAGGCTCTGTGCTGACAGCTCAGAGCCTGGAGCCTGCTTCGGATTCTGTGTCTCCCTCTCGCGCTGCCCCTACCCCAACTCATGCTCTGTTTGTCTCTGTCTCAAAAATAAATAAACATTAAAAAAAAAAAAGAAACAGAGGCCATCATTACGAGCGTAAACTTAGAGGCATTAGTTCGACTTAGGCAGAAAGCGCAATACAAAATTAATCCTCAAAGTCTAAGTATCTCATGGATTATTGTCTTTTTCCATGGATTATCTTCTTACAAACTCATTCTTATTTCTTTCAATTTCATATTGAATAGTCATTAGGTTTTCATTGATCCAATTCACTGATCTTTTTCTGCATTTTCTATTTTTAAATCAGCTTTATTGAATTATGATTTACATAAATAAAATTCACTATATGGTACAAATTGTTGAGTTTTGACAAATGTATAGAGTTGTGGAACCACACTGTAGTCACACAATGATACAGAACATGTTCATTACCCCAAAACATTTCCTCAGGCCTTCTGCAATTAATTTCCTCTATCTGCTCCCTGCCCTGGAAAATCTCTGATCTGCTTTTTATGCCTACGGTTTTCCTTTTAGAGAATTGTATGGAAATTAACTCTTGCAGTTTGTAGACTGGAGTCCCTCGCAGCCAGCTTCTTTCACTTTGCAGAGTGGTTATGTGTCCTTAGTTTGTTATTTTTATCGTTACTGCTATGCCATCAAATAAATGTACTATAATGTGTTTCACCATTCACCTGTTGAAGAACATTTGGCTTATTTCCAGTTAATAAAGCTGCTATTAACATTCAAATACAAGTCTTTGTATGAACCTATATTGTCATTTATCTTAGAAACACATCTAGAAGTAGAATTGCCAGTTTATATGTTGTCTAAATTTAAAAGAAAGCATAAAACCATTTTACCCTTCTGCATGTCTACCCATAATTGATGAAAATTCTAGCTATTTCACGTTTTTCACCAACACTTGTTTTTTGTTTTGTTTTCTTTTTTTCCATTGTAATTGTAGCCATTCTGGTAGTCGTGTACTAGGATATCACTGTGGTTGTAATTCACACTTTCCTAATGGCTAATGATGTTGGACATCTTTCCATGTCCTTACTTTCCATTTGTGTATCTTCTTTGGTATTCATATATTTTACCCACACCTTTATCAGGGTGTTTGGGTACAGTACTAGTAACTAGAGACTTGATTCAGATTTTACCAGCATTTATGTGAACCCATCTGTGCCTGTACATATATATGTATGTGTGTAGTTCTATGTGATTTTACCACATGTAGAGATCTACATAACCCCCACCACAATCAAGATACAGAATATTTCATCACCCCAAATGAACACTTTCGTGCAGCTTCTTCATAGCAATGGCCATAGTTCTGGCAATGAACAATGACGTTTGAAGAGTAAAAGATTTTAGTTAATCAATTATGCTCCTTATATTTCTTGTCTCCTAGAAAACTTTTACCTAACCCAGGTTACTACAGCTTTCTCCTAGGTTTTTTTTTTTTTCCAAGAAGTCTTTTCCTTATCACACTTACTCTTGACCCACTTCAAGTTAAATTTTTCTCTCTAGAGATCTTGTACACATTTTTTAAATTTCTCTTTAAGTATTTTATAATCCTCACGCTACTAAAAATTATATTCTTTTGAATTTCAATTTCACATAGTGGCAGGGAATTTTCTGGCAGCATTTTGTTGCTCTAGACATTCTGGAATAGTTTCCTGCCACCTTCAGTGGATTGAATAGTGTCCCTCCAAATCCATGTCCAGGAAGAAACTCAGAATATGACCTTATTTGGAATAAGCGTTTTTGCAAATGTAATCAAGGTAAGGATCTGGGGATGAGATCATCTGGCATTATCTTGGTGGGCCCTAAATCCAACAATGAGTGTCCTTGCAAGAGACAGACTTGGAGACATGGAGATACACAGAGGTAGAAACCCATGGAATGATAGAGATTGGAATTATGTAATCACAAGCCAAAGAACACCAAGCATTGCTGGCTACCACCAGGCATAGGACGAATTCTCCCTCACAGCATCCAGAAAGAGCCAGCCCCGAAAACTCTTTAATTTCAGACTTTTTTCCCTTCAGGACTGCAAGAAAATATATTTCTGTTATTTTAAGTCACTCAGTTTGTGATAATTTGCTATGACAGCCCCAGAAAACTAATCCATGGTCTAACGGTGGTGACGATTTCCTGATGAAGACAAAAATGCAGGTTACTGAGAGAAAAGAGAGTAGATAAGGCTTCTTTTAAGTCAAAATTAAATTTTATGAGGACACAATAGGAAAATCACAGTCACACAATACAAAAATCATCCAAATCACCTATATCAAACTTATGAAGAGAATTTTTATAAACTTAGGATATTGCTTCATTGTGAAGTTATTTACTGATGTGAAATATCCTCAAGCACTCCCTCTTTTCCACAGTGAATCTGGAAGAACTTTCGCATTTCAGTGAAGTTGGTTTTCCTGTCCCCCACCTCTAATTCTGAGTTTTCTCAGGTTTGAAACCAATGACACTTAATTCAAAGTCAAGACAATTTTTACAACACCAGCATCACCTTGTCGTGTTAGAACATTCCTTATCAGATCAGTGTTCCTTAATTAAACACCTGCCTGTTGCAAATAATTAAGTCATTCTTTATCAGGATTGTTACTGAAACTACAAGATGATTATGAAGGTTAGCTTGTTAATAGTGTTATAAAGAGGTAAAACTTATCAATGTATTATTATAAGTTAACACTGAATCCTCCCTTTTTTTTTAATGACCCTACTGCTGGCTTTCCCCTTCTGCATTGTACAAAACCAGAGGAGACAGGTTGCCTCTGTCAACCTAAATGTCACTATTACCTATGTACTACACAAATCCATATTTGGGCAAAGATTTAATCAGTTATTTCCAGGCCATCAAATCATAGTTGCAAAGTAATTATAGAAGAGTTATCTATAGCTCAGATTCTCCAAAGTCTGTCTTTTGGACCAGAAAAAAAAAGGAAAAGGGAAAGAAAATTAAAGCTTACAATGGTTAAAATCCACAACACCAACAACACCAAATGTTAATGAGGATGTGGGGCAACTGGAATTCTCATTCATTGCTGGTGGAAATGCAAAATGGTACAGCCACTTTGGGAGCCAGTTTGGTGGTTTCTTATGAAACTAAACATACCCTTACCAAACAATCCAACAATCATGGTCCTTGGTATTTGCTCAAAGGAATAAAAACTTATGTTCATACAAAAGTCTGCACATAGCTGTTGATAGCAGCTTTATTCATGATTGCCAAAACTTGAAAGCAACCAAAATATCCTTCAATAGACAAATGGATAAATAAACTGGGGTACATCCAGACAATGGAATATTATTCAGTGCTAAAAGGAAGTAAGGAATCCAGCCATGATAAATGCTTTTTACTAAATGAAAGAAACCAGTCTGAAAAGGCTACATACTATATGACCTCAATTATATTACATTGTGGAAAAGGTAAAACTATAGACATAGTAAATAGGTTGTTGGGTGTTAGTACAGAGGGATTAATAAATGGAGTGTGGAGGATTTTCAGGGAAGGGAAAATATTTGGTTTGATGCTATAATGATTGATTTACGTCTTTTACATTTGTCCAACACCATAGATGTGCAACTCCAAGAGGGAACCCTAATGTATACCCTAATGTAGACTCTAGGTGATAATAATGTATCAGTGTGTGTTCAATTGTCATAAAGGTACCACTTTGGTGGGAGAGGTTGATAATGGGGAAAGCCATGCATGAGTAGGAGGACAGGAGGTATGTGGAAAATCTCCATATGTTCTACTCAATATTCTATGAAACTTCTCTTTTAAAAATTCTATTAAAATAAATACAGTCCATGTTTATTGGGTGAGGAGGGATGGGGTTACTGTTGTTGCAAGTGGGGGTTCCCTAGGTTTTCTAACAACTATTATTTTTCTCCAATTCCTGGTGGGTACCATGCTTCCAGGTTGCTATGTAAGTCTCCTCGGCTGACTGCCCAGAGCCTGTGTAGAATACTTATGCCACTCAGAGAATTTATATATTGCTTCTACTTTGCTACAGTTGCCAGGAAAAACACTACACAGCACAAGTCTCCAACAATCTTAGGTGGTTACAGAACAGGAACCTAGAGAAGTTCTAGCAACTCTGTATCCTTGGCTAAATTAAGAGCCCAATGGTCCTACACTGTTACAGCAAATATTTTGTAGACAATGATACGCACTGCTCTAAGTGCTAAGAATATAACTCATCGAAAAAGTCAAGAAGTTATAGTAAGGCTGGGATGAGAGACAGAGAAAAACAAATTTAAGGCAAGTCATGTGGTGGTACCTAGTGAGATACCATACAAACCTAATGAACAGGGTATCTGTATAGGTTATCTACATAGTGATATGGTAGTGATCTTGGTGATGGGGAAAGCAGAGGAAAGGGAGAGGAGAACATGATCAGGAACCAGACATGCACAGATATCACAGAAGAGCAGCCCAGGAAAAGTGAAATCATTGCCAACATCTTCGGGAGGACCAGGAGAGAGGCTTGATGAAGTTGGCCTTGTGTGCCAAGGGGTTTAAGTTCATTCTGAGTACAATTAGAAACTACTGCAAGGCTTTAAAGAGGGAATTGAATGATCTGATTTAAGGTTGTAAGTGATCACTATTAACACTCTGACTGCTCCATGGAGACAGACTGTAAAGGGGCAGAAAAAGGAACAAAGACAAAAAAAAAACAAAAAAAAAAAACAAAAAAAAAAGGCGGTTTGTTGCTCCATATTATAAGAGAAAGGGGAGAAATGATAATATCAGGAATCAGGAAGTAGATGAAGACAGGTGTTCTAAGAGGTATTTTGGAGGCAGAGTCAATTAGACTTCTTGATAGCTGACAGATTTGATGGGGGCAGGTGGCAAGTGAAGGAAAAGTAAGGATCCAAGGGGAAACCAAGGCTGGCTTGGATCTTCACATCAGCACTTCTGCATGAATGGCCTTAGGCCACTGTTCATACCTGTCTCTTCCAATTTCAACAACATATTTTTGGAAGACAATTCTCTGTGGATCTGTCACATTTCTGTGCATTTCATGAGTACTGGCCGCATTTGCTCTGGACCATCTTTTCAAAAGTGTTGGTACAGCAAAAGCTTGGAAAATAGACATAATCTGCCCATCAGGAGCAAAGGAGAGGTTTATTGAGTATGCAATAAACAGAATATCTACCCCAAAGGCCAAAGTCAGACAGGTCTGCTTCCCATCATAAAAAATTGGGGCTCCCTAAGTTCATGACTTCTCTATCTCTCAATACAACCTGAGTGGCCCAGTCATGTCACCTGCCAACTGGGGCTCAGGGAGACAGTGCAAAGGCCCTGGACATTCCTATTGCTTTAGTAACAAATGATCCTTTGTCTCTGACACAGTAGTCTTGGGCCTTCTGTTAGTACTGATAGCATCCATGAAACTGTGCTGGTTCACTCATCCACTTGCAAGCAGAGCACAATGTCAGCTCTTTCCTAGTTCTTGACATTTATCACCAGTGAGGTCTGAAGGAGATCCTCTTTCTTTATCCCTGCAACAGATATTTGCATTTTTCTAATGGGTTATTTCCTTATTCCTACCAGCTTTTCAGCTGCTTCAGTTAACAAAGACTGGCAGCCTCTTGCTTACCAGACGTGGAAAGCTCTAAAGAAGTCACAATAATGTCACCTTTTTTTTTTTTCCTTAGTCCCATATCTAGATTAATGAGTATGTGTGATAAGGATGGCTTTCAGTATTGGAAATTGATTCAGGAACACAATTTAAAACACTCTTTTTAAGCTCAAAAGACTTATCTGTAGCATTGCCTATGTAATAAATTACCTCTTTTGTTTTCTTCTCCATAAATATAGAGATGGGAATGGTTCCTAATTAGAAACAGCACATGTGCCTCTAAGTATAACAAGGAATCTTGATGATCTAAAAAGATGGGTTGTAAAATAATTTGATAAATGAATTACCATCATCTGAATGAAGGGTACACATTAAAGAAGTGGAAAACAATAATCATGGGGCGGGGGTAGGAGCTTCAAGGAAGGTGACTCTTTAGGAGAGAAAGAGAAAGAGATAAGACAGATTAAAACCAACATCATGTTTAATAGAGCAGAGTCCAGTATAAATTTAGGCAATTATTCAGTGGACCCATCTTGTGGGAGTAATGGAGAGAAAGTCCCAGGAGCCCTTGAGAAGAATCATTAGATACTTGTGTCTACTTAAAATGAATGCCTTTCTACCTAAAATAATTAATGCATTTGTGGCCACAGATTCCGTATAAGAGCTATGAAACTGGAATTTAGCCAATCAGGGACAAGGATGAGAATCTAGATTTAATTTTTTTTTTTTTCAACGTTTTCCATCTACTTTTGGGACAGAGAGAGACAGAGCATGAAGGGGGGAGGGGCAGAGAGAGAGGGAGACACAGAATCGGAAACAGGCTCCAGGCTCCGAGCCATCAGCCCAGAGCCTGACGCGGGGCTCGAACTCACAGACCGCGAGATCGTGACCTGGCTGAAGTCGGACGCTTAACCGACTGCGCCACCCAGGCGCCCCGAGAATCTAGATTTAAAAATGGGGTATGAGGTAGACTTTTTAAACCAGTTTGGAATCCTCCCTGTCAGTGAAATGTTTTATGGATCTATCCTCTATAGAATGAGTGATATCATTGATTGTTTCACTTTCAAAATGGTTGGGACTAACATGGAAACAGATGAAAAGTGAGGGAAATGTACATGTCTGAAGGACAGGGAACATCATGTTATCATGCACAGCTGACATCCTTTTTTAGAGCAGCAGCATCTATAATTTCTTCCTCTGGATTCTCACTTCCTGGTTCTTTTAAAATGCTCTCTGAATTCCCATCATCTCTACAACTGAATTTTGAAGAGATAAATAGTGTCGTTCTAACTTAACCACCTTCCAACCATGGCTTTCCGCCAATATTATCTGTTTGTGGTATTTAAGGAAACATGCATTTCTATTTCAAATTCAACCACATTAATAATATTAGGAAAGCCAGCATGAGAAGGAAACCAGAGAAAGATATAAAGCAAAGATTTTACAGATGTACATTCCATGAAATTTTAACAAAGTTCAATGAGAGTTTTTCAAGCTTCCTGATTAAGAATGACTCATTTTGGTGCCTGACTAAATTACAGAAAGTAGGTCATACATTCTGATAAACTTCTTGGGGAGAGTTGATAAATTTTCACTTAATGGTCACATTAAGTGCAATCTTTTTCATTGCTATATTTCATTTAGTAAGTTACAATAAGTACATGTCTTGGTTTATCCCAACCTACTTAGCTTGAGTCCTTCTATCTGGTCATACCTTATAAAACCTGTGGTAAGTGGAGGTTTCAGATGGCTCCGATGACCTTCAAACCCTGACATTACTTCCATGGTTATGTTACCTCATGTTACAAACAGATTAACCTAGTGGGGTCTAATCCAATCGTAACTAGTTCTTTGAAAGCACAGATTTCTCTGTTTAAGGGGCAAAAGAAGGGCTCAGAGAGACGGGGAGCATGAGAACTGTTGCAGCCAGATGGAGGGGGACATTTGTAAGGACCAATCAGTGTCTTCTAGAAACTGACATCAACCCCTGGCCAGACAACCAGCAAAGAAATGGAGACCTCAGCCCTATAAATGCAAGGAACTCAATTCTGCCAACAACCTGAATGATCTTGGAAGCAAATTTTTTTTCTTTACAGCCTCCAGATCAGAGTTCTGCCTGTCCAACTTCTTGATTCTGGTCTTGTGAAACTCTAAACAAAGGACAATCTGAGCCAGCCTGGACTCCTGACCTACACAACACTCATAATAATCAATGCATGTGTGTGTTTCAAGGTGCTACATCTGTGGTAATTTGTTACACAGAAGTATAAAATTAATGCAGAACCAGAAGCCTAAATTTTGAAATTATGATAATTCCTGCCAATAAAATAGAAGATATTGAGAAAATAATCTGATATTTACTTAAAAGAATTTTTTGAAGAGGAAATTTCCAGACAGGGCTTGAGGCACATATTTTTACTCTTTTCTTGCAAAGTTTATTTTATATTTCTCTGTGAGCTATGAGCATTTTTTTACTTTTTTTTTTTTCTAGCGAAATACTAGTCATTAGTGAGCATCTTGGAAAGCAAACAAACCCCAATGAGCAATGAGGATAAAATCTCCAGCAATACCCTTATATTTGACACAAAACATTCATCCCCACCTTTATCCATGGTATTCTTAGGCTCTAAGACTTGCTAGAGAAGCTCGTTAAAATCAAGCCTGTTTGATTTCCATGACAACAAATCAAGGGGGCAGCTCTAATTACATATAGCAGATGTGAGGCAGTGTTGCAGAGTGGGAAAGCTCATGGGTTCCTGAGTTGATCTATCTGGCTTCCAGTCCTGGCTCTACCAGTTATTTACCACATGACCTTGAGCAAGTTTCTTAATCCTGTTAGTGTGTTTATCGGTAAAATCAAGAGAAACAGTATCTGTCTCACAGAAGGTATTATAAATGTGTATTTGAGACACTTCCTGGAATAGAGTGAATGCTGAGTAAATTTTACAATGTTTCTTTTCACAGGAGAGCTACTCCAGACTAATGGGAACTCAAATGCAGGATAGCTGATTCCAGACAACTTTACCAAACCTTAAACTACAGTCTTTCTCTTGTCTTCCCTCTTTTTATCAGTAATTTCCAAGTTACCCATACTCAAAGCCTCAGAATAATCTGAGGCAAAATTTCAAAGTTGACTGCCTTCTGGTTGATCTCTGATTCATCCTATAAGTTTCACAAGAGAGATGTTTGTGCAAAGTCTGGAGAGTGGAAGTGAAGGAGCAGTCATTTTTAGCTTGCATATCTTGTCTCTGGCTGGCTAACTCCCACCACTGGTGTGAGGCACAACAGTTGTGCAACGGCTCTAATCTGCCTCTGGATCCTACTTTGGCTTCTCCGATTCCCGGACCCAGTGTGTGTGTTTAGCTCCATGACAAAGAGCCCTAGCTTCTACAGGATACCCATTCCACCTAGGTCAGAGGCAAAAAGAACGGATGCAGGTTTCAGTCCTCTCTCATGGCCCCCAGCTTGTGCTTGTGGATATCCACTTATCCTTCCTCTCTCCCTTCGTACTTACCTCCATCTTCTCTTCCTGACTGCCTTCCCTTCCTGGACTTCAGTTTCCAGCATCAGATGCAAAGACAACAGCCTTGGAGCTAGCTCCTGGGATTGTTGGTACTGCTGAGGAGAGAACTGAACTCTCCAGCACGAGACTGAATGAAGAAAAACATCAAATTAGCACACAAAAAAGGGTAAAAGGATGTATCTGGACTAGCACAGTTTAACTCCCTGCTGGGGCTACCAAAGGAGGTGAGGAAAGAAAAGGAGGGGGAAAGATTGACACTGTGCTCTGGATGTGGAGAAGGCAAGAAGCCAGATGGTTTGGGAGAGGTGGTATCTCCTTCACTCATATCTCCAAGCTTGGCACAATGGCTGCTTGAAAGAGAGTGAAAAACATGAGCCTGCAGAAAACCAAAGGGCAGAAGCAGCACCGGGATTGGCATTCATATATATATTGATAGTATACACCTTCAGAAGTGAGAGGTCCAGAGGCACAAGGCCGATTGAACACACTTTGAGATGCCTCAGGGATGATACTCACCTCCCATTAACTAACAGGAAGAGGTGAAAATGGGGTTCAAGTTTCAGCAAAACTTTAGTTAACCATTGGGCACTGTTGACCTTCTACCTCTCAGACATGTCTTTCCCTTTTCATTGAAAAGGCTGTTTACATCTTTTCCCTTCTCCTTGGAAAATGCAAAGGTGAAGCTGAGGCAGAGAATGAGTTGACAGCTAAATAACTCAGAGATAGCCCCTTAAATAGCAGAAATCCAACAGGTTGGGGGCCTGATTGTAGGAGAGAAGGGAGAAGTTCAAAGTTGAGAGGACGAATTCTCAATATCCTGGAAATTAGCTCTGGTTATAAGAGAGGAGAGAGAAACTTCAGATCATATTGAGGATGATGAAGTTTCTGCCTGAAAGTGACGTACATCCCTTTTATCTAAACATCTTTCGACAAAGCAAGTTCGCGTGGCCGCACTTGAGTTCAAGACAATAATGGTATACAGTCTTCCCACAAGAAGAGGGACCTGTGGGGAGGAAACCAGAATATTTGGTAAACAACATAAATTCCCCCGAATTTTACCAAACTTAGAATAGAGCAAAGCTACTCTTATGAGAACTTAAATCAGCCCTAGGAATCAATAGGTCCGGTTATTTTATGAAAGAAGAGGCAGGCAAACTCTGGAAAGGGTTGTTACTATTGTTTTCGTTAGCGCCATATAGAGCCCCAGGAGTTAACTAGGCTCCAAGATTACCAAGGGATCTCAAGCTGATGCCCTGAAATGGGTGGAAAAGCAGAGAATTAATAAACTCATTGCAATGGGCAGACTATAGACAATGGGTGCTAACCAGATTGAATTAAGAACCTTACATAATGTCTACCTATGTTCATAGCCTCTCAAGACACAAATGGAAACAAATATACTTCTGGCCTATAGGCCACTGGTTTGTAAACTATAGTCTATCAAGAACTACATTGAAATATCCTGGTAATTGACAGGATTTCTTTTTAATAAAATGGGCAGTTAACAAATCACCAACATACATGAAAATAAAGGTACAAAGATCCATGAATCTTCCACTATCAAATTGTCATGTGATCTTAACTAAATAGCTAAAATCTTCTTTATACTGTTTTCAACTCGATGGCAAAATAGCATTACCACATTCATGGGGACATTATGGTGTGGACATATATCAGTTTTTGGACAGATCCTTAAGTTGAGTACTTATTATTCTACCATGAGATCAAAACTAGTAAATCATACCACTACTCTACTATTAGGATGATATAGAATACCTATTAGCTATTTATGACCCTAAGATTAGAAAAGAAAGTGAGCAGCCAGCATTAATGCTTAACGTGATGAGAGTCATCATTCAGCACTGTCCCGGTAATTCCCATATGCTCACAGCATTTGAGAAAGCCTTAGACATACCCCGTGCAATCCAGAACATTTTCTTGAGAGACTATCAGCAGGATATAAGAGTTTGTACAAGTAGGATTTTCAAAAATATATATCATGCCTTTCTTTTAATGTAATTTACATATCATAAAATTCATCCTTTTTACTGTACAATTCAGTAGATGTTTAATATAGTTACGAAGTTGTGCAACCTTCACTACTACCTAATTCCAGAACACCACGAACAGGTGACAGTGGGTAAGAAACCAATGTGGACATTAACAACAACAGCAAGTATACATATTTGTTGTCTATATAGAGAGAGAATCTAAATAGTTCCAGTGAATAATGAAATCCAACAAGCAGAGGGATCTGCAGTCTTTATCAGGAAATGATTAAAACTCCCCCAAGCACCTATATAATCTAGGGAATTGTAGCCTCTTGATATTTAATATCATTTGCTGTAGTCTAATGACTAGATTGGAAATGAAGATTTTAAAAAACAGAAACTACATTCATAGCTCTTCAGCTCAGTCCTTAGAGGTCATGATGACAATTCATGTGGACTCTGATTTGGTCTCTGCTGAACTCAAGCTATGTCTGCGAAATGCCAGCACAGCCAGATAAAAAGTCAAATTCCAGCTCCAAAATTCCATAGCCAGAATGACTGACTTTTTAAAAGTGAATTAGGGCTTATTTTGTATTACATTATGGTGGGTATATTTTCAATGTTTCACTGGGAATAATCCAGCTATTAAAAAAAATTCTTCAAACTGTTCTTAAATCCACAAATTAATTTATATATATATATATATTTTTTTTTACTTTATATATATTTATAATGTATTTAGTTTATATATAGTTTATATGATATTTATATATAATCATATACATATATACATATATAATATTTATTTATATATAATTACATATAATTTAAAAATATATATACATACATGTATAATATTTATTTATATATAATTACATATAATTTAAAGTACTCCTCACTTATGGGTAATTAGTGGCCTTAGTTGAAGGGAAGGAACCAGTTACATTGTATTATGTGCAAACTTCTGTTAAGGTCAGGAGTGGACAGAATGAGAGACTCGGAGTAAGCAAAGCCATTCAGGCCATAGGGAATTCTCATGAGAAACTGAGGAGGGTCTCCCTCTCTGGATTTGAAGGACTCTCCCTCTCTTTTTTTTTCAATTTTTTTAATGTTTATCAATTTTGAGAAAGAGAGAGCATATGAGCAGGGGAGAGGCAGAGAGAGAGGGAGACACAGAATCTGAAGCAGGCTCCAGGCTCTGAGCTGCTAGCACAGAGCCCGACGTGGGGCTCAAGCATACAAACCACGAGATCATGACCTGAGCTGAAGTCAGACGCCTAACCAACGGAGTCACCCAGGTGCCCCACTCTCCCTCTCTTTCTACCTTTTCTCTATCTTGACAAATCAAGCCTGAAATGTTTTGTTTTTCTTCTTTTTTTTTCACATATTACAATATCTCTCTTCATTCCTGAACACATTGATCCCTCCCCCTAAAGACCACCCCTTATGACATAACAGGCATCACTTTTTGGTATTGCACTTGACCTCACCACCCTTCTTCATTAGAAGACATGCGATGCTCAATCCATTGCTTCATGGGCGTGGGCCGCAGACCTTGGCGTCATTCCCGACATCTCTCATTCACGTTCCACACTCCAGCATATCTGAGGATAATCTGCTGATTCCCCCCCAGAAAGAGAATCTCACGGCCTTTCGCCTCTTCCACTGCTACCAGTCAGTTCCACCTTCCTTATCACGTCCCGCCTCCCCAGCGATTCCTCCTCACACATGCCCACAACCTTTCCTATTCTGAACACAGCAACCGGTGCTTCCCTTACACTGAAAGTTCAAATATTCTTATTCTACGTAACTGTAAGGTGGCTCAAAATTTCTCGAGGATCTTTGCATCTCACTGAGAGAAAAAGTCAAAATATCCTACCGAGGGCCAGTCAGACCTCACCTGGTCTGTTCCTCCAACCACACCTCTGCAGTCATCTCTACTCCCCACTTCACTGTAGCATCTCAACTTTAGCCTCATCGGCTTCTGCACTGCTTCTTGGAGTCACAAAATGTCCTTGCCTCCAGCATTTGCACCATGACTCACATCCCTACTTCCACTAAAATGAAAGATTTTCACTAAAATGGCTCCCTTTTAGGGAGGCCTTCTGCAGCCCCTCTCCCCAAACAGCAATCTGTGTCCTCCTGTGTGGTCACACGCCAGAGCGTTGGGATGCCCTCACGCTCCCCAACACACACACACACACACACACACACACACACACACACAATTTGTTCCCTTGTCAACTGGTAACGTCATACACACGCCAAGAGGATGGAACAAGAGAGTTGTTTATCACTACACACGCCAAGAGGATGGAACAAGAGAGTTGTTTATCACGTGATATCTCTGTCTGGGGAGCGCAGGGCCAGTTCGCTAAGCGAGTCAGAGCAGCTGAACCTGCAGGGAAAGGAGGTGGGCTTGAGGTTTCCTTGCAGTGGTTGAGCAATGAGGCCCCGGGGAGCATTCCAGGACCACAGGCACCAAAGGAGGCAACAGCTGGCTTCCAGTCAGTTTGGTTGCATGTGGGGCAGAGGGGGAGGGTCGTGATGGGTTTTGAAAGCTGTGGGCAGTCCAACAGGACCTAGTTCTCCTGCTTATCGCGCTCTTTGCCTGCTTTACTTGGCCCCGCCTCCATTATCCGCGAACATACTATTCACTCTACGCGTCTATCTGATTTTATTGTTAGTGTCCTCATTTAGATAGAATATAAGTTTGATTTACAGGCAAGGGTATTTTTTCTCTTTGACCCACCACGTTTCACCCATTTGCTAGAAGAAGGCTTGGCACGCAATAAGAACTCAATCGATATTCATCGTATGAAGAAACTCATTTTTAATTCTTCTGTATGACAAGTATCCCACTTACTAGTAATTAAATATTTGTCGGCTGGATGAACAACATGCAATGTAACTTTTGACAGTTGAGTATATAAAAAGATATTTGCTCTAAATGAATACACTAATATAACAGTCGTGGTCACCCTAACCACTTTGATGTCAGCAGACACACAATAAAGTCTTTGGAAAAAAGCAGTGCATCAAAGCATATTATTATTAAAGAGAACAGATTTGCATGTGAGCTATTTTTCAGCAACTCCATAAATACTATGATTGATGGATTTTTTAAAGTTTTTTTTAACATTTATTTATCCTCAGAGACAGAGCAAGACAGAGCATGAGCGGGGGAGGGACAAATAGAGGGGGGGGGGCACAGAATCTGATGCAGGCTCCAGGCTCTGAGCTGTCAGCTCAGAGCCCCACGCGGGGCTCGGACCCACAGACCGTGAGATCATGACCTGAGCCGAAGTCGGACGCTTAACCCACTGAGCCACCGAGGCGCCCCTGATAGATTTCTAATTCAAGTTAATATTATGTACAAGCCCTAAATGAATAAGTCAGTTTGAAATTTCCCAGTGTGTGTTAGACAAGGCTAAGCCAAGAACCTTAAGCAAAGTGGAGATTATTTGGCCAGCAGTAAGGAACTCATACTCTCTGCCCTAACACACCCCAGGCAAGTAAATATTTCACAGCAGTAATGTGCACAATAGCATTTATGACACCCAGTGCTCATCCCAAAAAGTGCCCTCCTTAATGCCCATCGCCCATTATTAGCTTATCTCCCTGTCCACCGCCCCTCCAGCAATCCTGTTTGTTTTCTGTATTTAAGTCTCTCGCCTCCCTCTCTAGTCTTATCTTATTTTTCCATCCCTTCCCCCTATGTTCATCTGTTGTGTTTCTTAAATTCCACAGATGCGTGAAATCATATGATATTTGTCTTTCTCTGACAGGTTTATTTCGCTTAGCATAATACACTCTAGTTCCATCCACGTTGTTGCAAATGGCAAGATTTCATTCTTTTTGATCACCAAGTAGTATTTCATTGTGTGCGTGTGTGTGTGTGTGTGTGTATACCACATCTTCTTTATCCATTTGTCAGTTGATGGACATTTGAGCTCTTTCCATAATTTGGCTGTTGTTGATACCACTGCTATAAACATTGGGCTGCATGTGCCCCTTCGAATCAGCATTTTTTGTAGCCTTTGGATAAATACCTAGTAGTGCAATTGCCGAGTTGTAGGGTAGCTCTATTTTTAATTTTTTGAGGACCCTCCATACTGTTTTCCAGAGTGACGGCACCTGTTTGCATTCCCACCAAGCATGCAAAAGGGTTCTCCTTTCTCTGCATCCTTGCCAACATCTGTTGTTTCCTGAGTTATTAATTTTAGTCATTCTTACAGATGTGTGGTGGTATCTCATTGTGGTTTTGATTTGTATTTCTCTGATGATGAATGATGTTGAGCATCTTTTCATGTGTCTGTTACCCATCTGGATGTCTTCTCTGGAAAAGTATCTATTCATGTCTTCTGCCTATTTCTTCACTGGATTATTTGTGTTTTCAGTGTTGAGCTTGATAATTTCCTTATAGATTTTGGATACTAACCCTTTATCCAATATTTCATTTGCAAATATCTTCTTCCATCCCATCAGTTGCCTTTTAGCTTTTTTGATTGTTTCCTTTGCTGTGCAGAAGTTTTCAACTTGATGAGGTGTCAATAGTTCATTTTTTAAATTTCCCTTGCCTCCTAGATTCAGAAATCAGACAATAAAAAGAAATAAAAGGCATACAAATAAGCAAAGAAGAAGTCAAACTTTCACTCTTCACAGATGACATGATACTTAACATAGAAAATTAAAAAAAAAAAACTCCACCAAAAAACTGCTAGAACTGATATGTGAATTCAGCAATGTCACAGGATATAAAGTCAATGTACATAAATAAGTTGCATTTCTATACACCAATAATGAAGCAGTAGAAAGAGAAATTAATGAATTGATCCCATTTACAATTGCACCAAAACCCATAAAATACCTGGGAATAAACCTAATCAAAGAGGTAAAAGATCTGTATGACGAAAACTATAGAAAGCTCATATAAAAGAAATTGAAGAAGACACAAAGAAATGGAAAAAAAAAACATTCCATGCTCGTGGATTGTGAGAACAAATATGGTTAAAATGTCAATAATACCCAAAGAAACCTACACATTCAATGCAATCCCTACCAAAATAACACCAGCATTCTTCACAGAGCTAGAACAAACAATCCTAAAATTTGTATAGAACCACAAATACCCCAAATGGCCAAATAATGTTGAAAAAGAAAACCAAAGCTTGAGGCATCACAATTCTGGACTTCATGCTCTATTACAAAGCTGTAATCATCAAGACGATATCATATCGGCCCAAAAAACAGACACATAAATCAATGGAACAGAATAGACAACCCAGAAATGAACCCTCAAATGTATGGCCGACTAATCTTCAACAAAGCAGGTAAGAGTATCCAATGGAAAAAAACAAAAACAAAAAAACTGTCTCTTCAGCAAATGGTGCTGGGACAACCAGACAGCGACATGAGGAAGAATGAAAACTGGACTACTTCCTTCCACCATACACAAAAATAAATTCAAAATGGATGGAAAACCTAAACATGAGACAGGAAACCATTAAAATCCCAGAGAACACAGGCAGCAACGTCGTTGACCTCAGCTGCAGTGATTTCTTACTAGACATGACCCCTCTTCCTTTTTAAAGGCCTGTACGTATTCAGTTTCTCACATATTCTTTAAACAGTTTTATAGACTTGCTACCTTCCTTATTTATTAATAAAATAATTTTGGACACATGGTCATTTTTTTTACTTCTATGACAGTTATGTTCACTTTTTAACTTTTAGAAAGTTATACTTTGACTCATCATTTGAATGCCTGAAAAACAACAACAAAAAATAACCGTAGGGCACCTCGGTGGCTCAACTGGTTAAGCATCCAACTCTTGATTTCGGCTTAGGTCATGATCTCATGGTCATGAGATCAAGCCCCACATCAGGTTCCATGCTGAGTGTGGAGCCTGCTTAAGATTCTTTCTCTCTCTCTCTCTCTATCTCTCCCTCCCTCCCTCTCCCTCTCCCTCTGTCTCTGTCTCAAAACAAAACAAAACAAAACAAAACAAAACAAAACAAAACAAAACAAAACAATGGCGAGGGGCAGGGAAACCCAGTACCTTAGCTACCAGCCAGAGTAGGTAATTCAAGACTAGCTTTTTCCAAAAGAGAGTATTTAAGATTCCAAGGCACTCGTAAAATCTCAGAATGCCATCTACAAGTTCTAGAATTTAAATGCAATAGTTCATGGCTGGATGGTATCTAATGTAAGGGGCTGAGCAGCTCCATCATTTCTATAATCATAAAAATGCATTTTTGATGAATTCTCAGTATTTAACAAATAATATCATTTAGCTGCCTCTGCTAGATAGGTTTGACTTTCAAATCATAATGACAGTATTTTATAACAATAGATACCTCTTATGTTTCTTTTTCTTTAGCAAACTTTCTGAAAGAATTTTAGTCTCACAAATATATCCCATGCATCAGTCCTGGCCATGGCAGAGTCAGACAGATAATAGTGGTAGGTAATAAACTGAAGAAGGTAATCATCTGAAGTAGGTAATACTGTGGAGCTGGTGGAAATTGTGTCACACATAAGTCAGCTCTGCTATGTATATTATTAGATCTTCCCATGGATGGTACCAGCCCCACACACACTCAGGAAGGATCTCAATCTCTGTCAAAACCAACTTTTGAAAAAACAAACAGACGTCATCTGAGGCCCATACTCATTTCAATCAGTATGTTGTAAGGGCTTCTGAGCATTTTTTAAGCCTTATGTAATGTGTTGAAATAAAATGTTTGCTTTCCCCATTTAAATACAGTTGGGAGTAACCAAATCATCGGTGGAAAGCTCGGGGAGGTCACAAAATGGCAAACCTGTCAGCCACTCCCGTCCCCACATACACTCAGCTGTGTACCCTACTTTTCATCTCCACCCCCAGCCCTACCTGCTCTTCCCTTTAAGGTGATGCTGAGATTTAAGCTGTGCTCTGTACCTAGCTCCATATTCATAAAAACTTAATTATTGTCCTTGCCACATTCAGCCGCTAAAAATATACGTACATGCTCTCGTCCCCAGAGGCCTCCAAATAATCATTCCCTAAACATTTTTGTTCCAAAATAAATCTTATGCATGATTAGATGGTTGTTGGATATCTTAGGTCCCTATGAAATGGGGTAGATTTTGAAATTGGGACTTCCCATGACTTTGTGCCTCCCACCTCCCTGTACCTGCCTTTAAACTAATTACTGTGGGGCCCCTGGGTGGCTCAGTTTAAGCATCCAACTTCGACTCAGGTCATGATCTCACGGTTCGTGAATTCGAGCCCCATATCAGGTTCTGTTGCTGACAGCTTAGAGCCTGGAGTCTACTTCAGATTCTGTGTCTCCCTCTCTCTCTGCCCCTCTCCCACTCTCACTCTCTTTGTCTCTCAAAAATAACTAAAATGTTAAAAAAAATTTTTAACTAATCCTTGTGGCTTTCCATATACGCCATTCAATAGTCACCATTTCATTTGGCCGTTAATGGGATAGGAGGATGGGCATGGAATGGATGCTTTGTTATTTTCTATTTTTCATGTCTTCTTTTTATACGAGATTCTTCCAATAAAATAATTTTAGGTAAGGGGAAATGTTTGGGAATGTAAAATTCTAAAGAACTGGTCGATGTGTAAAAGACATAGTAACTCTAAGCTCGTTGGACTAAATATCATAATTTTCATCTCCCTAATAATGAATTTCTTACTTTGTTTAACTTCATGCAATTTGGGAGCAACTTCCCTCTTCTTAATTTTAGGAATCAGGTATCCAGAAGTTTGAGTGTATAAGAATCTGCAGTTAATTTGGAGTTTGAAAATCATCTATTCCAAAGACTTATTATCAAACAAAAGTCATTACAGTCACAGTAGCATGGGTGTCTTGTAGTTTCTTTACTTCATTCAATAAGATAAAAAGTACACAAAATAACTGCGCTTTTATTTAATGGTTGTACAAACTCCAAACTTTAGAAGTGAATGTATGACTTAGTCATGAAAAATTCAATGTATGATAATCCAAACGAACAGAGAAATGATAGCACTATTGTTGAATTAAAAAATAAATAAAAAGAATGTACCATGTTATATTTAAATAATTTACTTTGTACACTTGAAATGTTCTTTGTTTTGCAGTGATCTAGCTCAAAGAAGGAGAGATTTATATATTGTTTTCTAATCTTAAGGATTATCTTTGAAATTGATTTCTCTGACAACATCTTTTCTAGAGCTCCTTTTGCTTATAAAAAATGATCTAACTTTGTATTTATTTCAGGCCCTTAATAAGGAGCAAATACCTTCATCTTCCCAATTAAGAAAAATACCTTTCCTTTTGGCAGGGAGTACTCACAATATGAAATGGCTTTTCATTGTCTTTTCTCATGGTATGACATCCCAAATATCCCAGAGAGAAATGCTAGCTATTTAAGCAATCTTGTCATATTTGAAAAATGAGCCCTTGCCTTAGTTACTCAAAGAAAGGGAAGGATTTGTCACCTACCAGTGCTCCTTTATCATAGTACTTCTGGATCATTCATCTTGTTGCTTGTCAAATGCTTTTTCAAATAGAGTCCTTGTAATTACCAAATGACAATTATGGTTTTAATTGAGTGTGGGGGGTGTTGAATGTCTGTTGCTATAAATGAGTTGAACTTTTCCTGATCCATATTAGTTATATTTCGTACAGGCAAAAAGTATGCATGTGAATTACGCACATTAAATGTGGTCAGAAGCAAGTTACCTTAATAGACGATAGTAATTTTTCTAGTTACTTATTTCGAATCAACCATGTATTGAGACCTATGCTCATGAAAAGAATAATGATCAACGAAAAACTAAAGTCTTAAATTAGCTTTTGATTAATGAACAATATCTCTGTCAGTGGATGATGGTTACAGGCCCATGAAAGAGCTGAAGCCTTGGAAACATCATGCAACGCTTAGCTCCACCAGCTGTTGGCTCTATGGTCTTAGGGATGTTATATACATAAGCGATATTTTCTGTCCCTTGTACCAAATCCCAGTAAGAGTCTCTGGCCAATTACAACCACATCATAATTATACAGATATCTGTGAGTGGGGTTCCCAAGAAGGGGTCCATAATGGTGTAGTCTGGGAAAATGCAGAATTTAATAGTTCAAAGGTCCTCACAAGTGAGTTAAAGGCCCCTGTGCTTGATTCTTCTACCTGAAAACAAAATAAAAAAACAAAAACAAAAAATATTTTAAAAAAATATAGTCCCTAAGGTTACCATCCTATGTCTCCTTCAAAACTGCTCATCTGAGCTCCAACTTAAAAGATCATAACTTTGGGGTGCCTGGGTGGCTCAGCTTCTGATTCTTGATTTTGGCTCAGGTCATGACCTCATGACTCCTGAGATGGAATCTCAAGTTGGGCTCTGGGCTGACACCATGGAGCTTGCTTGGGAGTCTCTCTCTCTCTCCCCCTCTCTCTCAGTCTCTCTCCTGTTCATGTGTGTCTTCTCTCTCTCTCTCAAAAATAAATAAACTTTGAATAAAAGATCATAATCTAAAGGAAGATCTTTCTTGACTCTCTGTCCTCTACCACCCAGCCCCTCACATGTACCCCCCACATCCTCCAACGCCATAGTGACTTGAATCATTCATTCTTAGTACTTATTACACCTGCAAAATATTTATGTGTGTGATTCTTTTATATATATCTGTTATTCTCCTCCACAAGACTGAACGCCATGCAGGGACATGGATCACACCTGTCCTTTTACTTGTTATCATATCTTAAATACCTAGCAAAGGACTGTGAATATTATAGAGACTTCAATAAATACTTTTTGAGTGAGAAAGCTACTAAATGAGTTAACGGATAAAAGTCAATGGCCTTTACTCCTACTTTGAGATGTAAAGATACTTAATGCTCAACAATACTCAACATTTGTAAGGCATAGCTCTGACCTTTTTTTTAATCCTACATGTTAACTTGTCTCCCTTTCCTGGTTTCTTAGTCTTCTGTCTCAAAAAAATGTAGTTATTTGCCAAAGGTCTGCCTTCCTTCATTCGTACCCAAAGCTTTATCTCCACCTGCTGATGACTTATGCATATGTATCTGCAGTTGGGCCTCTAAGCCCAAATTGACTTTCAGTTTCTCCATTTGTACTATGAAGCACTTAGACTGGGTTACCTCTCTGACCTCCTTCTCCTCCAAAACAACACCTCATATTCAACATGCCTAACATGGACTCCTTCCTGAAACTATTATCCTTTCATTTCCCTTTGCTCTCAATAGCAGTGCCATTCTCCATTCTGTGCTACACTGAATTTGAGGCTCTCCTTTTTTTTTTTTTTTTAATTTGAGTGTAGTTGGCACACAACGTTATATTAGTGTCAGGTCAACACAGTGACTCAACAAGTTTGTACATTATGCTCTGCTCACCACAAGGACAGCTACCATCTGTCCCAATACAATGCTATCACAATACCACTGACTGTAATCCTTATACCGTGTCTTTTATATCCATGACTTACTCGTTCCAAAGCTAGAATGTGGTGTTGAAAACACAGCCACAGTAAACTTCTGGCAAAATTACCTAGCAAAATAAATCCCATAACTATATGTATATATTTTTTAAGCTCTGAAATTCCCTGAATATAATACTAACGCATGTACCATGGACTTACACAGATTTCATCATTGTTTTCAAAGCTTACAAACTGAAGAAATAACTAGAAACATAGATACCTATTGTGGAAGTGCAACACTCTCTTTTCTTTTCCAGTATTGTTTTCAATGTAGTTCCTTGAACTTGACCATCTCTAGCATTGCTGTCTGGGCCCCAGAAAACTATCCCAGCATCCTAAAACTACTCAAATTGGAAAGTACAAAATTAAACTAAAATGTAAGCAAATTGCTATAACGTTACCTGTTGCTAATGTAAAAAAAGCAAATCCAAAATTAGAGAAGTGCCAATCCTTTTTAAAAGTTATTTCAAAACCCTATAGACAATTGTATGTATCAGTCCATGATGATACCATGGAAACTCAAGATTTGGTGGTTCTCTGGAAAATGTAGTTCTGCCTCCAAAAAAAATTAAAAATTGGTGTGCTAAAATTGGTGTGGTTTCAATATTACAATGATGCATTGTCAAATAGACCCAACCTAATATTACCTAATCATTTAATGTACCCTTGGTTGACTTACCCTTTGTCAGGCCAAGACTGCTTAAAGTTAGACTTACAGAAGATTAATAAGTTATAAGTGATTTTGGCTGCTAGAGATGCAAATCATTTCCATCTGACAGTAAAGTTAATAAAGGTTATAGTTTTATTGCTCTGCAGGACACTAACCAGTTTTGTATCTTATCTAGTAATCTTATTCTAGCATTATTTATTCTACTGACTATACACAATATGTCCAACAACTTTTCTTTTGAATGGGATTTACCACCCCCCTGGTTTCTTCATTAATAAATTAAATAACAATCTGAAGCATGTTTTTTACATATTTGAATGTGATCATATTATTAGCCTCTGAAACTTATACTTTAACATAAATACTACAAAAAGCTATCTAGAATTTGGGTGATTCCAGTGAGGCAAACAAGTCACACTGGGCCATTGGGTCCAACTGGTCAACCACTCCCTGCAACACAATCCTGCCTGTTTGGCTACTAAGGAAAATAATGATCAGAACCCTAAGAAGGTTCCTCTCAGCTGTTCCTGCTTTTGTGGGAACAGACTGTATTGTCTGTGTACCGAAATCACTTCCCTCTCCTAAATAGAGTTGTTAGTCGAAGTGTCAGTGAATTTTATATCACAACAGTAGAAACATGCATATTCCATCCAACAGACACACTGTTGAGGTGATTGGATGAAAAGGTATGACTGGAATGGCAGTAAGTGGGATGGTGCCTGGAATCCTCTACGACAGGGATTTGACTTCTGCAGAGACAAACGTGAGATTCTTCACTGGTTTTAAAGTTAATCTGTTATAGTGACATTTAGCTTTGTGAAAATACACATAGTCTTTGTCAACTAGTGAAAATAATTAGAACTACAGCAGTGATGCCATTAATGACGAACTGTAACCCACGCTTAGTGAATCAAAGAAAACTGGAAAAGGTTACACATTTGAGTAAACACAATTTTTTACAATAAATCTTTCTTTTGGCTTTTTTTGTTTGTTTTGTTTTCTTTTTCCACTTTATTCTTTGCAGCTTTGTTGATGTATAATTGACAAAATTGGAAGATATTTAAAGTGTGCATCATGGTAATTTGATATATGTATACATTGTGAATGGATTTATAGCAGCATCTACTTAATTAAGCCATCCATCACTTTATTTATTTATTTGCTTACTTATTTATTATTTTTGGTGAGAACATTTAAATGCTACTCTCAGCAAATTTAAATGATACAATATGGTTATCAACTCTAACCATCGTGATTTACATTAGATCCTCATCTATAGCATCCATTTTATACCTGAAAGTTTATACCCTTTACCAACCTCTCCCTATTTCCTCCACCCTTAGTAACCAGTTTTCTATGCCATTAGTAACCACTTTTCTGTGCAGTTTCTAAGAGTTCGATGTTTTTTTTTTCTTAGATTCCACAGATGCTATGCAGTATTTGTCTTTCTCTTTCTGGCTAACTTCATTTAGCAATATCCTCAAGATCCATTCATGTTATCACAAATGGTAGAATTTCTCTCTTTCTCGTGGTTGAATAATATTCTACTGTGTGTATGTACGTGTGTGTGCATGTGTGCATAACATTCTTTTTCCAAAAAAAATTTAATGTTTATTTTTGAGAGAGAAAGAGAGTGTCAGAGTGTGATCTGGGGAGGGGCAGAAAGAAGAGGGAGACACAGAATCCAAAGCAGGCTCCAGGCTCCTAGCTGTCAGCACAGAGCGGGACGCGGGGCTCCCACCCATGAACCGCGAGATCGTGACCCGAGCTGACATCAGGTGCTTAACCGACTGAGCCACTCAGGCTCCCCTATAACATATTCTTCATCCATTTATCCATTGATGGAGACTTAGGGTGTTTCCATGCCTTGACCATTACAAATAATGCTTCAATGAACATGAAGGTGCAGATCTATCTTTCAGATCCTGATTTCATGCCCTTTGAATAAATACCCAGAAGTAGAATTGCTGGATCACATGGT
Source organism: Panthera pardus (assembly GCF_024362965.1). Lineage (NCBI taxonomy): Eukaryota > Metazoa > Chordata > Mammalia > Carnivora > Felidae > Panthera > Panthera pardus. The sequence continues at coordinate 10,718,525 of NW_026526765.1, forward strand.
ACCTCTGTTTTCAATTAAGGAGCCCCCATGCTGTTTTCCACAGTGGCTGCACCAGTGTCCATTCCCACCAACAGTGCATAAATGTTCCCTTTTCTTCACATCCTCACCAATCTTTGTTGTCTCTTGTCTTCTGGATGACAACTATTCTAATAAGTGTGAGGTGATACTTCATTGTGGTTTTAATTTGCACTTCCCCGATGATTAAACATATTGAGCACATTTTCATGTATTTGCTGCTCATTTCCATGTCTTCTTTTTCTTTTAATTTTTTAATGCTTATTTATTTTTGAGATAGAGAGAGACAGAGTGAGAGCAGGGGATGAGCAGAGAGAGGGGGGGACCCAGAATCCGAAGCAGGCTCCAGGCTCTGAGCTGTCAGCACGAAGCCCAATGCAGAGCTTGAACTCACAAACCACAAGATCGTGACCTGAGCCAAAGTCAGACCTTTAACTGACTGAGCCACTCAGGGATCCTCCCATTGTTAATGTCTTTAAAAACATACCTATTCCGTTCCTCTGTCCGTTGTTTAATCAGATTGTTTTCTGCTACTGAGTTATAGGAGTTCTTCATATATTTCAGAAATTAACTCTTTTTTAATGTTTATTTTTGAGAAAGAGAGAGTAGGGGGGAGGGGCAGGGAGAGAGGAGAGAGAGAGAATTCCATGCAGGCTCTGAGTGGTCAGCACAGAGCTTGATGTGGGGCTCAGACTCATGAACCATGAGATCATGACCCGAGCCAAACTCAAGAGCCAGATGCTTAACTGGCTGAACCACCCAGGTGCCCTGATATTAACTCTTTACAGATATATGATTTTCAAATATGTTCTTCCATTTTGTAGTTTGCCTCTTCATTTTGTTGGTTTCCATTGCTGTGCAAGAAATTTTTTGGTTTGATGTAGTCCTACTTGTTTATTTTTGCTTTTAGCGTCAAATCCAAAAAACCATTGTCAGGACCAATGTTAAGAAGTTTGCCTCCTATGTTTTCTTCTAGGAGTTTTATGGCTTCAGGTCTTACATTCAAGTCTTAAATCCATTTTCAGTTGATGTTTACATATGGTGAAAGATGGGGTCTGGTTTCATTTTCTTACATGTGGTTGTCCTGTTTTCCCAACACCATTCATTGAAGAGATCATCCTTTCCCATATATAATATACATACATATATATAATTTTGATAAGTCTTTCAAAAATGTAAATTTTTTAAATAACAAATGTATTGTAGTCTTGTTTTCAAATTAACAATCTTCATAACCATTAAGGCAAACCATTTGCCATTACAAAGAAAACTTCTTGTTTTACTTGGTAAACAATCTTAGAAAAAAAATCAACTTTATGGTAAGATATCCAATAAGTAGATATTTACATTTAACTTAAATTTTATAAGAAAAAATGTTGGATAACTATTATATCTATTATATATATAAAATGACTAACTCAAGACTTGACTTCTCAAAATTCCTGTGCTAATAATCTCCTGTTTCTTCAAGATTATTTATTAATTAAGCTAGCTGGAAATGACAGACTGCTTCCAGTGATTTTCTATACAAGGCAAAATTAGAGTGTAGGCATATAATTTTCTAATTCTTAGCCAATTGTTAAAAAAATCTGTTTTCCAGAAAATAGCACACACATTTTGTATATGTGTGAAAATGTTACTATCCACAACACAGCAAGAGTTACAACCATAGAAATCTACACTGATTTATGAGATAAAGCATCCTACATCACACAGAGCTACTATGCTTTTCAAAGGAAACTCATTTTCTTCTATATCCCTGTATGTAACTATTTAGCAAGCAGAGCAGAAAATAGTATATTTTCTATAAATGCTTAAACTTTCCATTTTCATCCTATTAACCATATATCAAATATGAACAAAATACCAAAGTTACACATACATTTTTTACACGTGTAAGTAGAAAAACATTTGGAGACAACTCATATAAAGATAACCACACCTGTTCTCTCTGTACCAAAATCTCCCAGCATGAAATTCCATGTTCTGATTCTTCTATTCCTTTTTTAACCCTGCCTATTTCTTTCATGTATAACGCCTCTACCAAGTTCAAAGAATGCAGATCAGTCATCCAGGGAAATAGGAGGGAATGAGAATCAAGTCCAAGGGCACTGAAGAATTTACTGGGATAGCAGGTTGAACAAGGAAGAGAGAACTATACTGATCAGTTCTTAGCAAAAGTTTATGGAAATGAGAAAACATGTTAGTTAGCAGGCATTGTCAAATTTCACTTATAGAGACTTACTTAATTTGCTATTTATAGTCAAGCAAAGACTAAGAGAAAATATATCTTTGCATTATACATGGGAAAATAGACTCAACTAGCAAAAGGATAGAGTGAACAAGACTGGAGACATTTCAAGAAGCAAATCTCTTTCAAGCACCTCAATAGAATCTACCTTTTAACTAAATATTCTGAACCAGTAAAAAAAAAAAAAAAAGCATGCCAGTGACCAGCCATGCTTACCTGGTGCTTTGACGTGTAAATCATGATTCAACCACCATCATTCATTCATTAAAGCAAGACTTCAACAAAGCAATGATCTGTTGCTATGTAATCTTAACTTACCTAAATACCATGGAATTGAATTTAAAAACTTTGAAATCTAGGGGCTCCTGGGTGGCTAACTTGGTTAAGCGTCTGACTTTGGCTCAGGTCATGATCTCATAGCTCATGGGTTCGAGCCCCATGTCGGGCTCTGTGCTGACAGCTCAGAGCCTGGAGCCAGCTTTAGATTCTGTGTCTCCCTCTCCCTCTCTGGCCCTCCCCTGGTTGTGCGCTCTCTCTCTCTCTCTCTCTCTCTCTCTCTTTCTCTCTCAAAAATAAACAAACATTAAAAAAATGGTTTTAAAAACTTTGAAACCTAAATGCAAAATCCATTTAATAGAGGTCCTAATGACAAGTTAAATTTTTTTTAGCTTTTTATTTTTACTTTTTATTTATTTTTTTGAAAGAGAGGGAGAGAGTGCACACATAAGCAGGGGAGGGGCAGAGGGTGAGGGAGAGAGAGAATCCCAAGCAGGCTCCATGGCCAGCAATAAGCCCATTGTGGGGCTCAATCTCATGACCGAGATCATGACCTGAGCCGAAATCAAGAGTCAGATGCTTAACTGACTTAGCCACCCAGGTACCCTGACAGCATAAATATTTTATGAAACGTTTTTAAAAAACACTTTTTAATGTCACCTAAATAATACATCTAATTATAAAAACATTAAAAACAATTAGAAGTATTGCCAAAAAAAAAGTAAAAATTCATTGAAACTACCCAATCCTGTAGTTCTGGGGACAAATCCTGATAAGTCCTGGCATGAATTTGTGTATATTCATCATTCATTCCATTAATGTAATGCTTATACATTTTACAGTAGAAATATTAGTAGATTTGATTACGGTGTGTGTTGAAGTATTAAGTAATCAGATATTGCCTTTCTAAAATCTAAAAGCTACAGAATTTGGGAGTGTCTGGGTGGCTCGGTCGGCTAAGCATCTGACTCTTGAATTTGGTTCAATTCATGATCTCACAGTTTGTGAGTTCAAGCCCCTCACTGGGTTCTATACTGACAGTGCAGAACCTCATGAGATTCTTTGTCTCCCTCTCTCTCTTTCCCTCCCCTGGTCTCTCTCTCTCTCTCAAAATAAATAAATAAACATTTTTAAAAATAATAAAAAAATAAAATAAAACCTACAGAAATTTTAAACACATCTCATCCCAGTGACTTCAGGCAAGAATTCATGAAATGATATATGATCAGATATATAATTCTGTATAATTGAGATATTATTATACCTGATTTTTTTACATTATTATTCTCCTGGAGTACTTACAATAGTCTTAGCTAAATGTAGAAGGTCTTTATCTAACACAGAAAAACTGTTAAATTTTACCATTATTAAAATATTTCCCTCTCCAGAATATATTTATATCTAGTCATTGGAAGTATTTTTGTCATTAACATACAATGGACAAAGGGGGAAAACAAGATGAGAAAATTCATCTGTTAGAAAAGTATTTTAAACCCTGTACCTGGGTGAATATGGACCCTGAATAAACTGTGAAAATCTTGTAGCGACCTAGTCATTCTTCAGATTCAAGTCTAAAATTTCATAAAACACTTGGTTATCATTTTTTGCCAAAAAGTGGCATGGGGGAAAGAAGGCCAAATTTGCAATAATGATGGCAGAAAGAGGTCTGGCAGTGTAACCATCAGATAATAATTACAAAACTTGAACAATACAATACTTTCACAAAACAGTGAAAGCAATAGAAAACAGGCAAAGTGAGGAGAAACTTGAAGAGAGTTTATACCTGAAAGATACCTATTTCACTAAGAATTGTGGGCTGATGGCTTTTTAGCCTCAGAGCAATTCCTCAATTCACCCAGCTGTGACGACAGAAAACTGCAGTCTTATACTTTGAAATAGTCAATGATAAAACTCGGGGCATCAGAGCAGATGACTAGAATATTAAAGGAACAAATCCTAGAGACAAGATAACCTTGGAAGATCTGAGGTCAAAAATCTGGGTAAAATGCCCTTGGCTACCCTACCCCCACCCTCTTCCTGGCTGAATGTCAAATTATGCATATGCACAGTAAACCCAGAGAGCCCAGCAGTAAAGCAAATAGAAAGTGGAGGTTGGTCAATTCTAAAAGACAGACTCACTCCTGGTTACATTTGCATGTTTTCTCCAGGACCCAGCTCAGTGTCTGGCACATAGTTCCTGGACAACTAACGATTGTCGTTACCAATGTATCTAGAGAACAATTCTCCAGTAAGCACATTAGAGACTTGCGTCCCAACAAAGCTGTAAATAACAAGGCAAAAGTAAATACAGGCAATAATAAGCTATCTAAGAAACAAATAACATGTACTTGCACACAACATAACAACCAAATACAGTAGATACAATTTATTTGGATCCACAATATGAATACAAAGCATTGCTTTTTCCATGCCCTTTTTATGCACACTCTTGACTTGTTACAGGGACTGGATCAATTGTTCTCCAGAATATTTCATACTGTGGATTTGTTTGTTCCCTCACAGTATATATTTACTTGTTCCTTAGTTTCCATATTTTCTATAAATGGAAAATGAGTTCTAAAATCTTGGTTAGATTATAGTACAACCATTTTTTAGCACTGACAGCCACCTAGGCACCCCTAGATTTCAGGAGTTGTTATATAATTCATATTACATCCTACTAAGAGGAATATAACGTCTAGCTATCCTACTAAAATTAAGGTAAATTGGTAGTTTCAGGTGGGGAAAGCCTGACCCTGTACTTGTCAAATTCCCTATAACATTTCACCAAGTGGTTTATCTATCCATGTGCGAGGCTAAAGCCAAGGCAGTGATTTTCTCATTTGAGTATTCCTTTCAGATTTATTAGATGAAATTGTTCTGTAAAGAAGTACTTTTACTAGTCAATTAGATTATTTAGTCAATTTTACACACAGTTCTTACAGAAAAGTCGAGCAAATGCTTAATTCCTTCTACATAATTGCCAAATTCCTAAGAGTTGGTTTCCTTGCCAAATCCGTATCCTGCCAGTTTCACTTGTTACTTCTGTTTTTCTGTGCCTGTAACGCTTATACTAGTCTATCATCCTTATCCCATCTTTTAGTTCTACAAATACATTCTATGGTCATCTCCAGACCATGCCAGTCTCTGCAGTTGTTTTGTGATTGGCTGAAACTCCTTGCAGTAGGCCTTGTGGCGGTCCCACCTGAACTTCCCTGAGTTCTTTATTGCTTTCCTGTGGTTCTTTACCTGAAGTTTTAACTTTGACTTGATATGAAATCTTTGGTTCACCTTTCCTTCCTTGGCATATTTTACAAAACTGTTGCTCCATTAGGTCCTAGCATAATTTTTTTGCTTTTGATATTTTATTTCTTATAAATTATTTGAATTTTTTTTTGCCAAAAGAGCCAAAGTTTTTTTTCAGTCTATAAAGTTCAATATTTTTCAGTGTTGACCAATCTGGGACAATATTATAAATTATGAGATGTGTCTCGTCAATATGTAGTTGTTTTGTGTCAGTAAATTTTGGTCTAGTTGTTGCATAGAAATAGACAAATGGAATATGTATGTTTTTTACCTGGAAGAGGATACTCTTCACAAGAGAGCTAAACTAAAAGCACAGATTTTTCACCTTTAAATTAGCATTTGCAGGAAATGTAATAGCTCTAGGGCAGTCTTTCATTCCAGCAAAATGTCCTCAAAAAAAAAAAAATCAATGACTGTAGAGAAGTGCTTCTCAACCTTGATACTAGACATTTTGGGAGGAATACTTGTTGGTGCAAGGTGGGCTATCCTGTGCATTGTCGATGTTTATCACAATCTTTGATGTCTACCAATTAGATGCCCATAGCATCTCCCGATTTGTGAAAACTAAACAGGTCTCTAAATATTGCCAAGTGTCTTCTCCTCCATGAGAATCACTGGCATCAGGGAATCAGGGATGTGGCTTTAAGACACTTTGTTAATATCTCAGAAAGATGTGAAGCGGTACCTCACATACCACCTCAGTGAAAGAAAACAACATCTAAGAATCTTAAGGCTATTTCTTAGTCCTTCTGGGGTAGACGATACTGCTTCCAAGACTCATAAGGGTATTGTCCAACAGCAGCTTCACAAAGACCTCAACATAGAAGACATATCTCACATATTCACTGGTCTAGCTTTGGTCCGACAGAGTGGATTATAAATAGGTATATTTCTACATATGTAGTGTTTACAGAAATTGCACCAACTTGGACAGAAAGTGATGAAAATTTAATAAAATTAAAAGCAAAAAAAAAAAAAAGAAAAAAAGGCCTTTGGATTTACAAATTTCTTCATGTAGCAAGCAGGCTGAGAAAACTACTCAGTTTCAAATGTCATAATGGACGGAATATGTAAACAATAGCCACAGATGTACAGGGCAGAACCAAGAGGCCAGAGAACAAGAGTCAAGAACCACAGAAAATCTTGACCAAGGAGAAAGATCGAGCCCCAATAAAGTGAATGGTAACTTGTCCAGCTGGATTTCAGTGACTTCTGCATGTCCTGGTTCCTCCCCCTTTCTCAAGAGTTTCTCTACCAATTAACTTTTATCTGTCCCATCATTGCACGTAGGGTATGTAGGTGTGGCCGGGCCAGGTAAGGTCAAAGAACTTGTGTCTTTGGTCCACTGGTCTTCAGATTGAGAGGTGCTGAATCCATAGCACCTAATCTGTAGGATGAGATCCTTGACCTCAAATCTGAGCTAATGCCATAATGTGATGAGACTTGGTGGGGTGGGGGGGGGGAGGATCTTGGGAAGGAGGGAGGGTATTTTGCATTCAGAAGGAATGTAAATAATTTGTGGCCATAAAAATATTACAGTGGTTTTAAAACATGGCTACAAATTCCTTACAACTGCTTCCATCCAGAGGTAGGGTCTATGCCACCTCTCCTTTACTATGGGAGGGTGCCAACTAGCAGAGTATAGAAGAGTAATGCTATGTGACATCTGAGATGAGGTTGTAATAGACCATGAAGTTTCTGCCTGATTTTCTGGGACACTCTCTCATACAGTCCTGAACCACCACACTGGAAAGGCTATGTGTAGGTTTTCCATCAAAAGTTGTAGCTAAGGCAAACTTTCAGCCATCCCTGGCAAGAATGAAGCCATTTGGACCCTCCATACCAGCCCGTAGACTAACTGAATACTACTGAGTGGATTTTGCTGATACCTCACGATACACAAAACTCAGCAGTACTCAAAGTTGTGACTCATAAAATCATGGCATATAATTAAGTGGTCGGTGTCTGGTGCCACTAAGCTTTGAGGCCAATATGGTTTGTTTAGCAATCATAATCAGAGCACCGTGAAGTCCTGTCACCGATTTGTGCTGAAGATGTTCTTTGTAGAATTTTAAATTTTGATATATAGTCCTTGGTTGTTCTGCTTGTTTTTCTAGAGGAGTTTTGAGAAAATATCAAAAGTATGCTGCTGTTATTTTCCTACAATAACCTAAATCCTTCATTTTCATTAAAAATTATCAATGCCTTTGGTAGAATAAAGTGGGCATACCATTCAAATTTGCTGATGATCCAACGCTGGATAAAAAGAGCTAATGTACCACAGAATCTAACACAGAGAGAATCTTGTGCAACAAAATGATGGGATTAGTCTAATGCAATGAAACTTAAAAGATGGAAAAAATTTAAAGTCATTAGTAGGCCAATGGTAACTCAAATGGTAACCTCAAATGGTAATTTTGAAAACACCTTTTTAAACGGTGTTAGAATGGTGTTATAGAAGCTATATCTCACTGGAAATTAAATCTAAGTATCCTGTAAACTTTTTTTATATTAATAATGAGTACTTATTCATTTATTGAATATATTGAATGCTTTATAATAATAGGATATATGTGTCAGTTGCCATATTAAGTGATTTATATAGCATTTCCTATATAAACAATCTTCTTGAAAAGTAGACATTAGTAGCTCTATTTAACATGAAGCTAATGCTCAGGAGAGTAGAGGCACTTGCTTATAGCTGAGCATCAAGTAAATATCTGAGCCAGTAAAGATCCTCCAGACTCCAAAGAACAGACACAGCCCACACTTTCTAGAAATTCACAGTGTTTTCTAGGGACAGATAATAAAACCAACAATTACAATGTATTGTGATGAATGCTGCAGTAGACTCTGAAGTTTAAGCTGTGGGAGCATAAATGATCACACCAAAGTCTGCAACTGTCAGAAAATACTCTCAGTGGAGGTGATACTTGACCAAGTCTAGAGATACAAAGAAGCTACAAGGCAGGCAGAGAGAGGCAAGCAGGGCACAGAAGCTCTAGGCCAGGAACTGCAATGTGCAAAGCCATCGAGTCCTGAAAAAGTTTCACTAAGGGAAGTTTTAGTAAAAAGCTCCTGAAACAGATTTTGAGTGTGTGTGTGGGGGGGGGGGGGGGGGCAGGGTGCAAGAGACGAGGAGGCAGTAGATGAATCTAGAGAAATAAGTCAGAAGCTAGCTTACAAAAGGCCTTGAATGCTGAAAGAAAAAGTTTGAATTTTCTCCAAAAGCTATGGAGAGATGAGAAGGATTGTCAACAGTGGCCAGAGATGACGAGATGAGTATGTGAGTGCCAGCCTTCCCAGAAGGAAAACTCACCTCAGTCTCAAGCCAACTTCTGAATGAATCCCCGTGGCCAGGGAAATGGGCTTGTCAACTGACACTTCCTGGAGACAGAGCTGTAAGAACCGACTGCTTCCCAGAAGTAGGCTCTTGGGAGAAACAGGTCAAGAGGGACTGGTTGTTGAAAAGGCAACCCATCCCAGCATTCAAACAGATCTTCAGAGGACTGGATTCTGGGTTTTCACTTTAATCTTTTAGATGCCTTCAGATAACAAGAAGATTAACAATCCTCCCTTGTTAAAGCTATCTGAACATTCTTTTGCCCTAGCATATAAATGGGCCATCACAGTTCCTCAGTAAGACATGTTGCTACTAATAAAGACTATCAAAAGAGAAATGCTAAACTCATCATTTTAATTTGGAAGAAAATATAGAAGCCAGTAGTTACATGCACACATATCCTTATTTATATGTGTACATAGTCTAATAGATGTGGAATGCTCATTAAATAAAGAATATTAATAAACATATCCAACGCGTTTCAAGGAAATTAAAAACACAGAGGCTAAGGATACAAAGTGTACTAAATGATTAATGTATGTTTTGTTAACCTACAATTATATTAAGGAAAAAGCCAATTGAATTAGAAATGTCATTTATTAAGCTTGTTTGGAATAAGTCCCCTTGACACTGAGCAAAAACATTAAAGTTTCGCCAGAGAAAATAAACAAAAAAGCCCAATACTTCTGATAGGTTTTATTGTTGGCTGCAGGACACAGCAATCCCATAGGTGGTCTACAAATTTTCCTTCGCTGGGGAACTAAATTGAATGTGGGAAGTTCTTTTTATATAACAAAAGAGAGAAGAGAGCCTGAGGAACAGTGTTAATCAAGGATAATCTAACAGAAAAGATGGAGGGGACACAGATAAAGCCTTCAACAAGATAAGGTGTTGAAGGATCTTTGGCACAAGAACTGTATGAGACTGGGACAGTCTGGCCAGAAATGTTTTCCCTTGCAGAACTCTCCTCAAAAGGTGAAAGGATTGCTTGCAGCACACAAACACACAAATACTGTCAACTCCTCTGACAATCAAAATATGACTCTTATCTTCTCCAAAGGAAAGAAATTTATCTTCCAGTTTAATTCTGGCCAGATTCAATTGTTTCTTAGTGTTTAAAGAAAGAATTAGTCCAAAACAGATAGGCAAAGAACAAAAAAAAAGGGGGGGGGGGCAAAGCAAGAAACAGACTCTTAACTATGGAGAACAGACTGATTGTTACCAGAGGGGAGGGGATGGGACGTGAGTGAAATAGTAGATGGGGATGAAGGAGGGCACTCGTGATGAGCACCGGGTGTTGTATGAAGACGTTGAATCACAAAATTGTACACCTGAAACTAACATTATACCATATGAATGAAATGGTACCACTAAATGAAATTTAAATAAATACTTAAAAAAAGAAGTCATCAAAGGTATGGATAAAATGTATGGAAAAAGTAGTAATGGATTTCTTTTTTTTTTTAAGAATTTTTTAACGTTTACTTATTTTTGAGAGAAACAGAGAGAGTGCAAGCAGGGGAGGGGCAGAGAGAGATGGAGACACAGAATCCAAAGCAGGCTCTAGGCTCTGAGCTGTCAGCACAGAGCCTGACGTGGGGCTTGAACTCATGAACCATGAGAGCATGACCTGAGCCAAAGTCGGATGCTCAACCCACTGAGCCACCCGGGCGCCCCAGTAGTGACTGATTTCTAATGACATCATACAGACTCACAACTCAGATTGCATTCATAAAGAAGCTATCAATCCATCAACATTAGAATAGGCCTTAGAGAAATGCAACATGCAACATGGACAGAAAAAAAAAAAAAGTGAATTTCAAATCTAAATGATCTGAAGGAAGTCCCAAATTTGCCTCGCAGTAGCTGTGTGATCCTGGTTGTGTCACGTCATTTCACTAACTCAGGTTCCTTTACGTTATAAATTTGTTGTATTAATGAGCTAACATTTTGTAGGACCTCTTGTCTTATCAATATGATTTTGGTGGGGAGGATTAGGAGCTGTGGTATAAACATGTATTGTTTCTGTATTTCCTCCCACAGGTTGGCAAGTCTCGGTTTTCTTTTCTAAACGAAAAGAAAAACAAATTGCTTGCAATGTTGCTGTGACGGTCGGGTGGACGGCGTGTGCCCAAGGTGTTTGAAGTGCCATCCAGAGTGTTACGTGAAGTTCTACTCCGGTTCATCTCGGCAAAGAAGAGATTAACGTTCTATATGGATCAACAATTGTGCTTTTGACAAGTTTCATAATTTCAATACAGAATCAAAGCTATTCAGGCTCCCTCGGATTCTATACAGTGACATTGTTATTTCAGGCTGAGTAAGATCAATGTTGTGACAAATAAGAGTCCCCATTTGAAAGACTAGAAAAGAGAGCTGGATTATAGCCTGAAGCCTCTTCTTCCACATATGCATTTAAATAGTGACAGAGTCTCTCTCTCTCTCTGTCAAAAATAAATAAACATTAAAAAATTAAAAAAAAAAAGGGGGCGCCTGGGTGGCTCAGTCGTTGAGCATCTGACTTCTGCTCAGGTCATGATCTCTCCATCTGTGAGTTCGAGCCCCGCATCAGGCTCTGTGCTGACAGCTCAGACCGTGGAGCCTGCTTCCAATTCTGTGTCTCCCTCTCTCTCTCTGCCCCTCCCCCGCTCACGCTCGTCTCTCTCTCTCTGTCAAAAATAAATAAACATTAAAACATTTTTTTTTAAATAATGATGGAACACTCAGTGAGCTGATGGGCGATTCGTTGCCATTACTTGTAAGTGGATAAGTACCTCTATACTAAGGGTACTGGTTAAATACTGGAAAAAAAAAAGGGTGCTGCCTTAAGAAGCAATTAAACCTTTTAGTTAAATGTTGTCGGAAAGAACAACTTGGCATCAATTACTTCAGCTATATTTTCATCCTTCAGGGTTTAAAAGGGCAATGTTATATCATTCTGCAATGACTGCATTTATTGTGATTAATTCATGGTAATGTCAGGAAAATTGTACTAAGTTCTGCTGAAAATGAGCAATCTTTAAGAACATTCTAAGATTTATTTTCATGAAGGCTCTTGCTTGCTAACATTTGCTTTTGAATTTTTAATGCCAAAAACCAATGTTTCAAGTGCAGTATGACCCAGAAACATGTATCCATCACGTGTTTTAAAAGAGATTAAAACTTATTTTTTTATTCATAGAAATATAGATCTTATTTGCTGGTAATCTTTGGATCTACTTCCTTATAAAAGTAAAATGGTGTTACTTTCAGGCAAGAACATTGTTCAGGCTCCTCATATGCAGAATTCTGTCATTTGCAAATCTGACAACCAAAGCCTGTGGTGATATCCCACTTTAACAACTCACGTGCTTGTAAAAACTCAAATTATTATCTTCGCTCTGGGACTTAACTTTTCTTGACACATGTATAAAGAAATACAGTAAAGGACATAATAACTATTCATCCCTCTATATTCTCTAAGTTTTATTGCTGTTCTAAAATATAAGAAATAGATCATATTTCTTCTGTGGGTCTAATATTGCTCTTTTGTGCAATCACAAAATAAACCTTCAAGCACTGTTTGTCATGTCAAAATCCCCTCCCTGTGGGGTCCACCAGAAACTTCTTAATACACCAACATAAGAACAACACTAACATTTCCAGAGCCCTAGTACCCAAGTCTGTGGGAGACAGATCTTTCTACAATGCAAACCAAGAAGACAAAGGTGTTAGTCCATCCACAGCACAACGAAAAGAAGAAAAAGTTAAACTCAAGAAAATAAACACAAGCTTTGAGACCATGTGTAGATCAAAGAAATCAGAGCGGAGCGGAGTTAGCCTGCAAACAGGACCAGACTGGGGATAAAATGAGGAGGGTACAGGTGAGCTAAGAAACAAAGCAGTTCTGTTTGTTCCCAGCTCCTATCACAGTCCCTGGTACCTGATAAGGACTCAATAACTATTTGAGGGGTGAATGAAGGAATGAATGCAAATGAGCGGAACTTCAACTGGCTGAAAGAGTGATGGTTATTGCCAACCAGTATGTATTCACCTGGTCGGGTCTTATAAACACAAACTTGGAAGAAATAAAAGTAACAACACCAAGTTATCAGTTGCTGCCTTTGGAATTATTCCTCCTCGTGAGTTTCCTTGTGTCAAAATACCCCATTTTTCAGCCTCTGCCTGTTGGCATTTGCCTGGTTTTAGATTCTCTTGTAGGCTTCGTCAGCCAGTGTACTGGCTAAAGCTGCTAAGTTCTTGATCCAGCATGTTTGGCCTTCGTTTGTAACCTGGATAATCAACGTCCTATTGCATGTACGTGGCCCCAAAATATGGCAACTACTTCCTTTCTGAGATATCCTGACTCTGCTCTCTTCCTGACTTTTAACTGAGCGTCTCTTCCTTTATCTTTACTGTTCCAGCCTTTTCAACGTTGATGCAATATCCAGAAGTTTCTCCCATTGTGGATCCCGATGTATAACCAAGCACTTCCACGTCACTTTCGAAAGTACAGAAAGGCTAGCCATTTTTAGCACCTTGATTCTTCTTACCACTGAGCCCTTGTGTTCCCCTGATACTAGAAAAGGCAAATCCCCTCTGCATCGCAGCTGCTGTCCAGAAATCCACCTGCTGTACTTCCAAGGAACACCTGTCGGCTATTTGGGGATGTTTCTGTTTCCGGGTCCGTGGTATGCTGCCTATGGTTTTACCTTCCTCCCACAAACGTGGCAACGCCATGCAGGTCTTGAAACTGAGGATAATTTGTCCCTACTCACTCGTATCTTTGCGGTTCATAGGAATACTTTATATAGAAGATAATACTTTGCAAAGGGGGCTGCAACAATACCTATACGCTTACATTACAATACAGCCTTGAGACAATACAATACAATACAGCCTCAAGACAATTGTCTTGAGACAATACAAGACCATTCCCGCTGAGAGGTGAGGTCTGTGTCCTCTCTTCTTGAAAATGGACTGGCTTTTTTTAAATGAATTTTTACACAGAATATGACAGAAATGTCACTAGTGTCTTCCGAAGCCGGATCATGAAAGACGGGATAGTCTCCATCTTGCTTAATGAAGTACTCTTGGAGACTTTAGCTATAATGTAAGCAAATTGACTTCCCAAAGGATATGTTCTGAGGAAGAGCTGATTTGAAGAGAGTCTATGAGAAGCTCCTGGCACCACATGAAGAGAGCGAATCGCCTGGCCAATCTTCAGCTTCGCCAGCACCCCATTGTTCCAGCCACCATGTGACTGCAAGCTCTTGAGAGACCTAGAACTGGAACTACCTAGCTGAGCTGGTTCCAAATTAATGGTCTACAAATATCAGAAGACATAATAAGGTATTGTTGTTTTCTTAAGCCTCTAAGCTCTGGGGCAATTTGTTTCACGGCAGTAAATAACTGAAACACCTTGTCACCTAGATTTGGTGTAAATATTGGCCATGGGCTTCGAGATTTGCTATTGAATTGCTCTATCTGGATTTATGTGGAGACTTGGAAAGGTTGTAACACTGTGATACCATTATGACCATCTTCCAAGAATCCCTAGCAGGAAATTTTTAAGAAGTTGCTAAAATGACACTCATGTCCAGCCAGATTACATAACTGGCTTCATATACTGGTTCCAATATATAACTCTCAATTTTTGGAGGCAGCCTTATATCTGGGCTTTCCTATTGGTTTATATGGCCCAATCTGACTCAGATGCTCCATGAAGGGAGTGAAATTGAACAGCTCAGCAGTAGAGAAGATTCTACACACTTCCTTGCAGTGCTTCTGCAAATTTACCTGCTGAGAATTTGATTGGTACTTGGCATCATTTCTGTGGGCAGTTACTGGCCTCTTCTTGTCAAGTTTCATCCCATTGTTTTGTAACTGATGGATATCCCAAGTGAATTAATGAGGGGAAAATTCATAAGTAATAACATAAACATTCTCTCCTATGTACATATTTAGAATGGAGTGCTTCCTATTTAATTAAAGTAATTCCACCATTTATAAGTCAAATGGCTATCATAGTAAATGACCTTCTTTGTGCAGAATGTTTCTAGGTCCAAAAAAAGGGAACATTGACAATAATTAGGAAAAACTGTCATAGCTTGTCATTCGACCAGGTGTGATCATTGGATATTTTTTTCTCTAAATATTCACTTCCCTCCTTTTCTCACCAAGGGCAGAGAATACTTTATCACATTACAGATGTTCAGTCCAACCCTGTGACAATTTTGGCCAATGGAATGTCACTAGACATGGCACGGACAGAGAGCTTGCAGATTTCGGGGTGCCTCTTCCATTCTGGTGAAGCACTCTAAGATGAGTTTGCAGCAAGTAATTATTGCCCCTGACAGCTGGACCCCAGGACAAACACCTATGTAGCAGGGCTGACTCAAGCTGCTGCCTGGATCCATGCCCAGCCAACCCACATCTCGAAGCAGAGCCACCCATCCTGGATAAGCTAAACATCAGTTCCTCTACAGAGCTGTCTGCATAAAAATAAATGTCTGAGGAAGCCACTGAATGTTTGAACAATTTGTGATTCAATGTTGTCGTGGCAGCATTTGACCAAAATACCAGGTATAGTCAAAGCATAGTTAATTGGATGGAAACCAAAGGGCCACCAATGATGGCCCAGAAGCCAAATCCATCCTGCAGCCAGTTTTTATGAATAAAAGTTTTATTTATGTATTGTCTATGCTTGCTTTAGGGCCTCAACGGCAGAGCACAGTGATTGTGACAGACACGGTACAATCCACAAAACTTAAAATATTTACTGTCTAGCTCTTTGCTGGAAACATTGCTCAAGTGTAACCAAATATAAAAGGATCGTTCACACACAGAGCGATTAAAACTAAGCTCGTCTATTCAGATAGCACAGGTGTTGGAAGGGAAACAGCAGTAGGAGTGCAAGAGAAGCTTAACCAAGGCAAAGCAGAGCTCTGATAGATTTACCTTTGACCATAGTTCTTCACTCCTCCCTGTATCTACCTTCTTTGCTTTCTGACTTTGCAGCTTTTCCCACTAAAGGTAGAGAAAATATTTCTCTGCCCCTTGACTTTGGCTATGTGACTTGCTTTTGCCAGTACAATGAAGACCAAGTGACTGGTACCAGAAGTGCCAGTTCTGATTCTAGACCATAAGACCCTGTGTCTTTCTGCTTGCTCTTTTGTTCAACCATTAGTATGCCCAGCTAGCCTACTGGTCTCAGGCAGAGGATAAGAGACACATATAGCAAAACTGCCCCAGCTAAGGTACCCAAGCTAAGCCTGACTTCCCCCCCAGTTTCATCACACATATGTGTGAGTCAAATATTTAGATAGGGCTGCATGCCACTGAGCTTTTATGGTGGTTTGTTATACAGCATCAGTGGGGCCACAGTCAACTGACTATACTAGGCAAAATTTAAGATGGCTGCCAAGATCTCTTACACCCAGCTGTTCATGATCTGCATAATTCCAGAATGTAAATATGATGAATATCACTTCCACAGTTAGGTTATATTATATGGTACAGTTGACTTTTTAAAAGGGAGATTATGTGAGTAGGACTAACCTAACATCTGGATCTCAACATCAGAGAATGGCAAAAGTCAGACATCTGGGGCACAGGAAAGTTTTGATGTTTTCTTGCTGGTTGGAAGGTGGAGGGAGCCAGGTGGCAAGGAATGCAAGCACTCTCCATACTCTGAAAGTGATCTCCTGGCCAATGGCCAACAAGAAAATGGGGACCTTAATCTTAGAACCACAAGGCACTGGATTCTGCCAACAACCTGAATGAGCTTAGAAGCAAATTTTTCACCGGAGCCTTAGGACCAGAACTCAGTCAAGATTACTCCTTGATTTCAGCCTTACGATAATTCTGAGCAGAGAATCCAACCACACCCTACCAAACTGCTTACCTACAAAACAGTTAGCTGATAATGGACAATTGTTCCAAACCACTAAGTGTATAGCAATTTGATATACAACAATAGAAAGTCAATATTCTGACATGATCTCTTTGTACCCATTTTCATCATGTGTACAATGGGGATTCAAACTCTCTCTGCCTCACAGGATTGTCCTAAGGATTAATAACATAATGTACATAATTTTATCACAGTGCCAAGCCCATAGTAAACACCCAACTGTTTTTAGCATCCTTGATCGCACCATTAGTAGTTTGTAATCCAATACAACCATTAGTGTTAACCAGACTAATAGACAATGAAGCAATGATAAACTCTACAAAGCACAAAATTCCAATAAATATTTGATGAACAAATTAATTAGTGCATCTGGGAACTGGGAAGTGGTTTGAGCCTACAAGAGGCAATATGTTCTACCTCTGGGAAGGAAAGGGGATAAAGCATCTAAAATCTACCCTTTGATTATGTGAAATGAGAATATTATTTGTTGATGTAGTTAGACTCCATACTCTCAGCAATTATAATTACAAATTTCAGCGTAACTATATCTATCATATCATATATCCAAATTAATGTTCATTAATGTTTATTCAATAGTAAGAGGGTTGATTACAATGGGAAAATTTTATTTCCAAGATTATGTTTATTAGACAGTGTTATGGGCTAAATTTACCCAAATATATGTTGCAGTCCTAATTCCCAAGGACCTCAGAATGTGATTGTATTTGGAGACAAGGTTTTTTTAAAGTGGTCATTAGATAAAAATGAGGTCATTAGCCTAAGTCCTAATCCAATCTAACTGGTGTCCTTAAAAGAAGAGATTAAGACACAAGTGCACACAGAAGGAAGACCATGAATGACACAGGGGGAAGACCGCCAACTACACGCCAAAGAGAAGGACCTCAGAAGAAGTCAACTCAGCTGACCACCTTGATCTCACACTATTCACCTCCAGAAGTGTAAAGAAATAAATTTATGTTAAGCTGCCTGTTTAAGCCACCTGGGCCATGATTCTCTGTTACAGCAGCCCTAGCAAACTATTTAGACCAGAATACAGATTGAACTTAAGAGGGTATTAGTCTTTTGGGAGGGATTTTTTTACCTGAAAAAATAAAGGACAACTTTCTATTCTATTAGTACTGTCTTAATGAACCTTGCCAAGAAGCTTCCTCTAGAATGTTGAAGTCTCTCATATTTCGACTTGAATATGGCTGAATGGCAAAACTCTCCCAGTGGAAATGTTCAATCTCATGTTTAGAGCCATACAACAACCCCCTGCTGAATATGGCCTAACATAAGACTTCTCAGACCACGTCAAATATACTGAACAATGCCTTGCTCATTTAAATATCTGCATGCATATATTACAGTGAATGTTAAAAATGGAGCATATACTTATGTATTAAAGTAATGGTTTTCATAATTTTTCACATAATAGCCTTAAAAAAAATCTGTTCTCCGATTATGTGTGGTATGATTAGCACATAACATTTGAGATCAGTTTATTTTGCATTTCTCTACTGAACTA
The DNA here is from genome assembly GCF_024362965.1 of Panthera pardus. Taxonomy (NCBI): domain Eukaryota; kingdom Metazoa; phylum Chordata; class Mammalia; order Carnivora; family Felidae; genus Panthera; species Panthera pardus. The sequence continues at coordinate 10,737,138 of NW_026526765.1, forward strand.
CATTTGCCATCTGCTGGCTTACTAAAAAATTATCAAGGCTTTCAACCAGCTTGCACTGTGCTTTAGACTTGCCATTACTTTGAAACACTGATAATACAAATATTCGATTATGAATTCCATTGAATAAATCATCGTGCGGGGCCCAGTCATTTGCTAGGTTTGAGATATTTCATCAAATTTCTTGATAACTGGAAATCTACAACTCGTATCCACCTCAATCAGATTCTTTGCCACCTGAGTCGGTGTACTTATTGATACGAGAGGACACATGTCAGACTTGAAGAAAACTCCTCCATTTAAGTGTCTCAACAGCAGTGAAGCACATAGGGAAGGTAAGGAAGCTGGAGCCCAAGAAATGGTGGGACGCAGTGAAAAACTGAGACAAGAATAAAGGTATGTTCAATGACAACATACACATATCTTTGTTCTTCTGTGCCTTGAGCTCCATGTCTCCAAAATTGGAGATATAAAGATGTTGGATCGGGGTCTCATCCAGTCAAATGTTGGAGGACTTGAGCATTCAAAGAATGGGACGGTGTCAAAATGGAAAATGCATTTACTCTCTGGTCGTAACCCAATACCTTGATTTTCTATCATAGCATACTCACTAAACCCATGCCCTTTGGGACCAGGCAGGCCTGTGTTTAAATTCAGACTCTGTCACACTGTTATTGACTGGTTTTGAACCAGTCACCAGTATCACTCAGTCCCAATTCCCTCATATAGAAAATAGGGATGATAATTGTCCATGTTTCATAGTAATTTTTTTTGAGAACTAAATAATCCACTTCAGTCTTTATAAATATAATGTGTGCAATAATATTAAGTACTTTTTCGCATTGCTTTCATTATACCTCCTCTTAATAATATTTATATGAGGGATGACACTCAGAAGTAGGTCCTCTTTAGGTACCATTTTTATAAGAGATTTTATTTACCATTGGTTTCAGCTTACTGGTTTGAAAGACGCTGATTTCACCCAGTTCATATCTCCTCAAAAACAATTATCGTAGGACTTATAAAAATGGAAAGTATTAGTAGAAAATAAACTCATTCTATGGACTTCAATATATATAATGATCTATCCATCTAATGCAATTAACTTGAGCATAGAGAGACGTAGACAGACACCTGTACACACAACGCATGGTCGCAGGAACTACAGCTAATGAGCACATGATAGTGCAGAGTGGCTCCACAATTAACAGTTCCTGCAAATCACTTTATTAGAAGGTCCTTGTTCATGAGAGGCGAGGGTAAACTCTCTGTCCTTCTGATGTTGACTACTGTGTCATTCTCTTATTTGTTACTGCATCCAACACTAAAATATGCATGTAGGTCGCCCGACTTAATGCAGAATGAGTCACTTCACAAATGAGAAATTGCACACTAACTGCACAGTATCCAGAGTCCCCTAGGCTTATATTGCACACGCTTCACCAGATTCACTTCTAAGACTACAGCTGGTTCTCTACTTTTTCTTTCATATGAAAGATGGCTGTCATTCTCCACCAACATGCATTCATGCTGTGGATTGCTTGTCAACAGAATCCACTATAAAAACGCCTAGAAAAATTATCTACCACGTCTTTCTTGTTGCATTTAGACAGGAAAAAAGATAACCTTGAACCCAGGAAATAGTAGAACATTACTTATATAACCTTTGTTCTATGGTATTCCATCTCTTTCAGAGTCTCCCTGTCTCCCTAGCTGCAGAAACTTGGTTTCAAGATTATCCATTGATTGCCAGGGCAAGGATTTCACTCCTTACCTTTCCTGTGGCCACACATCAATTATTCCATGCCTGTGTATGTAGATCTCTTGGTCATGCCTGTTTTACTCCAAATAAAATTTTTGCTCTAAAACTCTATGAGATGGCATTTTCCATTTAGTACCTTCAAAGAATTGAGCAATGATGGGCAAGCTGTCTTGCCCTACTATGACAAAACTAAAACACTGATAATCTATACCTGTGCTTTCAATCTGACCCAACCTGAACTCAGCTACCTAAAATTGTCTGAATTCTTGTTCAAATTACAGTAAATGACGCTTCTTGCTTCCCTTCAATATATAGTCACCTGGACCTCTGGAAGGTACCCACTCATTCATACTGAATTGTATTAGAGAACACTTGTCAATGGCTCCAATTAAGGTGCATTAACCAAAAAGCGGGAACTTTAGATAAAGATACCTAGAGGCCAGTTGGAAAAGTATCCTGAGTTCCTTTATTTTCTGCTCAAAACCTTCTGTGCAAGTTCATATACCATCACGCTGATTTTCCCCTTGTATTAGTTTTCCATTGCTGCTGTAAACAAATTGCCACGAACTTTGTGATTCAAAATAACACATATTTATTTTCCTATAGCTCAGGAGATCATAAGTCTGAAATGGGTCTTATTTGGCTAAAATCAAGTTTCTGGCAGGGTGCACCCTTACTGGAAGTTCTAGAGGGAATCTGTTTCCTTGCCGTTGTATCTCCTAAGGGCTGCCACTTTCCTTGGCTTGACCTCTTCCTCAGTTTTCAAAGCCAGTAAGATTGAGTTCAGTCCCTCCCAAGCCTCTGGGACTCTGGTTCTTTTCTGTCTCTCTCTTCCCCATTTAAGAAACTTTGTGATTACATTCAGATTCATCCAAATAATCCAGGATAATCTCCCTATTTTAAGGTCAGTTGATTAGCAACCTTAATTCCCCATTGCCTGGTAACCTAACATATTCATAGATTCTAGGGATTAGGACATAACATCTTTGGGAGGCCATTATTCTGCCTACCATATCCCTTTATGTGCATAAATATTTTAAAATTTAAGTAGTTCTGACACCCTAGTTCTCGGGAGAAATAGGTGCAAAGAGTCTTATCTACATGAACTGTTGCAAAAAAACAGTTCAGGGAGGTATGGCTCTTTTTGTAATTGCCTTTGAATAGAAATGATCTGTGGACATGAAGTCAACTCATAATTCACTTCCATTCAACAAGCTGTTCTCTATAGCAATTTGAAGCATCTACTTATCATAAATTTTTCAAAATGTTTTCTCAAAGGAACTTTGCAACATTTTAATAATTACAAAGTTCTATTAATTGAGATAATGTGAAATTTATTTTTCTTAAGGAATTAACAATAAGTTTTCATGTGAGTTGCTTGAGTGCAATAGCTTATCAAAACGTATTTCTATCTTTCTTTCAAGAAAATATTTTAAAACACTTCACTGAATGTTTTCAGAAAGACAGTCTATAAGATAGAGTTTGAGTGAGAGTCTCCCAACATACCAATCTTTTAAATTGGCACACATTATGTATAAAACCTGAGGTTTTTATACATTTTAGACTGAGGTTTCTAAAAAGAAGAGTAAGGTATACAACATATTAAAATCTATACTTACTAGGAAACTTTAATCTTAACAATAAAAAAATTGCAAATTATATTAAAATACTAAGAATCAGAAGTCTAAATCAAACCAGAAGCACATGAAATTCAAATGTGATATTAATAATCACTCTTTGTGCATATGCATAAGGTGTTGTCCCTGAAGCTTCATGGTTTGAAGAGGAATTGAGAAGATTCGAAATTAAACAAACACTTGCTTATTCACCAACTTCCAGCCTGAAGGAGTACAGCTGGCTAATGAATTTGTGCTCAGTAGTTTGACACTTGTCAATATTCCAAAAGTAAAATTAGTAGTCTTGCTCTCATTATGATCATATAATTCTATATGATCTATAGATATAATCTGACACAAACACTGTTATCTATTGGATTATTTTCCATGTTAAAGTAAAACCTACAGAAGGATAGGTGTATATCTAGAAAAAAGTGCTATTTTCCAAGCCATAATATATGATATATGAAGCGATAGGAGCCTTCTCACTTCTTCCTCAACACCTACTTCATTCATGCTTCATATTTGCCCAAAAGAAATACACGTCTGAGCTAAGTATTATACTCCAGGGAGTATCCTTTTTTAAGGGAGATATTGTTGAGATGGCATGATGCAGTCACAAGACAAATGATAACGATGATAATGATAGCAATAATAATTAAAATTTACTGAGTAGTGGTGTACCTGGGTGGCTCAGTCAGTTAAGCTTCTGAATTCAGCTCAGGTCTTGATATCGTGGTTCAAGAATTCAAGTCCCTCATTGGGTCATCAGGCTCTGTGCTGACAGCTCAGAGCTTGGAACCTGCTTCAGATTCTGTGTTTCCCTCTCTTTCTGCTGGTCTCCTGCTCACGTTTTCTCTCTCTCCCTCTCTCTCTCTCAAAAATAAATAAATAAACATTACAAAAATTTAAAATTTACTGAGTGCTTATCACATAGCTGGAATTATGTTAACAAACAAAACATAAGCATGTTTTTTTCATTTTCCCTATAAGAAGTTTCATTCAGGCTCTTGGTCACAAACAACAGAAATCAGTCTGACTAGTTTAACTAGGAAACCAACGTTCACAGAAACATTCTAAAAAGAACATAACTAAAGTACTGGGCACAGTTTTTAAAAAAAAAAACATTTTTAAAGTATTAATGAGCTAGTTGGAAGCAATGATAACATCAAAGGTAATTGATTATCAAGAGTCAATGTTGATGATGAGATTTATGGTGATCTCTACTACACAGATTGCTTCTGAAGGGACACAAGGAAAGAACAGGAGAGAAGTAAGGAGAAAGGAAGGAAGGAGGGAAGGAGGAAAAAGGTATAAGGATTAGAGAAGAAGCATAACACTTGATATACGTGTGTACATAGAAAATCGAAATTACTATAAAATTAATTTGTCTACAAATTATTAGAAAAAGTAAGGTTTTAATGAAGATCTATAAAATGACATTTCACCATCACAACAAATGGTGCTGTGAAAATGGGTATCCACATGGAAAAGAATAAAGTTGGATCTTTACTTCATGCCATATTCAAAAATTAACTCAAAATGGATAAAAAGACCTAGACTTGAGATCTAAAACTATAAAACCCTTAAAAGAAAACATTGGGGAAAAAGTCTTCATAATTTTAAATTTGCAACAATTTCAAGGTATGACACCAAAAACACAGGCAAAAAAGAAAACATAGATAAAGTGGACTATATCAAAATTTAAGGCTTCTGTACATCAAAGTACACAAACAACAGAATGAAAAAACAACCTACAGAATTAGAGAAAATATTTGCAAATCATGTATCTGATAAGGGGTTAAAATCCAGAATATATAAACAACCCCTACAATTCAACAATGAAAAGCAACCTGATAAAAATGAGCAAAAGACTTAAACAGACATTCTTAAAAGGATACACAAATGGTCAGTAAACATTTTAGCAAATATATTTAAAGTCATTAATCATTAGGGAAATGCAAATCAAAACTATAATGAGACATGACTTCACATCTACTAGGATATGTTTTGCCATATATATATATAGATAGATAGATAGATAGATAGATAAATAGATACATAGATAGTGAGGGTACAGAGAGATTGGAGTCACTGTGCCTTGCTGGTGGAAATATAAAATGGTGTATTTTCTGTGGAAAACAGTTCGGTGGTTCATCAACAAGTTGAATATAAAATTACCATGTGATCCAGAATTGTCCACTCCTAGGTATATATCCAAAAGAATTGAAAGCAGAGACTAGAACAGGTATTTGTATACCAATGTTAATAGCAACATTATCCATTGCAGTCAAAAGGTGCAGCAACCAAAGTGTCCATCAATAGATGAATGGATAAACAAAATGTGGATAAATTATATGTTATGTGGATAACATATGAATTTTATTCAGCAGTAACAAGGAATGAAATTTTGATATATACTACAAAATGGATGTACTTTGAAAACATTACAGTAAGTGAAATTAGACACAAAATGACAAATATCCTATGTTTCCATTTATATACTCATGCAAGGTACCAAGAATAGGCAAATTTGTAGAGACATAAAGTAGGATAAAATTACCAGGGGCCGTGGCGCCAGAGGGGGCGGGGTTAGGAGGTTATTGTTTAATGGGTGCACAATTTATGTCAGGGATAGTGAAAAAGTTTTGGGTTTAGATGGGGGTGATAATTATATAACGTTGTGAATGTACATAATGTTACTGCATTGTACATTTATTTACAAGTGGCTAGAATGGTAAATACTATGTTATGTATAGTTTACAAAAATAAAAAGTGACATTCTACCCCAACAAAGAACTATTAGAAAATTAAATTAAAACACCATTTTACTAGCAACCAGAAAATAACATATTTGTAATTAAATTAACAAACTGTATGCATGAACATTTTGTAGGCAGTTATAAGATATTGAAAGCCATTAACAAAAAATAATATATATATCCATAGATGGGGAAATCCACTTATTATAAACATACTAATTCTCCCCAAATTATTTATAGACTCAATGCAATTCCAATCATAATCACACAAGTGCTTTTCATAGAACTTGGTAAGCTAATTCTAAATCTATTTGGAAGAGCAAGGCTCCAACAGTAGTCAACACACTCCTGAAAAAGAAGAATAATGACAAATAACTTTCACCGATATTAAGAATTGATAAAACAATCTATTGTTACTAAAACAATGTAGGATTGGCACAGGAAAATGCAAGCATATCAGTGGAACAGAATGAAAAGCTCGGAACTGGAATGCCTGGTTATCTATAAAGCATAAAAATTAAATGATATCTCTAGCTGATGCTACACACACACACACACACACACACACACACACACACACACACACACTACAGATGGATCATGGACTTCTAAATGTGTAAGAAAAACCTTTAATAAAGGAAAATATAGATAAATAACTTCATGATTCTGAGTAAGGAAAGATTTATTTTAAAAAATACATTTTTAACAGTTAACTCATAAAGGAAAAGCTTGATATTTATGACTACATTAAAATTAAGATTTCTGTTCATCCTTAGACACCATAAATGGAGCAATAGATAACCTACAAATGGGAACATTTTCAAAGACAAAGGCAGAAGACTGATTTCCAGAATATATTAAGAACTTGTCCAAATCTATCAAAGACAAACTTCCCAAAAGAAAAGTGGGTGAAAATATGAACAGGAAATTCACCAGAAAACACCACCACCACCACCAACAACAACAAATGACTAAAAGACATATAAGAAGATGCACATTTCCAGTAATATTAACAGAAGGGAAATTTGAAATCATCACAATATGGTATTGCACATCTACTGTGCTGGCAAAAATCTTAAAAGTCTGAAAATAGCAAATGTTGGCAAGATGTAGAGAAATAGGAACTTTCATAAAATAGTTTGTCATAATTTAGTAAATTTGAACATGAATGTCTTGTATGAACCAGAACACTTTATTCTTACATGTATTGTATACAGGAAATATTGCATAGATCCTCAGGAGTTGTGTTTTATAAGACTATCTACACCAACATTGCCTATAATAGTAAAAACTACAAGCAAGTGAAGAGAAAACTAAATGTGGCTTAGTTAACAATGAAATGCTAACAAGCAGTGGGTATCAACTTTAGCTACACATTGGAAATGGGAGAGAGGTTTTTAAAAATACCAACAACTAAGCCTACCCTGGAGATAAGGCTCTCATTGCTTTTGGTAGAATCCAGGCACTGATAGCTTTGAAAAGCTCCTCTCTGCCTCAAATTGTGTATTAACCACCTGCGGTACAACATTGGAAATGAAATGAAACTACACGCAAGGTCATGAACAAGTTCAAAAAACATAATTGAAAACTGAAAATCACTGAAGAATATGTAGAAAGACTTCATTTATGTAAAGTTCAAAAGAAGACAGAAAAACCACACGATACATTGTTTAGGGATTTGTTCATATGTGGTAAAACTACAAGGGCAGAACGATAATATAAATTTCAAACAGTACTTACATCTGAGGAGGAGGAAGATAATGCAAGTGGCAAAGGATATAAGAGGATTTAAATGTATTCTTAATCCCTACTTTTTAAAAAAATAATTATTTATTTATTTTGAGAGGGGAGAAGGGCAGAAAGAGAGGGAGAGAGAAAATCCCAAGCAGGCTCCACACTCTCAGCTCGTAGAACCCGACACAGGGTTGGAACCCACAAACTATGAGATCATGGCCTGAGCCCAAATCAAGAGTTGGACACTTAACCAACGGACACACTCAGGTGCCCCTTAATAGTGGTAATATAGGTGTGTGTGTGTGAATGTTCATTATCCATTAAATTATATGTTTATAGATACTCTTTAGGGCATATAATATAAAACAAATGCTTTGGGTTTTTTTAAGGTTAAATAAAAACATAATGGAAACTCAAAGAATCGGTAGAAACTCTGAAGTCCTGGTTTGAAAACTGGAAGTCTGTTGTGCTGAGAACACACTGTGATTGGACACCAGATGTGGCTCTGGCCCTCGCCACCAATATGAGACCCCACTGACAGTGATATTTTGTATCTTTCTCTGTATGTTAAAAACAGAAACAAAAACAAACAAAAGAGAAAACAGTAAAATTCATTGGATGTGCTGATACACTGGCTGCCAGTGCTGGAAAACAAATATTGAGGCTGGAAAACAAATATTTTTTGCTTCCGTGATGGGAAATGGGCCCTGCCAAAATATAGTAAATAACCCCTACGCAAGGCAACCCCAGTGCGTGGGTAGGAGCATCGAGACCTAGTGCCTAAGTAACTTGTCCACAGAAGCCAGCTAATGAATGCCAGAATTCAAGTTATTTACCCTGGCAGGTGCCACACTCCCTCCCTTATGGCTCTGTGTTTTATGAGGGCAGGATCATTTGTTAAACATAAGGGAGGGTAGGACCCTAAGAATAAAGGGTTTTGGTTTCCTTTGTCTTCAAAGGGGAATCATCTTTTTTATGAAGGCAGAGACCTGCTACTTTAAGGAGCAATTTCTCTCTGTTGTCACATTTCTTTTTCTTTTTTTTTTTTTTAGTGTTTTTATTTATTTTTGAGAGAGAAAGAGACACATACACACAGAGTGCGAGTGAGGAAGGGACAGAGAGAGAAGACACAGAATTTAAAGCCGGCTCCAGGCTCTGAGCTATCAGCATAGAGCCCGACGCGGGACTGCAACCCATGAACCATGAGATCATGATCTGAGCCACCCAGGAGCTTCTCTGCCATCACATTTCAATCTCTTCCATCTCAGACACTGTTGGGTCGCCAACCGGCCACATACATGGAGGACAAGGAGAGACGAAGGAAAGAGGCAGGCCACTCCAGAGCGCTAAGCGGGAGTTCTGACAAGCAAGGGAACATACTTACAATCCTTATCTCAGGAGGTCACAAGAGGAGTGGATCTCATCACCTGCAGGTCAGAATCTTTATACAGAGGCTTTCACTGAGTTCAGTCACCTGTGCCATCCAGATGGTCTCAGGAACAAATTGCTCTCTCAATCCTGCGTCCTGCTCTCAATCCTGCTCTCTCAATCTCCTGCATCCTGGGAAACAGCTCCCAACGTGGGAATGGTGAGCAGGGTGAACATTGCAAGGACAGGGGAGAGGGTGAAAAGCCTCTGATTGCCTGGGTCCAGCGTATGGGTCAACCAGAGGTAATGTCTTCTCAATGACATCCTCCAACACACACACACACACACACACACACACACACACACACACACACACACACTCTCTCTTTTTTTTTAATGTTTTTATTTTTTGGTTCATTGCTTGTTGAGTTTGTTTTTTCTGCCACCCTTAGAGACACTGCCTTTGGGATATTATTATATGAAAACATTGGATTCTTATTTACAGTTCTTTTTTACATGTTGACATTTGAAATTTTAGTAATTATAGAAAAAAGAATCATTTGGGTGATGCGTTACACAATGTGCTGTGTATACAGGCACACATGTGTGCATGTGTATGCTATTGGCACATATTATCACACAAAAAATGATTAACAGTAGCTTCTGGACCAGTATCCCTTTGGGGATGGTAGTGATGTTTCCCTGGGAGCATCGTGAGGCTGTAGAAACTGGGTTTTCCTCAACATGAGCGTGTGCCCGGGAGCTGGCCCCAGCACAGCACATGCAGAGGTGCCTACCCTTAAGTGACAGACTGGCAGCAACCACAGCCTCCGCAAGCTCTTCACTGAGTACTGTGTTGAGAAGCCAGAGCCTTGCGTGGAAACTAGTTGCTAATGGACCATGAAACTCAAACTATACTCCACACAAAGTCATAAAACCAAGACTGTTATTCTGTGAAAAGGGTCCCAAATCATGACACCTGCATCATCAAGGCAGACCGTGTATCATGAGATGTCCATGTTTATCCCCAGAAAGGAGAACTTGGCCAATGTCATCAGAACTAACTATGCAGCTTTTTGTTCCATTATATATAAACAAAGGTGATAAAGGGTATGTCATTCAATTATGGAGTGGGAATGGCATTGCACATCACATGAGCAAAGCCTCTTAAAGTGGATTTATTACATTTAATTAGACACAGAAATAATAAATGGGCCTTTTTGATGAGTGTAAATTCACCAACGTCTTTCCACTTAGACTCTGCAATAACTAATCTCTTTAGGTCATATAAATGACACCAGCTAAAACCAAATCTCATTCTTATTTATGACAATCTCAGAAAGAAAAACTGCACAATATTAAAGTTATACAAACAGGTGAATAAATCCCGTTTGAAGCTAAAATCATTGGAAATATTTTCAAAATGAAGGAGAAAATCAATATTTTAAAAACATTTTCAAAAAATATAATGTATCAACCAGTTAAAACAAGTATACTTATTTTAGTTTTTAATAAATTAAGTTTTACTGATAAGTTAAAATTCTAGGGAGGTAATTTTATTTTATTTACTTATTTTTTTTCAATATATGAAGTTTATTGTCAAGTTGGTTTCCATACAACACCCAGTGCTCATCCCAAAAGGTGCCCTCCTCAATACCCATCACCCACCCTTAGGGGGGTAATTTTATATAGACATATACACATGTAGCAAACTGAAATATACACATAGCTCTATGTAAGACTGTGACATGTTGAGAGGATTCTAGAAGACTTCATTTGAGTTAAACTATATCTTTAGTTAAAATAATATGCTTTCTGTAAGTTACAAAAAATTATTGTAACAAAATATCAGATCACATTCACACTCTTCGTTCTATTTCCCCACTCCTCAGTGTATAAATGTGTAGATCTCGTTAAATTTAAATTTTACATAAAAACCTAAACCTGGTGAGTCTCTATCCTTTTGAAGATACAGGCTTATGCATCTTCCTCATGAATATGTCTGATTTTCACTGATTTGGTGAAGAGACAATAGAAAACCCTGTGCCTACATGTGTGTTTATTATCAGAGCCTTCAAGGTGTATGGCTGAGAGAAGTCACAGAACAGACATGGAAAATAGTTACACTGATTTGTTGGGGTGAACATTCTAACTGTGCTGCCATAGTTAATATGCTTCTCGGATTCCTTTTTTGACCCTTACAAAGTGAAGATGTTGCCACCTGCTAAATATAAGCGTTTGCTCAAAACCCTCAGCCAGCTTTGCCGAAAGCAGAGTCAGCAAAGATTTAGGCCAATGTCTTGTCCATCTGTTTCCAAAAATGTTTGTCAGGTAAATACTAGGTGAGTGAGTCTAGGTGAGGATGAGTGGATGAAGTTCAGCTACCTTATTCCTTCTTAGAAGAAAAGAGCTGACTGTAATATATAATTTTGAAAAGGCACAGTTACTAAGAGCAAGTCGCTTTTAGATTCTTGGGAAATATATGCTGGAAGAGGAAGCAATTACAGAAGGGTGAGGTAAGATGACAAAGGGGGTAAAAAAGGCATTGTGAGAACAGGAAGTGTGAGGGCATTTGAGAGGTAGACAAGAAATCCGGTCATGCAACCCTAGGCTGAGGTGCTGCTTCCTACATGTATGTTCTTTTTTTCTAATGTTTATTTTTGAGAGTGAGAGAGAGTACAGCAAGAGAAGGGCAGGGGTGGGAGGGTGGGAAGAGGATTCGAAGCAGACTCTGCTGGCAGCAGAGAGCCCGACATGGGGCTGGAACTCACAAACTGCAAGATCATGATCTGAGCCAAAGTCAGACACTTAACCAACAGAGCCACCCAGGTGCCCCTCTACCCATGTGTTCTAATCAGCAGTGAGGTCTGTAATAAGCATGTGTTACCAACATGAGTGATGGTTGTGAAAAACCGACATGGTTACATTTAAAGCAGTCTTCAATGACTCCCTATAATCTCTTTGATAGAAAGTGCACTTGGTTACATTCTCTTAAAGAGAAGAAAAAACAGATCTACTGAGAATGGCCAATAGGGGCTTCTTCCTTGGAAATGCATCTCTCATGCTCACTCCACAGAGAAAAACATTGAGAAGTACTATTCTGGAGGACATACGCCCTGACTGAGGCTCCCAGGAACTACTTACATTTTCTGTCACATAACCTTACACAGTTGAAGTCACGTAGAACTCTACATACATTAACTAGCCATCGCAGCCTCTGCACACATATATGCTGCATCCAGATAATATATGAATGTCCAAATAATCCACCCAAATGTATTTTGCATGTCAGTGTTGCATCTGGGGTGGGGAAGGGGCTATGTGGAGACAGGGTGAAGGTGTCTAAGGAGACAGAAGTGTGGGAAGAGTAAAATGCAGAAGACCTGAAGGTGTTCCAGTCAGGCTTGATGGCTTGAAAGGAATGAACAAAAAGTCCTGTGAACCTGTTAGTGTAAGGCTGGATCAGGGCCCCATGATACCCTGTGAAGGCCCCATGATACTCTAAGAAGGTTAAAGCAAAACTGAACATGCCTCTCTGCAGAACTTGCAGAGGTGGGACGGATACAGGCAATAGGAAAAGAAAAGATCAAAAGTCTCCCCATCTAGAGATTTCATATCCTTGGGGAGGCAAATCCCCATTGCAGTCACATGGAGAATGCGACTCTGTGAATCTTTAGAAATAATCTTTGTGAAAGCTTGTGAAAATAGAGTGGGGGATTATAGGTAGAGTGATTTTTCAGGAAAAGGGGAGTGACAGCTGGGAAAGAATGCAGGGTGCAATTGACAAAAGGTGAGGGAGGCAAAGAAAAGATGCGTGCCAGGCAATGGGAATCTCAAGACTCTCTGGCTCATTGTCTCCTGGAGTTGTTAATGACTTGGTAGGTTACCTGGGCTTGACATATCCATTGTAAAGGAGACAACTGAAGAGAGCCATAATTCATCAAAATAAATTATAACTGAATGGTACAATTTAAGGCACGGTGGCACTTGGGGTGGCACTTAAATACTTGGGATGTATTTAAGCATACAGAATCCATCCTGTTCCAAAGTCCCAGGCAGACAATTATACTTTCTTTCACCTTCCTTTCCTCCAACCAGTTTTGATTTTTGTTCTCATTACAGATCCACTTTCTTTCTATTCTTTCTGATCCTTCTCTTCCTTATCTCTTCTATCACTCAATCTCTCTATCAAGAGATTGTAAGCGTCAGCAGCTGTTTTCTTAGACCCATTTTTTACATCAGATTTTGGAGATGGCAGAGAGAAGACCCAACAGCACCAGACTGACTCACTGCTTAGTCCTGAGGTAGTTTATTTGGACATCGGCCACCTTGGGCATCATCAAGAGATCGCTGGGGAAAATTTTTCTTATTTATTCCAAGAGAAATGGCATTCTGTCATGGATCATGATAGAAAGCTCCACTCCTCTAGCAGAAAAAGTTTGTCAAAAGATAAAGGAGTCAGATTGCTGAATCAGAAAGAATTCTTGGATGTAAATATGAGAATTCCCTCTTGTTAGTTGAAGCAGAAATAAACTTACTAAGCAATAGAGATAGCTCACAGACTTTCCAGGAGGGTCAAGAACCGTACTTGGAAACTGTACAGCTAGCTTAAGACCCAAGTCACACCGTCAGGGGCCACAGTAGAGCCCAGTTGCCCCCATCAAAGATGCCAGTTCTTGAGGGGCGCCTGGGTGGCTGGGTCGATTAAGTGTCTGACTTCGGCTCAGGTCACGATCTCACTGATCTCACAGTCTGTGAGTTCGATCCCCACATCAGGCTTTGTGCTGACGGCTCAGAGCCTGGAGCCTGCTTCAGATTCTGTGTCTCCCTCTCTCTCTGCCCTTCCCCCACTCACGCTTTCTTTCTTTCTCTCAAAAAAAAAAAAAAAAAAAAAAAGATGCCAGCTCTTGAGCTGGTACCAGTGATGCTGGCTGAGGAATTCCTCTGCCAGGATCCATCTAATTGCTGCTTTGTAAAGATAGATGTCGCCACCACATGGGTTCCTCCTTCAGCTCGCTCTCTTCTAAAATGAAATTTGGGCAGATGCGTCTGAATGATGGAGTCAAGGTCATGTGTTAAACGCCAGATGCAAAGAAAGTGAGGAAATGGGTTCCTAGTTCCTACCCTGAGGCCATAGAACTCCTAAGGTGGAAAAGTCTCACAAAGCAAAACATTCACGTGGTGCTAAGTATATCTAAAAATGTATGCTAAATGTCCATTACTGTAAGAGAGGTTTAAATAAATACCTCAAGGCCTTTTAGATGCCAAGAAAAAAATATCAGAATGTGTATCAAATATCTGTACTCATCACTGCTTTCTAGTTGGTGTCACTGACAATGACATATGCGTGCATTTGACAAAGTGCAAATGGATTCCAGCATCAAGTGACAACCAAAGTGGTCATGTCAGACCTCCAGCTTGTGTTTTAAGCTGCAAATAGGCTTAGAGAGCCTCCGAGTGAGCCATTTCATTTGATATGTGCCTGGAGAGTGAATGAATTGGCAAAGATGACCCAAATAATCAGTTGCAGAGGCAGAACTGGAATGATGTAATTATGCATGCTCGACATGACCTCCGTGTTTGCTTTTCTCTAGAATCACGTGCTGGCGGAGTCAGTCTGTTGAATTCAATTTCCATTTTTCATCAGCTTTATAATCCTCCAGTTCCCTGTTGTTTGGATGAAGCGCCCGTGCAAAAACCATGCAAACCAACTTTTAGCTCTACCGTGTGTCCCTCGTACGACCGGTTCTTTCTCTAACCATGTCTGATGTGTGCTGGGCCCCAGATTGTCCCCACGCTTCTATACTTTAGACTTTTGTCTTAAGCTGTTTCTTTGCCTCGAATATCCTTCCAGATGTTCTGACCGAATTGATCTAATAGTTCTTAGAAGGTAAATCGAATGTAAACTTAAAACTATTCAGACACACCAGACTCAAGCATTTACTAAACGTGTGTGCTTATGTGTATTACGATGTATCTTTATTATTCATTCACACATATACCTCCTGGAACAATGTGCCAGTGGCATTGCCTTTTTTGTCTCTGAATCCATAGTATTTAAAATATTGCTTTATTCATAGGGCCCCATTAAATGTTTGATTCGTGAATGATGTTATCCTTCAGTCCATCTTCTATGTCAAACACCCTCATAACAAGATTCTGGGTAAATAAATACATAAATTTAAAATATCTTGTGAGTGTGATTTTGGTAAACATGTTATACTTACTAAATCTTATATGTCAAGAATTGTTAGGCCAGATTTTACTATACCTAATTTTCAGGGGTATCATAACTTGGGACTCACTTTTAATCGTTGCCAATAGCATTGGCCGAGAAATTAAAACATAGCTTACTATGTAAATTTCAGTTCTGTCAAGGCTATCTTTCAATTCATTCTTTGAATAAAACTAGTACATATCCAAAAATCTTATAATGTGAATCCAAATAAGCATTTTAAAACTAAGGTTTTGTATCCATTACTATGAATGAGTGAAATGCATGAGTTAGTGAAGCAAGGCTTGGATAAAATCTTAATTGGAGAATTTACAGAACCAACTTCTATATTCCAGTTTGATTCAATAGCCATATTATAAAATAAAAGAGATTGAATTTTCCAGGACCAAATTAAGATTACAAAGAAAATGATTTATAGGTTCCCAGTGTAGGACCTTCAAAGTGTGGTTAAATAATAAATATTTCACAAGGCAATAGTCTATCAACTGTTGGGCATTAAAATTTAGTGTATGCGAGTTTGTGAATATCAGTGACCTAGAGCCCTGTATTCCTATAAAGATTTTCTCACATCACCTTCTGCGTTCTAGAATTTAGAAGATAGCAAGTAAAAATCTCTAATGCAGAGGCCATTACTATTAGGTAGGAAATATGTGAAGGCCTGTCAGGCTTTTTTACCTTGATGCCTTTAACTCAATCACTGATTGTAAGAGATTTCAATGAAGCTAGATATTAAAGTAAAGACTGTATTCATCACAACGAAGGGCTTTTTTCAATTAAGCAGAATTCTGGGCTGTCTGGAGTTTTAAAAACGTAACCTTCTTATTCCATCTTTCCAGGTAGAGCTTTTGTTTGCAAAAACAAATATGTTAAGCTTTACGACCTTTCTAAAATGAGAAAGGAGACAGTAAAAGATAAAATGCAAATTTCCACAAAAGTCAATTGGTTGGAATGATGAACTCTGTCTATACACTGAGGAGCAGAAAGTTACTCCCATGCTTCTGATTTAATTTAGACAATAATGGAAGTATATATAAGGGGAAAGGGGAAGTCTGAAATCTTTAAAGATGAAAGAGGTTAACATTTAAAAACACTTTAATAGTTATATTAGTTTGCTAGGGCTGCCATAACAAAATACCATAAACTGGGTGGCTTGAACAGAAATTTATGATCTGATATTTCTGGAAGCCAGAAGACTAAAATTCAGGTGTCCCATGACTGGTCCCTTCTGAAGACTGGAAGGAAAGATCTCTCTTTGGCTTGCAGAAAACCATCTTCTCTCTGGCTCTGCACATCATCTTCCCTCTGCGTATGTCTGACTCGAGGTCAAATCTCCTCTTTTTATAAGGACACCAGTCATATTGGATGAGGACACACCCCAATGACATCATTTTAAATTGATTCCCTCTGTAGAGACCTTATTTCCAAATAAAGTTACATTCAAAGGTATGAGGAGTTAGGATTCGCACAGATCTATTTTGAGGGGACACAATTCAATGAATGACAACAGGGTCATGTGATGATCCCTTGTGTACAAATCTCTTCATCTTGACTCTGTATTGTTTCTACAAGATCTCTTACCCTCTCTTCCCATTGTTGCAACCCTAGTTAAAACTCATGCCCTCACTTTGGCTACAACAGTGGTCTCCTGTTTAATGTCCTCACTTGGTTATTGTACTTCCTCCAACTCACTCCACAGAACACTGCAAAACAAATCCTCCTAATATGTAGACCAGACAATCCCATCTTCCTATGAAAAACAAACAACGAAAATACTAATGGCTGTATACTATTTATAATGTAAAATCCAGATGTCCACATATTTTTATGCTATTCAAGCATTGAATGATTCCACCGTAAATTGTTTACCTTATCTCTTATTCTTTGTCTTCACATGTTCTATATCCAGATGTAATAGTCAGGATATGTTAGGTTAGGTTGCAGTAATAAACAACCCCCCCCAAAATCTCAGTGGATTAAATCAGATAAGCTTTATTTCTCTTTCTCTTATCATGTCCACTGTGGATTGGTCAAGAGTCTCTACTGATCATAAACAACCAGGAACATAGGCCAACAGAACAATCACCATTGCAAACATCATTAGGGAAGAATGTGGGGAATCAGGCTGTTCCCTTAAAATTTCACTTGTATAAATCCATCACATGACCACACCCAACTTCTAGGGTATGCAGAATCCTACCACATGCCCAGGAAAAACTGGAGCATTTATGATCATAATCTAACTGAATTTCTTGCTTGATTGTTGATTAATATCTCCCTCCTTCTGAAATTGCCTGTTTCCTTCATATTTACCTGAACACCCTACCCATGAAGATTTATATCAAAATCACCTCCTCCACAGAATGCTTTCTCACTGAACTGCCTCCAATCTTATGTAAACTCCATTACCTCCCTCATGACATTCAGCACAAGTTATCTGGTGTAGTTATTTGGGACATTCTTCTATTCCCTACCCAACAACTTCCACTGGAACCAAGAATAAGGTTTCATTCATTAGAAAATCCGCAAGACATAGAACAAGTGTCTTATGCAAAATACGTGTTCAATGTCCTTTATCATTAGGTGGTAGAGGCTGCTTATTACTGGATGGTAACATCGAAAATAATTTTGTTTTTAACTTTTTTGGGCTTTGTTGCATTTCCAATCTTTGTAGAAATATATTATTCTTATTACACAAATGGAATGATTCAAAATGGTTTTGTTTTGCCACTCATCTTAATATGGATAAAGATTACCACATACAAATAAGCAGAAGCAAAGCAAAAATGTCCTTTTGAGTAAAGCTTATCTCACATAAGGAATTAAGAAATCTGAAAATATACAGCACAGCAAACCATATCAGCCATCCTTCTGGTTCAGTTCTTGCCTGAATTCACTTGATTTGATACTCGCGTCCTTTAGTTGTATAATGTATTACTGCATCGGTTCTTAAAATATAGCCACAGCTGATTATACATATATTTGGTACACACAGTAGCTATATTAGGGTCCCACTGACTTCACTCAATCATGTTCCTCAATTCTAAAATATGCTTCTTTAATATTTGAACCTCTTTGATAGCCGGACATGTCTCACAGTTGGGTTCTTTCCTGTTGCTGTTGGCAATGCAACAGTTGGTATTGTCTGTGAATGCTTTACCTTGGATCAGAGTGGCTCAATTGTCAATTTAATTGAGTCTCTTCATTTTACTAATACTGTGTGTTTTGTATGCATTGAAAACATATTCTAAAATATTGCACTGTGATTCAGCATTGAATCGCAAATTTACTATTTAAGCGAAAGGCATGGAAATAGAACAGTAAGGCATACAATTGGTGGTAGTGAAATTGACGGAGGATGACTACAATTTCATAATTTCTTTTTCTTATTATATTTTCCAGTTTCATTAAGACATAATTAGTGTATAACATTGTGTAAGTTTAAAATAATGATTTAATATATTTATATATTGTTAAATGATTACCAAATATATTTAGTTAATATCCATCAACTCACATATTTACCAATTATTTTCCTTGTGATGAGAACTTTTAAGATATACTCTCCTAGCAACTTTCAGATGTACAAAATGGTATTGTTAACCATAATAATCATGTTGTATATTAGACCTCCAGAATGTATTTATATTGTGGAAGTTTGTACCTTTTGACCACCTCCACCCATTTTTTTTCACCACCCCACACCTCCTACCTCTGACAGCCACAAATCTGATCTCTGTTTCTAGGAGTTTGGTTTTTTTTAGATCCCACATATATGTGAGTTCATGTAGCATTTGTCTTCCTCTGTCTGACTTATTTCACTTAGCATAATACCCTCAAGAATCATCCATGTTGTTGCAAATAGTAAGATTTCCTTATTTTTAATTGCTGAATAGTATTCCACTGTGTGTGGGTATGCATCATATACGTATCACACACACACATAAAGATGATAGACAGACAGACAGACATATAGATAACAGATAGATATTACATATACATCACATTTTCTTTATCCATTCACCCACTGATGGACACTGAGGTTGTTTCCATATCTTGGCTAATGTAAATATTGCTTCAGTGAATATGGAGGTGCAAATATCTCTTCAGGAGAGTGATTTTGTTTCCTTTGGATTTATACTGAGATATGTTTTCTTGGAAAAAAAGTTTTATGGAAACTAAGGGAGGATAGAATCCATGGGAAGATAAAGCTTTGTTAAAATCTTATTACTGAGATAGGCACAAATTACTGATGTTGGGACTGCCCAACACATACCAAACACCGCCACTGAGAGCGGGACAAATGGCCTCGCCCCTAGAATGGATAAAAAGATATTTCAAGGTAATGAGAGGCTGGTGTGACCAATTAATTAAAGTATAAAAAAAACCTCTTGCAAAAAGCATAAAATAGAAAATCTCAATGAGAAGTCATGATTGTGTCACAGTTTAATCGGAAGTGGTTTTTTTTTCTTTCTCAGTGGAAATAAAATAAGCTCTCCCTTATAATTGATGGCAGCTCAGATTGAATGAAATACGGTAACTGCCAACAAAAGAAGCCAAGGAAATATTTTGAGACGAACAGCCTTTTTCTATCACTCTCAAGGGATGAGGAGTGTTCCAGGGCAACATGCAGCTTAGTGGATTTGCCACAATGCCTCAAATTCAGAATAGTGCATTCTCCACGAATGTGTCCTCTCCCTACTTTTCCATCTCACCTACATCTCATTTCTTGCTGGTCCTTGGTGGGGCATCCACCGTGAGTCTCTGTTACGTGCATTCAGTATTTGCACACTACACTTTCCAGGGCACAGACTGTACCCAGTTGTGCTCAAGGCTACCAAACGTAAAACTGTCACCTCTGTTCAAGGCTCTTGATTCTCCAGGTGCCTCAAATAAAAACGGAATAAATATTTTTAAGTGATACGCTCATCCAAAAAAAAAAGGAGATCAATTTTCAAACGATGGTCTAAATTTTGAAAATTCACCACATTTTAGAGAATCTTCTGTTCCATCTTTCATGTCCTCTCTCCTCAGAATCCACGCTTAACCAAATGATAGTTACTTGGAGCACTGGGATTTTTCATCTTTCATGTAGTTTCACAACATCAGCCAAAAAAAGTTGCAGTTCGTGACCACTTATTGCCAAGAATTATTTCCTGAGAGAAGCAGTGTTGCCATTTCTAATTTTTCCTTATCTTGTTTCCAGGCTTGTCTTACAAAGTACACACAGATGTTAAAATTACCGGACTGGGAGAAGTAAGAGGTAGAACAGCCTACAGACTATATGTATACCCTGCCTCCAGATCAAGGAGAGAATTTGCTTAGCAGTCAGAGGCTTGGCTGTAGAACAAGCTTTGAAGCTATCACGGTATCACACTGTAGAGCAAATGTTTACCTTAATAGCTAACCCTGCTGCCTCAACTTGAAAATTTTCTGCACCAAAACTTAATCCCCAATCAATCCACTCAATGTAATCATACCATAGGCATTTACTTCTGACATAAAATGCTAAAACCAAGAGGTCCAACAACCTCCTCAATATACTTTCCATAAACAGAAAAATAACAGAGGGTAGGGGTGCCTAGAGGCTCAGTTGAGCATCATACTCTTGATTTCAGCTCAGGTCATGATCCCAGAGTCATGGGATCGAGCCCCACATCAAGCTCCACACTAAGCATGTAGCTGGCTTAAGATTCTCTCTCCCTCCCTCCCTCCCTCTCTCTCTCTCTTTGAATCACCTCTGTTCTCTGCCAACGCCTTTCATCCCTCAAATTGAAGTAAGTGTCTCCAGGAGTGAGCACTTGAAAAATTCTAAAAATAAATCAAACTCCAAAAAACTCTTAAACAGGAAGATGCTTTTGTAGAAAAATGGGAAAAAGAACACAATTTTATAGTCCTTTTTTAAACATTTCTATTCTTCTCCCAAATTTTCTGCCTCAGAGGCACCATTTTCTCATTCTCTGTCACCAGCCATGGTTTTTGTCCCCAGAAGTAACTGCCATTCTTCTCATTTTTGCAAGTTGCCCAGACTACTGACTGCGATATATACAGATATAGGTGATGATCCCAACGGCTGTTGCAGCTATGATATTTGTGTATTTCTACACAAGGGAGTCATCCTTCAAGCCAGAAAAGATATTTTCCTTACTGTATCTATGCACTAAGAAATAAAGTAGTCAAGAGGTCATTACCACTCGAACAATACAGTGCAGTAAAAGGACTATCATGGAGTTAGAATAGCCATGTGCATATATAAACATTACCTATGGCATTGTTATCAAGTGTGCCTACATCCTCATACCATCTACTGGCAGTGTGGGCCGTGGGTGGGGCTGAGCAGTAGATAAGGCTCGTCTGCAGTATCGGTACTTAAAAGTGTGGTCCGTAGACTGGCACCGGTCTGCCGACTTTACCTATCTCTTGATGAGATAAGCACAGAAATTGGAAGTGGGCATTTAGACACTTGTATAGCAAGTTAACAATGCCTGATACTCAAGTGCATCATCATTGTACACAATCTCACTGAACAGGGAGCAAGCCAGTTTGTTCCTGTCGCATCTGATATGAACCGACACAAGCATCGGTCTGCAACAATTAGGGGAAAAATAACTGGTTCTTCAGATAGCTTGAAACACTCTCCCATTTCCTTTTCAGGGACCTTCCATTTTATTTCCCCACAGAGTCTCCATATTCTTCAGAGGGACTAACACCGACAAATGAGATCCATGTTATGAGCAGTCATTATAAAGATGTAGACATTCTTGATGTGATGTCTTACTTGATGCTTAATTATGTACAAGGATCCTCTGACTCCAATCTAGTCCTTATCCAACACTACACACACGTGCACACACCTATGAACGTAACTCTGTTGTGCCCACCACCTACTTCACCTGACGATCCATAAGTTAGCATGCCGGTTTCAACAAATCTCTGATAGATGCGCCCAGTCTAGATACAACCTTCTCCATCCCAGGCATATGACTGGCACCCCAAAGTGGTAAACACACCCCAGTTACAATACCAACACCTTAAACTAAAGGGATAAATTTGACAGCATGAGTGAAACTAATCTCAGAAGGACACAGGTGTCTGCTGCTCACATCAGATCCTGAGCAAGGACCACAAAGAAGAACCAGACACCCTCAGCCCACACGATCAGTACACGTGCACACACACCCTTGCACACACATGCACATGTATAAGGAGACACACACCAGCTGCAGGTTCATACTAAACCAATTGTCTTTTTAAAAATCACCACATGATACCAGCAGACTCAGATTTGGCCTGGGTACTTCATAAGCATAATAAAGTTCACACTTCCATTTAGACATTGTCATTCTGGATTGAAATGGATATTAATTTTTTTTGCCTAACTTGGTTCAAACATTAGAAATAGTATTAATATGTTAATATTAACATACTTTGCTACTATTTATATTCGTATTTATGTATTTACGTCATTTATGTGATTTAAATAATTCATATTAACATAAATAATATAATAATAAATAATATGAAAAAATAATATATAACAAAAATAACAACATAAAAACTTGGGCATTAAAAATAAACATTAAAAGGAAGGCTGTGTATGAGCCAAAAGACTTGCCTCATCCCCATTCTGTTACTTAGAGTGTATGATCTCAAGCAATCTGCTCAATTTCTCTGAGGACATTTATTCATCCTTCAAGTCAGGATAATAATACATGCTTCTTGGAGTTATGGGGGGAATTAAATTAAATGAACAAACTAGCACATTTCACATGTGTTCAATAAAAACTATCTGCATTTTTAAATTTATTTTTTCTACTAAAATATCTTTTCAACCAAGACTTCTTATCTTATACCCACCCCCTTAGATGTGTCTGTGAAATGCATAATTGGTAAA
This sequence comes from Panthera pardus, assembly GCF_024362965.1. Lineage (NCBI taxonomy): Eukaryota > Metazoa > Chordata > Mammalia > Carnivora > Felidae > Panthera > Panthera pardus. The sequence continues at coordinate 10,760,503 of NW_026526765.1, forward strand.
TTTTTCATGTTCAGACAAACATCCACTGTCTCCTCTAGCGGAGCTGGACCACAAGATAGGCAAAGGATAGGGGAAGAGAGAAGAAAGGATCCATCTGAAAATCTTGGCAGAGAATGGCATCCTGCCCTCCCCAGATTCTCACCAAATACCCCAGGGTCCAACACTGAGGAACCAAGAGGAGTCTGCTCGGTTTGGAACACGACTTAGCTCTTCCTGTGTTTGGATCCCAGATGGAGCAGGTATTTGAAAAGCTCTTCAGGTGGTACTGACATGTTTTCACCCTTGAGAACCACTGACCCGAATGAAAACATGGATACATGTGGAACCTGGTAGCCGCTGGTGATGATGCTATGACAGAAGACAAGCAGGGAACAGAGGAGAGAGACATGGGATTCTGCTGAGAGCATCCCCAAAAGTTTTGCAGAGATGACATTTGGGCTGAATTTCTGGGTGTGACCAGCCCAACAAGATTCACCCAAGAAAGAAGCTCAGATTGAATAAATTTCCCATAAAAAAGAAAAAACAAGTTTCGGTGGAAATGAGACCTCGGTGTTTAGAATAACTTTATCAGTTTATTCGTTTCTGCATTGATGTAAGTTCCAAAGATATTAAGAAGACATTAGAAAAGGATTGGCCTCAGGCAAAATGTAAACTCCTTTCCCAGACACCTGGCAAAAAGAAAGATCATTTCCACTTATAGCTCTTTGTAGAATATTTTTGTTTGAGCTTTAATGGTTTCTTTGTTGACTTGAAAAAAAGTGAATATTCTTGAATGCAATTATATGAAAGTATTATGGTCTCCCAGAAAAACAATAAATTATCTGAAAAACTAAATTCAGCAAATCTTCATTGGAATGCAAGTAGGTGTACATAATGGACTTCTAATTTGTGTAACCCACTTGTTCCCCACTGTGCTCCATGCTGGAAGAAGAAAGATTGCTGTGGTATATACACTTCCCAAAATACATTTCAGCCAGGTCAGTATCTTTAGGCTGGCTGTAAAGTATCTCAATAGGAGAAGGTGTATTATTGAAAGGACAAAGTGGTCAGTACTTTATTGGCTTTGTATATATCAACAAGGTAGGATGTTTTCAAATGTAGGATGAATAGTATGTAAATAAACTAAAAGCACTCATCCAGACCGTCTGTTTTCTGAGTAATGATATGTTTTTTATGATATCTTTGCAGTTTGTCTTATTGAGAATAAGCCATACAATTTATCAGATTTGACGTTGTCACCTATTTTGATTACTAATATTACCAGCCTGATGACCAAATATTTAAGCCCTTAGAGCATACAAAGGATATACACAGATATGATGTCAGCATCACAGTCAAGAGGGACAATATGAGAGAAGAAACAAAAACATGGGTAAGTGGAACACTCACAAAAAGCTACGCTTCAGAAATGACCTCCTGTGAATGGCAATAATCTAAAATACAGACAACAACAAGTGTTGGTGAGGATGTGGAGAAACTGGAATCCCTTGTGCATTGCGGGTGGGAATGTCTGACGGCGCAGCTGCTTTGACAACTGACTGTTCCTCTAAAGGCTAACTAGAGCTACCATATGACCCAATAATTTCCCTTCTAAGTATATGCTATGGGCTTCATTGTGTCCCCTCAAAATTTTTATGTTGGAGTCCTAACTCCTAGTACCTAAAAGTATAACCCTATCTGGAGATAAGGTCTTCAAAGGGGTAATTAAGTGAAAATGAGTTCTTTAGGGCAGGCTCTAACCTAGTGTGACTGGTGTCCTTATAAGAAGAGATCAGGACACAGACAACACAGTGACTAAGGGAAGAACATATGAGGACACAGCAAGAAGGCTGTGGCAGAGAGAGTCCAGGGAGAGAAGCCTCAGACACCTTGATCTGCAGACACCTTGATCTTGAACACCCAGCCTCCACAACTATGACAACATAAACTTCTGGTATTTGGGTCACCTGATCCATGGTAGTTTATGGCAGCCCTAGGAAACTAACAAAGGCTATATCCAAGATAAATGAAAACATATCCACCAATAAAATATGTCCATGAATGTCCATATTAGCATTATTGACGATAGCCAAAAGGCAAAAACGACCCAAATGTCCACGAACTGATGAATGAATAAACACAATGTTATATCCATCCATTGGAATATTATCCAGCTAGAGAAATGAAGTACTGATGCTTGTTAAAACATGGATGAACCTTGAAAAAATCGCATTAAATGAAAGAAGCAAGACCCAAACCCAAAGATCACATAGTATATGATCCCATTTATATGAAATCTCAGAAGAGGAAGATCCAGAGAAACATAAAGTAGATTAGTGGTTGCCAGGGGTTGGGGAAGAAAGGAATTGGCTAATGGGTGTGAGGTTAATTTTGAGGGTGATTAAAATTTTCTGGAAGTAGATAGTGGGGATAGTTGCACAGCTTTGTGATACATTTAAAAACCACTGCAAAGACAGTACACTTTAAAGGGGAAAAATTTATGGTATATGAATTTTATCTCAATAAAGATGTATAACATAAAACAGAAGAAAATGAGACAAGTCCCAGATTCTTAATTCTTCATCTAGAAAAAGGATCATATTTCAAAAGAGCTGAAGCAAAGGGAAAAGTTGTCCCCTCTAATATTTGGAAGTAAATGCAAAATTACAAGTGACTAGTGAGATTGTGGCTTTTTATTTTATAAATTTAAAATAATATTTTAAAAGTTTTCCTCTTTTTGTTTCAACAAAATCACAAAAGTAAATGTGAATTATAAGAACAAATGCTAAATGTACTAAAAGAAAACAAAAAACCCAAGTTGACCTCTGGTGAACGTGTGATTCTGATACTAAATAATAAAAGAAATTGAAGGAAGTGTGGGGATGGATATCTGGGGTAAAAGAAAAAGTTGTGAAATGGAAAGGAGAATATCAGCCAGTCATTATTGTAAGAGCTGATGGGGTGCTTGGCCAGGTTTTCTCTTACCTTGAGAACACAAATCAGGTATTTGCCATCTGTAAACTGGGGACTTCCACAATACCAGTGACTGGAACTATTTTGAGGGCTGGCATAACTATTAGACAGCATCACCTTGTCCTCAAGGTAGCTAGACAGAATAATGACCTGTGGAGTCCTTGAGGGACAATTAGGAGAAAACTGCCAGTCTCGTGGTGCGGCCACTACTGTAACTCAGTCCTGGGGATCCCAGCTCCTTTCTTCTGCCCCAGCTGCCCAAGGTCAGAAGGTTATATTAGGTCTTAGTGTGTCTTCTCCAAATTTGACTGCCCAAGCATGTTAGCTGCCTTACCACTTAGACCCTTCTTTCCTAAATGATGCCATTTAGACCCTCTTCAGGTCACTGTCGGTGTTCAAGGGTCTCCACTGCCCTCTTTGCCTCAGCCACCATCTGGCTGAGCTACCCTGAGGAGGCAGCGCTACCCTGACTGGGACGGGGATAGCACCACTCTCTCTTCAGTGCTGGGGTCTTACCCTGGTCCAAAGTATCAGCTGTATTGATACTCTCAGGTCCTGGGCACTGCTCTCCCACCTCACACCTTCTCTTTCTAGAACCATCAGCTTGCCGCACCTGTCCATGTATCTCCCTACCTGGGCCACACTTCAGAATAGACAATAATTTTCTGTTTCTTCCTAGACTTTTGCATCTTTTTTTCATCTGAGAAGCAGAGAGAGAGAGAGAGGGAGAGAATCCCAAGCAGGTTCCACTCAGCGCAAAGCCCAATTACTGGGCTCGATCCCACAACCCTGGGATCATGACCTGAGCTGGTATCGAGAGTTGGATCCTCAATTGACTGAGCCACCCAGGTGCCTCTAGACTTCTACTTCTTGATAAATGGGCCCCTACCCCACTTCTTTTCATGTCTCAAAAGCATTTCTTCCTATCTCAATGAGTGACAGTACATTTAAAAACAGTAAGAAATTTGAAAATGTTTTATGTATCTAAAAATGATTATTTTCTTTCTAGTCTTTCTATTAAGTATTTCATGCTTTTTGTGTTTAAAAAAAGAAAACAAACAAATATTTTACTCTCCTTTTGCCAAAGACTAATGAAAATTAAATGTATACATCAGGCATCGATGCAAGGTAACTAATAGTATACAGAAAGTTTTAGGAAGTTCACAGGATATCTTTTATTTTCTTTTGGTATAGCATATGGTTAAATCACATCTGTCTTCTTTTTTGCTGTGTTATTGATTTCTATTATAAGATGCCAAGGGGTGTTTATGTGATAAGTTGCCCTATAAATGGCTTTGTATTCAGACAATGAAATGAGAAATGTTCATCTATAACCATAGTCCAGATGCTTCCTTGAAGATGTTGGAAGATGTTGCATGCAATTTCCAGAGCGGGTATGGGGGGAAAACCTAAGAGAAAATTCCAATATTGAAATATTTAAATTCTGTTTTAAATTAATTTTTTGTAACCAGTTGTTAGATTAAACTCAGAGTTATTACTATAATTTATAGCTTCCAATAAAATGCCATTTCTAATGGCCAGGTACTTTGAGGGCCAGATTTAAATTATTTTTCACTTAATTATTTGGCAGATCTGTTCTTGACACATTTCAGAATTAGATGCATTGCAAGTGCACAGAAAAAGTTGAGAAGAATCTAGATCCAGAGCATCCCACAACTTTTAAGAAATCCTTCCTCTCACAGAAACAATGAGCTCAGCATGAAGGGCAGAATAGACAAACTGGTTTTCCATAAAAATCCTGCTTTCTTTCATCTGTGAACATAACCAAAAGCAGTGAACCATGTAGTTATTTGGCTATTACTTCACTTAAAAATACGTGAAAATCTATTCTTATTTCCTCTTTTCATGATCCAACACATTGGACAAAGCTTGTGCCATGCTTTTGAGGCACAGTGATGAAACATGCTGTCCAAATAAATGTCAGAAATGCACCAAGTCCTTATTTATTTTCTAAAACCAAGAACCTTCCTACCATGTTATGGTTGCTAGGTTCTGAATTGGCAAGGAAAGTAAAACACTGCAGATTTCTTAATGGAACAAGGCACAAACAAAGGAAGATGCGACTTAATAAGGGGGTTGGTGTCATCTCATAAAAGTAATGCCAGTTGTGAGGGAGGGACTAACAATACAACTAACACAGATAGTGCCTTGTATACATTGACTAGGGCATTACTCATTTCATATATATAACATGTAGCAGAAAAATACAAAAGAAAAGTGAGCCAATGATGATGAGCCAATGAATTGAGCCAATTTGCTGATGTGTGAGAGCATATTAAACTCATATGCAGATAAGCTTAATGGACTGTAACAATGAAATCTATTACAAATATCATAATTCCCTCAAAAGATTGACTGATAATAGAGATTGATGAGTGATGTATAACTAAGAGGTAGGGAACGTTTGGTATTGCTGAAAGGCTCAGGTTTCAAAGGAGCAGCATACCCACAAGGCTCCAAAGATTCGTTTCTTAAAACCTCAAACTATAACACATAGTTGTGTCGATAAAACAATAGAATAAAAAGACAAAAAGGTAAAAGAAGGGTGAATTCACTCTCTGCTTGAACGGAGATATCTGCTGCTTCTAGATATTGGTGCTCCTTTGGTGCTCCTGTTTCTCAGACTTTCAGACCCAAATCAGGATTTTTTTTTATTTTTTAAATATTTTTTAAAATTATTTTTGAAAGAGAGAGAGAGAGAGAGAGCAAGCACATGAGTGGGGGAGGGGCAGAGAGAGAGAGAGACAGACAGACAGACAGAAACTGAAGCGGGCTCCAGGCTCCTAGCTGTCAGCACAAAGCCAACGAGAAGCTAGAACTTGTGAACTGGGAGACCATGACCTGAGCTGAAGTCAGACGCTTAACTGACTGAGCCACCCAGGCGCCCTCCAAATCAGAACTTAAAACCATCGGCCCCCAAGCCTGCGGACTTAGACTGAATTACACTACCAGCTTTCCTGGAATTCCATCCTGCAAAATGCAGATTGTGGAACTTGTCAGCCTCCACAACTATCTAAGCCAATTCCTACAATAAATCTATACATGATAGATAGATAGATAGATAATAGGTGATAGAGATACTGAGATAGATGATAGATACATAGAAATGATATAGATAGATATAGATATAGATGATATAGATATATAGATATAGATATAGATATAGATATAGATATAGATGATATAGGTATTGATAGATTTAAGCCTGTGGCTCAGGGTCTCCCACAAGGCTGCAGTTAAGGTATCAGCAGCGACTGGAGTCATCTCGCCTTCAGGCTTGAATGTGGGAGGATCCTCGTCCAAGAACACTCACATGACTGTTGGCAGGGCTCAGGTCCTCATTGGCCAGTGGCCAAAGATACCAATGCCATATGGGACTCTCCATCTGACTATTTGCCACGTGGAAAATTGCTTCTCCCAGAGCGAGGGCTCTGAGAGAGAGAAGGAGAGAGGGTGCCCAAGACAGAAGCCACATTTTATAATCTAATCATGGAAATGACTTTCCATTCCTTCCGCCGATGCAACATGTCCATCAATGCAGACCACTGTCAAGGGGCTTGTGTAGGGTTGCAAGTACCAGGCGTCAGGGGTCACCGGGGGCCATCTTGGAGCCTACCTACCATATTCCGCTTTTGCTTTTCTCTCCTTTCCTCTTTTATCTCCACTTCTCTTCCTTCCCTCTCCATAAGGAATTCAGAAGTCAGCCCACTGACCCACACCTAAAGCTGAGTGAGGATGTGTGGAAATGTGGCTAGGATCCATTCTTGTAGGTCCCCTCACTCCAAACCTCCTGAGCTCTCTATTGTAACATCTCAACTTTTTCCTTCATGACATAAGATCACAAAGTAGAACCTACCTGAGGCTCTTTATCAACTATTTGTAACACAACATTGCCTCTGAGTGTCTACCCTAAAACTCCCACCCTAATTAAAATAAACAAAGAGAAGGATATCAACAGAGCCGGAAAGGGTTACTGAGATACAACTCCTTTCAACTGCTCAGCCAAAGACTTTTTTCACTGTTTTTATAGACTATTAAAAATAATTACCTGCTTTAATATACGACTCAGAAAGAGAAGGGACATTTTTATACTGTTTAATTTGTATGCTTTAATATCTAAGTTCCTATTCAAGTCCTCACTCCACAGTGGATCTCTGAGAACCCTCCATGTCACTAAAATTTATATTAGATTTGTGCATGTCCAATTTTCCGACCAGCTGCCTCCTCTCAGGTCCTCAGGGTGCCCTTAACACCTTATTTCCCCAAGACTGATAGACCGGAATAGAGACATCAACATAGCCAATGGCAATTTATGTTATTGGCACATAACAGCTAATTTGTCTTCATGTTCGAGCAACTACCACTCTGGCCACCCAATCCTGTCTGGTTGTAGCCAGTATTGGCATTTGACAAGCATACATTTTTTAAAAAATGATTTTCAATGAAGAGCTGACTGCTGAAGCTAAAAATTCAGGAAGTTTTCTGAGGTAAAATGTGGTGATTATCCCATAAGAAACATGAAGCAGAGTGACACTTGTTAGCACATATTCCAAATTTTTTTTTAATTTTTTTTTAAACGTTTACATTTCTTTTTGAGACAGAGAGAGACAGAGCATGAACGGGGGAGGGTCAAAGAGAGGGAGACACAGAATCCCAAATTTTTTGAAATATGCTGGTGACATATTTCTAAGCTTGTTAGTAAATAATTGCTAGGGTTATGATACAAACATTGCTCTTGGTGTATTTACTGATTAGTAAGTGATATATTAATTCTAATTAGTATTATATATGATAAATCCATGAAATAGGGAAGTTCATTAACTACTGGAGCATTTTATATAATGAGTGGCATGAAATGTCATGTATCTAAATACATTTTGGAGAAGACTTAAATTATAATTAGAATTATTGTCACCTATTAATCCTGACCAAATACCTTCCAGTGCTAAAGTTGCCTTTCTAAACTTTTTGGCTCTTTACTAATGAAGAGAAACAGAGGGAAATAAAGAAAGGCAAGAAAAATAATATGGAACAAAAATGAAGAAGGAGGAAGAAAAGGTTAGAATGTAAAATAGCAGTAGAAAAATGCTATGGAGTAATCAAAACCTCTCTGGAAAAATTGAAAAGAGAACCATGATTAAAATCTAAAAAGATATCACCTCACACTTGTCAGAATAGCTAAAATCAACAACACAAGAAACAAGAAGTGTTGACGAGGATGTGGAGAATCCTTTGCTGGGAATGCAAACTGATGCAGCCATTCTGGAGAACAGTATGGAAGTTCCTCAAAAAATTAAAAATAGAACTACCCTAAAACCCAGCAATCACACTACTAGGTATTCATCCAAAGGATACAAAAATGCTGATTCAAAGGGACACATGTACCCAATGTTTATCGCAGCACTATCAACAGTAGCCAAATTATGGAAAGACTCCAAATATCCATCAACTAATGAATGGATAAAGGAGATGTGGTATATATGTGTGTATATATATATGTATATGTATATATATATGTATATATATATACATACATACATACAATGGAATACTACTTAGCAGTCAAAAAGAATAAAATCTTGCCATTTGCAACAACATGGATGGAACTAGAGTGTATCATGCTGAGTGAAATAAGTCAGAGAAAGACAAATACCATATGATTTCACTTATACAGTAAAACCTTGACTTGTGAGTAATTTGTTCTGCAAGTGTTCCACAAGACAAGCAAACATTTCTAACAAATTTTAACTTGATAAACGAGCAATGTCTTGCAATATGAGTAGCACGTGTTACCGAATGTCACTTGATCACAACTGAGACATTGGTTCTGGAAATTTGCTTTGATATAAGAATTCTTTGGATGACAAGTTTGTTTCCAGGACAGATTGTGCTCCCAAACCAAGGTTTGACTGTATGTGGAATTTAAGAAACAAAACAGATGATCTTAGGGGGACAAATGAGCGGGAGGCAGACCAAACTATAGGGAACAAACATGGTTACCAGAGACGCGGGGTGGGGCATGGGTTAAGTTGGTGATGAGCACCAGGTGTTGTGTAGAAGTGTGGGATCACTAAATTGTACACCTGACACTAATGTTACATTGTATGTTCACTAGATTTTAAATAAAAACTTAAAAAGAATTTTTTTAATAAATGAAGGAAAAAACCAGCAGAGTTACGTTTTACTTCATTTCTTCCTCAATTTCCAATGCAGAATAGTTGCACTCAGATATTTATTAGAAATATTAAAAGCATAGTTGTAATTGGCTTACTGCTACCCTGTGAATATTATGTATCAGATAACAGATGGCCTGGTCCTCTTCCTATGCATTGTTGTGCAGCTCAGAACTAAATATTTGACTTACGGCACCTGGATTGTTCAGTCGGTTGAGCAGCTAACTCGGTTTCAGCTCAGGTCATATCTCATAGTTCGTGGGTTCAAGCCCTGAGTCAGACTCTGTGTTGACAGCATGGAGCCTGCTTGAGATTCGTTCTCTCTCTCTCTCTCTCGCTCTCGCTCTCGCTCTCGCTCTCCCTCTCCCTCTCCCTCTCTCTCTGCCCCTCCCCTGCATGTGCACTTTGTCTATCTCTAAAATAAAAGTAAATAAACTTTAAAAAATTAAATAAATAAATATTCTACTCACCTCTAACAAATGCATGGATTTTGTATGGTATGCTTTTTACTCTCACTTTTCCCTGGATTTAATTTATTTTTTTCTATCTTTATTTTTAGCTTGGGGGGATTTGTATTCAATGACTATTTTTTGTTTGTTTTTGGAGCAATTTTAGATTCACAGCAAAACTGAGAGGAAATTACAGAGATTTTCCGTACATTCCTTGCCCCCACACAGAACCTTTGCCTTTGTAAATATCCCTCACCAGAATGTACTTTTGCTACAATTAATAAACCTGTATTGACACACTGTGATTATCGAAAGTAAATAGTTTACATTAGTGTTCATTCTTTCTACTGTACATCTATGGGATTGGACAAATGTATAATGACATGAATGCATCATTATGGTATAGACACTGCCCTATTTTCTCTGTGCTCTGCCTGTTCATCCCTTCCTTTCACCAAGCCCTGGTGACCATTGGTAGTTTTACTGTCTCCATAGTTTTATATTTTCCAGAAGGTTACAGAGTTGAAATCATATAGTATATAGCCTTTTCGGCTTTGATCATTTAGTAATATGCATTTAACTTTCTTCCATGTCTCTTTATGGCTTGATATTTTTTTTAAATCGCTGAATAATGTTCCGCTATCTGGATGTACCACAGTTTATTTCTTCATTCACCTACTTAAAGATATCTTTGTTGCTTCCAAGTTTTGACAAATATGAATAAAACTAGTATAAACACCTGTGTACAGGTTTTTGTGCGGGCATAAGTTTTTAACTCCTTTGGATAAATACCGAGGAACATGATTTCTGGATTGTGCAGTAAGAGGATGTTTAGTTTTATGTGAAACTCAAAAACTGTCTTCCAAAAGTGACTATACCATTTTCCATTCCCACTAGCGATGGATGGGAGTTCTTATTGTTCCACATCCTGTCAGTATTTGGTGCTGTCAGGGTTCTGGGCTCTGGCCATTCTAATAGGTTTGTAGTGGTATCTCATTGTTGCTTTAATTTCCATTTCCCTGATGACATGATGTGCAGTATCTTTTCATATGCTTATTTGCCATCTATACACCTTCTTTGGCGAGGTGTCTGTTAAGGTTTTTTTGGCCCATTTTTAAGTTGAACTCTGGTTTTTTGTTGCCAAATTTTAGAAGTTCCTTACAGTTTTTTAACACCAGTCCTACATCAGATGTGTCTTTTGCAAATATTTTCTTTCCATCTGTGGCTTGTCTTCTAATGCTTTTGATTTTGTCTTTTGCAGAACAAAAGTTTTTCATTTTAATGAAGTCCAGCTTATCAATTATTTCTTTCATAGTTGTGCCTTTGGTGGTGTATCTAAAAATTCATCACCATATCCAAAGTAATGCAGGTTTTCTCCTATATTACCTTTCAAGAGTTTTATGGGTTTTTTTTTAGAGAGAGCGAGAGAGAGAGAGAAAGAACTCGTGAATACATGTGAGCAGTGGAGGGTCTGAGGGAGAGAGAAAGAATCTTATGCAGGCTCCACACCCAGTGTGAAGTCAAACACAGGACTCGATATGACAGTGAGATCATGACCTGAGCTGAAATCAAGAGTCAGACGCTTGACCGCTTAACTGACAGAACCACCTAGGCGTCCCTATGATTTTGCTTTATATTTGAGTTTATTGTCCATTTTAAGTTCATTTTTGTGAAGGGTATAAGGTCTGTGTCTGTAGTCATCTTTTTGCATGTGGATTTCCCAGCTGTCCCGGCACCATTCGTTGAAAAAAATATTTTTGCTCCATTGAACTGCCTTTGCTCCTTTGTCAGAGATCAGTAGACTATATTTATGTGGGTATATTTCTGGGCTTTCTATTCTGTTCTATTGATCTATTTGTCTGTTCTTTCACCAATACCACCCTGTCTTGACTACTGTAATTTTACAAGAAGTTGTTACATCAGGTAGCATCAGTCCTCCAACTTTGTTCTTTTCCATCAATATCGTGTTGACTATGCTGGATCTTTCACCTCTCCATACAAAATTTAGAATCAGTTTGTTAATATCTACAAAATAAATTGCTGGAATTTTGATGGGGATTGCATTGAATATCTACTTTCATTTTCAAAGGTGATTTTATCATATGTATCTGTTAGCTGTTGCTGCATAACAAACTACTAAAATGCAATGGCTTAAAATAACAAGCAATTAATATATAAGTAATCGTCTATAGGTCATTTGCTGGTTCTTCAGGTCTAGGACAGATTGGTTGATCTCAATTAATTTACACATGTATCTGAGGTCACCTAGAGTGTTATATGGGAGCTGGCTTGTCTAGGATACCTTAGAACATATCTGACACTGGCTGGATGCTGACTGAGGTACCAGGCCAAATTTATATTCTCATGATGAGTACCAAGACAGAATGCAGAATTATGCAACGTCTTGAGATTTAGGATTAGAACTACTACATCACTTTTGTAGTGTTCTGTTGGCAAAACAAGTCACAAAGCCAGCCCAGATTCAAAGGGGAAATAGACTACTTCTTAATGGGAAGAGCTATAAAATCACACTGTAAAAGGTATAGATGCCAAGAGGAGTAAGAAATGTGAAGGTGTGTGTGTGTGTGTGTGTGTGTGTGTGTGTGTGTGTGTGTACATACCATACAAGGTATTTTTAAAGCTATTTCAAATAATTTTTAATGAGGTAGGAAAAAATAAATTAAATTAAACATAGGAAAGTACATACTCCTTCTTCTACGAATGGCTCTTCTTGTCATGCCGGTCTCAGAAAACTCTTGCCCTGTCTCTCTGTCACTAAATTAGAACCAACTCAAATATCATCTTTTATATTACCATAAAGTACTGACCATTATATAAAATTATCTTGTTTTCTTGTTTCCATATAGATTTCGTTTCCCTACTAAAATATGTTTCACAAGAACAAGGACCTTCTCTGCCTCACTGCTAAATCTACAGCAACTAAAACAGAGCCTGTTATATAACAGGTGTGAAGGGGAACAAATCCATGTACACTTTTAGCTGTCTATGGGGCTTTTCTCCTTCCCATCTGATGCCAGGCAATAAACCAGCTCACCTAGACCAAGATGGCTTACAGAGATAGCAGGGCTTTTGAGTTATATTAACACTTTTCCTAAGACTCTCAATATGCACACCTTAGTCCTTAGTATGCATACTCCCCAGCACTGTTTCGGGGTCTGGAGATTCTTTTTCTGAGTTAACTAGAAACACTTAAGGAAACTAGGTGTTTTTTATCGTCTTGTTAGGGGCTGAATTGTGTCCCTTCCAAAATTCATAACTGCTAGTACCTCAGAATGTTATTGTATTTGGAGATAGACTTTTTAAAAAGATCATTAAGGGGGCACCTGGGTGGCTCGGTCAGTTAAGTGTCCAATTTTGGCTCAGGTCATGATCTCACAATGTGGGTTCAAGCCCCATGTCGCTCTTTGTACTGACAGCTCAGAGCCTGGAGCCTGCTTCAGATTCTGAATCTCCCTCTCTCTCTGCCCCTCCCCAGCTCTACTCTGTCTCTCTCTGTCTCAAAAATAAACAAGCATTTAAAAAAAATTTAAAGGTTATTAAGTTACAATGAGATTATTAGGGTGAGTCTTAATCCAATACAACTGGTGCCATTTTAAGAAGAGATTAGGACACAGATATGCATAATGGGAAGACCATGTGAAGACATCAGAAGGCAGCCATCTAGAAGTCAAGGAGGGAGACCTCAGAAGAAATCAACCCTACTAACATCTTGATCTCAGACTTCTAGCCTCCAGAATTGTAAGAAAATAAATTTCTGTTGTTTAAGTCACCTGATTAAGTCACACAGTCTGTGATAGTTGGTTGTTATGGCAGCCCCAACAAACTAATACACCCCTTCCAGACCGACACGCAAACATGGAGCTCTGCCTGAGATTGACGGTTCTCATTGGGTGTTCTCTGTTGTGTGTTCAGGGTTTTGGCACAAACGTGCTCCTGAGGAAGAATTATAAAAAACCCCATACTTCTCTCTTATAAATTACCATAACTAATGAACTTTGTTGTCACCAACATCATATGTTTTGGGGCATGGATAAATTTTAATTGGATAGATAGATAAAAAAGGTACTGGGTAGAACTGGGAATTGGATGAGGCCATTCTGGTATGTGAAAATTGATCAAGACAATGGATAGGAAACTTGTCACTTCTACCAAAAGCAATATTTTACTTACTTGAATCCTGATTTGCTCTATCCTACAAAAAGACATGTTTGATTTATGCATTTAATGAAACCTGCACTGAAGCAGAAGAGTAATAACTGCATGAGTTTAAAAAATTTGTTTTATAGGCTAAAATTGAAGGAATTTGACCCCTACATTTATTAGAAAATGATAGATAATCCTAATAGATAATATAATGCAACTATCATAAATTAGGGTTTTTCAGAAAAGCACAAATCAGATAAAATGTTTCCCATAGGATTAGTCTGTTAACTAAGGGGGAGTACTGAATCAAGACTGTACAATGAGGAAAAAGATCTAAATTATAGAACATACATTCTCCATGCTTAATTTGCAACAAGAATATATACTGTAAAATAGTGAACTATTATTAGCTATTAGACTAAATAGAAATAATAATGAGGTATTATAGAAATGAGGTATAATAGAAAAGTACACACACACACACACACACGCACACACACACGAGAGAATAAAGTGCTATCATTGGAATTCCCCAGGAACAGACTGAAATGAAGACTTGCATGGAGGAATTTTATTAAGGAGTGTTCTTTGCAGCAACAGCTGTGAGGGAATGAAGTAAACATGGATGGGCAGTGAGAGAAATTGAATTCATATTTAGGCACAATAAAGGCCTCAACTGATCGCATGGACAGCTATGGGACTAGAATGATCCTTCAGGATTGCTTCCCATTGACATTCTCAAAGCCTACAGAAGGAATCAGAAGTTTGATCTTATAGGCCAGTCATTGGATATAGGCTACCCCTGGGGAGGAGCATAGCCTTAGAAGATGCATCTCCTTTGGCAAAGGGCAAATCTCCAAGATGGACTCAGTTTGGAACCTTGGCAGCCATCACTCTCAGCAGCTGATGGATGAGCACCTTTGTTCTGAGAGAGCGATATGAACAGTATGTCACATCACCCACTACAGTCCACTCCTTGCACGGTTAATTGCTACTTGCTTCATAAATATGTTAACCTTATCAGGGAATATCTCCTTCAAGGTTCAAACTTGTCTCTTTTCCTGGGAAAAAAATTGTAATAGAAAAGATACTGGGATAAGCTACAGCCTATGCTGCTGCTGGTCACAGACCTGCAACCAGTATTCATCATCTTCCTCCTCTATTATCCATTCTAGACTTCTTTTTATCCTTCGTGAGCAGTGTTCCTAGCCCACGTAGCTTGCCAAATGAATTGACCTCTACTCTTATTCCTGAGAAGTTGGGAACTACTAGACTCTGTGCCCTTATGAGATCAGGAGGGTTTCTCCATCGGGAGGGGATTTCAAAGGAAAATTTTGGTGAGCCATGTGGATGCCAAATACAGTGATTTCCCCCTTGTTCCCAGGCCCCCAGTGGATGCCTGAAATCATTCATAGTACCAACCCTATATAACTCTTTTTCCCTGTACATACATACCTATGATAAAGTTGAATTTATAAATTAGGCACAGTAAGAGATTAGTAGTAAGAACTAATAGTAAAATAGAATGATTATGATAATATACTGTAATAAAAGTTAGATGAATATAGTCTCTCTGTTTCTCTCTTAAAATACCTTGTACTGTCCTCATCTTACTTCTGATGATGATGATGTGAGATGACAAAATGCCTACATGATGATATCAAGCAAGGTGAATGACATAGGCATTGTGATGTGGCTTTAGGCTACCATTGACCTTCAGAGGATCATCTGCTTTCATACCACGGTTTACCATGGGTAGCTAAAACCACAATAAGTGAAACTGCAGATAAGGAAGAACTACCATATAGTCTGTCTTCCCTTACTATATAATAGCAGTCCTATGTACTTTTGATATTCAGAGTCACTAACTCTTAAAGAATGATCATACCTTTCCTTGCCTACTGGTCCTTTGGCACAAGAAACTCAAAGGGATGGGTAGTAGGCATTGTTTAAAATTTAATGGCACCTCATTTTGCCAACTAGTAGATTTCCCCCACAGGAAGAAGAGGTTTTACCCTACAAAGCCTACAGGTATGTGGCTGAAACATACAAATTCCCCAAGAGGATCATTGGGAGCTATGATAAGCTAGCCAATTCTATTTCCACATTTGATTCTGAGACTATGTATTCTGTCTATTGGGGACACAGTACCATACAATGTGTCACTAATTTAGTTGACCATTTGGTACTATATTCTAGAGGGAGGATAGCACCCCATTATCACAGGGTATCTGCATCTTCAAAATCTGTTCCAGACCCCAGCTTCTGAATGGTGTAACATGCAACAGAACCAGTGGATATGCTTTCTGTCACATTTCCTTTACTGCAGACTTTATCTCTTGGTCCAATGTAATATTAAATAGGGTCCTGCATTAGTGGATCAGATCCTCTGTGAGCCCTCAGGGAGTGGTGCTGGCTCAGGCGGTGTGGGTGGGAAAGAGAAACACATACCTGAAATATATATATTGGCTCCATTCAATACCAATTGCTGTCCCTTCCAGGATGGAACAAATACATTGCAATCAACTTGCCACAAATGGCTAATTGGTCTTCTCAAAGAACAGAGCCCTCTCAGGGGCTCAACACTGATCTCTGCTTCTAGCCAATCGGACACTCAGTAGAGAATTAACTAGATCAGACTTGGTGAGTGAAAGCTTATATTGTTGGGCCTATGCATTGCCTCTTTCTCTGCCACAATGGCTAATCTGTTCATGTGCCAATTGTGCTACCACTGGAGTGGGCAATATTAGAGCTGCCTGGCATATCTGGCCAAATTCTTCCATCCTTGTCATTAAGTGCCTCTTCTAGATTAATGCTTTCCAATGGAAGATAAACATGCAGTCCTAAGACCTTCACATTTTATACCCACTCCCATAGGTAGATCCGCATGACTTCACAGGATGTCTTTGTCCTTGACACACCAGTTTTGATCCCTCAAAGCCCATGAACAGCCAGTGAAGCCGTTCACCACTGCTCTTGGGTCTATACAGACTCTGCCTTTGTGATCTTTCTTTTTCCAGACAAAGCAGATTATCATAATGCCTCACAAAGTTCTCATCATTAAGAATATTTTTTGATTGCCATTTTTAGGACCATTTTTAGGACAGGAGCTGTAGTGCAGCAACAGTCCATTTTGGGTTTGCACCAAATTACAACACTTATCTATCCATGAATTTTGACTTTTTTCTTATTCAGTTAGATGGTCACAAGAACCACCCCCCACCCCGTGGCCACAGATGTGAGCTAAAGGAAAAGTACCTGTGCAATAGTCATAGATGATATAGGGGACTGGGATCCTTGCTCAATGACTTTATTGGTGCCTTCTCTCATAGCCTGTACATTATATAAGTTGTATTGCTTTCACCTTACCAAGATATTCTCCTAGACCAGCATGATCTTATGACTTAGGGTGTCTCCTGGATCCCAATTTTTGTGGGAGCCTTTGGAAGCACATGGTCAGTTTCTTATTTCTACCACATCAGGAGCTTTGAAGAGTGTATAACTCTCCATTGAAAAATGCAAGCTCTTTCCTCAGGAAATCTACTGGGTCTAAGGTAATCCTACTGGAGGATTCTACATATTTAAATTCAACACATTTTTTTCCATCACAGACACATCTAATACCACAGGATTGGCCACATTATATGGCTGTAATGGCAGGTCTGCTGATACTGTCACTTGGACTGGCTACAGAACACTTTTTTTGTTCTGACCCCACTCAGAGACAGTAGTCTCACTTGTCACTGGCAGATGGTCACAGCAATATTTCTAAGTTGTAGGAAATACTATCTCCAGATCTTAAATCCTTAGTTGTCATTGTGTTTGTTTGTTTGTTTGTTTGTTTTTGTCTGTCTCTTAGAGTTGGAGGCATGAGATGCAGATATTTGTCTTTTACTTCATATGTTTCAGTATATCCCAGACAACTGAAATCCTTAAAACTTCAATAATGTGATGGCTCCCTTATTTGTCATATAGCTTATCTTCATACCTCTGGAGTAAATGTGTCTTACCAAGACCTTGAACACAATGGTCACTTATTTTACTCTTAGAGTTGCTTTGTTCTAATAACCATCTTCATTGTTCTTTGTTGGTCAGGGACCCCTGAGCACCGCGTCAACTTTGCCTTTTTGATTATCATTGTCCCCGTGTTGGTTTTGGCGGTTAAGTTCTGCCATCTGTCTTCTCTTATTTTCTATCATCTTATCATCCCCATTGCTATTAGGGAGTCCAGTTCTGTAAGAACATCTCTCTTATCATCTCTGGTGTTCTGACTACAGTCACCAATGGGCTTCTCCACAATGTCGGTTCTCCTCCTACCAGCACATACTTCATAGCTTGACGAATCTAAGTGCCTTCATGCCATCCATTAGCATGGATAGCTAATAGATTTTCCAGTTATTTATAGCATATCCTCTCTACAAGCCCCACTTATCTGAGATTTGTATTCCTTTCTTCCACTATTCTCACAGAATTCTGGCGTTCCTACTTAGCTTTCAACAGCTGACATAGAAAGCATGTTGGCACCATCTCCTGGTATCCTTTCCAGGTATTTAAGTCCTGTACATGGGAAGGTCCTCAATATATCCTCTCTTATCTAACTTTATGTTCTGTTCTTCCTTCTACTTTGATCCAGCCTTTTAGCATCCAGCTCAGTACATTTTCTTCTGGCTGCTATGTTGTCTATTTCCTACAGCCTTATTCGGGGTAGAGTCTATTTTCTCATTTAGCAGGTACAGCAGTGCCTTGTTGAGTTATACTGTGACTTAGCTTTTGGTCTGTTGGCTAGAAGGGAGGTGGAGGTAGATCCTAGTAGAGGATGGAAAGGACACATGTTCTCTTGCAAGGAATATGCTCTTGCATCATCTTCAGTAATGCAGGCTTTAAGAGAGAGGAATAGATCATTTCTTCAGTTCTACAACAGTCAAGAAAAACAAGGAATTCAAGATTGTCAGGCACATCAGCACAGATGTCTCCATCGCAAGTCTCAGAGTCCTCTCCTTATCAAATTGCTATCACTGGCATAGCAGACTTTCTGAGTTTGGAATTTAACCTTCTCTAGAGCCCTGGAGCCCTTATAATTAAGTTCTGAGACTGATCCTTAGTTTTTTCTGTCCTTGGATTCCAGAATGTGAGACTGTTTATGTTCTCAGGAAGGCTATGGGAATTTCACACTTGAACCCAAATGGGTAATTAACCACCCTAAGTGCTTAATTTTTCTTTCTCTAATACATCAGTAGCACCCAGCATGGGCCATTCTAGTCTATGGTCCTATTATTATTAATCATCCTAAGCATCTCAAATCCCTATTTCTAAAACCACCGAACTCCTTTCAACTGCATTCCATCTCAATTCAATACTGGTGAAAGTTTTACCATTGCATCATTACAGTATAACAGTTAAAATAGAAATCTTAGCCCAACCCACAGAAATCTCTGGAGTTTATATGCCCTTAAAAATGTCCTAATTCAAATACAGAGGGCAAGGCCTTTGAAGACCTTCTATCATTAAGCCATTTCATGTGAACCTCCCTTTGGGAGTGCACACAACTTCCATGAGGCCATTCCCTTCAGCTTCAGGCAATACTGTATAGGGACTCAGTTGTGAACCATTGGCAAGCAGCCACACTTTAGAAACTGAGAAAATGAGTATCTTGGAATCTGGATGCCATGTCATGACATCCACCATACAAGGTTATTAGTAAATATGCATGGGCTGAAATCCACAATGAGACTAAACAAATTTAGCACGGCAACAGAATAAATAAATCTGTTTTCAATAGGGAAAAAAATGTCATATAAGCAGTTTGGAACAATGGCAATGTTAATACTAACCTGAAAAAAATAGGTAATAAGGTTCAATTAAGTCTTACAAGATGTTGAAGCAGACTCTTTTATACTTTAAAAAATATCCTGTCGGGAGAAATCTTACATGGTGATAAAAAGAATTTCAACAATCCCACAGAAGAAATTATAGAGTAAAGGAGTCTTTTTAAAAATCTTTATTTTATAATTAAACTATATCCATTTATCTCAGTTTTTTCCTGGAATGGATTTTTTCAAAAAGTGTGGGTTAATCCTCTCTTTCTCTCTCTGCTCAAAGGGTCATTAATTTTTCTATGGAGGCAATCAAAGGAATATATTACAAAAGAAAATTACTCACATCAGAATGTAAAGGTATTGAAAACCTGTGCCATATGCAGAGTATAACGGGCAATGATATTCCTGCATGTAACAGTAGTCCACTTGGTTGTGAGTTCTTGGAGAGCAGGGATTATGCCACCGATCTTTGTATACCAAATGGCCTGCCACAATACCCAGCAAAGAAAAATGCTGGATAAATATTTTGTGAGGTAGCTGATTCTTTAAGGAATTGAGGAATATCAATTCTGTGCTTACACTCAAAATTTGTTCAAGTGTCTAGTAAATGATTCATCTGGGGTTGACTTAAATGAAGTTTCAAATGTAAAAAGTATCCTCATAGGCTTTTACTATGGGAATTATATAGTTTATTAAAGGCAATTTAAAATGATTTTTCTAAAAATGGGTATATGGTAGCCTGTGTTGCTCAATAAATGCTATCAGAGTCAGTATATATTGGTTGGGGATGAATTACAGGACAAGACGGTGCTAGATGGTGGGAAGTAGGATAAATAATGTACAATTAATTCCTCCAAGGAACTTAAAGTTTTCCAGTGATGGTGGCATTCATGTTAAAGCTAATTATGATCAGACAAGATAACATAAGAAATAGGGAGTATATAGTTGAGATTGGTAATTCTCTACTCAGCTATCGGTTTTTCCTCCCTAACAGAGTCAAATTTTTAGCTGAATATATAGCACCCCAGAATAATTGTTGCCCAGTGTCCTTTGTAGCTACAGCAGCCATGTGTTGTAGTGCAAATGTTTGTGACACCCCCCTCAAAAAAATTATTTTTGAAATCTTAACCTCCCAGGTGATGGTACTGGAATTGGAGACTTTGGGAGGTGATGAGGTCATGAGAGTTGAGCCCCTATCTATAAATGAGATTAGTAGTACCCTTATAAAAGAGAACCCAGAGAGCTCCCTCAGCCCTCTTAACATGTGAGGACACAATGAGAAGATAGCCATCTATAAAACAGGTAGAGAGTCCTACTAGACATCAAATCTACCAGTGCCTTAATCTTAGACTTCCCAGCCATAAGTGTCTGTTGCTTAACCATTTCAGGCTGTGCTATTTTTGTTTTAGCAGCCTAAGCTATCATGTGACCAATGTCTGGTGGATGGAGTATAAGCAACTGTTCTACAAGAATTCCAAAAAAGTCTCTTGAAAATAGCTCTTTCCCCTCTGCTGAATCCTCAGAATGGGAATATAATGGCCAGAGTTACAGAAGCCATCTTGCACCTCAAGTAACATAAAGGAAGAAATCCACATGCTGAAAACAGTAACTGGTGAATAGCCTGAGCCCCTGGTGATTACAGAACAACCACACTACTCATGGAAAGAAGTGTCTGTCTTGCTTATGCCACTTCAACTTGTTTATATTTGTTTGCATACTCTAGTAAATAAAGGCAGACAAAATCTAGTGGATACCAGAGCAGTGAAAAGCAGTCATTTGTTCATGTAGGAGGACTGGGAGTTTTAGGGAAGAGGTATCTTTTGAGTTAGACCTGAAAGGATGAGAAAAATTTGTCTTTCTTAAATTCTGAACTCAACTTTTACCATTAGCCTGAAAAAAAAAGAGATGTTTGTCAAAATTTTGTGTCAAACCAATTCCAAAGGAATACTTAGTAATAAGAGCTATATTTATTGAGGTTCAGTTGTTCCAGGCTTCCTATTTAGCAAATGGATATACTTAAAAGTTTTCTTTGAACGCCAGAAATGAAAGCCGTAATTTATTTGCCTGTGAAAGATAAAATTACCATTGTAATTTTAAAAGCACACCGTAAAAATATACATAAGAGCCAATTATACTTTCAAAATAATTAATTTCGAGAGCAAAAATATATAAATGTATATATTTTCATGTGTATGTGAAAATGACCTACTTGATTCCATTAAATATAGAGTGAATTATTTTGGTATCATACTAAATGCATAATAAGCTATGCAGAGCCTTCTGCAGATACTGGTGCAGAACCAATGGAAAAGTATATGGAAAACCTCTTGCTCTGTTGACACTAATTTACAGACTGCAGCAATTTTTGCAAAGTAGGTTATTGTCTTCCTTGACATATTTTCCTAGGCATATGAGTATATATGATGACATGTATTCCTGAAAAGAGCGCATGTGGTGTTTGGAAAAAAGGGGAAGGAGAATATTTGGGAACTATTGCAAATCATATAATGTCACACCTAACTTAAATGTGCCCTTGGAAAGGACCCTGAAGTGAATATTTTTACAGAAACAAATAATGTTTCTGTAACTTTTTTTTGAAATTGTCAAAGCCTATCAAGAGCTGTGTGAAGAGTCTGAAATTACCCTACTTGCAAGCTAACAGGCTGCAAGGTAACCACGGTTTGATGGATGCTGGCAGAAGATCGGAGACTCCTGGATCAGAAACAAAGGATATTATTACTCCTGACAAATCCCATGGAGGCAATGCAGAAGGGCACAGGAGGATACTATACACACAACAGGCTGGTGTTACAGAACCCATTTTTTTTTTATAAAGTACTGCAAAGTTTCCTTGGCCAGTGAGGAGTATATTGTCTTTATTATGCTGGACAGCAAACAAATTTGCTCTGTGCTGCACAGAGAGACAGTACCTCTATTTTCCAAGCTATACAAACATCCCTGAGATGATAGGCAGTGCTTCTTATTATGAGGTGTGCAGAAACGTGAGGAACGCAGGGAGAATTGTCTCTCAGAGCAGTATATTCCCCATTGGAGCAACATGACAAAACCAAATCTTTGGGAGAGGAATTAGACTAGCAAGTACAAGGAACTGAAAGGAGGCCAGGAGACCTAGTTTAGAGCAGGTTAAGGAGAAAGAGAGCATGGAATAAGACAAGGATATATAAGTTGGATAGATAAGATAGGTCAGGAGCTAGATTGGGAAAGGAGAAATCTATTTGGAAGTCATAGGTAGTATGATATGTAAAGACACATGAACGGATGAGGATGTTACATAGAGAAAAGAACTGGGGCACCTGGGTGGCTCAGTCAGTTAAGTGTCCAACATTGACTCAGGTCATAATCTCACAGCGTGGGTTGGAGCCCCGCATTCGGCTCTGTGCTGACAGCTCAGAGCCTGGAGCCTGCTTTGTATTCTGTGTCTCCTTCTCTCTCTCTGCCCCTCCCCAACTCATGCTCTGTCTCTCTCTCAAAAAAAAAAAAAAAAGTTAAAGAAATTTAAAAAAAAGAATAGAGAAGGGAAACTTGAAGCAAAGGCACACAACATGATCAGCTAGGATTGCATAGGAAACAGGCATGACAAGGAGAGGGAAAAAGAGCCAGTAATTAGGTATTCAAGATACTCAAAATTCAAGATAGTTTGGTGCCATGGAAACAGAGTAGAGCTATTTCAAAGAGCTGTGTCTCAAGCTTGTGAGAAGTCAGGTAACACAAAGATAGAGAAGTGCCCGCTAGATTTAGCAACAAAGTTTTTTGATGACCTGCGCAAGCTCCGTTTCACTGAGGGCCAAAGCCAAATTAAGAGCAGATTTCACTGTTCCCACCACTAGAAGAAATGATAATCATGTGATGAGATAGAGGTGTCAGCTAATGCTACAATGGCAATCATAGTGCAACATAAATGTATCACATCAATATACTGTACACCTTAACATGTCTCAATGTCTACTCTATGGTACATATCAGTTATATCTCCAAAAAAAAGTGAGAAGCAGGGCAGAGTTTATAAATTGACATTCAGTGGACACTTCCATTCAATACATGGTAGAATATTTATTATAATATGGTCCCATCTATTTTATCACTAAACTAAGATATCTTAGAAGACAGAAGTAGTACCTTTCACCTTGGTATCCAAATGCTGATACATAATAAACATTTAATAAAGATTTTAAATGAAACAAAGAAAAGGGTGGGTTGAGGCGAAAACAATAAATGAGTAGGTGAAGGCTGAAGAATGGTAAGCACAGACAGCCCTTTGTGCAGATCGGCTCGGACACGAGGCAGAGAAATAGGACTCAAAAAGTATATGAGGCCAAAGAACTTCTTTAGTGGGAGGTGGTAGAGTGTATTTTCATATTATTGGGAAAGATCCAGAAAACACCAGGATGCTGGGGCTCAAGTGTGGAGGCCAGTCTTTGGAAAGGCAAAGAGGATAGGTGGAGAAATTTGTATTCCAAAGGCTCAGAGGCAGTCATTTCACAAAATAGGAGGGTAACTATACCTGAACTAACTAACTATACTCCTAAAATCTGTGCATAAGGGAAATTATATTTGTATCTTTGGCAGGAAAAATAAAGAGCTCTACTATAATAAAACTCCATTTCCTCAATGAAGTATGTTCCTCATATTTTTTCTTATCAAGGGTCTTATTTTCCCAGTGAAAAATGGAGACCAGGAGTTGGATGCATGGGCGAGGGACAGGTGGGAGGATGGGGAAGAGCAGAGAAATATAGAAAAAATAACATACTAGCAAGAATCGTTATTTTTGGAAGTTATAAATTTGTTCATTTCTAAAGAATGAGCATGACTAATTCTCAGAAGGTTTGACTAGAAGGCATATCAGGATTAGAGTTCAAAGTC
Organism: Panthera pardus; assembly: GCF_024362965.1. NCBI lineage: Eukaryota > Metazoa > Chordata > Mammalia > Carnivora > Felidae > Panthera > Panthera pardus. Next base: position 10,784,959 of record NW_026526765.1, read on the forward strand.
AGGGGCACCTGGGTGGCTCAGTCAGTTAAGCTCTGACACTTGGTTTTGGCTTGGGTCATGATCTCACGGTTCATGAGATTGAGCCCTGGGTCCAGCTCTTGCTGACAGCAGAGAGCCTGCTGGGGATTCTGTCTCCCTTCTCTCTCTCTGCCCCTCCCCTCCTAGTGCTCTCTCATTCTCTTTCAAAATAAATAAACTTAAAAAAATAGAGTTCAAAGTCGGAAGGAATTAGAAGACCTTGATGACGTAAGTTGTTGTTACTGAACCCTTGCTGCTACTGTATATTATTTCAAATTTCACAAATTAAGAGGAAGGGATGATTTTCCCATTTTACACTTGAGAAGACCAATGCTCAGAAATGCAAAGCAGCTTTCTTTAGGTTAACTAAAACCAGCAAACAACAGAATTTGAATTCAGGATCAAGTCTGACTCAAAGCTCACATTCATCCATAGCAGTGGGGAGCCATCAAACACCTTTATTCAAAGAAGGTATGTGAGGAGATCTCTATTTCTGAAATATACTTTTCCAGAAGTGTGGACAAATCAGAGCAACACAGACAAGAGGTAGAACTGAGCTTTGAGGAAGTTGTGTTTGGCTAGTTATTGGTAAATGTGTAATCATGGAGGGATAGAAACTAGGTATCTGTAGGTATGTTAAGTAGATATTGAGGTGATAGACCCCACATCTACCTAATTGTTCTCTTTCTTCCATGTCAGTTTAGTCTCTCTTTAACATTTTGTTTTTAAGTAATCTTTACACCCAACCTGGGACTCGAACCTACCACCCCAAGATCAAGAGTCCCACACTCTACCAACTGAGCCAGCCAGGTGCCCTCATATCAATTTACTTCTATTCTGCTACCAATGGCTCTAAAAAGGAAAAGTTGGCACGAGTTCACTCTCCCTTTCCTTTTCACCTCCCTCAGCTTTAGAGGAAGGGGTTGAGAGGGAGCAAGGTGAAGAGGGAAAGGAATGCCAGAGGGTGATTACAAAACACTGGGACAAGCCCAACTGCATTGTCTCAGGAAGATTCAAGAATAAAAGTTAGCGTTGAGTAACCTGAAGTAGCTCTGAGTATTAGAAGGGGGTATACAGGGGCCCCAGAACATTAGCAAAACAATTCCACTTTCAAATCCATCCTCCTGGGTTGTGTTGCTTGAAAAACACATTCACCTATCACTTTTTTCTAACTTTGTGTGTATGCGAGATTTGAGAAAAACTAAAGAGAACAGTATTTGAAGACAGATGATCCAATATTAATTTAAAAACCATCACCTTATGTGGACATGGCCTCAATGTTGGCCAAATGTTAGTAATAAACAGAAATGTTCTCCTAACAGGTGCAGTTGCTGCGATGAACATCACAGCGGGCACGCGTGGCATTTCCTCTACAGTTTGGCCATCGAAACAAAGTGCAGAATAATGAAAATATATGACTGTTCAGATGTATTGGGAGAAAATCATTTGCCCAATGGTAATTGATGCTTACTGAGGACAGGGAAACACAAGAAAAGCATTGTGATGTGGCCCTTATTTCTGTTGCCACCAGTATAACTACTCCACAGGCAGAATAGAAATAGAATGTGAATTTGTCTTTGGGGCAAACTCACATATACCTTCATGTATTTTTTTCTGTATTGGGTTGCCTTTTATTCCTTTTTCACACAACACCTTTCTTTGCTTTTTTTTTTAAATGTGCCATGTAGTATACATTTATTTCTCTCTTTCTTTTCCCCTCATGGTGCAGGGGGGAAAAAAAATCCCTGAACAGATGTTGCTTTAAGATTGCCAAACTCATTTTGCTTTGATGTGTCATGCTCAAAGCTACTTTCTGGAGAACACATTGGAGGAATGTATTTTGTGTACTGTACATTTAATAGCAGGAAGACAGTTGGAAAAGGATTCTAACACCGTTCCTGAAAATGCCATTGTCATTGAGCATTCAAAAATGAGCAGAGAGAAAAATCTGGAAAGGGTTCACATAATGAAACAAAAAAGGTTGCATTTATAAGTCTGCTAACAGTAGTTGAAAACAGATGATCCAATAGTAATTTTAAAACAATCACTTTATGTGGACATGGCCTCCCTGGTCACCAAATGATTACAATGAGCAGAAACTTAAGAATAATGCTATATTTTATTTATTTTTTAATTTATTTTTGAGAGAGAGAGAGCACAAGCAGGGGAGGGGCAGAGAGAAGTCGAGAGAGAGAATCCAAAGCAGTATCTGCACCATCAGTGCAGAACTCAATGCAGGGCTCAAACTCACAAACTGTGAGATCAGGACCTGAACCAAAATCAAGAGTCAGATGCTTAACCGACTGAGCCACCCTGGTGCCCCACAAATAATTCTATATTTAAAAAATCTATATACCATAGTGATAAAATGCTCAGGGCAGGGAAGAATTTAACAACAACTCTAAGGTGCAGTTGAATAAGCATTAAAAATTATAATAAAGTCCATGAAAAAAATTACCAAAATAAACAACAAACAACTAGCAGCAAAATTTCCCCTAAAACCAGTTGGAAGTAAAACTGCCTAAGTTAGGTCTTCATCCTCCTAAACATCGACACACAAACACATACACACACACACACGCACACATATGCACACATCCCCATACTTTCTTCCTAGCTTAACTGATACTGACACTCAAAGCTATGATAAGAATCCAACTGAAGGTAAGTACCGTATAACCAGTGTATACATTGGTCTATATCGTCTGTAGTGAAAAGTGGGAGATGCAAAGGAGCCATATTGAAACACAGTGTGTCTCTACAGGGAAGCACGGCCAGCCTGGCCATTTCTAGCTGGGGAAACACTGACGTGATGGACAGAAAGGTGAGATACGGGGCTGGATTAAGGATGCCTGCGGGTTTCATTCAGAAATGTATTAGATGCACAGGTGACAGAAAATATTTGAATAACGGGAGGTGGCTATGGAACGCAGATCCTTTGAATGCTTTTAAGAGACAACTGATGGTATTCTAAAACCGTAGAGATGGTATAAATGGGCACTGTCTTCATTTGGTAGGACTGCTCTAACACAGTGCCACAGAGTGGGTGGATTAACAATGGAAATCTGTTACCTCACAGTCCTGGAGTTCAGAAGTCCGAAATCGAGGGGTCAGCAGAGTTGGTTTCATTTTGTGGTCTCTCTCCTTGCCTTGTACATAGCTATCTTCTCACCATGTCTTCACATGATCAACCTCCTGTGCCGTCTCTGTGTCTTAATCTCTTCTTACAAGAACACTAATCACACTGAATTAGGGCCCATCCCAAGGATGCTATTTAACCTTAATTATCACTTTGACGACCTCATCTCCAAATACAGTCACATTCTGAGGCACCAAGGGTTAGGGCTTCAACATACGAAGTTTTGGAAGGACACAATTTAGCCCATAACCTAACACTGAACTCCCGTGTCCAGAAGGGAGCTACACGTGAGGGGTACACGGAGGTAGTCTCCGTCCGTTGTCTGCAAGGAGCTTACAAATGAGTGTGACGTGCGGTGTCTATGGATCCCTATTAGAAGCACCTAAAACATCCTTCACAGAGTTCTAGTCGATGCCAAAGAAATACAAATGATTGAATAACCAAGTTGATGAAGTCAAGGAAGACACACAGAACACGTGACAGCTGTGCTGTGACTTGAAAACTGAGCAGAAACTCACTAGACAGAGAAGAGTTATGAAGACTATGTCAGGGAGGAACCGTGACAATCTGGGAAAGGCACAGATGTTCCAGAGACATAGTCAAGGCCTACAACATCCCCAAGGAACCACCAAAACACAAGCGAATAAAGCACAGAACTTGTTCAAATGCCCCCTCTAAGAGCTGTTATATATATATTCGAGACAATTAAGAGAAAGCCGACGATATGTGTAAAACTAACTTTAAGGTTGGGTCTGTCAAACTTTGCCCCAACCTTGGAGTCTAGGAACAGTATTTCAAATGAGACACGAGGAATTTCTACTTCTCCTGGAATCTGGAACAAAGAATTCGGTCAGAATCAGGATCAGGCGAAAGCGGTCATGTACATATGTGAAAGTGGCTTTATTCACACACTGCACTTATCTGTCAGGGACTCTCATCACATTCAGATGAGACTTGGGAAGGTTTATGACATTTTTGCTCTCAATCATCTTACAAGAGAAAACTCAAGATTTGGCTGCTTCATTAAACAGAAAGATCATTTTTTTAGTAAAGGTGGTGAACATAGCCGTGTTGTGTGATGGTATACAATCATCAAGTAAAAACATACTCAGATTTTTAGGTTAATCTCTTTCCATTCAGTTTGTTTCTTTGGCCAAGATCAGTCATACAGCCCTTGGAATCCTATTCATGGAACTCAAATGGATTTCAGAGAAGTAGAAATAAACAGGGCATCATGTTGATAAGTAATTTATATCCGATTCCCGCCTTAGCTGTGCGTATTAATTTTCACATTCTAGCTCAATCTCTCAAAAACCACAATATTTATTTGTAACATAACTTGTGTCAAAACACCCAGAAAAAGAAAAAAGCCTGGTTGGTGATTCCCGATAAGGAGCTACCTAACCAATTTCTTGTCTGAGGCCTGCGGTTCCTAATCATTGGCCTCTTCTTGTGGCCATTCAACCTATAGATAGGAATAACTGGAAGATCTTCTCATCGGGACTCTGTGAAGTGACAATAAATAGGTCGAGAAGAACTGAAACTGCTATGTTCACAAAGATCTAAGCACACAAACCACTAAGCATATATAGTCAGTTCTGATATTCGTCTCAGGTTCTCTTAAAAAAATATACACATATATATTGTGGCTAAGGAAAAATTTTGAGGCCTGGGCCTCTGGTTTTCCTGATCTCATATGATCTAAGTGGGATGCAAGCTTCCTGACTGAGGGCCACTTACTTAAGCCTTCTATTTGAAAATGCCCCTGCTTAAAGTACAGACTTTTAAGTACTGCATGTTTATAAGCTGAGTTCTTCAGGATAACTTACTTTCATTTAATGAACTCAGCAAATCAACATACGTGATGCCACAATACCGTGGTGTTCTTTCTCTTACCCAGCGTGTTGGATGTGGGTCTCCTAGCCCTGCTAACAGGGTGAGATAAGCAAAGTGTAAGAAGCAATTGCAGCAATGCAGGGGCAAAGGATGACAGTTGCTGAAAACCATCTTTAAGATCACCATCATTTGAGGGGCGCCAGAGTGGCTCAGTCGGTTGAGTGTCGGACTTTGGCTCAGGTCATGATCTCACGGTCTGTGAGTTCGAGACCCGCATCAGGCTCTGTGCTGACAGCTAGGAGCCTGGAGCCTGCTTTGGATTCTGTGTCTCCCTCTCTCTCTGCCCCTCCCCCACTCATGCTCTGTCTGTCTGTCTGTCTCTCTGTCTCTCCCTCTGTCAAAAATAAATAAACAGTAAAAAAATTTTTTTTTCGAAAAAAAAATATCTCCATCATTTTCTATGTGCCTCATACAACATGTCACCAGGATTATATTAGAACTTTAGTGTTTAATTGGCCCAAAGTGAAGGATCAATCCAAGCACTGAGGCTTAGTATATTTTATTCAGTAAGACTGTTTCTTTTTTTTTAACTGGGGATATAAGCCTTGATGCAGCCTGTAACAGAGGCATTTCAAATATTTTTTAAGTTAGCAGTAAATCCCACCATCATCTAGGGTAGCGTCTCATTTTTTTGGTCAAAACACAGGACATTTTAAAATGCCAACAATGTTAAAGACTATTTTAGACGTGATATGAAGATTTTATACCTATCTGTATGTGCACAGACAATTGTGTATTTCTAAACAGTGACACTTGATCAGAGAAGTAATGCTTATCTTTCTAGTTAACCAAATTCCAGAAATACATGGGTTTTATTTTTTTTTAATTCACAAAGTTACTAAAACTAATTAGAGATAAGTGCTATTTAACCATTAAGTATTCAAATCTGAGAACGTGGAATAGAGAATGTAAGAACTTTCCAATTACCTATATAAATGGCCTTCTCATTTGCACTATTATCCATTTTTGGCAGCCATTATTCTAAAACTTCCTTCCTACTTAAAAAATAAGAGAAGAAAAGCACGTAGATGTGTAAGCTACCCTGAGGAGTGTTGTGATGGCAGAAACTCCAGTTGCTGCGGAAACCAGATCCTTTGTCCGCCTGTCCAAATGGCTTTCTCCGTGGTAAACTGAGACTGGCCTTGCGACATTCATGAAAAATAAGAGTTGAAATTATAACAGATTTGCATACAAAGTTCTACTGACAGACTATGGGCATTCATATTCAGTCAGCACATTGGTTAAATGATCTCACTGTTGTTCATATACATAGATAATACTACCGGGCATAGCTGAAAATATCAAAGCACTCGTAGATGTTACTTTTACCCTGCAAATTGGTAAATTTTATGTTTTCAGTGGACAAACATTTCTGAGTACCTGTTCTGTGTAGGCCCAGAAGTAAGTATGATACTCATGGTCAATCCTGAATTTGCAGGGATCTTCTTACATACACTAGTCGATATCAAATGAAGTACAACATAGAAGAATTCAGGGGCATATAAAGTCATTGTGAGCAACACCTCCTAAATGAGTCAGGGTCAGGGTTAGTGTCGGGGTTAGGGTCAGAATCAGGGTTGGGGTTAGGGTCAGGATCAGGGTTAGGATTAGGGTAAAGTATTGTCATTCCTACTTTCCAGCCAAGAAAGGAGATGGTCAGAGGAATTAAGTAACTGAACCAAGGGCCCCTCTAATCAATTTGTGTACATTAGATGTTTTTTTTTATTTTTTCCACCTAGATGTATGACTTGGAGAGTATGAAGAATGACTTACCCTGAAAAAGAAAAACAAGAAAAGACGCACAATACCATCGAAATATTTGCTGACTCAACTATGACCTGCAAGTTAGCTTTCTGACCAAGGGTCTCATGATGGTTGGGTCACAGATCCAGTCTTCTCCATTCAAGACTAACCCCGGCCTTTGTGTGTTGCTATTCTCTTCCCCTTGATTCCCTTTGTGTATCCTATCCAGTGTGTCTAGCCATCCCGTAACTAATCCTTACCATCATTATGTAACCATGTAGCTGACACTTATCACCATATGAATATTGTTATGCTTCAGAATTCTTACTAAAAGAGATCACCAAAAAAAGAGAGAGATCACAAGCTGAGTTTCACATTATCTACACCTGCTGTCGAAATTTTCAAGCACTAAATAATTCACTTCCCCGTGCTCTCTCCCCATTGGCCTTTAGACCCTTCATTCTCAGTGTGATGCATCCTTCATCCATACAATGTTGTTCTCCAGGTGAAAGATGGGCTGCATTTGAATTCTTCACCTGAGATTAACATTATTTACATTGACAATTTGGGTTTTCTTATGAAGAAAAGGAACTTTGTATGGTTTAAAGATTATTACTATTTTTTTTTTTTGTTACACTCTATGCAAGTGAGCTTTTACAATTAATGACTTGGGGGGGAAAGAATAATGATCCGTTTAGGACAGAGGTATTTGCACCTGTTTGAATGACCGAAGTTTCGGTTCAAATGGGCTCAAAGCTCTTGTGCATGAGGGCCAAATCATTTCTATCTGAGGGAATACAAAAGAACAGAAATAAGGAAAGAAAGTGATAAAAGAGAGGAAAGAAATAGACAAGAAAACCAGCCACAGGTCATGCATACAGCGAAAAAATTGGTCTTCTGCAGTGAAATTATTTTTCCCTTTTTGCCGTGTGACTTGGCGAGGATAGAAGGAGTTGTAAAGAAATAATCTAAAGGAAAAAATTGAAATCTTTCTCTGAATAATCTATAATCAGGAAATTTTCGTGTTCTCCTCCAGGAATGGAAGGATCTAGAACACTGAAATATTATTTGGGCATGCAGAAGAATCTGACAAGAAATCTGAAAAGTCAAGGTGAACCGATGCACTCAAACCGGGGAGTAAACTAGAGAAAAGTAAACTGCATGAAACAACAATTCATTACAGTGTAACTGGCATTAGTAGTTCATTTCAGCATGTTCGCCTTTCTGTATAATTTTCTGTAAATGTTTCATTTTTTAACAACTGCAGTATTTTAATGGAACGTTCATTTCTTAAATAAAGAATTATGATATGTTTTGCAAACAATAATTAAGCAGTTAATTATTATATTTCAGTTGGAGTTACTCTGGGAGTACATTTGTTGTACCAGGATGTTATGGCACAAAATGTGCTAACCCTTGATGGCAAACGCTAATTATGGAACGATCAGAGTGGCATGAACTGCCTCAGGGGTACAAATGATTCAAATCCAAGACTATAAAGAACAACAAACATTACACAGATCAAGCTCCATTCTATAGCTGAAAATGTATATGGTGTGGAAAAATCAGTGTGTAATACCTAAATGCAGCAGAACTACAAGGCGTTCTTGGCCTCAGAAGACATCATATTGTTGCACCTGGAGTTTTAATCTGTCACAGTTAAAGATCCTCAAGGTCAAATTATAAGAGATGTATTTCTACAGCTATTAACACCTGGTACATCTCCAATAAACTTTAAATTACTTGTAGGAAATGCTTTCTCATAATGAGTTACTATTTATTGTGAACCAGGAAGTGCTTTAAACACAAATTACGATTAATAGTAACAACAATCAAAATACAATTATCCTTAGTTTACAGATGTAGAAAATCTCCCTGGGTTTTCCTGTAACTAGAGACGCAGCTGTGGTCCCGGAGACAGAGATCCATTTGGTCACTGTTCCCCAGGGGCCACACAAGGTGAAGTCTGGTCAATCCCTTCAGGTCCCACATCAAGCAACTCCTTGCCAGCAGTTGTGTCCTATGATGGCACTGTGAAGTATAAATCAGGGTAATCTGTGTTCTCCCTCCTTTAATCCGTCCAGACTCTACATTCTCCTGATCTCTTCATCCATGTATTCACCAGGAAGACTACCCCTGTAGAGTCTTGAGGCTTCTAGTTCTGGCTGCTCATTCAGCTTCTCTAGAAAGGAAACGCTATTGCTCATTGTGGGGTATAATTCTGAGTCTGTGGAAGTGTCTGGGCCATCTGTGGTGGTTCTTACAACTTTCCATTCTACAGCATGTAAATGTTTTGGAACTCAAGTGGAGATTTACGACTCTGCTGTGGTCACTTGAAAACCTGAGGAACTAGTTACTGATGCTGGAGATTCCTAAGAACGTATTAATGTCTCCACTGTTCTGAAAATTAAGTTACCTCGGAAAGAAACGCTTTGCCATTTGGTGAGATTCCTGAGTTGTCAGTGGTATCTTCAGGAATTCATTTACATCTCCACTGAAAGGGAAATAGTGATTTACTCCTGAAAAATTACCAGTAATGTTATTACTAACGGAAAGAGAATAAGTTTGGTCATAGAGACAGGTGTGCTACCTCCACTTTTCCATTTACTACCTGACTGAGAGTACAGGAAAGCCCTCAATGTCTAGGCTTCAGTTTTAGCATCTGCAAAACGATGCCTCCCTCACAGGATTGGTGAGCATTAACTGAGGTATGGGGCTGCCACACTCTTTATATACATAGGTATATAGCTTAACAGTTAATATAATATCTAAGTGGCTAACCTTACTGTTCCAAATAGATGGAAAGTTGGTGGAGAACAAGCCATGTTTTAAAACTCTTTAGATCTCATGGGACGCCTAGAATGCTGCTAAATATAAAATAGGCACAAATCAACTATCAGTAACTGGCAAATCCAAACAAAAGATGGCGTAACAATTCAGTCTCCTAATCACTCACATATGTCACGTTCCTTCTCCTACATCCCTTTCATGGACTCTGAGAAGTGACTCAAAAAAGTTACAGTGGCATTTATATGGGAAATTCTCATAAGGGAGACTTGGAAAAGGGAAATTCAGAGAGTTGCAGTGTTCAAATGGCCAGGCTAACACTGTCAGTCCTTGAAGGAAAAATCAAAAGAAATCAGGTGTTTAAGAGTATCCGAGACCTGGCGAAGGGTCGGTCGTGGAAGGGCAGGCCCAGATGAGTCTTCGATATCATATCCGTGTGCCCAGGGTAACCTCAGCCCTCACACAAGAGGCTTCTGGGAGTGCAGAGTGAGTCTCTTCCCTCAGAAACCTCTTTTGTTCTTATTAATCAAATTCCTCAGTTATTCTACTAAAAGCTGGCAATATTAATCACATTCCAAAAGACAGTGAGTATTAGTGCACTATTTTTAAAGAAATGAGGAATCTGAAGTACATTGATGCTGCTTTCCTTTTTCAAGGTCACTGAAAAGTCAAGACCAGAACCCCAGTGGTGTCAGCTCTCTTGGCCAAATTTCTCTTCATCAGTTTAGGTAGAAGCTATTACTTTGGATAACATTAGCACTAGAAAAACAATTGCAAGATTTAAAAATATCCTTAAAGATGTGAATAGTTAGATAGATAGAAAGATAGCTAGCTATGATGTGGAGGGAATCAATTCTATTTCTATGGTCAATGTAATAATCAGATATAGGAGAATAATAGCTACTCTAACTCATGTAGTGTCGGTATTCATTAGTGTTTAAGGAAATGCTCTAATTCCCATGAGCTGTTTCATAGCAAATATACTTCACTAATTTAATTTTTCATATGTGTTTCAAAAAGGTTTTAAAAGATTATCAAGTAAATTACAAAACTCTTTGTCATATTAAAACACAAAAAGAGTTTTACGTTTGTTAGCTGTTTTTCAGAAAGCTTTCATTTTATTTCAGAATCAGTCCAGTTTACAGCAAACTACCCTCAGCAAACCTATGACTACAACAAACTTCCCTTGATATATGGGTGATTGTAGCATAATAGATTTAAAATCACTTTTCAACCATACTTCTTGTTTCTTTACACTTTTTAATGTTTATTATTTACTTTTGAGAAAGAGAGACATAGTGGGAGTGGGGAGGGGCAGAGAGAGAGGGAGAGACCGAATGCAAGGCATGCTCCAGGCTCTGAGCTGTTAGCACAGAGCCGGATATGGGTTTGAACCCACAAACTGTGAGATAATGACCTGAGCGGAAGTTGGACGCTTAACCTACTGAGCTACCCAGGCGCTCCTTTCTTGCTTCTTTACATAGAAAAAAGTCATAAAATATCTGACTCATAAATCAAGTATACATGATAATTTCCCTTAGTGTGTCGAGAGCCTTTCTGCCCACAGAGAGGCAAACACAAATGTGAGCGGATATGGTTCCCCACTGCAGGTTTAAAAGGTAGGGAGCTTTGAGGATGGAGGTAAAGAACCCAAGGCTGGAATCTCACACTTTGTAAAAGTGTTAGGTTTACACATGTCTCTCCTCTGCAGCTCAGTGACTACCACCTGCCCACACAACCACATCTTTAAGGGCCTCAAGTTCATGTATGTACATAATCACCAAGCTTTCTAGCTTAGTGCATTCTTGAGATGGGTGGTAGAGTACAATTTGACTGTTGCCAAGAGAAGCTAACTAACTTCTCTGGACCACTTTGCACAAAGTTCCAGAGGAGCTGGGGGAGGGAAGCCAAGTGCAGACCGGGTTACTTGCTCCCCAAACCTTCAAAGTCTTCAAATTCCACTGTTCTCAGCTGAGGACAGAGCTAATGTCTGTATATAACCATTTGCTCTCTGATTCAGGGGAACATCAAGAAACGCTTTCCGTTAACAGATGCTCTGCTGTTAGAAATTCATTGCAAAGACAGCTAAAACCCTGAAAAAAAATCACAGGAAAACTACCAGCTTCTAAGAAGACATATGAAGCCAAAAGAAACTCTTATTTGTCTGGAAAAATTCCAAACGCCAAGAGACATTCATTTTAATGAGGTGTTAAGAGGTATAGAGATCTGAGCATTGCCAAAATTTGCCCTTCTTCCATGTCTCTCCCTTCTTCTAGAACTTGTACTGCTGGATATAGGAGGTGTTTTTTGTTTGTTTGTTTGTTTGTTTGTTTGTTTCACTTAGGTCAGTTGTTCTTCATCTAGCTTTGGTCAAAAAAATGAAAACAAAAATAAATATATTTTTTAAATCAGTGCATCTCACAAAATTATAACTTGGTTACAAAAAAACCTTAAGTCTCTGCTTTGTCTATCTTTTGCACAAAATTTACTTTTGTTTTCTCCTTTTATGCTTTGAAATGTAAATTTTTTGACTACCCTTTCCCCATTGCCTTTGTGAAAATCAGACTATTGATTCAGATCCCAATGGAACTGAACTATATATGCTTTATCATTAATTCCTGTAATTGGCTTGACTTTTACCCATATCATTCTCACTCCTGGTCCTTTTAACTCACTCAACAAAGCTGGTTAAGCACTTAGGATGTATAAGGCACTATGAAGGAACTCAAGGGAGTTCCATGCACTAAGAGGAAGGCCAATCCTATGGACCACCATTGAGCTAAATCCAAGAGCACAAAGCACACATTTATATGGGAAGATAGAACTCTTCCTGCTTCTGTCAAGTTGCCTCTGCAAGCCCCTCCCTCTGTTCAACCCATGCAGCACCTCCATCACTCTGTACCTTGGACCAACTGGACTAATCTAATTTTGTGTTTTACTCCTGCTCATATTAACTGCCACAAAATACCCATGACACCAAGGTCATCCATCATTTCTTGAAGGCAAATCCTCATCTGGTTCCATAGGCTGCCTTTTCTGACCTCATCTACCACCTTCCATTTCCTGAAGCCTTTTTTGTTCACTGTGCCCCTGAAATTCTAGGTCAATCACAAACCCTCTACCTTAAGTTCAGCATCTTCTCTGAAAGTCCTTACTACATTCTTAATTTGTCTGAAGCTCGTTCCCCCTAAGGACACTGATTTTCTTCCAGCCCTCCCCAGCAGGGGCTGTCTCCCACTCCCCATGTGCTGTGGAGTCTGGAGCTGGCTTGAGTGCCCCTCTCATGCCTCATGATTATTTCCAGAATATTCTCTCTCCTACCCCATTGCACTCCACCATTCAATGATCTCATCAGACACTTCCCCTGCCTGTTGCAGTCACCTTCCACACCCTCAGGAGTCTACCTCTTTATTTCTAGAAGAGGTTAGTTTCTGGTGACTGTCATTCTTTCCCAATACTTTCCTATTAAAACCCACACTGGCCATCCTTCCAACAGCCTAAACTCTCAATTCCTTGAATTCCTCTTCTCCAAAGCCTTCCCTTTAACCCCACCTTTGCCACTTATTCAGTAGTCATCCCTTATAGTTACTTAATTTCAATAATCCCCAAACACCAATCAGTACTTCTTAACTTTTAGCCTACACTCTCTACTAACCCAAATCTAATGTCATGGACTGAATGTTTATGTCCTCTCTCCAAAACAAAAGTCATAATTTGAAGCCCTCACCTAATCTGCAATGTGATGGTATTTGGAGGTGGGGTCTTTGGGAGGTCGTTGGGTTAGATGAGGTCATGAGTCATGAGGATGGAGCTCCCATAATGAGATTAGTGCTCCTAGAAGAAGAAGAGAATCCAGAGAGTACAACTCTCTCCGTGTCCTATGAGGACACGGCAAGAATGCAGGCTGTTTGCAAGCCAGGAAGAGGGTCCTTGCCAGGAACAGAATGTACAGGCACTTCGGTCTTGGACTTCCCTGCCCAGAACCACAAGAAACAAACGTGTATCGTTCAAGCCACACTGTCTGTGGTATTTTCTTTTAGAAGGTCGTGCTAAGACATCTAACAGTTTAAATGCACCAGGACCTACAATCTATTGATTCAAACACCTTTTAACTTTTATCCACCCATATATAGCACATCTGTATAAGAGTTGAAGAGTATGTGCTTTTTAAAGTGCCTGGCCCAGGACCCACAACTTCGGGTCCTGATTTCACATTCTAAGCCCCAAAAGCTCCTGGCCTCTCTGTGTCACCTTGGAGGGAGATTCTTTGGGTCACAGAGTCGCAAGGACAGACATATAGAAGACCCTTCCTCTTTGAGACATGAAGCAGGCCCCCCTGGCCAATGAGGCTGTGGACAGTGTCTGTCCACACCCACAAAAGCCTGGCGCCACAGGACTTCCCAGTAACAGCAAAGAGTGACTTGAGCATAAGAAACTCTTCTTGTCTGTCCCCGTGGAGTTCTACATAGAAACTCTAGTTCCTGAGAGACGTGGAGCCAGGAAAAGATGTGCCTTTTTAAGCAGTCAACTCAGCAGCGAGTGTGGAAAACAAACCTTCAAAGGGGGAGACGGGTTTCACCATGTTTTTCACATTTATTTCTCTCAAAATGGCTGACCAATCTTAGGGAATGGTGCAGAATTTCTGGGAAGCAAGAAAGAGGTTGAAAACTGTTCGCTCAGAGCATGAAGTCGAATGAAAGGAGGAGTTCTTTCCTTGTCTCTAAGAGGAGTAACGTTGGAACTGCTTTTGCTTTCACTAATAATGTGAACATGCCGACATAAATGCATCTCGTCTTCAAGCTTGAGATTTCATGTCAGAGTAATCGAGGTTTAGGCAGTGTTTATAATTATGTAAAATTGCGTGGCTCAGAGGGAAAGGGACTAAGTCATCCTACACTGACAAAAAAACAACAGATTAGGAATCAGTGCAATCCCTCGTGAGATACAGCATTTCACACACAGGGACACGTGAACCTGGCCCACTGATGACATTCGCTGCTAATGCCATGGTAAAGGAATCGTGTCATTTTGTTTTGCACAAAAAGTCACTTCTGTGACGAAATCTCAAAGATGTCATTTTTAAATGAAGAGAACACTGTATCAATTTTATATAATTACAAACACTGCCTAAACCTCGACTATTATGACATGAAATCTCAAGCTTGAAGACAAGATGCAGTAACAGAAGCCATTTACTGAGATCCCTGGTCAGTGTACCGTGAGCCCCAGACCAGCAATGCAGGGGGACAGCAGCACCACAGATCTGGTTACTGCCTGACAGAGGGGATGCCCAGTGGGAGAGCAGGTATAGTCGACACTAAGAGGAATGGCTAGAGAAGCAAAAAGTCTACTCACTGTTCAGTGTTTGCATACATACTATGTTCCAGGTGGAATGCATTAACAAACGCAATAGGCAAAAATTTCTAGAAGTAGACCAACAGAGGACACAGCCATGAAACAGAAACACAATCGATAGGTTAATAATATAGCTAGAAGGTAATAATTGTTTTGGAAAATAGAGCCGGACAAGCAGAGTCACAGTGGGGAGTGGTTGCAAATTCAGCAGTGCACTCAAGTCAGCCTCCCAAGGAAAGCACCCAGGTGGAAAAGCCCCTAAAAGGGAACAGATCTAGGGATGAACAAAGCATTAAGGCGAAATAATTAAAAGGGATGAGTGTTTGGATCTAGATATACAGACACAGCGAGAGAAACTGAAAAATAAGCAGAAGTAGAAGAGCATGAGTAGTAGCAAAGAAGAAAACGGAGGGTGGAATAGTAAAGCCTGGAGCTAGAACACCGTAAATGAAGGTTCCGTATAGACTGGATGTCGTGAGGGGTGTGGTGAGATGGTTCTTTATGTCCCCTAGTCAGGCTCCTGGGACAGAGGACAGGGCACTGTAGTGGCCACTTGGAACTCTGATTTGGGTGTCTGCTCCTTGTGATATAATTGAGCGTTTCGAAAATTATGGCTAAACCAACTTGTGCATATGCCAGGAAGCCCAGATATGTCTGCACCACATAGTAATTAAAAGAGGAAAAATAAAGCACTACATTCTGGGAAGAATTCAAATTGCTGAAGGCTGACCCTTCTCGAGGAAGTGCCAGCCAACGTTAAGGTGTAAGATCGGGGGTCTCACAGCTTCAGTGGACTTTTTATGTCTTTCCATCTGTGTCCGTCACAGCAAGCAGGGTTAGACCTCATCTGTTCCCTGCCTGGGATGGTGCTCTCCAGCATTTCTCTGGCAGTGTTCAAACGTTCATTCTGTGCCTATCACCGCGAAGCCCAAATGACATTGCATCACTGTTTTCAGTTACGAAGGCAATCACCGTGCGGAAGGACAGGAGGTGGCGTCTTAGGGAACCTGGAATCTGCATCTTATTAATGGGGCTCCCTTCAGACTCACTGCAAGGCCAAAACAGCCAACAGATCAAATGAAGAAAGGGCACGTGCTCAAGTCGCTTTTTATTTTTGAGAATCCACTTTTGGGGCCTAAGAGGGATGCAAACAGCCAACTGGATCATCAGACAGCTGATGTTATGCCTTTGGGGAGATGCCAAGTGTGGAAAGTTAGACAGACCCGTACTCGACATGTCACAGTCCAGCGGGAGATTTAAGAGGGATCCCAGTACAAGTACAGAATGCTACAAGATGTGTGCACAGAGCATTTTTCAGTCATAAATGGAGAAAGCTACAAGCTCATGGAGGACAGGGGAGAGAAAAATGACATAGAAAATAATCTTGATAGGCCTTGAAGAATAACTAGTTCACCAGGCAAATAGAGAAGAACATTCCAGACATGCATGCATAGCGTATGTGCATGCACGTGCACACACGTGTGTGTGTGTGTGTGTGTGTGTGTGTGTGTGTGTGTGTGTGGTGAAGGGGATGGGTTTGGGGTGGTAGAGGAGCTGTAAGTACAGAGACCAGAAAATGCATGACCAGAGAAAAGTTAAAGGGTTTAGTGAAACTATTTTCCATCTTTAGCCTCGTTTCAAAATTGTTATATAAAGGGTTTTGCATAGATAGGTGTTTGGATTTTATTTTTAAACTATTAAAATATTTTGATGCGTGTCCAAAGGCATTCTATGCAAGTGTTAATAATGTGTTTCTCCAAGGTGAGTAAACTTGCAGAATCTGGAACAATGTTTAGCACTGAAGTTTTATATCTCACAGAGCCCCAGCTAGTTAGAGAATGAACTCTGCTCCAATCCGTCTTGTCTCCCACTTAGTCTGGTTGATAAAAGGCAAGACATCAATCAGGAAAGAGCATAACTATCCAGCGCTTTAGGGAGAAATATGGACACCTTAGCAAGAACATGAAACCATTATGAAATAATTTGAGTTTGGATGAGCATAGGTCAAAAACATAACTTCTTGAAAAATGTCATTGGCGTAGAAATCAGACTCTATGCTGAAGGGATATAGTTCCCTAAGACATTTCAAACTTTCCTCCTCTTAAGACTGAAATGGTAAATAGACTTAAAAAGCTATGCTGTTTAGATACACAAAATCGAAATGTTCAATATAAACCAATTTCCTTGCATAAGCACACATATCCAACACATCCACCAGTTCACTCTTCATGTCCCTTCTCTGTAAATGGCTTCAGCATTAATCCAGTTAATCAAGGAAGGTGAACTCCAATGTCACTGACTCTCCCCTCTTCCTCCTACAGCTTTCCTCCTTCCAACAAAAGTCTCTCCTCCTTTCCATTCCATTTCAGAGCCTCATCTCTGAAAAGACAGTAAGGTAGTCAAAATCTGGTGTTCCTGGATTCTGTAGAAGTGTATTTGAATCTTGGTCGGCTACTAACCCACCCGTGACCTTGAAAAGTGACCTCATTCTTCTGAGTCTCCGCGTCCTCATCTGAACTGGAGATAAAAACAAAACCTATTTCAAAATATTCTCGTGGAAATTAATGAAAATAACATACACTAGGTATTTGGCACATGTCAAATATTCGATAAAATTTAAATTATATTACTGAACTTATTATTACTGCTAGACAATGGGCTAAGAGGGAGTCAAAAACAGCACATGTGAATTCATGTGAAAAATATTAGAGAGTAATATGTAGAATTGTCAGATCAACATATCGTACAACTGAAACTAATATAACATTGCATGTCAAGTACACTTCAATCATAAATTTTAAAAACATATTAGATACGCTATTCCATATTTTCATTATAATGTGTACAAGCTATAGATACAAGGCATATTTATATTTTCCTGCCTTCTGCCACAATAAGATATTTTGACATCTAAAAATCACAATTCACTGTTTTTGGTTCGGGCAAACAATTGAACACTAAGTGACCGTCCATCCAATACATGCCATGTTGCTTCGCATCTCTGCACATTCATTGACATTTGTTGTAACAGGGGTCCAATGAAAGAAGGAATGGAAGAGACCCACTTTGAAGGGTTGAGCACGACCCCCTTATGTGGCATTTGCATGACTCAGCATTATTTATCTCTCATTTCCTGCCTGGTGACAAATCCCAAAAAAGTAAATCACAACACATTCTCCTGTGCCAACAAGCTCCCTGCACCTCCCCTAGAGTCATCTCTCTAAAATGCAGAAAGAAGCTTAACCCCCAACTGCAAAGGTATCACCTGATTCTGTAGAATTTCATTTGAATTCTTTGGCACAGCTTCCAAGGCCATTCACACTCCAATACTGTGCCAGCCTTGTCTATTGTTGTTTCCAACCATAAAAAAAAAAAGACTCTAGCCATCCCATATCAATCAAAATTGCTTCATTCAAGTATGCCATGCATATGCATCGCTTGGCCCATGCTTTTCTTCTGCTGAGAGTGCCGGGAAAAAATTGTTTTCCTTGAGCTGGTAAAATCCACATTGTGGATCTCCTTCTCTGTCCCATCTCACTTTGTATCTGACTTCATCTCCTACTGTGTGGGCCTGGCTGACAGACCACAGTATGGGCACAGAAAGTGGAGGCAAACTTCTTGCTTTTGGATTTTGTGTCCGAGACCACAGTGTAAGTCCCTGAAGTAGTGTCTGGGCCTGACAGTCAAATTTGGGAAGTCCAGTCTGCTTTTCCATATTCTAATAGATATAAATTATCAAAGACAATCACAAAACTAAGTCACAGAAGGAAAAAGTTTGGGGGGAAATAGTTGTCAGGAGCCGCAGTAGCTGGAAACACAGAGCAGCTAGAGGCTATAGAAGGTCAGGTGACTGCTGGAGACAGTAGTGAATGAGATGTCCTGCCCAGAATCCTTCAAGAAGGACTTTCTGCTAGCTACCAGCAGGCAGCCCCCAGCCATCAGCTCCTTGGGTCTACTTCTCAGCTGCAAAGAACTTCCTTACATAAGGAATTTTGCAATCATCCTTGACTCCTCTCTGCCCATTATACCCCATATTCAATTGACCAGCAAATGTGGCCATTCTGCCTTTAATGTATATCCCAGATCCAACCTTTCTCATCACCTCCACCATTGCCATCTTAGTCTAAGTCAGTGGTTCTCAAATGGGAGTGATTTTTCCCCCAAGGGATATTTGACAATGTCTGGAGACATTTTTCATTGTCACGACTGCAGAGATGTTAGTGGCATCTGTGAATAGGGGTCAGTGATGCTGCTAAATATCCCACAATGCACAGGACATCTCCCCACAGCAAAGAATTAGCCAGCCTCAAATGTCATTACTCCTAAGGTTGAGAAATGCTAACCTGAGCCACCATCGTTTAGTACCTGGATGATTTCAATACTTTCCTCCAGACTAGGTCCCTGACTGCCTCATCTGTCCCCTCTTCCACTAGTCATCCTTATAAAACGTTCATTGGTTCAGAGCATACCATTCAAACCTCCAAGGCTCCTCATCACATTTAGAGTCATATTCGAAACGCTTGCCTTGCTTTCAAGGTCCACTTGAGTTGGCCCCAGACTACGGCTCCAACTCTACTCTGCGCCCATCTTTCCTTGCTCTCTAGAGCGTGGCTCCCAGGCTCACCAGCCTTTTTGCTATTCTTCCTAATGCATACTCTTCCTGACTCAGGGCTTGACTTCTCCCTTCCAGTTTTTCCCAGCTTGTGCCCTCATTTACATCATCTCTACACTTCAGTGGCCTTGTTGAAGAGGGCTTCTATGACTACCTTGCCTCCATCACCCATCACTCTCATTCTGCCGTATTCTTCATAGCACATAGCACCAACTGTGTATATTGTAAATGTATTTTACATTTGTTTATCATTTATCTCCTGCACTAGACAGTGGGGACTTCATCTTCTTTGGTTCCCACTATAGCCCAACACCCCAAACAACGCTGGCACATAGTTGGTGATCAAATAGTCACTAAATGAATGAATGTATGAAGCTACTTGCGACAGATCTATGAACATCTGTACGGGTGGGTTGCATTATTTTAAGGGTGGCAAGGAGGGCATAAGGGATTGGTAGAACC
Organism: Panthera pardus; assembly: GCF_024362965.1. Taxonomy (NCBI): domain Eukaryota; kingdom Metazoa; phylum Chordata; class Mammalia; order Carnivora; family Felidae; genus Panthera; species Panthera pardus. The sequence goes on from NW_026526765.1 coordinate 10,804,971, forward strand.
TGAGTTTCCAGTATAGGCTCCTAGGTCACTTACTGTATGGCATAAACTATTAAATTGTATAGGTATTTCCACTATTAAATTGTATGGGTCTTAAGAAGAGGAATTGCTACTTTTTTCTGCTTCCCAAAAAACCGAGTTCTACACCTGAATCACATCAGTTGGCTAACAGTTTATTGAAAATAAAAAGGAAAACATTGTTAGATATTTTAGTCCACAATATGATAATGTGATAAATTTAGTAGCTATATATCAAGGAAAATGCCTATTTAGAAATCTCTTTTTAAAACAGTATCTTGATGTGATCCTGAGAGGTTAATTATCTCACTGTACAAGATTCACTACAGATACGTATTTTTTCTTTAATTATATGTTTGATAAGATCTGCATTCCTCTGCTGCAAATGTGGTATTTTTATATCAGCACACATGACAGTGGTTATCTAGAAAAAATATTGTCATAAACAAGAGAAACGATGGCTCTTTTGTAAAGTTTTAAGTCTTTAGCAATTCTTCCTTTCAAACCATCTTCTAATATGGAGTATTTCATGAGGAATTCTAAGGAACGGGAGCCACATGTTATCTACAACTACAACCATTCTGTATTTTCTCTGAGCTCTTATATTCTATTTAAGCTTATTTTCTGACCAGAATTATGTTTAGCATGTAGACTGCCACCTATTTTCCAGTGTGTATATAGTATAAGTATATAATAATGCCACAACGTCCACCTACAATCTCCCAAAAGTTTCTTCGGTCTTCTTTATCTATTCTCTATCTTTCTATCTCTATGGACTTTCTTATTTCAATTTTAGAACATGTAGAATCTCAAAGCAAAACCTGCACTGGATCAAGGTAAGCAGGCAAGGAAGACATTATTGAAGCTATTGCAACAGGCAATAAAAACTAACTGAACTAACACCACTGAATCAAAAGGCAGGAAAGTTTCAAGCACTAGGGTAAGGTGATGGAAAAGTACTGGAGGGCATCAAGGGTGAGGTTGATCAATAGGATGGGTTGAGCACGTTTAAGTTATTGCCGAGTTTGCAAATGGTTTTTGCTGCAATTACACCCTCTGTGTTTGCTAATTGGCATCCACCCAAGTTAGGCTCCTACCTCCCACAGAGACAGGAGACAGGGGCATAGAGATGCTACCTTATTTGATGTTTAAGTTTCAAAGAGATGGTTCCTTGGGTCCCTGAGGAAGACACTCCCAGGGTTGTAAAGCTGGAATGAGGCTGGAAGAAGATTTGCATACATTTCAAGGAGCAGAGAAAGAATTTTCAGTTGCAACTGTTCTAAAGAAAATACTCTAAGAAAAGGAAGGTCAGGGGCCTACAGTCAGGAAGAAATCTGCCTAAAGTTTAGCCAAGACAAGGGAACAGTAAGACTGATCTGGTCAAGACTTTATCGTTAGAACACCCGCACATGCATACATCTCAGTCACTAGAGTTGCCACCTAGTGAATTGCCATTATTGAATTCCTGTCCTCATTTCCTAAAATCATCCAATGTGGTGACATATACATATTTGCGTGTGTGTGTGTGCGTGCGTGTGTGTGTGTGTGTGTGTGTGTGTGTTTATAAAGTACTATTTGGGATTTTGAAACAGTTGTTGTTTTTTCCTGCTTGCAATAGACCTAACATCGGTGTCCCCCAAACTCCATACGTTGAAACTCTAACTTCAATGTGATAATATTTGAAGGTGGGCCTTTGGGAGGTAATTAGGTCATGAGGGTGTAGCCAACACGCGGGATTACAGCCCTTATAAGAAGCCGCCAGAGGGCTAGCTCACTCTCCTTCTGCCATATGAGTTCACAAGGCAGTCTTTAACCCTCATCAGAAGTGGGCCTTCAGCAGAAGCCATTCATGCTGGCACCCTGATCTAGGACTTCCAGCTTGCAGAACCGTGAGAAATAAATGTTTGTTGTTGAAGCCACACAGTCTATGGTACTTTGTTACTATAGTAGCCTGAGCCAAAACACTACTACAAGCTCTAATGTTGCTTTATTTACAACTATCTTATCTTCAATATTATCATCCATATTATCAATAAGTGGACTCCAGCAGTGGACTACCATACTTCCTTTATAAATGATCCAAAACAGAAATTTCCAGGGCAGCAACAACCCCCATCCCCACCCCCTGCCACACACACACACACACACACACACACACACACACACTGAATTCCCTGTCCTCTACTTCCTGGGCCTGGAGCATCACAGGTCTTGCATCTTATAAGACTACATTCAATTAGCTTTCTAAAATTGAAAAGCCACTGCCAATTCTGTAATTTAAGTAATTGAGTGCCTGAAGAAAGAAGGACACTGCAATGGAAAGGAGGGGCAAACCTTCAAGCTGTTCTCTCATTTTGGCCGAGTGACGGCTCTGGAGCTGAGATAGTGATGATGTGTGCCCTCATGCTTCTCAGAGAAGCCAAAAAGACTGATCCCTCGGTTCAAGAGTAGAGCCTCTTGGGTTCACAGTACACAAAATGAAGTCAGCCAAGACTTCGATTGCTGACCTCATTTTCTACCTACTCAAGAGGAAAAGTAATATACTCTGTTCATCCTAATTAATCTTCTAAGTCATTAAAAAAATAAATTTCATGCAGGCAGACCTTCAATGCAATGATAAAATTAACTGGATAAGGATGAGGGAGAGAGGTTTTCAAGATCATAAGAAATAAAAGACAATATACAAGAGGCAGCAATATATTTTTTTTTCTTTTTTCTTTTTTTAAAGTTTATTTTGAGATACAAAGAGAGCATGAGCAGGGGAGAGGCAGAGAGAGAATCCCAAGCAGGCTCTGCACTGTCAGAGCACAACCTGACATGGGTCTTGATCCCACAGAACCATGAGATCATGACCTGAGCCAAAACCAAGAATCAGATGCTTAACTGACAAAGCCACCCAGGCACCCCATGTATATATTTTTCTTATAACCCCAGATTTCAATAAATGGCAGTTAACAAATAAAGAGAGCACTTTTCACCCATTAGCTAATTAATTCTCAGTACATGCTTCTCAGAGATAACCATCCCCCTCAACCCCTTGCACCTGCCCATGGAGAGATATAGCTGGGTGTTCAAAACACACTCATACATGGTAAGAACAGAAAATTGAATTAGGTACTTATATTTTTGCCTGCTCATTGGAAACTTAAGAATTCCATTTTAGGATATTTTCTGAAATTGGACCTTCCCAAGGCTTACTTTTACAAAATGATAAAAATTGATGCCAACTGAGATGACCTCACGTCAATATTAATAAGCTGTTTAACAATGATGTGAAGAGTTGTACAGAATTCCAAACGGGATTTACATCTGTATTCCTCCTTTTTATGATACTAATAAACCAATTTCTTGTCATGCAATCAGTATATAAATCATCTATATTCTTGCTAATTCTCTTCCCTAATAATAGCATTTAAACATAAATTATGCCATTGCCTAAAATAAAGCAATAGCTATGAACAACAAAATCAGCAAGTAGACATTAGGTAAGGCTTTAGGGTCAAGATTTTACCTCACCCGAAAATGTTACTTTCAGATAATATTTACTAAATGTCATAAGATACCAGCTATTATGCTAAGCATATAAAATTATGTAAATCGTGTAAAGGTGTGAGATTCTGCCTGAGCTCCCCAATTTAGTTTCTATCCTAAGTCATAAACTTTACATTAAATTATATAAAAATTTTAAAGAAGGAATACAGTCACATGATTCAAAGATAGAAAACCTAAAACCAAAGTTTCTTTTTGCATATCCACTATTGATTTTCATTTAATAAATGCTGGTGTAATACAGAGAATAAGCTGATATTTCAAGAGAAGCAAAAACTAATTTTATGACAAAGCATTCTCTAATTAAAGTAGTTCAAATTTTTCCACACCATGTTTTTTTTTTCTTAATACAGCTGAAGCTTTCTAATTATTACTTCCCAGAATGCCATTACAAGCTAGTGGTTCATTCAAGAAGCATGCCCATTTGTCTCCAATGGGTAAAATGGAGTTTGGCAAATAACTGAGTCAGACCTGAGGAGTGATCTATTTTCTGGCTAACAAGCATAAACAGAAAAGAAATGTGCAATGTTATTCTCTATTCTAGCTTTGGTGTTTCACAGGGATGCTAATTAATTAGAGGCTAAGACCTTATCAGACCTGCAAAGTCCTTCGAGATTGTGTCTCAAAATAGAGTTTGGTAACTTTCTGAGTTACACTAGTAATTGAGATCGTAACTGCAGAGAAGGTAAAGAAATTATTAGTAATTATCAGCTAAAGTGATAGAATAATTTTCATAAAAAGAAAGTAGGACAGTTTCATACTCCACTGTCAGTAAATTTTTATTGAGCATTGATTTAATGTCCAATATTTATTTGAAGACCACCATTCAAATAGATATTGTTTCTGACTTCCAAAGAGTTACAATCTAGATAAATTTGTGAAAAACTAGAAGTCTGATAACAATTTGTTAAAATTAAAATATGTGTCATAAGAACATCAATGTTTCCTCAATTTGTGATTGTATTTGTCAGCTATTGCTGTAATAACCTCATGTAACAAAACACCCTCAAATTCAGTGGTTTATAACAGCATTGTTTTTCTTCCTTATATTTCTGCAGGTTGGTTATGATGGCTCAATTTAGGCTATTGGTGAGCTCAGCTTGGCTCTAGCCCACAGGTTGAATTCAAGACTGTCATTAATCACTTTCTTGCCCTTGGGCCAGCCTCAACAAAGAGCATATTCTTCTCATGGTGAATGGCATATCCTTGAATAACTATTTGATCATGAAACATCATGCTAGCTAAGGTAATAAAAGTTCTTATTAAACATTAAAAATTAAAATCATGAAAGAGAACCCAAAGGAGCTGTTGATGGGAGAGCTTTGCACCTCTCCCTGGTCCAGGAAGAAACCTGATGACAACCTCAGGTGTAAGGAGGGCAAAGGAAACAGGGTCCCAGTCAGAGGTGAACAACCGCTGTGCTTACTGAGACACCATTTAAGCCCTCCGTACTTCTATTTGCTTTATTCCTTTTTCCCTCTACCTAGACCCTGGCCTCAAAGCAGACATGATGGATGCTATTGTCATATTGTGAGCTGATAACTGTCACCTCTCCCCTCCCTTCTCACTGTAATTTCCTTTAGGAGGTTTGGCTTGCTCCTGGCTGAGTTTGAAGAGAGCCATTCTTGACAAACATAGGAGAAAAGAGAGAGAAGAAATACGGATTTGTGACCAGTTTAAATGAAGAGGTAAAACTTTCCCTGCAAGTATTAAGAGGCCACGATTCAGGCTTCGGGTCTTACTCAAATTACTCAGCTTTCTCATAAAATGCAGGACTTGGAGAAAAAACATGATCGCAACATTCACCAAAACCATTTAGGGAAAACCATTCCAGCACTCCAGTAATAATTAATGAGAAACAGCATAAAAATACATCTTATTTCACAGAATGCCCAGTATCTCAGGTGCCAAAGGCCTTTGGAATCATTAATTGTGAGCATGACCTTCCTAAGGGGACTATGTGAGCTTAGGACAAAAGCATCCGTAGGGCATGTTTCGTGGATCGCAAAACAACTGGGAACATCATGGAGGGTATAACTGTTGTGATCAAACCTAAAGCAAGTCTTAGAGGCAGACCAATTAATTGATCTCATTGAAAAATTCAGGGCAGCTCTGACAGGCAATCTGAAACGGACAAAATAGGGAAGATAAAGGTGAGTTTGATTCTGTTTTTAAGATACCATGAAAGCAACTGATCAAATGACATTCAGTATCAATGGGTGCTTACAGTTTGATGTTTAGATGCTACCACAGATGTGTCTGTGTAAAGCTAACAAACATGGAAGCTATGTGGGTGGTCACTGTGGTTCATTAATATCAGAGGAGTGAACCCCTGCTTAAAAACCTCAACATATCCTTTTGACTCAGGGGAAACGTCAGCTTCCAGGTAACCAAGGCAGAAAATTCTGATCCTTCAGAAGAGGTGATTTCAGACTGAAGGGGTAATTTCAAAAGGTTCAGAGAGTTTGTTCAGGTAAGCTCCAGTAGGCACCATCTCAATCCTTTGGAGAAACAAAATTATGCTACAAACCTCACCCAGAAAAAACAAAACAAAACAAAACAAAAAAACCCTCCTATGATATGACCTTTCATTTTTTTCAAAACTTGTTCTGTTTTCTAGAATTTTACAGATTTTAACTCAGGGTGGACAGAAAATATTAATATCAAGGTTGCATTCTGAGTGGTAAAGGAAAACTTTGCGTCAGTATCTCGTTGGCTCTGGCATATTGTTAACACAATTCAAAGTTAAAGACGCTATCTAAAATCCAGGCAGCAATTTTATTACAACTGCCTTCTGAAAGTTCACAGAAGGCTGCAATCATAAATGTCATTTTTATTAGAATAATGTGAAAGGTTACATGCCACATAGTATAAGACAAGGCTCCCCACTCTTTCGAATTTGCCAGCATGCAGAGCTGTCCCCCGACCTCAGAGCCACAACACCTCACAGGCAAGCCAGGCTGAAGAGACATGACAGAAAGCTCTAATGGGCAGAAAGCAGAGAGTCTTAGCAGCAGATATCCTCCAGAAGTTAAACATTCTCTCAGTTTAAGCAACAACAAACAAACTCGCCCAATCTTCGGCATTATCCCTGGGAAGACACCTCCAAATCTGCAATGCGTGTTGAGCCAAACAGTAAGGGAACAGCAAGGACGGTCTTTTGGGAACACATGAGGTTATTTAAGACCACAGAAAAGACTACTGCAGGGAGGAAGAGCAAGTACGTGGGTGTGTGGGCGTGTGAACGTGTGCACACTCAGGTGTGTGCTGTGCGTTTGTGTGGATTCCTGACAAATGTTAACAATTCTAAAATGTCACCCAAGTCTGATTTCTTGTTGAATCATCTTAATAATACGGATACTCTGTACGAAGATTCCAGGGCGAAACAAAACTTCCTGTGGTGGAAACAAAGTAAGTGAGCACCACTAGGGGGCGTCATTATGATGCGCAGAAGCTGGACTTCACAAGTGATCACATGTCATCACTTTATCCTTTTACATGGCACTTTCTTTTTAATTTTTTTAACATTTTTATTTATTTTTGAGAGAGAGAGAGAGAGAGAGCACAAGCGGGGGAGGGGCAGAGAGAGAGAGGGAGACACAGAATCCGAAGCAGTCTCCAGGCTCCAAGCTGTCAGGACAGAGGCCCGATGCAGGGCTCAAAGCCACAAACCATGAAATCATGACCTGAGCTGAGGGCGGACACTTAACCGACTGAGCCACCCAGGCGCCCTTATATGATACTTTCAATGAGATACTTCAAGCAACTGAATGAGTTAATGTATAAATCTGAAGATTTTAAGAGATATGATGGAAATGGAGTAACTTACCCCCCCAAAAAGGTGCAAAATTATTATCAAGACATAGGTTAGTGGGAGACCCTTACCAATGACAGCCAATGTGTATTTAGATTCCCCCATCTCAAGGATGCTCCTCTCTGGTTTTGTGTCTCCAGTATCTGCACGCTCCCTCTTTTAACTTTATTTGGATCTCATTTCATATAACACCTCCTCAGAGAGCTCACGTCTGACCCTCTAACAGAAGGGAACATACCTCTCCTGTGGTGGCTGATTCATAGGTCAACATTGCTAGGCTTCGGTAATGAGTTGTTTGGACAAACGCTAATCTAGATGCTGCTGTGAAGGTATTTTGTAGATAGGATTAACAGCTACAATCAGTTGACTTTAAGCAACAATTACCCTTGATAATGTAGGTGAGTCTCATCCAACCAGTCTGAAGGCCTTAACAACAAAACTGAGTTTTCCCAGAGAAGAACAAATTCTGCCCCAAAAGTGTTAAATAGAAACCCTGCCTGAGTTTCTAGCCTGCCGACTTGTCCTACAAATTTTGGACTTAACGACTATAACCTGAATTCCTCCCTGACTTTCCAGCATGCCCCACAGGGTTGAGACTTGCCAGCCCCCACAATTCCATACTTGTGTGAGCCAGTTCCTTAAAATAAATCTCATATAGAAATGTGTGTGGGTGTGCCCATCTCCTTTCTCTGCTCCATCATTCTTCACGACAGTTGTCAACACTAGCTAAGATACACATGTATTTGTTTGTTTTCTCACTGGTACCTAGAACAATATCTGGGACTTGACAGGCACTCAACACACATTTATGGGATGCATCACTGGTGTGCTGAATTTCACCAGTCACTGTTTTAAATGCTTTGCATGGCATAACTCATTTAGTGCTCCCAATTACTATGTCGGTGGTTGAGGTTGATATTTTGCTCTCATTTGCAGATGCTGAAACTGGGACATAGAGAGGTAAAGAGACTCCCCCGAATCATGCAGCTGATACTAAGTGCAGCTGACCATTGAAACCATGCAGCCGGGTCCCACAGTCAAGAGTCTAAGACCTTGCATTCTAAAACCTCTCGTGGGACTTTTCAGCTTCAGGAAGATCTCATTTGGAGGGGGAAGAATCATCTTTTAGAAGTTATAACAACTAATGATGCATAATAATGTTAAAACACACTCTATGTCTAATCTTGACACCGTATAACTTGGGGGATGTTACAAATCACTCCGTTAGACTAGAAACAGGGAATTTTTAATCTAAAGAAGAAAGAGAAACGGAAAGAGAACACTGAGAGTCATCAGCTGTTCCAAAGACTTCGGTAAAAATAGATTTCAAAAAAATCAAAAGAGCAAATTGGTCCATTGCAAAGACTTTAAAAGGAAACACAGCTGAAAGAGCAGGGGAGACATTTGAAAATGAAACTACATTTACATCATCACAAATATCCTAGTGAGAAAGAAACCAGAAAGGTAGTGAGGGAAACAGAGAGGAGACATAAACCCAGAAAGAGTCTGTAGTGAGCCCCAGACTACGAAGCATGATGGAAATAACGGCCACACGTAAAACAACTTTCACTCAGACCACACCTTCCACGAGGTCCTATAGCCCAGATCCTGGTTCTGAGTCTCCAAACCCGGCTAAAAAATCTGCAAGAGTTTCTGGGACTCTGTCCCCACCTAGAGGTCTGACAGTAAATAAAATGAGATCTTTGTAAAGCGCCCAGGGTAGAGCAAAACTCAGTTATCGTAGCTATAATCACCACTGTATAAGTCCCTGATGAGAAAGCATTTGAGTGTTTTGTAATCACTCAGCAGAGAAAAGGGCAATGCCTAGGAAGCAGCAGTCAGAGACCATAGCTTTCTTTCAGGATACTGGGTCTTGCCTTTAGCCAGGTGTTTGACAAAAATTACATGGATAGCTGTTTGGGCAATATAAAAAAATAGATGTGCTTGATTATTAGATGGTTAGTCTGATAACTGATTAAGTGATAGACTAAAAACACTGTGGACTGTCTTTGACAAGCTGATGCTGAACCTCAGTGATAACTGGAGTGGTGTAAGCCAGGGGCACTGCAAGGCTGCTGTGGGATTGCCTGTATCTGATCAGAAAGCAGCCATATTTCTCTATTAATAATAGCTGCTCGCTCTTAATGCTTCCCCTCTCCTCCCTCTTCTCCTGAGCTTCTGTCTCATTTCTTCTATTACTGGTAGAAAGGGAAGGAAAGTCAGCTGCTGTGGAAGAGGTGAGGTTGCATGTGTGGAGCACATCCACTTCTGGATGATGTCCAGTTACAGAGATCCAGGATGTCAGGACTGGCTTTATCGACTGATGTAATATTTGCTGTTGGCAAATTAGCCCAAGACCTCAAGTAGCACTGCCTGTGAAACCTTCTGACCTTGATGGTCTACACGGTGCCACGGTGTGGCCCATGCCTCGCCCCTAGCAGAAAGCCCATCCCAAAGCTTTCATATGGAACCCTTTTGTCTTTTAGGAGATCCAGTGGGAGCTGCCTGGACATCCGGACCTGCCCTAGGTAATCTGCTGCCATGGGAAACCTAGAATTCTAGTTCCCACAGAAAATACGGAGGAGGTGAGGCTCTGGACACGGCCAAAGTCATCTCTTAAGCACTTCTGCCACCCTGCCATCTTCTACAGGACATCCCTAATGCCACTGGAGTTTGTCTTCAGGTCCTGCCAACAACCGTCACGTGAAACTGGACCTCAGGCCCTAAGTTCAAAAACATCACGGTCTTTAGGGGAGATGCATCCAGGGGCTCCTTCCTTGTGGAGAGAGAACAAGGGTAACTTCCCACACTGGAATAGTCTCTGAACTCCCTCATAACACTCTTCATCTAGAGACCCCTACTTTTCCTTCCAAATTTCTTTTATTGTTTTTATTTTATTGGGTAAGAACACTTAACACGAGATCTACCCTCCTGGATTTTTAGGTGCACAATCCAATATTGTTAACTATGGCCATAATCCCATACAACAAGTTTCTGGAACTCATTTCTCTTGCGTGACTGAAATTTTACACCCATTGATCGGCAACTTTTCATTTCCCCTCCACTCAACCCCTGACAACTGCATTCTGCGCTTCTTGGAGGTGAGCCTGCCTGCTTGTTCAGCAGGGCCAGCTCAGGTTGGCAAGGTTTTCTTGAAGTCAGGGCAAGAGTGGTCAAGATCAGTGTTTAATGTGTCGAGTTGTTGCTACCAAACAAACTCTTTATAGCACTATGTCACTCAGCTTAACGTAAGCCCATGTGTGATGTGGCTGACTGTTAGTTAAACACTGTAAATATACTGGCTTGCTTACATCAGAGCTCTTCCCCTCTTTGACCAGCATCCCTCACTGTTAAATTACACTGTTCTGTGTATGCCATAAATACCTGTCCCCCAGAAGAGTTCAAGAGAGCAGAGACAAGTTCTGCATTGGGTGCTACCAGGAAGGCAAGGTGGAAGCAATCCCCAATCCTATAATAAGCTTCTCCCAGTCTCGCAACTCCCTCTTACCTAGATGCTCCCCTGGTTTCTCTGAGGTGCACTTTCTCACATTGTAACTAAATAAATAAACTTAACCTGGTATGACTCAGGTGTATTCCTATTGATCTTTGGCTGAAGAGGATGGAAAGGATTGTGACATAGTGATTGGAGACAGGGTTTAGTCTTCTTAATTATCAACGTGCCTATGAATTACCCGAGGATCTCATTTCCTTGCAGATTTGGTCTTAGCAAGATGGGAGTGGTACCTGAGATTCTGCGTTTCTAGCAAGCTCCAGTGATGTTCCACCCTGCTGGTCTGAGGCACACACTTTGAGTAGCAAGCGTCTGGTCCCCTGGCTCTCAAATCCATAGGCTGCCCATTTAAACAACCTGGAGAGCTGCAAACAAACACTGAAGCTTGGGTCTCACCTCCAGGGGTGATTCCAGTATGAAGTAAAGCTTAAGAAATATAGCCTACTATTCTGTGGTAGAATGTAGTGGGCATGGAAGAGTTAAATTAGCAATTTCAAAGGAAACTGTACTAATGAGCTAGGTTATGTCCAGATGGAGAGACCAAAAAAAAAAAAAAAAAAAAAAGGAGAGAAAACATGCAGAATTGAAAAAATAGTTTTCATTCTTTGGATCACAAAAGCAGATAAGGTGAGCCAAGAATAGTAAGTCACTAAGTAAGGCTATAGCTGTAGAGTAGTTTAGAGTGTTTACTCCATTCTATGTTACTTTATGATAACGATATTATGATAATAAATCTACATGTAAATTAAATAAAGACTAATTAGAGGTAGAGTTCTAATTATCTAGCCAGCTGCACCATGGAGAAAGGTCAGGGGAGACAATGGAGGTTTTCAGCCACAAAAAAAGAAGGAAGACATAAAGAAGATAAATTATGTATAAAAGAGCCCAGGAGCCTGTGTTCTTCGAGAGCTTCTGGGTTCCGCTGGCCTATAGTTTCTCCCACTTCCTCAGGTCAAATCAATATATGTAATAAATTATGTAGTTGCATGGCTTATCTTTCTGCTCTCCAGTTACCACCCCTGGAAAGCAAAAGGCATGTGCCTACTCTCTGGCTTCCCGCATAAGTCTGCTTCTTGACTTGCTGCCTCAGTCCTTACCTCACCCAGGACACTGGGCTTGACCAGAGTAGGAATATGCATCAGAATTCAAGAGAGTTATTGGGAACCACAACGATGAATCTCCAGCTCCACACACCCTGGGATGGTTAACCCTACTCATGCAAGAGTGAAGAAGGTGTAGGAGTTTCTCTACCAGCAACATCTACAAAGACCTTTGGGAGGAGATATCTGTGCAGGAGCCCCAGGGTGAATTTATCCCTCTCCAGTAAATCTGTGTTTTAAATCAGACCCTCCTAAACATATGCTCCAATTCCTATAAAGATCTATCCTCTCCTGAGCCAGATAAATGAACTGATACAAATACATGGAGAAATCTCGTATGTCTAGTGTCAGATTCTTACAGATATGGAGAGTGGTATGCACACCAGTGCTGTCCCTTTCCCTTTCCTGGGACCTTTGCTGGTTAAGACCAGCTTGTGCCTTATCCCTTCTGCAACACAACAGGTACAAATAAGTACAAGAGACAGTTGCCTTCCAACATCAAAGGCTCTCCCTTGTTCTCACACTAAAGGAGGACTCAGCTAAATACTCTGCAAGGACCTCAGCCACTTAAGGGAAAGTAAAGGTGACATATCTACTCTAACACTGTTCTGTTCCCCAATTCTCATTTTCTCCACTGATTACGTGCATAATCCCAAGAATAACTCCCACGGCACAAAGATCATTCTCTGATCATGGCTGCCAAGATCAAGCCTTATTTATCTTGATGGTGATTTCAGTTTTGATCGGGATGACAAGACCAGCCTCATGGGAGGCACAGATGGCCACCTGGGGGCTCAAATTCTACATCACCCAGATTTCCAGTCTTTTCTGGTTGATCCCTTACACTTCATTCTTGAGTGATGATCCCTCCCTCACCTGGATGAGCTCCCATTAGTGCTGTATCCCTTATTGTGAGTGAAAGCCTGGAACATGTGTTTTGACTTCTGGCTCAGCAAAGGCAGGAAGATGAGCAGGTGGAGGTAAGTGGGAGACCCTGAAGAATGGCTTTCCCTCTCATAAACTATCCAACTCAAGATGCTGACCTTGTATTCTGTGCACCTATCTCTCTCCCCCGGTGCCCCCTCCCATTCCCAACTGGATAAGAAGCAAGCAGAGGGGCTAGCAGAGACCCCAGGCTGCTTGCGAGGGACGGTGCCCAAGAGGAATGCCAGAGGCTGCAACAGTGACAGATACAACTCATCCTCCAGTCCTCCCAAAGGACAGTCATTCACGGCACACTGATTTGTTCTTCCTTCCTCTCACCCGTCTTTGCTGCTTGTACTTAATGGGAAGAAGAAAAGCCTTTGGAGCATGAACAGAAGTGAAAGTCTCAGTGGCATCTCCTCCTCAGCTTCCGCAGTACTCCTCTCCTACCTTTCTGCCTTCACCTTGTTCACTCACCGAGCCCACTTCCTTTCCCCCACACCTTGCTTGCTGGCCACGCCCACCCCACCACCGCACCCCATCCCTGCTCGCTCACTCACCAGACTTCCAAAAGAGACCACTAAAAAGAGCACCAGTTGTAAAACACTGTTTTATGTGTTGTACCAGATAAATGTCTGTCTCAGAGCAGGGAAAGCATTTCCAAGCATAGAGATAAAGAAAGAGAACATAAAGTAAAAGATCGATGGGCTTGATGACATAACAATTTAAAATGTTTATGCAACAAAAGCTGCCAAAAGCAGGATCTGAAAAGCACAAACCAGAAGGAAATCGGTACACCATAAATAACAGACAATGGGTCATTATTCCTAATATATAAAATCCTCTTCCATAAAGGCACGTATATGCCAGTAGGAAGTTTGGCAAAATGTGAAGACCTGATGTACAAAAGGAAAAATATACATGGACAATGAAAATATTTCTCAGAGTTCAAATGATATGCATATCAAAGAAAGGCGCTGTAACCAAGAGTGGCATTCCTAACCCATCATATAAGCAATTATTTTTATAGTTCAGGGTAATATTTGGTCGTAATGAAGTTATGAGAAAGTGGATTTTTATATGCAGCTAGTAGAAGTGTTATCTGCTACATTCTTCTTGATGGGAAATACACCAGTATACATTAAGGTCTCTAATATATCTTCATGATCTTTGCCTTCCTAATTCTACTGCTAGTGATTTACTGTGAGGAAGTAGTCAAAGATAAATAGACGATTATTTATTGATAAAGATACTTACCATAGGGCTAGTTACAAAGAAGAGAAAGAGAAACAACTTATAGATGGGATGGCCTAAATTTCAAACATAAATATGATGAAAACTCCATAGCAAGGGATATTCGTCCTCCATTACAATTTATGTTTTAAAAGAATATTTGATGACATGGATAAATGTTCACATTTCAAAGGATGACTTAAAAAGTTATAAATAGTATAGACCATAAACTTATGCTTGCATGTTTATGTGAAATTGCATGTGTGTGTGTGTGTGTGTGTGTGTGTGTGTGTGTGTGTGTGTGTGTGTGTTTAGCCATAGAAGGCTTAACACATACTCGGTGGTGATCCAGGATTTAGGCTGTGACCATTCAAGACTAAAGTTTCTCCTGAGAGCTTTTTCTTCTGTAATTTCCCAGTCTATAATAAATATACATTTATTTATAAATATTCTCAGAAAAAAAAATAGCATTTAAAAACAATGTACATGTGCTGGGGCACCTGGGTGGCTGAGTCAGTTAAGCATCCAACTCTTGATCTCAGCTTAAGTTTGATCTCATGGTCATGAGTTCAAACCCTGCATTGGACTCCACACTGGGCATGAAGCTACTTTTTAAAAAAAGCATATATATATGCTTTTAATTGATAAAAATACCATTCTCCATTGTATTATAAAACAGATTATTCAATCCACTTTCTACAGCATTCCTATCAAGATGCCCATCTAAGATGCATCAGTCCTGAAGGAAGAGAATAATTCTGCCTAATGAACCCAGCAAATGCTACACCCACTACATATGGTCACATCAGCAGATAACTTGGAATAATGTTTGGAGCAGTTATCAGCCTCTGGACAATGAACGTATGCTGCCCAATATCCAAATGAAGGTCCATGAATGACCATTGAAAAGATCTCAAATATTTTTGAAACATTGGCTATATAAAATTAAGTTATAACTACAAAGCTATTCATATATGGCAAAAAGTAAAAACAAAAACAAGACTTAGAAAGCACATGGCATTCTATAGGTGAAAAATACCCAACGCAATTGAATTGTGATGTATTTGTGTTTCTTCCTCTTTATTTAGAATTCTTTGCCTAGCATTGTCAGATTGAAAGTGGTTTAGAGACTGAGACTCAATATGGTGAGGAAGTAGACTGTAGGGAGAGGTACTTTGTACACGTTGCAGCTCTAAACACCATTCCGCCGGGCTTAAATATGGCATTTTTCTGTATCATGATCCAACCGAAAAATACAAATCATAAAATCATTCTACGTCTGGTGATAGTACATTTTCCACACAGAATTCTCTGTCAGATGTCATTTAAGATACGATCTCCCAATTGACCTAATTTAATCCAGTTTTCCTCTCATCCTTTGTCCTTCTGAGAAATAGCAGTACCTTCGCAGTTTGTCTCTTACGGTAAGCTGCAACTTCTCCAAAGTGCACTGGTGCGTGGTCCCCCAAAATGTGTTATCCTGGTGAGATTTACCTTTCTCTCCTAGGGCTGTCACTAAATCACCATCCTGCTTCTGGTATTTATCATTTTAATGAGGAACCTTGGAGAGCATGTAGTCAAAACAGACTTCCAGTTAGCACTTTTTAAAAAGTTAATGCCAATTTACTGATCCTTCAATATTTAAGGGTATTTCACTAAAAAAGATTTCTTGAGCCATTTCAAAAAACTGATGTAAGGGCTCTGATTTTTATCTCACATTGACAACAAAAGACTTGATTTAGTCTGATAACCAACCACTTCTCTGGGATTAAATTTCTTTCTCTGAAAGATAGTAGACTGTGGCATGTGTGTCTGTGTCTGTGTGTGTGTGTGTGCGTTGCATGTGTTGTGTGTATGTGTTCTGGTGTGTGTGTGTTTTGTGTGTGTGTTCTGTGTTCATATATTGAAGATAGCCTAGGAAGAGATATATGAAAATGTTAGCAGCGATCACCTCTCAACAATGAGATGATGGGTGATCTTTTTAAACATACTTTCCCCCGATGGGGCGTGGGAGGGAGGGGAGGGTGGGGGATGGGTATTGAGGAGGGCACCTTTTGGGATGAGCACTGGGTGTTGTATGGAAACCAATTTGACAATAAATTTCATATATTGGAAAAAAAATTTAAAAAATAAATAAATAAACATACTTTCCCCAAGTACAAGAAATGCTTAAGGTAACAAATAATAAGAAAAACTCTACTTTTGTATAATCTACATTCCTTTAAAATTTTTAGTTTATTTAGAAGGTTTTAAAGATCTGTGATTTGGTAAAATAATAGTTTATATACAGCTTTTATTACCAAGGAACAATACAATATTATAATTGCAGTCATGAATTAGTTCCTATGTATGAGGGTAAGAATCCTGAATATTGAACAAAAAAAATAAAAACCTATGTAGGTGAGCTAAAAAAAAGAGAGAGAGAAAGAGAGAAAACAAATAATTATACACATTGTCCAGAAAGAACAAGATACATTTTCTTTTCTTTTTTTTTTAATATCTGTGGCATAAAATTATAGAATATCATTTCCAAGTAAAATCTGGAAAAAGAAAGAATATGTGGGGTTTTTTTGTATTATTCAGATTCAAGGAGATTTGGTAAATTCTACCCCTCCTTCTTGCAAGTTATAAACCAATTTAAAATGAAGACAAAACAGGCAGATAGATAAGCAAAATATTGCCAATATTGCTGATAAAGCTAATATAGGATAACATGTCCTGTGTCTAGTATAAGCAACTTTCTAATGCTGCATCCCAAACGTAGGATGACTCATATCTGAACCGCTGCAGGACTCCTGGCCTCCAGGCCTGGACCACAGGAACAGGGCCTCCCTGCTAGGCTAACTATGGCTGCAAATGAGGGAGAACATTCTATCTCAGTAGACAGGCCAACTCTCAAGAACAAAGGGAGGTGACGCAGCAAATATACATGCAGTGCCCTCCATCCACAAAATTTTCCACTCAGGGACATTTAAGGGGAGGAATAAGTGAGGGAGAGAAGGAGATGTGACTATTACACAGGAAGTAATATAGCAGGGATTAATAAGTTTCTCCAACCAGTTAAAGCAGGTATCTTTGTTTAGTACTCTGGCACCACCGGTGATTAAAATATTCCACATCCATGAATTTCTCATCTGGCTGAGTCTGAACCATCCAATAATCCACATACATGGTTGGGAGACCATTCTAAAATGTGACTCATCAGGGGTGACCGGGTGGCTCCGTCAGTTAAGCATTCAACTGTTGATCTCAGCTCAAGTCATGATCCCATGGTTTGTGGGATGGAGCCCCATGTTGGGTTCTGTGCTGTCAACACAGAGATTCTCACTTGGGATTCTCACTCTCCCTCTCTCTCCCTCTCCCCCTCCCCCGCTCAGGCTGTATCTCCCTCTCTCAAAATAAACATTTAACAATAAAATACAATAAAATGTGACTCATCCTTTCATGCTTTCTTAAATGGAGTTTAGCAAGCATGATAGGAAATTCTTCTGTTGTGAGGTTCTTGGGTATTTCATCCAAGTGGCTCTTCCTGACTACACAGGAAGGTCTACCTATCATTATGGATTGGGCCAGTCAATGTAGAAACCTCAAAGTTATCCTCACCTAGAACCCGGTGAGTTAGGCAGAACCATGTCTCCTAGAGCCGATCCCTTACGGCCCAGCCCAACCTGACCTTAGTTTTCTAGCTTCTGCTCCCTTTGCAGAAGACAAACCCAGTCCCAAACTGGGCACCTATCTAATATTAACAATTAAAATAAAGAGTAAGAAATCACACTCCCCCCCCCCCAAATTATTCCCAATAAAGTTGCTTCCCCCAGGACTCCTAGATTCATGTCATTCCACTGCTCCAGCGGGGTATCTCACATCCTTGGACCTAAACAAAAGGGGGGTTCTGGGAGGAAACTCCTCTGTTCACTGGATGGTACAGTTTTACTTTTCCTTCTAATTTTTATTTCTATGGTGTCTCCATGTTTGCCCTTGCTGCCTCCAGGGACCCCTCACCTCTGTGGGCATGGGAGAAAGAGGAGAAGGTCTAGAATCATAACCTTGCTGTTCTTTCAGACTATTGTAAGTATTCATTACCGCCATGGGTTATTTGTGTTTTGCAACTTGCACAATGAGGCCACGTGATAATATTGGGGCAAATGTTTAAACCCAGACATCTGGAATAAAATTCTTGCTCCACAGATTACTTGGATACACAATGATGTGACCCAGAGCAAGTTAATTCACTTTCTGAAGACTTTCTTTTATAAAATAACCAAAAATACCTCCATCCTAGCAACATCCTAATGATTAAATGATGTGGCTTCCAGCATACAACAGAGCACCTAGTGTGGTACCTTTATCCCCTCCCTGTTGCTTTTAATATTATAAAATACACAGACGGTCTGCGTCTATACATCATGTCCTCGGTAATACGAAATTTTCTATTCTTGCCTCCTCTCCTGCTGCAAGATGTCACTGCTATGTGTATTCAAGCACTCCTAGCCAGCGGCTCCCCCTCTACACAGCAGTTGTTGACTGAGGGCTAAGGATGCCCAGCTCTCCTCTCTTGGAGTGGAGTGCGTAGACTTTGTAGTGGATGATTGTCATTCAGGTACTGTCCAGTGCCTTTTATCACCTTACCCATGTTTCATGAATCCCCCCACTGGGTCAGTTACTAAGAGTCTATCTCATCTACAAGCCAACCTTCTATATTCTGTTTTGTGATGCTGAATGGGGACCCTCTGAACTGATATCTGCTTTGCCTGGTGTTCCCTGCTGGGCACTACCCCAGGTTCGAGAGGAAGATTGCCAGGATCAAAGAGTGAGAAGGGACATTGTCACTCCACCTGACTCTTGCTCCAATGTGCCTCACTCGAGCAGGGCTTCTTCACCATGGCCGCAGCACTTTGCTCTGGTAGTGGTCATTTGTTTCCAGTTTGCAGTTTTCCCAACATTTTTTTTCTTTGTGCTTTTTTATTTTTATTTAAATTTTAGTTATTTAACATACAGTGCAATATTGGTTTCAGGAGTAGAATACAGTGATTCATTACTTATATACAACACCCAGTGCTCATCACAAGTGCCCTCCTTAATGCCCATCATCTATCTAGCCCATTCCCCATCCACCTCCCTCCATCAACCCTCAGTTTGGTCTCTGTTCTTAAGAGTCTCTTTTGGGAGCACCTAGGTGGCTCAGTTGGTTAAGTGTCTGACTTCAACTCAGGTCATGATCTCCTGGCTCATGGGTTTGAGCCTCACGTCGGGTTCTGTGTTGGCAGCTCAGAGCCTGGAGCCTGCTTCAGATTCTGTGTCTCCCATTCTCTCTGCTCTTACCCTGCCCGTGCTCTGTCTCCCTCTGTCTCTCAAAAATGAATAATTGTTTTAAAAAAATTTTTTAAGAGTCTCCTGTGCTTTCTCTCTCTTCTCTTTTTCCCCCTTCCTATATGTTCACTGTTCTGTTTCTTGCATTCCACATATGAATGAAATTGTATGGTATTTGTCTTTCTCTGATTGATGTATTTTGCTTTGTATAATATATTCTAGATCCATGCATGTCATTGCAAATGGCAAGACTTCATTCTTTTTGATGGCTGAGTGATACTCCATTTTATATGTATACAACATTGTCTTTATCCATTCTTCAGTTGATGGACATTTGGGCAACCAGACAACAAAAAGAAATAAAAGTCAGGAAAAAATCAGCAAGGAAGAAGTCAAGCCTTCACTATCTGTAGACAATATGATGCTCTATGCAGAAAATCCAAAAACTCCACCAAAAAATGCTAGAACTAATATATGAATTCAGCAAAGTTGCAGGATATCAAATCACCATGTAGAAATCTTTGACATTTCTATACACCAATAACAAAGCAGCAAAAAAAGAAATCGAGACATCGATCCCATCTGTGATTGCACCAAAAACAATAAGGTACCTAGGAGTAAACCTAACTGAAGAGGTAAAAGATATGTACTCTGAAAACTATAGAACACTTATGAAAGAAATCGAAAAGGACGCAAAGATATGGAAAAACATTCCATGCTCATGGGTTTGAAGAACAAACATTCTTGAAATGTCTATACTACCCAAAGCAATCTACACATTTAATGCAATCCCTATCAAAATACCACCAGCATTTTTCACAGAGCTAGAACAAACAATCCTAAAATTTGTATGGAACCACAAAGGACCCCCAGATAGCCAAAGGAATTCCAAAAAAGAAAAACAAAACCGGAGGCATGAGGTTTCCAGACTTCTAGCTGTATTACAAAGCTGTAGTCATCAAGACAGTACGGTACTGGCACAAAAACAGACACACAGATCAATGGAACAGAATAGAGAACCCAGAAATGGACCCACAAGTATATGGTCAACTAATCTTTGACACAGTTTTTCCAACATTTACATGACTGTTTTCATTGCTTCCCCTCAGAGATACGGTAAGCACTGACCAGCTAGCACTCTTTCCAGGAGTCTGGGTCCCCATCCAATGGGACCCCACCCCAAAGCACATTAAGCATCTACACGTAAACAGCTCCAACTTCTTCCTTTTGTCCCAAACCCTGGGGGAAGCCCCCATCTTCTGCAGTTGCTACTCTAGGATACATTCATGAATTTTTTTTTTTTTTTTTTTGCCATTTTAGTTTCTTAGTCAACAATTCTTTATCCCGAGTTAGCAATTCTTTGTACTAAAATATCTCTACCAAAATGACAGTGTGATCGCTTAATCGTAACAGGACTCTGACCGGTAAATACCCCTTTTCAAGTCTCGCCCCTTGAAGGTAGGGATCCAAACTCACTTGCCCAGTGGCCATGCCAGCCAGAGCACAGGCCTGTACCAGAATGCCCAATGTGTCCTAGTTTGTCTGAAACAACCCTGGTTTTAGCGCCGCATGCCCCACATCCCAGAAACTCCCCCAGTCCCAGGTAAACCAGACAGTTAGTTGGTCGCCCTACCTGTGGCCCACGTGTCACTAATCAGATGTACCTTACAATATTCAGAAGAGAGCAGTCCAGGGATTTTACTCGTAGTTCTTTGAATTAAGATGAATAGAAAAAACAGTCTGGTACTCTTCATTGTTTTAAATGGCTTTATTTAAATATACAGTAATTGACATACTAAAAGTTGCACATTTCATGTGTACAATTAATGGCACACTTCAGCACGCAACCAATAAAGATACTACTCTTAAACTATTACAAGTATATTAAATCTACACTGTAGGATCCTTAGAGTAAGACCCATATTCTGTACGTGCTCTCTATCCCCAACATGATTTTATTAGTTTGTTGAGGTTGTCACAACAAAATCCCACAAACTGGTTGGCTTAAACAACAGACATTCCTTTTCTGGTGGCTAGAAGTTCAAGATCAAAATTCCAACAAAACTGGTTTCTGGGGAAGTCTCTCTTCCTGGCTTGCAGACAGTATCTTCTCACTGTATCCTCACATGGCCTTTTCTCTGTGCACATGTGGACAGAAAGAGATCGCTGGTGTCTCTCCCTCTTCTTATAAGGTTACCAATCCTATCAGATTAGGACCCCACCCTTAAGCCCTCACTTAACCTTTATTACACCTTTAAAGGCCCCATTTCCAAATAGAGTCACAATGGAGTATATAGGACTTCAATATATATATTTTGGGGAGACACAACTTAGTCCATAATATTGATCATTAGCAAATTGGGAAAGGGTGGGAGTATTGTTGAAAAGTTATGGACTTGTATTTTGACACTAATACATATGAGATGATGAGGAAAAATCCTTATTTTTAAAACACAGTTTATTTTTTTACTGATTTCAGCATATTAGACCTTATACTTTCTTCCCAATTCCATAACAAACAATTCTCTCTCTTCGGAGATTAGTTTGGGATCCATATCTCTAACACATGAGTTTATACCACTTGTCTGGAAGAGCAACACAGTTTTCCAAAGATTGAATGTGAAGTGTTTTTCATATCCTTTTAGCAGAACAGAAGTAAAATTTAATGGTTTCATGTAATTTACAATCCTCATATCACGTATTCAAAGTGAACAGCATGGGCATGTCTAATCTTCCTGCCAGTACCTGTCTGGAACAGTCCCTGAAATTACTGAAAAGTAACACTGTCTACTGTGCAAAATGCATTATTATGATTACAGTCCCACTTTGGGTACCATTATGTGGTATTTGTCAATGTGAGGTGTCTCATTAATTAATTCTTTCTGAGCTTTCAAATGGGTACCAAGGGATGCCATCGATAGCAGGAAGGAAAACAACTTATCCCATGTAAAATGGGGTAATTCCCACCTCTGCCAGTTTCATAAAGCTTAAAATGAAAATATGGACATTCTGAAAGTGTTGGCACACTTAAATCGAAGGTAAATCTTGGGGTGTATATTTTGCAAGTGAACTATGTGACAAAATTTCTGGCAAGCAGGGGAAAGAATGATGACCTAATTTTATCAACACATTTTTCTTAAAGTTAAGGCTTCCCCGCCCCCCATCACTGCGAAGTTGGGCATTGTGTTAATAATCCAAGACAATTAAATCTCCCCAGGACTAAATGATTCATTAAGATGAGGGCAGAGTAAAGGGAGTGGGCATATTGGAATCACAGCCCAGGGTGTTACCCACTAGGAGATACAATTTGGCCCTGAAGGATGTGACTGCCCAGTGTGTTACCAATGGAAAGTTCTGAGGACTATAAATGTCACCAATTTCATAGCTATTGTCTTGGCAGGGGCAACTGCCGCCCAAGGACCAAACTTACAAAATTGTAGTTGAACAATTTACTCAGCTTCAAATCAGTGATAATGCAGGTACTAGTATTAATTCAGGTAAGAGGGAAGCAGTAGCAAAAATGGCATTCAGTCTTTCAGCTGGCTCAGCTTCCCCAGACTTTATCAGCCCTGGCATACCCAGAGGTCCATGCCTTGCATGATGTGTTAACTACTCTTCATCATTATCGTGTCAGTAGAGATCTCGCCTTCTCAGAAAGATGGTTCTGGCAATCACAAGCTAGGAGAGAAATGGAGCTCCAGAGTCCTCTGCTCCATTCTCATCAGGGATCTTCCCCTGCTACTTGCCTATTTACTCCTCGGAATCACCCCACTGGACTGCAAGCTTTATGAAGAAAGAGAACGCGTCTCATTTCTTCATTCTCTATTCAGACAGCCAACAGATATTTACAGAGCATGTGTTATGTGCCACAAGCTGTTCTGGGAACAAGGACACCGCAGTGAACAAAATGGTCAAGTCTCTGACCTGGTGAAGCTTGCACTCTAGTAGGGAAGGCAAATGATAAATAAATACACATGTAATACTAGCTCTCAAGCAATTCATGAAGGAGATGAGGAGGTGAGTGGTCAGAGAAGATCTCACCGAGGAAGCAGGAGACAGATGGGTGTCATCACTTGCAGATAGAAAACCAAGTGCAACAGCGCTAAGGTAAGAGCAGGCTCTAAGAGCTGAAGGCATAGGAAGAAGGCCAGTGTGATGTGAGAGCAAGAAACAGGAGAAGAACCAGACAAATAAGGCAGAGAGGAAGTCAGGGACCAGACCACATGAGGCATTGAGGACCATGATAAAGACACTGGGTTTTATTCTGGCAATAATAAGAAGCCCATTCAGGTTTTCTACTGGCTGGGGATTAAGCTAAAGATGGAGAAAGAAATGGGACCCCTCAAGAAGCTATTGCAGGAGTCAAGGAAAGAATGGATTATGGCGTGGAAGGAATAGGGCCTGTAACAGTGTTCCGACCAGTCTTGCGGTTTAACTGGCTTCAAATTAACACACTCTTTACTTGCTGACCTAAGTCCCTTGATCCATAGCAGACAAACCACTCGCCTTGAGGAGAGAAGGACCAGAACTTTCCCAGGCCGCAGAGACAAGCAAGTCTGTATGAAGGTACCTCGGCTTTCTGATTAACCTAGCAATTTTTTAGCAAAAGGTCTTTGTATTGTATTGTTTTATAGGTCACACAAATTATTTTCCTAACCTCACTTTGTGCATCTGTAGACCTTGCCCTCCTTTGCAAAAAGAACAGAGTTCTCCTACACATCTCAAAATGGAAACAAGATCCTCTCACCTGACCCCAGAGCACAGAGATAACCTTTGTAGCTGGCACCAGGGAGTCGGCACATAATCAGGAAATGTTACAGACTACTGCACTCCCTTTTTTGATCAGCTACCCTGGAACCCCTTTAAAAGCCCCCCGGGCCAGGCAGAAACCTCAGAGTTGGCTTTTGGACAAGAGTCCACCTTTCCCCAAGGTGGCTGGCCTCCCGAATAAAGCTAATATTCCTTTCCATTCAAAACCCATCTCTTGAGTATTGGTTTTTTGAACAATGGGCAGCCATACTGGGGGTTCAATAACAGACCCATAAGAAGCAGTCAGATTTGGAAAACATTTTAAGGGTAGAGCCAGTGGCATTGCTGATAAAGTGATAAAGGGCTGTGAGAAAAAGCGGGAATAGAAGATGACTCCAAGTTTTGGGATTTGAACAACTGGATGGACACAGATACCATTTACTAAGACGAAGAATTCTAGGGAGGGATCAGGTTTGGCTGGACAAGGAGGAATCAGAATTCTGTCTTAAGAATATTAGGCTTGAGGGGCCCCCTGGGTGGCTCAGTCGGTTAGGCGTCTGACCTCAGCTCAGGTCATGATCTCACAGTTCATGGGTTCAAGTCCCACTTCGGGCTTGGATGGATGGATATTGATGGATGTCAGATCAATGAATAAATAAAGTAATGGTATTAATAAAAAAAAAAGGTTGAAAATATTTTTCATTCCAGTCTACAAATAAATACTTCAATACTATTCTATGACAAAGGATTCTGAGGCTACCGTGAGATTTTTAGGGGAAAACATAATATTTTTAAACTCATATATGGGTAAGAGGAAAACAGCAAGCTCCAGTCAACTTTTGATCCAGATTTTCCTCTCAATCCTAATAACAGGTTCCGTATATGTTTATTGTAGGATCCAGAATAGAGAAGATACTGACCGAAACAAAAGGACCCAGACTAACACTCCTCTTCACAATCTATCACAGGAGAACATGGGCATTTCAAAAGCTAATCTGTATACTGTAATTTATTCCAGCTTCCCAGTGGAAATAGGTAAACCTCTTGGCGCCTCTCACGTTGCAAGATTACTTTTTAAGATGGACAAGCATTTCTCACATCCTTCAGCTGCATTTGGTATCTGATAGAAAAATCTGCCACCCAGGAAGGTTATGCACTCTGTTTCCCAAGATCAGGCTTATCACCAATCATTCTGTGTAGCAGGTGACCTCTCTCCCTGAAGTCACCTGATAGCCTCCCTCAAAAGGGGGACCAAATGACGGAAAGGTGAATAGGGAGGAGGATCTCAGTCAGGGACCCCTTCATTCTTTTCCAAGCTACCTCTGTGTAGTACCCCACCTAGAAATATTAAAATTTCTGTAAAATATAAGGAAATGTATTCAGTGTCAGTTGTAATAATCATCAGCCTGCACCGAGCCTCCTTCTTGCTAAATTGTCTCAGAAAATCCTCACAGGGGTGCCTCTGCCTCTTGATTTCAGCTCAGGTCATGATCTCACGGTTTGTGGGTTTGAGCCCCGCATGGGGTTCTGCACTAACACTGCTTGGGATTCTCTCTCACTCTCTCTCTCTGCCCCTCCCTCACGCTCTCTCTCAAAATAAATAAACATTAAAAAAGAAAGAAAATCCTCACCATTGCCTTTGGAAAAAAATTATTTTCCTTTTATAAAGAAGGTCACGTGGACTCAGGCCAAGTGCACCATGGTAAACTTCTACCCTATAATGTAATTTGTAATGTAAAGAGCCAGATTTTCCCCAAAGTTTTGTAGGGTTTTTTGCACATCCCTTTAGGCCCCACAAGACACACCACTGAACTATAAATAGATTAAAAAGAACACAATGTTTCTTAGGACTGCAGAAAGCCATTTAGGTGCCCACTCAAAACATAGGTCTCATTTCCTTCTGACTTGTGTTAAAAGGTAAACTGAGGCACGTTAAACAAAAATTTTTCAAGACTTTCTTTGAGTATACGTGGATTCCACCCAGGCAGCACTAAACCAGAAGTGCTTAGGAGCACTCCAAGGACAGGAGCTCTGGCGGAAGGCGTTTATTAAGAAGCTGCAGACACAAAGCAAGGAAATTGATTGGCTCTAGCTTTTTAAAAGGGTGCCTCATTAAGAAGAAGCCTAGTTGGCTGTTTGCAGTGGCTGTTCTTAAATTTCGTTTTCTCAGGTTCACATGCACTTGACTCTGGCTTAGATTTGGGTTTCAGCTTGCA
Organism: Panthera pardus; assembly: GCF_024362965.1. Lineage (NCBI taxonomy): Eukaryota > Metazoa > Chordata > Mammalia > Carnivora > Felidae > Panthera > Panthera pardus. The sequence goes on from NW_026526765.1 coordinate 10,831,392, forward strand.
GAGGCAACCAGGGCATTAGGGCCGAGGCACCCTTTGTTTGTTTGTTTGTTTGTTCTCTTTGTTTCAGGGCTTTAAGGCTGTCGTGGGTGGAGAGAAAGACCCAAAGCCAATACATTTGGGAGTAATTAACTTAGGCAGCTTTTAAAACCCAGACAAGCTGTCAGTTCATCTGATTGGGTGAGATCAAATAACATTCCCTAATTTAAAAAGCAGGCATGGTTACATTGATAAGCTTTTTTTCTTCTGAAATCCATGCCAAGGAAATATCACGAACCAAGAAACTTCAGGGTGCATTTCCTTAATCTTTACTAATTATTCTGTTTACTAAGCACAAACCAAAATCCTTATCCAGAACAAGCCTTTTCTGCAAGCACTTTCTACAAATCATCTCATACTCCCTCGGAACCTTTCATAGGCAACAGGCATCTCACCTGATCATCTCTGGCAAAACTTTCATCCTTTAATCTGTAGGTTTTAAATCCTGTCATTCTGGTTTTTAATCATCATTTAACTTTTGTTCTTCCTGTTTCATTTATCCTGCAGTGAAGAGTGGGGTCATGAGATCCTGCAAATAATACTCCCTAGTGTGTAGTCATTTAAAAAAAAAAAAAAAAATAGGAGGGGCACCTGGGTGGTTCAGTCAGTCAGGCGTCATACTTCAGCTCAGGTCATGATCTCCCAGTTCATGAGTTCAAGCCCTGCATCAGGCCCTGTGCTGACAGCTCAGAGCCTGGAGTCTCATTCTGATTCTGTGTGTCCCTCTCTCTCTACCCCTACCCTGCTCGTGCTCTGTCTCTCAAAAATAAATAAATGCAAAAAAAAATTTTTTTAATAAAAAAATAAGAAAAAAATACTTCCTCATGCTCTTCAAGTTTCTAAACTCTTCCGATGTACCTATTTGCTCCCAGCCTCAAGAAACACCATTTTTTGTATATCTGTCTTTTAACACAATTTTCTTCACTAGTCTTCATTTATTCATCAGATCCCAGTCAACAGTGTTAAAAGAAGTGAAGTGTGGGCTCTTTGTCTTCTATTAGAAGACACTGGTTAAATTGATTGTAATTCTATAAAACTTTATAAAGAATCTGTGATATACTTTGCATAGGGACAAGAAGTTTGGTAGGAAAGAAATATGTGTATTTCTTTTATAGACATTTATGAATGTTTTGTCCCTCCAAAAGTCATACGTTGAAAACTGATCCCCAACATAATGGTATTAGAAGGTGGTGCATTTGGGGGTGAGTAGGTGATAAAAGTGGAGACTTCAGGAGTGAGATCAGTGTCTCTATAAAAAAACGAAACAAAACAAAACGCTTCAGCGTTCCCTCACCCCTCCTGCCATGTGAGGACACAGAGAGAAGGCAGCCATCTGTGAGCCAGGAAGCAGGTCCTTACCAGACACAAAATCTGCCAGTGTCTTGATCAAAGATTTAACAGGCTTTCAGAACTATGAGAAATAAATGTTTGTTGCTTATAAGCCACCAAGTCTAGGTGCTTTCGTTACAGTAACCCAAGCAAATTAACACAGAAATCAATTTATATAAGTAGTTAGAGTAAACCTTGGATTGCGAGTGTTTCACAAGACGAGCAAACATTTCTAATAAATTTTAACTTGATAGAGGAGCGACATCTTGCAATATGAGTGGTACATGATGCCTAATGTCACATGATCAACAACTGAGCCAATGGTTCTTCTCTTCCTTTCCTCTCTCTCTCTCTCTTTCGCTCGCTGTGGGATTGTAGGTGATCGTCTCCCGTGCTCAGATGCTCAGTCTCAGACCATGGCGTGTGGCAGAAATCAGTGATTTCTCAGAACGTTGGAAGGTGCCCAGAACTGACACTAGTGTATTTTTGTCACTTCCAAGCACTTATGGACAGTCTTGTTTTTCCATACAAGAGTGAGCTTAGGAATGCTTTGCTTCATTCTAGATCAGGCTGCCCACTGATATAGACCCTTTCCTCTGCTGCCTTATTGCCAGTTATATTAAATACAGTATATGACAAGAGTTTATTAATACTGTACTATAGTCAACATCTGTGTGAGTGTATACAATGGCCCCCGTGCAAGAAAAGATTCTATTGAGCCAACAGATAACAGTAATTCCATTAGTGACAGTGAAAGTTGTCCTACACAATAACCCTCCTCTCTCTTGTCTCCCTTACACCAGCCACAAAGGTTTTCAAATATAAGTGCAGGTTAATTTGTTTATTTTTCTTTATATCTTGTATTTTCTTTATTATTTTGTATTATATTACAGTACTGTAATCATTTTTATGTGAATATTTTGGGTTGTGAAACAAATCATCTGAGTTTCCATTATTTCTTACAGGGAAATTCACTTTGATATACAAGTGCTTTAGATTACAAGCATGTTTCTGGAATGATTTATGCTCACAAACCAAGGTTTTACTGTATATATAAATACATCTTAAGTGGGTATTATATTACATATTTATACACAGGTCACAAGATTTGAGATTGTAGTAGAAATGCTCAACTATTCCTGTGAACTTGGTTAAAAAAAAAAAACAACTTTTTTAATTTCCTGAAAAGTCATCATCTTTGTAGCACTTAGCTGAGGCAGGAAGAGACACCTATATATCTATCCTTTTCTTCTAGCGTAGGCAGAACAATGCACTCCTCAACAATATCCACATATGGATTTCTGGAATGTACAGTAGCAGATGTGATTGAACTTAGAGACTTGTGATAGGGAGATCATCCTGGATTATCTGGGTGGTCCAGTGTGATCAAAGGGTCCTTATCAGGGGAGGCAGGGGGGTGACAGATGGGATGTGGTGAGGATAACGGCAGTGCAGCAACAGAAGCAGAAAGAGAGTGGGCTTCTGGCTTTGGAGATGGAGGATGGGCCATAAGTCAAGGAATCCTGGCAGCCTGTTGACTCAAGGCAAAGCTGGATCCTCCTCCAGAGTTTCCAGAAGGAACACAGCTCTGCCAACTCCTTTTAGAGTTCTGATCTCCAGAGCTGTATGATCAATTTGTATTGTTTTGAGCCACTAAGTTTGTGGTAACTTGTTATAGGAGCCGTAGTAAACTAATACATCTACCAAATCAACACTGAAGTGACAAGTGTCACAGTCAGATTGCCTTGACAATAAAGACTCATGTGCATAAAGGAGAAAAAACCTCCACTGATGTCCACTGGTGGTGTCTTATGACTGTTGGGTTCTTGTGTAATGTGTTTATTTCAGCATTCTGTGGTTCTGCAAGTGCTGGGCTCTATCTCAAAGCACAGAATGCATGGGTTTACCTAACAGGAGAAATCATTGCCAATGTCAATCATACGAGCAGAGGCAGGTCTTCAATGCTATCAGGGAAAGCAAAGGAACCCAGTATCTCACCCTTGATCTGGACTTCGAAGTGACTAACCAGAGTGATGGGAATCAAAGCAAGATTTCTCCTGGAGGATCATGCCAGAGGCCAGCAAAGGGCAGACCTTGGAAGTAGGTAATTTTTCCCAGGACCTCATGATGAAATTCTTGGTCTACAATCATTGGAACCAATCATATTTTATAAATGTATTTATACTCTGTTAGTTATGAGTAAACTAAAAAGAAAAAGAAAGACATTTCTCATGTAAGTCTATAGGATATTTACACAGGATCTATAGAAGATACTTATGAGTGGTCATCATCCCACATTAGGGATGAATTTTAAGGAAAAAGCCAGCCTGACTGCAGAGATAGCAAGTCAAGAGTAAAGCAGTTTTCAGCGATCAGTCAGGCCAGGGGCCTGGGTGCTCTTTGCCACCAGCTCATTTTCTTTCTTCTGGCAACCTTGGCTATGTCAACTTTGTTTTTATTAAGAAGAACAGCAGTTAATGGAGCTGTGGGAGTGAGAAGCACTATGAGCATGGACTGAAAAACTGTTGAAGGGAATCAGGGAGATGGATGTGAGGCGGGTCTTCAGTAGTATAAGGATCCGGATGGGTGAAGAGGAGGAAGGAGAATTCTGGGCAGAGATGCACGTAGGCACAAAGAAGGCAGCACATGGGCTGATTCACGTGGCGACTCACGCAGGCCCAGGTACGACTGTAAACTGTTACTAACAGGACCACCGCATTGAGCCAATTCTCCCTGAAGGCAGTGAAATGATAGGATGGCATTCACATGCCGGGAAAGCAGGTGGAGGCTGGGAGAGAACACAGCCTGGATGGAGACACAGACCAATCTCAGAGGAAAATGCTGGTGCAGCAGTCCAGTTACGAAGAGTAAAGGCTGCAAGACAAGCAAGGCAGAAGTGGGAATAGAGGAGGAGAAGGGTTGAACTTGAGACATAAATAGAAGAAAATTTGCTAAGATTTACACTGGATATAAGAAAAGGTGGAAATAAATGGTGATGCTTTGGGCCAAATAGGAAGAATTTAATAAGGTAGGTGCATTAGTTTTCTAGGGCTGCCATAAAAATGTATCAGTCCGCATGGCTTAAACAACATAAATTTGTTTTCTCACAATTCTACAGGCCAGAAGTCCAAGATCAAAGTGTAAGCAGGATTGAGGTCCTTCTCTATGGCTGGTAGATAGCAGATTTCTCCCTGTGTCTTCATATGGTCTTCCCTCTGTAACTGTGTGTGCCCTAATCTCCTCTCATTATAAGGACACCAGTCTTACTGGATAGGGCTTACACCAATGACCTTATTTTAACCTAATGACCTCTTTAAAGATACTTACTCCAGGATGAGCACTGGGTGTTGTATGGAAACCAATTTGACAATAAATTTCATATATTAAAAAAAATAAAATAAAATAAAACTTAATGCATGAAAAAAATAAAAAAAATTAAAAAATAAATAAAGATCCTTCCTCCAAATACAGCCACATTCTGAGGTACGGTGCGAGGGTGGGGGTGGTTAGGACTTCAGCATATGAATGTGAGGAGGACACAACTCAGCCTATAATAGTAAGATAGGTCAGGAAGAGAGAGGAAGAAGATGGCAAGTTCAGCTTTGGGTATGTTGAATTAAGAGGATGTCAAGATAGCCTCCTATACCTTCCTGCTATGAAGATTTCTAAGTAGCAAGCTTATTTTCAATCCCCAGGTAATGATTCATTTGTTTTAGGAACTGTCAGTGCAATTAAGTGTTGTGAACTCTAGAAGCCAATTTCCAATATATATGCTTCAGTCCAGAGAGGCTCCTAATTCTTTTCAGGGCTCTAAAATATATTGTATATCAGAATGTCTCCCAGCGTGTTCCACAGATCATTAGCCGCACAAAATGCTCTGCAAAACAAGCTTTCTGGAGCCAAATAATCTGGGGGCCCTGTATACTGGTAGCCTTCCTGAAGAACCACAATGCACAGAAAGTTCTTTAAGTCTTTCTGCCAAGAAATAGCAGAATTAGTTTTGCTTAATCTGCATTCTCAGTGTGATTTGACCATGAAACACCTTTTTTTTTCCATATACGGTTTATTAATGCACTGCAGAATAGATTTTTGTGAAGAGCTGTCCTTAGGCCTGTTTCAAAACCCACATTCTTGTCTCAATCGCATAAATCAACCCCAAGATTACGTTTTTGAGTGTGACATTGGCTCAGCAGGAGAAAGCCCTCTAACCCCGGACAGTAATGTTGTATCTCATGGGAGAGCACCCATGGCAGGCAGAATAAGATAATGATGCCACCTGTGTTCTCCAACTCTACAGCAGCAGAATGATAATGGCCTCCCCAAGATGACCATGTACTATCTCTGGAAGCTGTGATATGTTATATGGCAGGAGGAAATTCAGTTTGCAAACAGTTAAGTTTGCTAACTAGCTGACTTTAAGAAAAAGAGAGTAGCCTGTATTATCCAGGTGGGCCTAATGTAATCACAATTCCCTTTAAATGGGTAAGAAAACAGTAAAATGTCAGAACCAGAGAGATGGCAGCAGGAGAAGAATTCAAGTGGCCGTTGCTGGCTTTGAAGGTGGGAGCGGGCTGGCCATAAGCCACAAAATGCAAGCAGTATCCAAGAGCTGGAAAACGTAAGGAAATAGACTCTTCCCCTTGGGCCTGCAGAGGGAACACGGCCTCGCCCACCGAGCCCAGGGAGGCCCACTTTAGACTTCTGACCTCCAGAACTGTAGGAGAGCAAATTCGTGTCACTAAATTTTTGGTAATTTGTTATGGGAGCAATAGAAAACTAATACAGAACCTCACCAGAATAATTTAGATAGATCTTACAAATTGCTGGTTTCCAAGGGTAAGTCAGAAGCTTGCTAGAGAAGTTAAAAAAATATCTAAATATAAGTGCTTAGTATTCATTTTGCATGCCAGTTATGTGTTAAATATTTATAATCCAGTTTTGATTATATGAGAGCAACAGCAAGGCCATCCTAATTATCAGATATCCTTTGCAGATCAGAGCATAGTATATCTACCATTTGGGGATGGTTTATTTGTTGATTGGAGGTCACATTCCAGAGCAAATCTGTGCTTAGCATTAGTATGCTTCATTTGATTCAGTCAAATCAGGACTCCATGACTCCTGCATTTGTCACTCCCATGCTAGGCCCAACAGCAACAATTCAACAAATAGAGATTGTGGTGCACCTACCCAGGCACAGTTCTAGGTACCACAATGGAGATAAACAAGGTACGCAGCTTATGTTCCAGTCAATGAAGGAAGCAGACAAGTAACTATCAATATTTTCCTCTCTAGCAAAGAGTGATATATTAATTTCCTGAGGCTGCCATAACAAAGTAACAAGACTGGGTGGCTTTAACAACAGATATTTATTGTCTCACAGTTCTGGAGACTAGAAATCCGAAATTAAGATATTGACAGAGTTGGTTCCTTTTGGAGGATGTGAAGGAGAATCTATTCCATGCATCTCCCTTAGCTTCTGGTAGCCTCAGATGTCTCCTGGCTTATTGACGGTATTCTCCCTATTGATTGAAGAATCATCTTCCCTCTGCATGTATCTATCTGTCTCTATTTCTAAATTTTCCCTTATAAAAAAAGGATACCAGTCATATTGGATTAAGGATCATCCTAATAATCTTTACTTGATCATCTACAAAGACCCTATTTCCAAGTAAAGCCACTTGAAATCCTGGGGGGTTAGGACTTCAACACCTTTGTGGGTTGGCGGGAGACACAATTCCACCCACAACACGTAGGCAGGAAGGCCCTGAAACCAAATACCTGGAAGCACAGAGGTGCCGACTGATTCACTCCAACCAGCTCTCCCCGGGGTCACCCTGGGAGAATGACCCTTAACAGCACCAGCTCCAGCCGCTCTACTCATTCACACTCTTTCAGTTACTCATTCACATTCTCCCCAGCATTAGGTTCTCTCAAGTTTTCCGAATGTCTTCTTCAAATTACTGAGTGGTGTTCACTTTCCCTTGATTTCACCATGACCTTGGATCTGCACAATAACATTTAAGTTGGCCACCTTCCACTGGAGGCAAGTCTTACACAACTTCGCCATTCAGATCACAATTAACTTAGGTGTGGCTTACATTACAGTTGGCTTAAGTTATCTTTTTCTTTGAGCATTTACAAATATGACCTTGTCGTGTCTGAAAGTGAGAGGGCAATATAGCAACAAGGCACATATCTGTAATGCCTATAGATATTTTGCATTGAGTCTTCTCAATAACTTTACGAAATGTAAACTAATATCCTAATATAATGAAGACAATCAGCCTCAAAACTCTTAACCCCCAGGTCTGAAGTCACAAAGCTTCTCAATGGAAGGTATGGGATTCAAACACAAGTTGCTAAAATATGGCTTAAGATCATCTGTGCCTTGAATTAGAAAAAAAGGCGAGAAAATAAAAGAATATGATCCTACTCCTCACTAGACAAATATTTCACCAAAATTATTCTTTCTGGGTACGTCACACTCCCTTTAAGTGAACTGAGAAATTGCCTCTTCAGGATCTGACTGTAGAGCTGATAAATCTTTCTTCCCTAGGAGAGACATGTCAGGATCAATATTTTCCTACATTGAAACACCCTATGTTTTATCACAAAGATCTAGCTTCTAACTTAATTCCATTTAGTTCACTTTCATTCTCCTCTTATTCAGACTTTTAAAAAAAATACATATCAAACAAAGTTTTCAAAAGGCAGATTATCATTCCCACACGGGGGGGGGGCTGCTCTAAACGGCCTTCAGCGAGAGCTCGATGCTACTGCCGGAGTCACTCAAAAGGCTACACCGTCAGTAGGTGGTTATTAATTGAGAAAGAACACTGTGTGCTCTAAAGGAGGGGGGGGGGGGGAAAGGCTCACTTTTCATTACAGTGTTTTTTCCATGACATTTGTTGGAACTTGCCAGGTGGCAGGGCAGTGGATGAGCTTCAGGCAAAAAGGAAGTGAACACTTAGTATGAATAGGTCACAGACTGTACCCCCTCATAATGAAACTCAGACAGAATCCCTTAATTCCAATGCTGGAAACTTTGAAAAGGTTAATAGCAGGGAAAATCCATGGCCAGCAGTCAAGCTCACACCTGGAGAGCATGTACGCTTACATTAACTGAGAAGAAATCTCTGTCTGTCAAGCCTCAGTATGAAAGCCAGGAATCAACTCTCTAGCATGCATGATTCATGCTTCTTCATTCCTTTGATTTTCACCCAAGTTGAATATATTCTTGGGCTTAGTTGGTCTCTCAGCCCTCATTCTGAAAAAATTGCCTGATTTCTGCAGTGAGAACAGTATTGGTTTCTCCATTTCTTCATGTCCTACCGTGTCGTGCTCATAAAACAGACAAGAACTTCAGGCAAAGGTTTTATTAGAAAGTTTTACAAACAGAACACCTACTTGTTATAAAAGACATAATTGCACTGGAAAAATTTCAAAAATGGCTTCTAGGTTCCCCCTGGAAGTAGTACTAAGAGATGATAAGAAATGCAATATTGTCAACGGTTTAGGAAGAGAAGTTGATCATGAGCTAAGAACCTTGACTTGCAAAGATCTCCCTATGCAGTGTGCAAATAACCATGATATTTAAAATTTGTTTCTAAAAAAAAAATTGACATCCAATTAAACCAGAGCCTTTAGAAAGCTAAGCAGTTAGGGATACCAGTTTTTAAGTGAATTTACTTGGTAGCACTAAGCAGTGACACAACGGATGTCTTACATCTCTCTAGCTCTTTACAGAATACAAAGGACCCGTATAATGTCCTCTGATTTACCCCTCCCCATCAAACCTAAAAGGTAGAGAAGACCAGGGACATTGCTATCCCCATTTTACAGATTAGAAAATTGTGGCTCAGAAGCTAAAACAATTTACCTCTGTTTCAGTTAGTAATTGGCACGGCCGGGCCTCTGGTTCTTCATCTAAGCTACACTATAACTCACAGATCAATACTATTCTCTTAGCAAAAAAGTACTATCACACGCTTCCTATATCATCTGCTTTAGTTACTGTTTAAAGATTGATGAGGCCCAAGTCCATACCTGCAAGCAGACCCACACACTGGACTTCTTACTGGATACCTAAACTTGGGTATCCTACAAGCACCTCAAATTCAACAGGCTCAAAACTAAATGCCCACCACCCAGTGGGCTCCTTCTCATAGCACCGCCACTCACCCAACTGGTAAAGATAGATGCTGCTAACGAGCTGTTGGAGGAATGCCCCAGCACTAGGCAAATGTAATCATCCCCTCTCCATGGTCTCGGCATTCACAGTGTGTAGCATTATGCCATTCTATATCTCCCCACATCCCAGTGTGTGTTTACATATGTGCCCCCTGAATATTTTAAAATCTGAGATCAAGGACTATGTGCCTGTCACTTGGCAAGCATGCCATATGTATCTGCTGAAACTGATCTGAAAATTAACATAATTTTTAGATTAGAAATTCTTTTTTTAATGTTTATTAATTTTTGAGAGAGACAGAGACAGTGGGAGCATGGGAGGACAGAGAGAGAGGGAGACACAGAATCCAAAGTAGGCTCCAGGCTCTGAGCTCACAGAGCCCAACATGGGGCTCAAATTCATGAACAGCGAGATCATGACCTGAGCCAAAGTCAGACGCTTAACCGACTGAGCCACCCAGGTGCCCCTAGAAAGTCTTTTTTAAACAAAGTTTTTATATCAGAATACTTTTTAGGGAAAAAGTACAAGGATAATACAAAGAGTCCTAATATGCTTCACATAATTTTCCCTATTAGCATCTTTCATTAGTATGGTATATTTGTCGCAATTAAAGAACCAACATTAATCACTATTAATTAAATTCCATACTTTATTCTGACTTTCTTAGTGTTCACCTAATGTCCTTTTTCTTTTCCAGCACCTCATCCAGGATTATATTTACTTATCATATCTCCTTAGGGTCTTCTCACCTATAAGACTCAGAGTTTCCTTGTTTTTGATGACCTTGACAGTTTTAGGGAGTAGTAGTAAGATATTACATAGGCTGTGCCTCAATTTGGGCTTGTCTGATGGGTTCTCTTGACTAGACTGTGCTCGTGGGTTTTGGGAGAAAGACAAAAGAGGTAAAGGGCCACTCTCATCACATGATATCAAGGGTACCTATTATCAACATGACTTGTCACCATTGATGTTGACTTTGACCCCCTGGCAGAGGTAGTGGTTGTCAGATTTTTTCCACCACAAAGTTATTCTTCCCCTCAACCCTTTCCATGTGGTACTTTTAGAAGGATGTCTCTAGGGGCAGCCCACACATAAGAATAGGAGGTTATGCTTCACCTCTTTGAGGGTAGAGTATCGCATGAATTATTTGGAATTCTGAACAGACTTGTCTCTTCTCTCGCATGTATTAATTCACTCCTTTATGTCAGTATAGACTCGGGGATATTTATCTTATACTCTGAGTTATAGTCCAATACTACTTTATTTATTTTCTTGCTCAAATTGTTCCAGCATTTGGCCACTGGGAGTTCTTTCAGTGACTTCAGGAAGACTTCAGGAAGAAGTCTTTTATTCATAAAAATAAAAATATCATTTAATGGATGCAAGGTAGTTTTTACAATTTGAGAAAATAACATAGGCCATGTAATTTAGATGCTTAGGACCTGACTTTAATGATCAGTAACATTTGGCTTCTGTTCTTTCCTCATGCCTTCTTCCTCCATCTCTTTTTTTAACAGTTGTAAAAATTTATAACCCTTACTCATCTTCGTATTGCACCTAACTAATCCCCACATCCAGCTTTGCAAGATAATGAAGGATTTTTATCTCTATTTTACAGATGAGAGACTAAGACACCAAACAGCTAAATGGCATGCCCCAAGGCTTTGCGTGCCACACTAGGGAAATCAAATCTGTGATTCATCATGCCCAACCCTCCTTCAGCGAGCTGGGTCACCATTGCCTCCCTCCCGTCTCCAATTATGGAGGGCTTTGCAATCAACGCGGTGGTTATCGTGCCCTTTGCGAAGGCTCCAGCTCTCCAGCAAAGGTTAGCCTGGGTTTTGCAGTTCCTCGGGCATGTATTGCCTTCTCCTGCATGTAGAACCCAGTAGAGCAGGGAAATTTCGGCTGCTTCTCGGGACCACCTGGAGTTCTCAATTCCCAGGTCCCCCAAGAAGCTTCACAAACAAGCTTTTTGTTTTTGCCCTGATCCCACAAGACCTTTATTCAACAGCCAGTTGCCTGTTCAGTTTAGCTTTCCTTTCAAAACAAACAGGACTCATTTCTGTTCTGAAAAGCTAAGCCCTATTAAGCCACTGTCTAACACTGACGGGAGATGAGATTTTGAGCTCCCAGTGCTGTATTACAGAGGGATCGAAAAGGAGGACAAAGAAAGAAGAATGCACACACGGTAAAACAAAAAGTGCCTTCGGTTCTATTCAGGGCTTTGCTGATAATTAGCTTTGTGACCTCAGACCACCCCCTCACTCCCTGTGGACCTCAGTGTCTCCATCTGTGAAATGAGAAGGTTGTGGATATCAAGGCATTGTAACCTTGCATATTAACAGTTTGATTCCATACATTTATAAGTGAAAGCAAAGCTCACTAACCAGTACTTACCCTTTCTACATGTGGTTGCTATGATATTTTATATTCTCTTCCCTATCACTTTTTTCAATGTGGGTGGTTTGCAAGCCAGTAAAATTGATATCCTGGCCCATGAATGGATCATGGTCTGCAATTCTAAGAATCCTGGGGATGGATGGTATCCAAGATTTTGACCAACACTCCTTCCCCAAACTTCTAAATTGGGGCTGGAATAGAGCTTACTGTCAGAGCCACTAGACGCATCCTAGAATTCTGCCCAGTTGGCCCGATTTTGTCCTGACTCTGCGTTAGCTGTGTGACCTACAGCAAGGAACTCTGAGCCTCAGTGTTTTCATCTCTAAAAAAGTCCTGTTGGGGGCGCCTGAGTGGCTCCGTCGGTTAAGCGTCCGACTTCAGCCCGGGTCGCGATCTCGCGGTCCGTGAGTTCGAGCCCCGCGTCGGGCTCTGCGCTGATGGCTCAGAGCCTGGAGTCTGTTTCCGATTCTGTGTCTCCCTCTCTCTCTGCCCCTCCCCCATTCATGCTCTGTCTCTCTCTGTCTCAAAAATAAATAAACGTTAAAAAAAAAAATTAAAAAAAAAAAAAAGTCTTGTTGGTAGGAGTGTATCAGATAATGCAAGCAGCAATGCCTACACATTACATGCAAAGTGGATGGTGTCGTTACTATTAGAAAAGATGGGGAGAAAAAAAATCTAGGATGAGGCATCTTCCATGGGAAGGGAAGATCAGCAGGGGAGACTTCCACACCTGGGGATCACGGAGCACCATGTAAATCCTTGCTGCACTGTTAGGCATCGTTCATTCTCTCTCGGTTATGCTAACTGGCCCCACGTGAGGATGCTGTGGGTTCATGGGTGCTGAGTGTTAAATACTCCTCAACTATGTGCATGAGGTGGCCATCAGATTTGCAATAACAATATTTAATTTTATCGGGTCATTGTCTGTCATACCTTATAAAACAGAGAAATGTAGACTCAAACAACAGAATCTTTTTCAAAGCCCTTTTTGCTTTGCCTGGAAATCTCTCTCACCCTGTCCAAGGCCCTTCTTACATGTCCTGAAATCCTTCTTACCATGGGTATTGACCCATTCCAGACCCATCAATCTCCAGGTTCTTCAGCCATCAGGAAGAGTTTTCTAGGAAGAGAACAGCTTGGCCCAACCAAGGCAACCAGGCCGGCTGGTATCACCTTTTCTTTTTTAATGTGTATTTATTTATTTTGAGAGATAGTGAGTGTGGGTGCACATATGGGCCAGGGAGGGACAGAGAGAGAGGGAGAGAGAGAATTCCAAGCAAGATCTGCACTGTCAGCACAGAGGCTGACACGGGGCTCAATCTCCCAAACCATGAGATCATGAGACCTGAGCCAAAATCAAGGGTCAGTCACTCAACCAACTAAGCCACCCAGGCGCCCTGGCAGGTGTCATTTTAAATGAAGTCTTCTACAGGGAAGGAGAATTGCTTTTACTCCCCCGAAATGAACAGATATGAGGGTAGATACAATAGAAATGAGAAGAAACTCCTCCCTCCTCCCTTTTCTTAGAGCAATTTTTTAAGGAAAATGTACAATTGTAAGTTCTTTCTCTATCTCTTTGAAATATATGTAAATCTTTTTAAAAGCTAAATGGGCTTCTCAGCTTTAGGTCTCATAGTCTCAAGGATCTGGAAGCCATCTCTCTGAAATGAGATCATTAAAGAGCCAGACCCTTTTCTATGGGAGGGTTGGCGCTCCAGAGGGGAGGCATGGGCATGACTCCACAGCTGCCCCCCTCAGTCGATACTGATGCCCAGGAACCTGGCCAGGGAAAAATAACCAGTGGTGCAATGAATTCGAAGCCTGCTGTAGGGAGCTTAAATAGTGTGTGAGGAGATGAAGTGGGTTTTGAGCAAAAGGCCATCGTGACCCCTTTGACAACTTTAATTCTATTCAGTTGCTTACGAAAAGGACCCTTCTACCTTGCTCCTTCTCCAGCCTCTGAATCCAGAGGTAACGCTGGGATCAAATAGAGACAAAGTCTGGAAAAAGAACTGCAATGGACAGCCAGCCCTGCCCTGGCCGGTGCCATCCACTGGATGCTACCTCTATGTCACACAGTGTGCTGAGTGTCATCTGATTGCCACAATAAGCCATGAGATAGAACTCCTAGTCCCATTTTACAAATGAGGAAATCAAAGCTGGGATCCCTTCTGCGACCAGCGTCAGTGAAAAACCCAATCCCAGGCCTGGGGATTTCACAGTGCAGGCAGTCACCTGTGCAGTAGGGCAGTAGGATTCAGAGACGTGCCTTCTTTCTGGCTCAGAGCCGGAATGCTGACCTGAGTCCTGCTGCCTCACAGGATCAAGTGACACAGCAGATACGAAAGTGCCCGGGAAGGTCTACAGTATGGTGCCAGTAAAAGCACTGTTATTCACCCTGAAAGCTCAGAGGATAAGAAATCAGGGGAGGGGCCTGCTGAACAGAAAATTTACTGACACACTCAGAAGCCAACAGAGTGAAGGAGTTCCCGGAGAGCCTCCCCTTGGCTTCCCAGGCACCATGGAACCGCAGAGCAAATTCCAGCCACGGGGCCATGTCCCCCCCCACAAGCTCCATCAGAAGCAGCTTCCAGAGGACTCTTCGATGTGCAATCCACATGAAAGCCCTGCCAGTCTGGGAAGATCAAGGCCGTAACCCTGTGGCAGAGTCTGTTACAGGGATATTTGATATCTGAGACCCGGCGAGTGGATCCTTTTCAGAAATACAAGAGGGAGAAGATAAAGTTCCCAGAGACTCCAGTGCAGTGTGTCTTTCAGAGTGGTGAGGCAGTCAGAGTAGAGCACCGAGGGAGTGTGCAGAAGTCGGGCAGGTGGCCCCCAGCTCAGAATTCTGGGCCTGCCTTAGAGTAGAGGCTGAGCTGCTGTACTAAGACTCTACCCGCCAGGGACTGAAGTGAGATGGATGGTGTTTCTCACCTATGTGGCCCTTGGAGGTAAGCAGTCCAGGTGAGGAGGAGTCTGTCCCTGCAGATCCAGACTGGAAGGTCAAGGTTGCAATCCTCAGCATAGCACTTTTATCTGGTGATATTGCTGGTAAAAGTTTAAAAGCAGCTCTCAAAATAAGCAAAAAAAAAAAAAAAAAAAAAAAAAAAATCCTGATTTGTAGCATTTGCCAACTTCCACGGCGTAAATACTCAGATGCCAAGCTACCAACAAGATGGTACTGAATGCAAAGCAGAGGGGGGAGTGGGGCATGCACCGCTGGCCCCCGGTGTACCTTGTGAGCAGTCCTACACATTTTCTTTCCCATCTCTGCATTCCAGGAAGTAGCTCCAGTCTGCCACTGCCCAGCCAATGGAAAGGGAGTGAAGGAGAGTGACAGTAACCATCTTCTTATAAAAAAAATGTGATCTCAAAGCTGTGCTCACTCTATACGGTCTAAAACAGGGCCATGTGGCCACCTCTAGCTGCAGAGGAGGCTTGGAAATGTAGGAGTCACTGGATGGACAACATGTTGCATATATTCAGTTGAGCCTTGAAAAAGAAAGAAGGGGGGTACAGATATTGCCCTCTTTTGATTTGGCCCTAGATCCCCCCAATGACAATTTGCTCCCCTTCCCCTCCTATTATCTGCAGTGGAATTATGTGAATGTCAGCCTTGAGATCAGAGAAGCCACATCGCCATCCCTACAGGATGAAATGAGCTTGATGAGCAGAATTATCAAAGTCCTCGAGGAAACATCCACATAAACGCTAGAAGCTTTCCTTAAATTACTCAAGGTGGGAAATATGGCTGTGATTATGCAGTGATAAATAACCAGGTGAAAACTACAAACGTTTAGCCAAACAAATACTCCTAACCTGGATGTTGGATAAATCCACAACTGGACAACTTTTTAAGCCAGTGGTGTTTCACGCTTGCTCCCTGTGTGGTTTTCTTTAACAGAGGCTGAAGGTGGCGCTCTCAGAGAGTCATGGTTTCCATTGCAGTCTGAGTTTACATATCATTCATGTAGCAAACTTTCTGAGCTTTACGTTCTGTGCATGAAGACCACATCAGGTGCTCATGATGCCACATGATTTGAACGTGCAATAATCCAGTTACTTGAGATTTATTCTGTTGAGAAAGGTCACTAAAAAAATTGATCAATTTAGGCAACCTGTATTGAAGGATTTATAGGCAGTATTTTTCAACGTAGCTTCCATTGACATGGAGTGTTGTTACATACTGAATGTTTCTCTCTTCCAGAATCCGTATTTTGAAATCCTAAACCCCCATGTGATGGCATTAGGAGGTGAGACTTTGGGGAGATAATTAAATCGCAAGGGTGGCACGCTCATGACTGGGATTAGCGCCCTTACAGGAAGAGGCATGAGAGCCCGCTCCCTGTCTCTGCTGTCTACCACATGAGGAGACAAAGAAAAGATGGACATCTGCAAACTAGAAAGCAGGCTCTCATCAGACACCAGATCTGCAGACACCTTGATCTTGAACTTCCAGCCTCCAGAAGTATAAGAAATAAATGTCTCGTCTAAGCTACTCAGTCCACAGTATACATGAGAGCAGCCTACAATGACTAAAACAGGTTTGCATTTGTTATTTATTTCTGAACAACCAATTACCATAAACCTGAGAGCTTCAGACGGGGGGGGGGGGGGGGGGGGAAGCCAAGATGGCGGAACAGCATGGAAGTTTTTTGTGTGTATCATGTCCATGAAATACAGCCAGGTAAACACTAAACCATCCTACACACCTAAAAAACTGATGGGAGGATTAACACAACAATCTGCAAAACCTGAACCACAGAATTCAGCAGGAACGTGGCACAGAGAGGTGAACTTGGGGAGAGAGAAGCCGACGGCGGGCAGGGAACTGCTTTTGCAGGCAGAGAGAGGATGGAGACTGGGGGAGGGGGGCAGGGAATACGGGAAAAGCACCCCTCCCCAAAAAGCAGCTGGAGAGAAAGTGGAAAATTGGAAACAGCCACAGGGACTAAACTAAAAACGGAGAAAGGAGATGGGAGAAAGGCGAGGGTTTAAATTCCATTAAGACTGTAAACAAGGGGAGCGCAAAGGCTGCAACTCCGCATTTCCATACCTGGTGGTGCTCTGGTGGGAAGGGCGAGTCCCTGGGAGCCGAGTGGGGTCCGGGAGGTTCTCTGGCCACACGGGGAAAAGCGGTTCCACTGCCGGAAGGACATTTGGTGGAGACTGTTGAAGCCACCTGGTCCTGGCAGACCCCAGAAAACGGCCACATTCGCTGGTGCCGGAACAAGGTCGTTAAGGGTGAAGCCTGGTGCCAGGTGTGTGTTGCAATTTTCCATCATCCCTGAAAAGCTGCTGCTACGCTGTCTCGCGAACTTTTTCTGGGGCGGGCTGGCACCCGGCCGCAGTCTCGGGGCTCCGGCACCGGCAGGGTCCAGCAGGCGTTCCTGGGCGCAGCTGACATTCGGCCATCGTTCGGCCATTGCTCGGTGAGACCCTCCCGCAGAGGGGCGGGAACGGGTCAAAGCCGCAGTCCTTGGGAAGTGAGGGGCCAGGGAAAACAGCCACATCTGAGTCAAAACTTGGGAGAGAGGTACTGCCTGGGGCCTGGTCACGGAGAGTGAAAAAGCCGGGAGTGGAGGAGAGCTGAAGACGGAGGACCAGTGCGCGATTGCGGATCCGGGAGAACAGACCGGGTAGCTAAATGGTGCCAGGTTCACCCCTCCTGCGCATGCGCATACGCACCTACACGTGCCACAACCCACTCCAGCAGGCTAGCAGCGCCATCTAGTGGAGAATGGAGCCATTACACTGAGCCCCGCCCAATTGGGCCAACCTCACTCTGTGTCAGGAACACAAGTCTCACCGCCTACTTAGTTTATAGACTATAAACTGCTACATAGTCTGACTTCTAGGGGAAAACGAAGTAATTTCAGTCTTATTTCAATCTGTTAGCAGGTCTATCTATTCAATTTTCTTTCTTTTTTTTTCTCTTGTACACTAGTCTTTTTCTTGAATACAGAAAGAGAAAAAACTCATTTTTATTTTCAATTTTTATTAAAAATATTTTTCTTTGATTTTTTTACTATGTTTGTTACTTTTCTGAAAATTTTTTCAAATTCTATATCTTACTTCGATCATTCTATTTTAGTCTACTTCAGTGTATTCACCTTTTCAAATTTTCAAACGATTTCTTTTTTTTTGTCTTTTTTCTCTTTTTCGTTTCTGTTCTTTTTCTTGAATGAAGAAAGAGAAAAACTTCATTTTTAGTTTCAATTTCTATTAAAAATATTTTTCTTTAATTTTTTACTGTATTTTTTGCTTTCATGTAAATTTTTTCAAATTCTATTCTACTTCCACCATTTTATTTTAGTCTACTACATCCTATTCACTTTTTCAAATTTTCAAACGATTTCTGCTTTTTTTCTCTTTTTTTCTCTTTTTTTCTTTTTTGTTTCTTTTCTTTTTCTTGAATACAGAAGGAGAAAAAATTCATTTTTATTTTTAATTTTTATTAAAAATATTTTTCTTTAAATTTTTTCTACTATATTTTTTACTTCTGTATAAATTTTTTCAAATTCTATTTTACTCCCATCATTTCATTTTAGTCTACTTCAGTGTATTCATTTTTTCAAATTCACAAACGATTTCCTTTTTTTTTGTCCCCCCCCCTTTTTTTCTCTAATCTGTCAAACCACTTTCAACATCCAGACCAAAACACACCTAGGATCTGGCATCATTTATTAGGTTTGTGTGTGTGTGTGTGTGTGTGTGTGTTTAATTTTTTAATTTTAATTTTTTTAATTTTAATTTTTCTATCTCATTAATTCCTTTTCTCCCTTCAAAATGACAGACGAAGGAATTCACCCCAAGAGAAAGAACATGAAGAAATGACTGCAAGGGATTTAACCAACACAGATATTAGCAAGATGTCTGAACCAGAATTTAGAATCACAATAATAAGAATACTAGCTGGAGTTGAAAATAGATTAGAATCCCTTTCTGCAGAGACAAAAAAGTAAAAAATAGCCAGAATGAAATTAAAAATGCTATAACTGAGCTGCAATCACGGATGGATGCAGCAGCAGCAAGGATGGAAGAGGCAGAACAGAGAATCAGCAACATAGAGGACAAACCTATAGAGAATAATGAAGCATAAAAAAAAGAGGCAGATTAAGCAAAAGAGCATGATTTAAGAATTAGAGAAATCAGTGACTCATTAAAAAGGAACATCAGAATCATAGGGGTCCCAGAAGATGAAGAGAGAGAAATAGGGGTAGAAGGGTTATGTGAGCAAATCATAGCAGAAAACTTTCCTAACCTGGGGAAAGACATAGACATCAAAATCCAGGATGCACAGAGGACTCCCATTAGATTCAACAAAAACCGACCATCAACAAGGCATATCATAGTCAAATTCACAAAATACTCAGGCAAGGAGAGAATCATGAAAGCAGCAAGGGGAAAAAAAATCCTTAACCTACAAGGGAAGACAGATCAGGTTTGCAGCAGACCTATCCGCAGAAACTTGGCAGGCAAGAAAGCAGTGGTAGGATAAATTCAATGTGCTGAATCAGAAAAATATGCAGCCAAGAATTCTTTACCCAGCAAGGTTGTCATTCAAAATAGAAGGAGAGATAAAAAGTTTCCCAGACAAACAAAAGTTAAAGGAGTTTGTGACCACTAAACCACCCCTGCAAGAAATTTTAAGGGGGACTCTCTGAGGGGAGAAAAGATGAATATACATATATATATTCAATATATATATAAAAGCAACAAAGATTATAAAGGACCAGAGAACACCACCAGAAACTCCAACTCTACAAGCATCATAATAGCAATGAATTCATATCTTTCAGTACTCAGTCTAAACATCAATGGACTCAATGCTCAAATCAAAAGACATAGGGTAATAGAATGGATAAGAAAACAAGATCCACCTATAAGCTGTATACAAGAGACCCACACTAGACCTAAAGACACCTTCAGATTGAAAATAAGGGGATGGAGAACCATCGATCATGGTCAACAAAAGAAAGCCGGAGTAGCCATACTTATATCAGACAATCTAGACTTTAAAATAAATACTGTATCAAGAGATGAAGAAGGGCATTATATCATAATTAAGGGTCTATCCACCAAGAAGACCTAATAATTGTAAACATTTATGTGCCAAATGTGGCAGCACCCAAATATATAAATCAGTTCATCACAAACATAAAGAAACTCATCAATAGTAATACCATAATAGTAGGAGACTTCAACACCCCACTCACACCAATGGACAGATCATCTAATCAAAAAATCAACAAGGAAACAATGCTTTTGAATGACACACTGGACCAGATGGACTTAATAGATATATTCAGAACATTTCATCCTAAAGCAGCAGAATATACATTCTTCTCCAGTGCACATGGAATGTTCTCCAGGATAGACCATATACTGGGACACAAATCAGCCCTAAGTAAGTACAAAAGAATCGAGATCATACCGTGCATATTTTCAGACCACAATGCTATGAAACTCGAAATCAACCACACGAAAAAATTTGGAAAGGTAAGAAATACTTGGAGACTGAAGAACATCTTACTAAAGAATGAATGGGCTAACCAAGAAGTTAAAGAGGAAATTAAAAAGTATATGGAAGCCAATGAAAATAACACCACAACCCAAAACCTCTGGGACGCAGCAAAGGCAGTCATAAGAGGAAAGTATATAGCAATCCAGGCCTTCCTAAAGAAGGAAGAAAGATCTCAGATACACAGCCTAACCTTACACCTTAAGGAGCTGGAAAAAGAACAGCAAATAAGACCCAAAACCAGCAGAAGACAGGAAATACTAAAGATTAGAGCAGAAATTAATGCTATTGAAACCAAAAAAAAAAAACCAGAACAGTAGAACAGATTAATGAAACCAGAAGCTGGTTCTTTGAAAGAATTAACAAAATTGATAAACCACTAGACAGTTTGATCAAAAAGAAAAAGAAAAGGATCCAAATAAATAAAATCAAGAATGAAAGAGGACAGATCACAACCAACACAGCAGAAATAAAAGCAATAATAAGAGAATATTATGAGCAATTATATGCCAATAAAATGGGCAATCTGGAAGAAATGGACAAATTCCTAGAAACATATACACTACCAAACTGAAACAGGAAGAAATAGAAAATTTGAACAGACCTATAACCAGTAAAGAAATTGAATTAGTAATCAAAAATCTCCCAAAAAACAAGAGTCCAGGGCCAGATGGCTTTCCAGGGGAATTCTATCAGACATTTAAAGAAGAGTTAACACCTATTCTCCTGAAGGTGTTCCAAAAAATAGAAATGGAAGGAAAATTTCCAAACTCTTTCTATGAAGCCAGCATTACATTGATTCCAAAACCAGCCAGAGACCCCTCTAAAAAGGAGAACTATAGACCAATTTCCCTGATGAACATGGATGCAAAAATCCTCAACAAGATATTAGCCAACCGGATCCAACAATACATTAAAAAAATTATTCACCACGACCAACTGGGATTTATACCTGGGATGCAGGCCTGGTTCAATATCCACAAAACAATTAACGTGATTCATCACATCAATAAAAGAAAGGACAAGAACCACATGATCCTCTCAATAGTTGCAGACAAAGCATTTGACAAAATACAGCATCCTTTCTTGATAAAAACCCTCAAAAGTTAGGGATAGAAGGAGCCTACCTCGAGATCATAAAAGCCATATATGAACAACCAAATGCTAATATCATCCTCGATAGGGAAAAACTGAGAGCTTTCCCCCTAAGGTCAGGAACAAGACAGGGATGTCCACTCTCGCCACTGTTATTCAACATAGTATTGGAAGTCTTAGCCTCTGTAATCAGACAACACAAAGAAATAAAAGGCATCCAAATTGGCCAGGAGGAGATCAAACTTTCACTCTTAGCAGATGACATGATACTCTATATGGGAAACCCAAAAGATTCCACCAAAAACCAACTAGAATTGATTCATGAATTCAGCAAAGTTGCAGGATATAAAATCAACACACAGAAATCAGTTGCATTCCTATACACCAACAATGAAGTGACAGAAAGAGAAATCAAGGAATTGATCCCATTTACAGTTGCACCAAAAACCATAAAACACCTAGGAATAAATCTAATCAAAGAGGTGAAAAATCTATACACTGAAAACTATAGAAAGCTTATGAAAGAAATTGAAGAAGACACAAAAAAATGGGAAAAGATTCCATGCTCCTGAATAGGAAGAACAAATATTGTTAAAATGTCAATACTACCCAAAACAATCTGCATAAGCAATGCAATCCCTATCAAAATAACAGCAGCATTCTTCACAAAGCTAGAACAAATATTTCTAAAATTTGTATGGAACCAGAAAAGACCT
Organism: Panthera pardus; assembly: GCF_024362965.1. Taxonomy (NCBI): domain Eukaryota; kingdom Metazoa; phylum Chordata; class Mammalia; order Carnivora; family Felidae; genus Panthera; species Panthera pardus. The sequence continues at coordinate 10,853,692 of NW_026526765.1, forward strand.
CAAATAGCCAAAGCAATCTTGAAAAAGAAAACCAAAGCAGGAGGCATCACAATCCCAGACTTAAGCTATACTATAAAGTTGTAATCATCAAGACAGTATGGTACTGGCACAAGAACAGACACTCAGATCAATGGAACAGAATAGAGAACCCAGAAATAGACCCACAAACGTATGGCCAACTCATCTTTGACAAAGCAGGAAAGAATATCCAGTGGAATAAAGACAGTCTCTTCAGCAAGTGGTGCTGGGAAAACTGGACAGCGACATGCAGAAGAATGAACCTGGACCACTTTCTTACACCATACACAAAAGTAAACTCAAACTGGATGAAAGACCTCAATGTAAGATAGGAAGCCATCAAAATCCTTGAGGAGAAAGCAGACAAAAACCTCTTTGATCTTGGCTGCAGCAACTTCTTATTCAACACGTCTCCAGAGGGAAGGGAAACGAAAGCAAAAAATGAATTACTGGGACCTCATCAAAATAAAAAGCTTCTGCACAGCGAAGGAAACAATCAGCAAAACTTAAAGGCAACCAACAGAATGGGAGAAGATATTTGCAAATGACATATCAGATAAAGGGTTAGTATTCAAAGTCTATAAAGAACTTATCAAACTCAACACCCAAAAAAACAAATAATGCAGTGAAGAAATGGACAAAAGACATGAATAGACACTTCTCCAAAGAAGACATCCAGATGGCCATCCGACGACACATGAGAAAATGCTCAACATCACTCATCATCAGGGAACTACAAATCAAAACCACAGTGAGATACCACCTACGCCTGTCAGAATGGCTAACACTAACAACTCAGGCAACAACAGATGTTGGAGAGGATGCAGAGAAAGAGGATCTCTTTTCATTGTCAGTGGAAATGGAAGCTGGTGCAGCCACTCTGGAAAACAGTATGGAGGTTCCTCAAAAATCTACAAATAGAACTACCCTATGTCCCAGCAATTGCACTACTAGGCATTTATCCAAGGGATACAGGTGTGCTGTTTCGAAGGGACACATGCACCCCATTGTTTACAGCAGCACTATCAACAATAGCCAAGTATGGAAAGAGCCCAAATGTTCATCGATGGATGAATGGATAAAGAAGATGTGGTATATATATACAAGGGAGTATTACTCGGCAATCAAAAAGAATGAAATCTTGCCATTTGCAACTACGTGGATGGAACTGGAGGGTATTATGCTAAGTGAAATTAGTCAGAGTAAGACAAAAATCATATGACTTCACTCATATGAGGACTGTAAGAGACAAAACAGGTGAATATAAGGGAAGAGAAACAAAAATAATAAAAAAACAGGGAGGGGGACAAAACAGAAAAGACTCATAAATACGGAGAACAAACTGTGGGTTACGGGAGGGGTTGTGGAAGGGGATGGGCTAAGTGGGTAAGGGGCACTAAAGAATCTATTCCTGAAATCATTGTTGCACTATATGCTAACTAATTTGGATGTAAATTTAAAAAAATAAAAAATAAAACAAGTTAAAAAAAATGAAGGCAAAGTAAAGGCATTTTCAGACAAACAAAAACTGAAAGAATGTTTCCAGAAGATTTGAGCTACAATAAATATTAAAATTAAAAAAAAAATACCTTAAGACAAAATATGTTTATTTTCTCAGTTTCTCTGGGTCAGTAGTCTGGGCACAAGTTAGTTTGACTCTTCATAAGACAGAAATCAAGGTATCAGTAAAGACTGGGTTCTCTCCTGGGGCTTGACTGGTGAAGGATCCCCTTCTAAACCTACCCAATTGTTAGCAGCATGCAGTTTCCTGTAGGTTTCCAGACTGAGGGCCTCAGTTTCTTGGTGACTGTCAGCCAGAGGCCACACTCACCTCCTTTGATACAATGGCCCTCTCCATAGGGCAGCACACAAAATGGCAGCTAGCTTCTTCAAAACTAGTAAGAAAGAGTTCCTTGCAAGACAGATACTACAATCCTTTATAACATAATAACATTCACCTAATCCCATATATTCTGTCACCTCTGCTGTATTCTACAGTTAGAAGTACATAACATGTCACTCCCACACTCAGAGGGTGGGGATTACACAAGAGAATGAATCCCAGGAGGCAAGGGTGCATGGGGGCCATCTTAGAGTCTGTCTGCCACCGGGTGGTATAATTATTCCTTGGGTGTTACTATCCCCTAGTAACCTATCCCCTACCTATCGCCTAGTGCCTCCGTCATTTCGACAAACAAAACATTCCCTGTGCATTTCAAATGCATGTCACATGGCAATATGGCATTGGCTGAGAACCACTATGGCCTCCGGTTATGAAAATGATCACAAAACTGCTCAATTTCTATTCACTTTGTGTCCTAGGGATGTGACCGATGACTGACTAGAAAATATATCTTCATCTTTTCACCTCATAAACAATATATCCTAGTGAGACAATATAACCAGTGCACCAGCCATTGAGTTACATTAAGTAAAGCTTAATGTACTTTAAGCTTCCTTTGAGGAAGGAAAGTAAGGAAGGCCTTTATATAAAGGAAGGAAGGAAGGAAGACCTTTATATAAAGTCACCCTAGAAATACATATTGCTTATTTCATCATGAAAAACATAGCTTTTTCACGTAAATGTAACACAAGAGATAATGAATCCAAAGAAATTTTAATTCATAACATATCCACAAACTGAGACCCACCATTTTTTTCTGGTAAAAAGCCTCTGTAAACGTCTACTCAGCTCTTTTGAAACCAAAATATTCACTTCCTCCCACAGCATGGGGATACAATTGGTAGAGCACAGGTTTAAAGTCCCCAAGGGACACACTTCATTTAATGTCTTTCCAAACTCTCCTTACAATCCTTGATACAAGAAAAGATAATTGTGTCATTTTCCATTCTCATTACACCGGAAGATTGTTCTGACAATGGATTTATTTGATGCCTTTGAGAGCTCCCCTCAAAGACACAATCAAAAGAAGAAGGAGTGCATCAAAGAACTTGGGGCGGTTTTTGTTGTCCTTCATCCTTCACCATGAGACAAATTAAAAATAGAAAGAGACTCTAAATGAGATCTATTCTTGTTACCTTATGATTCTTCTGGGACGAGTCTGCTTGTGATAAAAGCCACCTTTCTGTGTTGAAATCTATTTCTGCACCTGTTTAGGTTAAGAAAAAAAAAAAGTAGACAGGATTTCATGGCTAACTCTAAAAGCTAGTTGCTGTATAAATACATTTCATATAAGCTGTGTAAATGTAGAGGAAATTTAGGACCATATTCATTTTAGAAACTCATAGAACCACAAACCTGATAATTCAACAGTAAGCAAAAAGTCTTCTTCCAGGACAAGATGAGACACAGACCGAGCAACTCCTGTTTGAAAGCGTGATCTCTTAAGGACATCTTGCAAACTTTAACGTGTGCATGAATCACTCCGTAATCTCTCTCAGAGGCAGATTCTCATTCGGTAAGTCTGGGATGGGGCTTGAGATCTTCCATTTCTAAAAAACTCCCAGGTGACACTTCTGCTCCTGATCAGGGCTGGGATTAGGGTGGGGAAAGTGAGGACTTGCCCGAAGCACAAAATTTAAGGAGATGCCCAAAACTCACTTATCAACATAAACGTATTTATTGTATTAAAATACTGTTAACACAATGTTTTTAAAGATCAAAATAAATGTAAAAATATTCCTGATTACAGTGTAAAAATTGTTAACAAAAAAAAGGCTGTCATTTGCTGGGTGACTCCACAGTATTGTGGGATAGGACCAGTTATTTCCAACTCACGCTTCCTTGTAAGACTCCAGCACGCAGGATCCCAAGGACAACAGTGGCTCGGGGACAGGTCGGACTTGGCAAGGCTCTATATATCATAATCCTTTATTATTATTGTTGCTGTTGTTGTTTTAGTGGTAGAGATTTTATCAACGTTTTCCACACGGTTTGAAATGTGGTAGGATATTGGTAAGTATATTTGGAGGCACGTTTTTCCTTTGGCCTTGAGCTCCTAAATGGCCTGGCAGGAGACTGCTGCTAGTGTTCAGATCACACGTGGGATGGCAAAGCTCTCACGGCTATCTGAGCACACAGCTTTACTCTGTCTGTATCCGAGGCCTGGCTACTCAACATGCCCTCACCCAGCCAATAGCATGGACATCATCTGGGAGCTTTGCAGAAATGCAGGCTCCCCAAGAACTTCTGGAATCAGAATCTGCATTTCAACACGATCCACAGATGATTTTAGACATAACAGAACCTGAGAGGCATGGCTGTGCGAATTTCCAATCAAGAGACTGAGATCTGTAAGATGGTGAGCTCATCTTTCTCCACCCCCTAAATGTGCTTCGCGGTAGTTCTGGGTCTCCGCATATTTGAGTGGTTTCTGCATGTCTTGGGTAAAGAGGAAAGCAAACATTTGTTTCCTGCAGTATCCTTATATCTTTTATATTCCTTATTGTATTTCTGAGCCAACAATGATAAATGACCTCAAGAAAGAATCCTATTCTCATGTGGAAGAAAGAGAAGAAATAAAAACTAAGCAGGCTTTATGGGCACAGGAATGTTTGACGTCTGCCCAACACCAACTTCTCTCATGTACAGAAATTGATAATGTTTCAAGAAGAATGTCAGGATTGACTGCATTAACCTTGAAAGATGGGTCCGTCTGGGTTGTAAATTTCTGCAATCTCCCGGGTGAGGCTTTTTGAAAGAGAAGAGCAGGGGGAAGAGAGTGAGGGTGGAGGAAATAATCCCCTGCCTCCCAAGCAGTAAGGAGGGCCTCCTCTGAAGCTAAACTTATGAAGTTTCATGGCCAAAAACACCATTTATCTCTACCGGTCTGCTGGATGAAATGAATGCATTTGTTAGGTAGAAATACAATAATCTACCTCTCCCTCTAGGAAAACAACTCTTATTAGAAAAGGTTTAAAATAAAATGCACTTGTTCTTTTTCATCAATGGGGAAAGAGAATCCTGGAGCATTAAGCAACTTAAAAATCAAAGAATTATAGAACTTTAACGTCAAAGAACCCTTAGATGGCAATGTTCCCGTGATTACTTACGACCCTGAAACCAAACATGAGTTTGCCATTACAGGGGATGGATATTTTCAGAGTTCATCGGGAAAAGTGCTATTCAGACAGTGGGACACCATATTACATGAACTCTGCAGTCTATCCTCGGAGAACTAGCCACAGTGACACAGATGAACAGTTGAAGGGAGGTGGCCAGAAGAGAGAAGAGAAACCGGATAAAGAAGCTGGGGAGTGGGGTGAGGATGTGAAATCGATGAGGTCCTGGATACAATCTATTTCTCCTGATAAAAGTGACAAACACGGATGAAAACACAATTTTACTTATATAATGTGCCCCTTCAAAAGCCACAATTTAATTGGTGAACAACTTTTAGAAACCTCCACTATCACGCTTGACATAAACCAGTTCGTAAAACCTAATATGAGAATGTAAGAAAATACTAGCTGATTTAGAGTAAGGTAAATCATCTTCCACTTAAAGAGCTATCTAACAAGGAAGGGTTAAATCTCACAAACCACAGCTGAAAGAAAAAAAAAAAACCCACCATTTTTCTTTTGACAGTTTCGGTCACGAGCACTGCTGTTCAGTAACACATTTTAAACCTGCAAAATCCACTTTTCCCCTCCAGCATTCTTTCCTTTTATTGCGGTAGATATGCCACTGAGTTTGCTTTGTCTGATATTTGCTTTGACTGTTATCCACTTCATGTCTGCCCTCCCCTTCCTACTTTTTTTTGTTGTTTTATTTGGCTCTTGCTGAAGGAGTTGGACTGACAGCCCATGAGACCAAAATCCTCTGTTTATCCAGAGGAAAAGTAAAGAGAAAAGCAATGAGACTGATCTTCACTGACACCCAGCATGCCCTCGGTCTTACTGCTGAGCCCCCAGCTTATCAGAAAGCTCATCCACTGGGCACTCTGATGTTATCCCTCAAGATATTGGTGACCTGTGGGGCAAGGCACAATACCGACTTCTAAGGAAATACCTAATGTCTTGGCATTTAATGTGGGTGGTAGATGAAGACTGCAAGAAGGTATGGAACATACAGATCTCTTACTGTCCCTTTTCTCACCTCCAAACTGGAGTGGATTTGGCACAGCTTGGGTAGCAAGCTTTCAAAGCTGTGCATGTGGGTATAGTATGCCTCTGGTGAATTCTCAAACTTTCCATGTGTTGTATTACCTGGGGATCTTGTTAAATTTCCAAACTTTAAGTTGAATGATCTAACATATGCTTGAACTTCTGTATTTCTAGTAAGTTCTCGGGTGATGTTGGTACTGCTGTCCAGGGACCCCATTTTGAGTGACAAGAGTTATATGCATTTGGGAAAGACCAGGGTTACTTTGCCACAATCAAGTTCCTTAATCATTTCTACAGTTGGTCTCACAATAGAAATAAGGAGGGTACCTTGATACCTAAGCCACTAAATCCCTCCAGAGTAGACATCATCACCTTCTGCATCGGTTCATTTCATCATGGTGACAAACATTGATGGGATAAGAAATCTGTGACTCGGGAAGAATGCCAATACTTTATTATTTACAAATCCCTGGATTAAGAATACTAGACCCGTACAGTTTGTAGAGTATAGGATGTGCGTTCCTTGCCCACATCCTTAAATTTGGGCTATATGTTGGTTGGTATAAGCCCCTTAGCTGGTTATGAGCTTGCCCTAGGAGTCTCCAGCTGTCATGAATCATTTATTATCCCAACTTCAGCTGGAGACTAGACCAAATTTTATTTCCAATAACTGTTTTTTGTCTGCTTTTATCACAGACCTCAGTGTGCTTCCATTTTAAGCAACAATGAAAAATATGCATACATTTTTTAAAAAATAGCTAGAAATGACTCTTGCCCAATAACTAAAGGCTAATGTGTTTTTTTGGGTTTTTTTGTTTTAATTTTTTTTTCAACGTTTTTTATTTATTTTTGGGACAGAGAGAGACAGAGCATGAACAGGGGAGGGGCAGAGAGAGAGGGAGACACAGAATCGGAAACAGGCTCCAGGCTCCAAGACATCAGCCCAGAGCCTGACGCGGGGCTCGAACTCACGGACTGCGAGATCGTGACCTGGCTGAAGTCAGACGCTTAACCGACAGCGCCACCCAGGCGCCCCTAAAGGCTAATGTTTAACTTTGGAACCATCCAATGCCTGGTCTCCTAGTCTATCCTCAAAAACAAACAAACAAACAAAAAAAATCCGAGGGCACTTGTTTATATCAAGATGTAACAAGGTCTATTTAACATTCCTTAGTCAAAAATTTAAATTTGTTTCCTCATAATTGTGGGCCATAACAGAAAGTTTGGCCCATAACAGAATTATTCAATTTGTCTCCAAAGAACTTCTTTTCCAATGTGGCATAAAATCTATGGATCAAATAAAGAATATTTTTAGGGTTGGAATGTAACAGCACTCCAACTGGTCATAAGGGTTATTTTGCTTCAAGCTTATGCACTCTGTGTTTGCTGACCTAAGTCCCTTGATCTGTAATGGAACTAACTTACTTTCTTTGAGTTTTGCAGACCACTGGCCTTGAGGAATAAAGGACCAAATTCCCCAGAAGGCCCGACTACATTTGAAAACAGCTGAGTAACATTCTTTGTGTACTGGTGGACCTTGCATTCTTTTGTAGAAAGAACAAAGTCTTCCTGCACATCAAGAAACAGGAACCAGACCCCCTGGCACATCTCTCCAGTACTGAGATAATGTCCGTACCTGGAACCATCAAGTCTGCACGTAGGCAATCTTACAGACCACTTTACTCCCTTCACTGATCAGCTACCCTGACACCCCTTAAAAACTCCCTGGGCCAGGCAGAAATTTCAGAGTTGGCTTTTACACATGAGTCCACCTTCTTCCCAGGTGGCTGGCCTCATGAATAAAGCTCAAATTTCTTTCCAATCAAAACTTGTCCCTTGAGTATTGGCTGGTTGAGAGATTGGCAGCTGAACTTGGGGTTCAGTAACAGGAAGTTGAGTTTCTGAATGGAGAATTATCCAAGGGAATGGCAGATCTTTTGGAAAATAATGAGAAACATCCTCTTTCTCCACTTCTAGAACCATCAGAAACCCTGACATATATTTATGAGAAAACAAAATCAAAAAGTAAGCAAAATTTCTTGTCATTTCCCTTTTTTAAAATTTTTTTACCTTTTTTCATGATTCTTACGTTTTTTAAATTGACCATCACCTTCCGAGACTAATCAACAAGACAATCTTCACGGCACTGCACCCTGTACCTCATGCCCCTGTCTTATTTCCTCTGGGTCTAATTCCCATTTTTTATGGTCTCTCAATGTGACACTATTGTCCATTTATGTCAAAAGAACTGACTTGACCTTCTCTCTGCTCTAGAAAAACAAACATTACATTATGTTGCTTGAGGGTTTCTTCTCAGAGAAGCAGGCCAGATTTTTGCACTTTAAAATCTTTCTAATATTTTGTTTTAAGACTCTTTCTTAAAAACTAAGAGAAACACCTCCTGACTTATGCAATAAACTCTGTTAAAAATAAAGCGATGATAGCTCCTCATATTCAATAGGTATTAAACCTATTTTCAGACACCTCCAGGTTTGAGATCACTAGGTTAGTGAGGTTGTAATTAATACCCTAGAATATGACCATATTACATCTTAAAAGGAACTATACTATAGGTATCAATTTTACTGTCTTAAAAATGTTTATTCATTTAGGTCTAAGATCTCAAAGTCTTTACTTTAGCTAGTGCTCCAAAAAAAGGTGCTATATAACCAAAAGTTTTTAAGAGAGATGCTTAGAACTATTTTCCCAAATTATGTACCTCGTAACACCAGTTATGAGAATTTAGCGATAGGTACTGTTCTAAAACTAAAAAATCGTAATCAAGTAAGTTTGAAAAGCATGAAGCCAAACACAGCTAAACAGGCATTTAATGCAAGACTTCTCTGAGTTTTTAGAGTTCCAGAGTAGAGACTGCTAATTGCCAACCACTTGTTTTCTGCTCCTAGACACATGATATTGCCACATTTCCACCTGCCTTATTACTAAGGTTGAGGCCACGGGATTGGTTCCACCCGATAGAATGTGGTTATGGTGATGTAGGCCATTTCCAGGTCTGACCGTCAAATGTCCCACCTCATTATCTTTCCTCACTTCATTCCTTGGGAAGCTTAATGCAGAGGGTCCACTGGGGACTCCCAAGAAGCTGTAGAAGATGGTAGCACCAGAAGAAAAAAAAAAAAAGGGAACCACATCCTCAAATCACCACGTGAAGGGCCACTTACCAAACTTCCGATCACATTATGACCAGAGTGAAACTGTGCTTGATTAAGCCAGTAAGATGTTAGGGATGCTTGTTACATCAGATATGTAATATCCTTCCAATTGTCTTTCTGCCTCCATTTGGCCATTAATCTTTCATAAATCTACTTTCATCACTGGCTTCCCTCTTCAAACACCTTTGTGGCTTTAACCTTATGAAGGATTTGAACACCTTTATTCAGCCTTAAGAGCCCTCCTCCATCTGGGTATAGCTTTACATCCTTCTTCTCAGGGTGAAATCTCTGTGCCAACAGACCCATTGTAAAGCAAAAGGTCATGCCCATATTCATCCATTTTGGTTTTCAACATGAAGGCATTTGGTTTAGAGCATTCTAGCTCACAGTGCTTTTTCTCTGCTTGAAATTGTATTTCTGTCCTTTCATTTATACATTCACACCTTAGAAAACCATTCAGTCAGCCAGTCAAAAGAAAATGTTTATTAAGCATCTATTAGGTACCATGATCTATACTAAGTCTTGAAAATGGAGTAGGAAACAAAGGATCTGCCTTTCCTCTCATGAAGCTCACATTCTAGAATAAAACTACAATTTCCCTGAATAGGCAATATCTTACTGACTTCTTTTAATATCTACTGTTTAACATAACTCATTGAGGGTACTCAAAATACTGAAATGCCATTGCAGTTATTGTCTTGGTGTGCTGATAACTTTCCCTTAATTATACATTATCTTGGATCTTTTCTTTGCATCCATGTATTTTTGCCCAAAGAGACTATGTAGGCACGGTTCAAAATATGTCCCCAGAAGATCCCCCTTATTCAGTAAAACACTAATCTAGGTACTGCTCTGAAGGAGCTCTGTGCATATAATTAAGGTCCTGAATTAGCTGACCTGAGACAGAGAAATTAACCTGGACTATCAGGTTTACCAATATAATCACACAAGCAGTGGAGGAGGGCAGAAAAGTCCATGAGAGTTGCAGCAGAAGGGGAAGTAAAAGAGGTGTGAAGAATGGGACCCACCATTGCTGGAGCAGGTCGCATAGTAGGCATGAAGAGTAGACACTAAGAACAAGGACTGCACAATCCACCCCACCCCGGATGACAGCCAACAAGGAAACGGGACCGGTCCTACAAATGCAAGAAACTGAATTCAGCTGGTGACCTCGAAGGTGATCAGAAGTGCGTTCTTGTCAAGGACTGCAGTCCTGACAAAACCTTCATTATGCCCTTAGTACACAAACAGAGATGCCCACACAGCCCTGCTGTACCTGACTTCTGACCGACAGAGCTGGGAGATGATACAGTTGTGTTGTTTGTAAGTCACTAAGTTTGTAGTAACCTGTTATGACAGTGACTAAAAGTTAATGCAGAGATTTGCGTATTTATTTATTCCTTCAACCACACCTGCAGGGTGACTAGTCTGAGCAAGGCTGTAGATGGAAATAAAAAGTTACAAAGACACAGCCATGGACTTTCATCCTGACAGCCATGGCCCCACGCCCTGTGGTGTCAGAGGTCACCCTGGCCATCACGATGTGCCCTCTCCACTCCTGTTGGGGTGGTATCAGCAGTGACCACTCATGGAACCCAAACTCCCAAGCCCAGCTGGTGGAAATGAAGAGTCCCCTCCATCAGGGGTCAGCGGAGGCCAAATGAGGAATCTGAGCCAAGCGGAAGGAGAGTTTTAAAGAGGGTTTGAATCAATGTTTTAAATCAATATCCAGTCTGGCAGAAAAATCAAGTAAAATTATGACTTAAAAAACATGTACTGTTGGGGCACCTGAGTGGCTCAGTCGGTTCAGTGTCCAACTTTGGCTCAGGTCATGATCTCACTGTTCATGTGTTTGAGCCCCATGTCAGGCTCTGTGCTGGCAGCTGGGAGCCTGGAGCCAACTTCGGATTCTGTGTCTCCCTCTCTCTCCGCCCCTCCTCTGCTCACATTCTGTCCGTCTGTCTGTCTCTCTCTCAAAAGTAAATAAACATTAAAAAAAATTTTTTTTAATGTCTTTTAACAGTACCTTAGATTTTAAGTGATTTGTAGCGGATAGTGGGGATGTAGTAGATGATGCTATGACTGTAATAAATTCTGTGTAAAAAAATACAGAGTGGAAAGTGGTTTGTCTTTTTGTTTCTTTTGTTGTGCATTTTTATTTTTAGGAAACTTGGCTATGAAGGAAAGGCATAGGGAGATAGCTGAAGGTAAACAGAAGGTTGTTTGTTATACAAGAAGGTAGGGATTTCAGTGTTTCTACCATAAAGAGAAAGATTCTTCAGAGAACAGGGGCAGAACAACAACAGAGCAGGGATGACTGATTGCGAACTTCTCCAGGAGACCGCAGGACTCCAATTACCAGGGGATTAGCCTTGGCTACGAAAAGGCTTCTACCCCTCCCAAGATCTCAGAGCAGAGGGGAGGACTGAGCAGAGAGACATATGTTTTTAGTGGCAGGGAGTCCAATCAACAGAGTGCTCTCATGATGATTTTGGGATTTTCTCAGTAGGTCAGAGGCACAGTAATTTGCAAATAGAAAAGAGGGGGCGATGTAAGTGTCTCGGCGATAGTCGAGGACGGTTATGCTCAACCAATACAATTAAGGAGTCATTCTTTGATCAGTAATAATAAATTGAAACCATGATGTCTCAGATAGTTGTTGTTTCTTTTGAGCATTCACATTAGTTTTGAAAAAAAAATCATTTCTTCCTTTCCTTTGTAATAAAAAAGAACATTAGTAAAATTGCAGTGCTTTCCTACTGGTTTTAGAAAGTGAATTATAGTTCTGCCATCTCCCAGGTATTTTCAGGCAATTTTTGTCATTTATTTGGGGAGCAAAAAAACAAAAAACAAAAAAAAAAACAAAAAAGAAAATGAAAAAAGTCATATTTTCAACTACACAATCAAGAAAGAAAAATCACTGAATATAATATTTCTCTATTTCAATCAGTGCTGGGCTGGGCATCATCACTTATTGGTAATAAATGTCATGTTCCCCCTTTTTATCCCTCTCTTCATTATTTTCCTTGTTAGAAACCAAATGCTGATGTGTTTTCCTGTTCTAGAGGAAAGGGGTCCAACCCTATTCTCAGGCACTGGAGACACACAGATTGTTCTACAACTATTTGAGAGACAGAATCAACATGTGGGAGCTCAGAGTGAAGCAGGGAGGGGGCGTGTTACCATCACAACAACCAGTCTTATCAGTAAGCCCCAGGAGAGAACAGAACGGAATAAAAATGTGACTGAAGACATGGAAAAGAGCAGAAGCCTGGTTAGAAAGCCCTTTGACCAAAAAAGAAAAAATATACATGCTAATGTCACCTACCAGCATAGGGATGTCTTATGCTCTTACCCTGTGGCCTGGCTGAGCTTGAGAGGGATGCCATATACATTTCCAAACTATATATGTCGGCATGTTTAAGTATATCAGTCATGTCTAAGACATTCCAGATGTGGTGTCATGCTCTATTCAACTGTACTGTTACCATGGGTTAGAATTGAACACCAACCCCAAAGTGAAGTCTCATATGGAACACATTAGAGGCAGGCTGGAAACAGGAAACTCTGGCATGTTATTCCATACAGTGTTAGAGCACCTCTTTGGATCATTACTCTTTCCACTTTATGCACCAAAAAAAGGAGTCACTGGATGATTCTGGAAGAGTCAGGTGATCCTTATGCTAAGTCTACCATGATTCGGTTCAAGAGCTTCTTCAAGTAACTCAGACCTCTTTAGAGCTCAGACTTTCCTTTAAAAGGAAACTAAATTAGATCTTTGAATCACTGAGGTCAAGACACATTCAGACTCTATTGACAGTGATAGGCCCAACCCCTGAAATATGAACCTGTGGATAGATACACAGATTTCAGACACTCCATGAGTCAGTGCAGTCCAGTTACGGACCGTATTGTGGGTTTAACTGTTTCCCCTACAAAGATATGTTCAAATCCTAAGTCCAAGTACTTGTGAATGCAAATTGGGTCTTTGCACGTGTAATCAAATTAAGAGGAAGTCATACTGGTAAGAGGGAGGGGAGTGTCCTAAAGTCAGTATGTTGGTGTCCTTATATGTGGAAGAAAGACACAGATACCTAGGGAGAACACCATGTGATGATGGAGGCAGAGACTGGAGTGATGAATCTATAAGCTAAAAAATATCAAGTATAGGGGCACCTACGTGGCTCAGTAAGTTGGGCATCTGACTTCAGCTCTTACCCTGTGGCCTGACTAAGCTCGAGAGGGATGTCATGATCTCACAGTTTGTGGGTTTGAGCCCTGCGTCGGGCTCTGTGCTAACAGCTGGAGCCTGGAGCCTGCTTTGGATTTTGTGTCTCCTTCTCTCTCTGCCTCTCTCTCTCTCTCAAAAATAAACATTAAAAAAAGAATAAGAAATGTCAAATATTGCTAGAAACCACCAGAAGCTGGAAGAGGCAAGGATGGATCCTCCCCTAGAGCCTTCAGAGAAAATATGGCCCTGACAACACCTTATTCCAGACTTCCAGCCTCCAGAACTGTGAGATAATAAATTTCTGTTCTAAGCCCTCCAGTTTGTGGTATTTGTTATAGCAGCCCTAGGAACTAATACAGACACTATGTAAGACACCCCAGACAAAATGACTGTAAGTCCCGTCTCTGTCACACTCACACACACTCCATCAGCAACTCTGTTGGCTTTACCCGCAAATTATATCCAGAGTCTGACCATTTTCAATACCTCCCACCATGGTTTTCTGGTCCAACCCACTGTCAATCATCACTTGCTTGGACATCGTATTTCTCCACCTTAGTACAAGGGTACACCATTACTCGTTGCCAATACATGTCATGGTGCCCCTGTTTGCTCACCTCTCCATTTTCGTCCTTACCTGTTACAAATCAGACATATTTTTGTGTCCTTGATATTTGCATCTCTTTCTTCCCAACAGAGACTCGTAAACTAGAGCACATGTGCCCCACCCCAACCAGGGATTCTAGTTAGAGATTTTCTGTTAAACTCCAGGATCCACCTGGCTTTTATCCACTATGCCCCAGCCAGTGTCAAGGCTCCTAAGAGTTTATACAGAAGCTGCTTCCACCACCTGGAATTCCTTGTGTTTGCAAACAAACTTTATGTTTAAATAAATTTACTGGAACACAGCTGTGTCTGGTCACTCATGTATTATCTATGTTGCTTTCATACTACAACAGTAGAGTTGGATAGTTCCAATAGAAACTGTATGGCCCGCAAAGCCTCAACTATTTACTGTCTGACCCTTAATAGAAAATGTTGACCCCTTATTCTAGACTATCTGGGACCCTTGAATTCTCTGTCCCAAAGTCCAGAATCTCTTTCCAGGGGCTGCACAAGCCTCTTCGACTTCAGGTTCATCCTCTCAAGGACAGATGGTGCCTCAGGCACGTGCACCCCTGTGTGTTGGCAGGGACAGTCAAGAATCGGTGATTTGCTCAGGTGTGGATTATTCCTGGACACACAAACTCCTGTGTTCATGCATACAGGCCTAAGTTCCCAGAGTGGAGGAAGGAGCTGGAAAGAGAATGGCCCCCCTGTGCTACCATGTTCCATTAAGAAAATCTAAGGAGTATAAGAATTCTAATTTGAACCTGATCTTCTTGAATGTTACGAAGACATATTCGTCAAGGTCAGAGGGGAGAACACACATTATTTAACCTATTTGAGCATGATGTATAACCTTAAATACAGAGCTATATGGGATATGAGCCTTCTTTGCACTGTGCCCTGGTCCTGCGAGTGGTATTGGACCTGCATGAGGAAAAGATCCTGGTAGAACTGAATTTCCATTTCCTGTAGGTTAAAGTGGGAGTTTAATTCAATAACACATATAGACATACACACTCTTGCATAGATATTGTATAGAGCCATGAACTGGACAGTTGGTCTAAGGAAGGTAAAACTCCACTGTTTTATATGAGCCCAAGAATCATCATCATATCTGCCTTATCAAAAAAGAGTGTTTATAATTAATATTTACAGATATTAACACCTGCCAAAGTTGGAACATGTTTGGCCCCAGAATGAGAGTCTGTTAATCTACAGATGTCATGAAATTCAGCTGATAGGAACAAAGACTGGGGGAAAGATGGTTTTATGTAACCTTCAAGCTAACTTCTTGTTTTGTTGGCACCTGTGACCCCACCAGCAGCCCATCAGAATGTGCTAGTTATAGACAGGCAGCTATAAAAATGAATCAAATCTTAAGATACTTTATTTAAAATGTATTCTTTCTTTTACTTTGTTTACCAACTAGCCATCCGGCAAAGGTAGATATAAATCACAGATGATTATACATACATAAAATGAACACTTAGACTTTGCCAGTCACTACCTTTAGAAGTTACTCTGGTGAAATATTCCTGACATTTGCTATGACAAGAGCCACTGTTGAATTTCCAGCTACAGACTGTCACAACATTCATTCAACAGATTTTCAACGACGATAGCCAGGCTGTGCACATAAATAGAATTGCTAATTATGCACCAGTAGGGACATATCAGGGAACAATATAGATGCACTTCATGCTGTCACAGAGCGTATGGTCCAATGGGTGAGCCAAAAATTAAACAAATTATTAGTATAACAAACACCTACTTGCATTTTTTCTTACATTCCGGAAAGACAGGATTTGAAAAGCAATTAGAAGAGATGAACCACTCTCAGCTGGCAGGGAGGGGGTAGGTCACAGGGGGCTTCTTTAAGGAAATGACATTTAAACTGAGCCCAGTAGGATGCATAAATGTTAGCAGAGAGAAGACGGAGCAGTTGTCGGGGCCCTGAAGCAGAAGAGCTTTGATGAACTGCAGGAAGATGAGTATGGCTGGAGAGGAGTGACCAAGGTGGCAATAATGTTAGACAAGACTGGGGAGGGCCGCTGGAGCCAGATCAAAGACAGTCCTCTCTGCCAGGCTAGCACACTTCTTCCATAAGGGGCCTGATGATAGGTATTTAGGCTTTGTGGGGCAAACAGAAAAATTAAAGATATTATGCAGGTAACTTACATCAGAAAAGAGAACCAATTCCTGAATTTTTATTGACAAAAATCAACGTAGAATAATTGAGTACAACTTTTATTTGTTAATACAGACCTAAAATTAAGAAGAATGGAATTCTTTTGGGGGACGGGAGAACAATATTTTGCTTAGCACTCCAAAGTCAGTGTTTCCTATGATCAAATTTGGTTGGATTTCCCATATCTCATCTCTGAAAACATGTTTTCACACAAACAGGGACTACCAAATACTGATATAAATCCATGAACATATGATTTCACCCGAGCATGTCCATCACTTGGAATCAGCCATGTATAGAATTCCCTGAGTTTCCTCTCTTGATATTCGCCTTTCAGCCATATCATTCTGTCTCAGATTAATCATGTCCAATTGAAGGTCAGGTGGAAGCTCCTTAAATGCATAGTTAAATGGATTTTGAAACACTACATTTCCTTTGCACACGCATTGAAGTCTGAAAAGCGCTGCTAGAAATTAGAGAGTCCGTGGAAAGGTCATTTATTATATTAAATGACGTTGGATCATCTTTCTTATCAAGTCCCGAGAGGGGACAAAATCTAAGAGTTGAGGCCACAATTAAATAGTAGTTTATCTTCTATGATATGCAGTTTTGTCCATTTGTTAAATCTTTGCCTGATTCCCTTCATTTACCAAAGTTTGGGCTTTCCACAATCCAGTGTATATGGCACACATTATATGGAATTCTTTCTGTTTTAGTTAAAATTCGTTTTTATATTTACCGATTATACAGATAAAGCAATCAAAAAACACAGGGGCAACAATCTCATTGTGGAGGAATTCGAACAAAAAATATGTCACCTCACAGATCCACGTCTTTCTCAGCTTTTTTGCACAGCATTGCTCATCAAGGGTGAGTTCTTAGCCAGGACTATCTTTTGCTCTAAATTTTGTTTCAAGAATCTCAGAGGAACTTTCTACCAAATTATCCTAAACACTTAGATGGCAATTGAGACAGCAAGGAAGTGTTCATTATAACAGTTTCACAAGACTCAATCCTACAGACTTTAATGAAGAAGAGAATTTAATGAATTTTTTCAATCTTTGCTGGAAAACATCCCACACACTGACATCACTGGGTGAGAGATTTGCTGAGATACTGCTTCTCAGCCAAATCTTCACCTGCTCATGAGAAAGAAAAGCAAAGGAACATAGATAGATGATAGATAGATAGATAGATAGATACATAGATGATAGATAGATGATAGATGGATAGATGATAGATAGATAGATACATAGATGATAGATAGATAGAACCTTGGTGGATGGACTTGAGACATGAACACTGACATTAGAAAGAGGCCCTTGATAAATACACTTTGATTTTAGTTTTCTAGGACTGCATAACAAATTACCATAAATTTAGACATGTAAAAAGCACCCATGTATTAATTCACGGTTCTGTAGAAGGTCTAGCATGGTATGAGTGGGTTCTCTGCTCGGGGCTGAAATCAGAGGGGTTGAGTTCTCATCTGTAGAAGCTATAGAAAAATCTGCTTCCAAGCTCATTCTTGTTGTCATCATTCAGGGATGTTGGGTTGATGGGTTGGGCTCCACATTTCCTTGTTGGCAGTTAGGGGGTGCCACTCACTGTCTGTCCATATAGGCTGACACCTGCCCCAGCAGGCCCATCCAGAGAATTGTCAATTATGCCATATAACAACCTAGTCAAAGGAGGAAAATCCATCAAAATCATAATCCTGAAGATTATGAAGGGCATATACACAACAGGAAGGAGAATTGGGGGCAGCCATCTTAGAATTCTTCCTATCACAACAACCATTAGGATTCCAGGAGAAAAACAGAAGTCCAGTACACATGTATGTATACATACATCAGAGTGCAATTCTTTTTCTCTTTTGAGTTTTTAGATTTTATTTTCTGAATCTCAAAAAGTAATCTTCATACTGGAAATGGTTTTTCAGTACAAGATTTGTAGCTAAGCACCATGATGCTTCCGTAAATAAAAATGATAAAATACCAGAGGGCAAAAGAGCTTTCTGGACATGAGATCTCAAATAATAATTTCATTTCTAAGGCTAAGATCACTCTTCTTTCAACCAAAAGTTTCCTTCTCACCTAAATAGTTTCCTTACAAGGATTATAGTAGTTGAGAGCTTTTAGTACAAGTATGTAAGAGTAAATTTGGGGGTGTGTATGTATTCAAAATATTCAAATATTCAGAAACTGTGATCCTGTTTTTTTCAGGAGAATAAATATTTTTGAGTCACAAAATGCATTCTTTTATAGGGAATACGTGTTTAATATGTAAAGAGAATCCATTACTTCCCACAAAACACAAACTTTTAACAGAACATTAAAAGTGTGCAGTTTTTAAATTATGGGTGTCATGAACAAATTTACATAGACAATATACATATATGCATATGTTTATTTTCAAGGCTAAATTCAAGGATAAGTCAATGTATTAAGGATCTTTCTATCTATTTACCACTCAAATTCTTATCTCTTTTCTAAAGTATATACATTAGGCAGAAGAAGTCATACCGCTATTTTATTTTTACATGTTAACCTAGCTCATATTTGGTGTTCAACATCAAACTGTTTTATTATTTTATTATTTCAGGGCTTTGACTGCACCCAACCCACTTTAGGTATTTGAAGGTAGTTTTATAGCTGAATTGTCTTTCTTTTTTTTTTTTTTAGATGACAAATCGTCTTTTTTTTTTTATAGTAATCTAGTATCAGGCCATTAAGAAAACATTAAAATATTATCATAGGAAATATACAAATTTCTTTATCAATAAAATCACTCAAAATGTTTTTGCACATAAAATACTTCACAGAAATTTTGCTATGGCTATTCAAATTTTCTTTAAAAAAATCAAGGTATAGTTGGCCATACTCTTGTGGGTCCATTTCTGGAGTCTCTATTCTATTCCATTGGTCTATGTGTCTGTGTTTGAGCCAATACCATGCTGTTTTGATGATTACAGCTTGGATCCTGAGAAACTTAACAGAAGACCATGGGGAAGGGGAAGGAAAAAAAAAGTTAGACAGGGAGAGAGCCAAACCATAAGAGACTCTTAAAAACTAAGAATAAACTGAGGGTTGATGGGGGATGGGAGGGAGAGGTGGGTAAATGATGGGCATTGAGGAGGGCACCTGTTGGGATGAGCACTGGGTGTTGTATGGAAACCAATTTGACCATAAATTTCATATTAAAAAAAAATCAAGGAGTCACCATACATAAACATTAATTTCTGAAAAAAAAAATTACAAGAAGAGAAAGGAGTAAAAGGAAGGAAACTGTATTAATTAATTCAAGATTATGAGGCTTTGCTGCAAGGTTTTTTGCTTTCCACATGAACTTTAAAAGCAAGACTTCATCTCAGTTGCCATGGAAAGTCAGCTTTTCTGTGCTAACATTTGTTTGCAATCTATTTGTTTTTCTGATTAACACGCTCTCAGCTAATATAAGGAAAGTCTAAAAAATTAACTTTTTTGGAGTGAGAAAGCAAACTATTATTAGATATCTCTAAATTGCCTGGGAGGAATTTTTTTTTTCTTCTCAAGGAATAAAACCTATAGGAATCAACTGGCTGCCAGTTTGTCAGTTTCTAGTCTTATTCCAGTTATCTATTGCTGCAAAAATTATCCCAAATCTTAGTCATGTGAAAAATTAACACCTTTGATATGCACATGTATCCTGGGGGTCAGAATTCAAACGGTATATGGTGGCAATGATTGTGTCTGCTCTATGAGGTCTGGGGATTCAGCGGCAAAGACCCATATGACAGGAGGTGCCATACAAAGTTGGGGGTAGAAGTCATCCAGAAGCTTCTACACTTACAAATCTTGTGCCTAGGCTGGAATGATATGAAGGGGCTTCTTTCACAGTGTGGCAGCTTCCTGGTTTCCTATATGGCCGCACAGCATTCAAAGAGAGAACATTCTAGCAAACAAGACAAAAGCTTTATGAGTTTTTATGATTTACCTCAGAAGTAACATGGAATTATTTCCTCTAAACTTTACTGGTCAAAGTGGTCACAAGATCACCCAGCTTCAAGGAAAACGGACATTAATCCATCTATGAGTGGGATCAATAAATATTAGGGAATCTTTTGCTAGAGTTGATTGATTGTTGATTAAAAACCAACACTGTTCACCACTATCAATTCCCTACTAATTATTTTCCATTGCTGTGATTACAAAAACAAGTACCAAAAGATAACCGAGTTCTATGTTTATTAACCATACATCAAACACATACTGCTTGGACATTCCCAGAAGCGTGGCTGGGTCTTGAACCCACACCATCTGTTTGATTGCTTTAAACGATCAAGTGATTCACTTTAGCCAGAACAGTACAGTTAAACTGGTTTTTAAACAACTAACATCAAAATAAGTCGGTCAATATGTGATAGACAATAGAATGACTAGCACATAGTAGGGGAATTATAAAAAATAGTATCTGAAAGAAAAAAAATAGTAATAGTGGACATTCAGTATTTGTTGAAATAAGACCTGAATGTCCATACCACCTCAGCTGTATTTGAACTTTTTTTCAGAAGGATCCTGAATCCGATCTGACCCTCATGCTGATAGTTCTGCAATTAGTCTAATGAAAACGAATAGAAAGTGAACTAAATTTATGCTAAGATATGATTCTAGTCTTCTTCCATTTATTATGTAACCATGGTCATGCCATTCACCTCTCTGGGCCTCAGTTTTCTTATCTGTAAAATGAAGCACTTGATCATTAAAAACCTATGAATTCCCTTCTAATGCTGCCAGTTTTTGTTGTTTTCCTTTTACTGACTTTTGTTATATAACTTTACCTATGAAAGCTGGCATATCAAAACCATTTAAAAATTTTTTTGTTTAATGTTTATTTATTTTTGAGAGAGACAGAGAGAGAGTGTGAGCAGGGGAGGGACAGAGAGAGAGGGAGACACAGAATTCGAAGCAGGCTCCAGGCTCTGAGCTGTCAGCACAGAGCCCGATGTGGGGCTCGAACCCACAGACTGTGAGATCATGACCTGAGCTGAGGTTGGACACTCAACTGATCGAGCCACCCAGGTGCCCCTATCAAAACCATTTTTTGAGAGTTGTCTAGGTGGCTCAGTTGGTTAAGCATCTGACTTCGGCTCTGGCCACGATCTCATTGTTCGTGGGTTTGAGCCCTGCGTAAGGCTCTGTGCTGACAAGCTCAGAGCCTGGAGCCTGCTTCGGATTCTGTGTCTCCCTCTCTCTCTCTCTGTCCCTCCCCTGCTCTCTCTCTCTCTCTCTCTCTCTCTCTCTCTCAAAAATAAACATTAAAAAAATTTTTTTAAAGCATTTTTTGAAATGGGTTCACCAATAGAAATGATAATAAATAAAGATGGTTCCCACACTGTCCCACACAACCCAGATGCATAAGATTTCATTTCACCTACTTTATGAGTATAAGGCTTTGTTTGGTCTTCCATTTGGGGTAGAAATGGAATGAACTGGGAACCTACCCAAAATTAATAAGATGTGTTTTTGAGGAAATGTGCTCCAAGACAGAACTGAGGACACATGAGACATACAACCTCCTTCCCAATCCCCAGCCATATTTGCATCAAGATCAGAAATCAAGTAAAATTACATTTTTGTCTTGAAACAACCAGCAGAAACTTGCTAACTAGCCAAAAGGAAATCCCTGCAGAAACTCATAGGGAGACTGGTCCAAAGAGAGAGAGTTTTTATTCTCCAATAACTACCCCACCTCCTTGCGTGACTGCTGCTCACTGGTACCCTGGAGAACATGTGCACCTTTGGGAAGTAAACACTGCCCTATCTCCCACCTTCATGGCAGATCGCCACTGACCAATTGTAAAAACTTCTCTGTATATCACTCAGCCAGTCTAGTGCCGCTACCCCTCTTTAGAGTCTGAGACACCAGTTAGAAATCAAAACTGTGCCTTGAAATATGAGTTTCTAGAAAAGGGTTTGGTGGTAGTCAATAAAATGATGGTGGATTCATATTGAACAAATGTATCGATGTATTTTCACAGAACTTCTAACATATATCAGATCAGACAAGGATGCCAAATGGTACCAGATTGGAACTCATCTTGAGTTCCACAAAGACAATAGGAAATGTGGTAATTTGACAGCAAGGATCCAAGCAAGAATTGCCACAATTCTATTCATTGTCCAAAATAAGTGAGCCTTGGCTGCCAGAGTCCAGAGTTAATGTCTCAGGAAGTGTGGAAGAGGGCGTCGTCTACCTTGGACTCCACTATATCCCTAGAACTTAGCACAGTGCCTGGTACCCAGAAAACACGCGATAACTTCTGTTGAACTGGGTAAATGTAAAAGGAAGGGAACTGGTCATGTGTATGATGAGCAGAGACACAGGAGACCTGAATTTTAATTCTAGTCCAGAGCTATGAGAAAGTTTTGAGGCTGTTAATCTATCTGTAAAATCATAAAGTAAAGCAAGACCTTCTAATACCTCCTTTAGTACTAACTCATCTGACGATGCTATGCCCTTGAGTTTTGGTTAAAATTTGAGTGAAACCGAAGTACTAAAAATGACCCTCAATCAAAATGCTCATATCTCACAAAATTTAAGACAACCTAATCTCAAAGTCATGTGGGAGGGAATGACTACCGTGGGTTCTGTGTCAGACCCCACTTGCACTCCCATGAACCACAACCCAGGTGAACCCAACGACCCCTCTTCTCTAGAGGGAGACATCAGAAACCACTTTGCTGTCGTGAAACAAAAACTTCAGAGTTTTATTTCTGGTAGTCTTGAAATCTCTCCTTTACAGAAGCAAATTTTTGTAAACACAATGAGAAACCCTAGAAGACATATCTAACTATCCAGTAAAAATTACAGTTATTCTACACAGACATACCCCTTAATTGTGTCTACTTTCCCTGTAGAATAGTTGTTGGCTTGCTATTCATCTTTCATTTATTCTTTTACCTCACACTGATATGAAAACACAAGATAATTTAATTAACATCATTCTGTTATCACGGTGAGGAATCACTGCATTGACATCTCACCCTTTTCCCTAATAGTCATTTCATGTAAAGCTTTTTAATGAAAATACAGTGATATGAAAAACACAGATGTTGTGGGTAATGTCATAGTGATGAACTAGGGAGGTAGAGATAATTTTCAATCTACCAAAATGTATGCCTCCCCACAGGCATCGAGAAGTTGCCACCACCATGTCCCTACAACTGGAACTGTGAATCCCAGCTCCCCTTACACCCCGATGGCCATTTTGCGTAAAGAAGTTGCTCTTGTCTATGGAATATGAACCCACGTTCTACACGTTGCTCTTAGACAAGCGTGTCTAAGAAGCACTTCTGCCTTTGGCACCCTCTTCCCCTCTATGCCAGATAAACTCACAAGACTCTGAGTCTGTAGGGGATGATTGGGCCACAAGATGAAATAAATCCGGGTCCCTGAATCCCAGCAAGAAGATAACTGACCAGGAGCACCAATGTTGATTCATTGGACAATGAGAAACCTACTTTAAGTCTCTGAAATCTTAGGGATTGTTTCTTACAGCAACTGGTGTTACCCCAACTGATAGATTTTGAAAGGGAACACAAGTGTCTACTCTCAATTTCCTGACCAGTGATGCAGAGACAGTAAAATCCACCCTGGAGCATTGCTGTGAGAGCAGATGAGGTAACATATAAAACTCGGCAGCCGGGTTTCCTGCATACTGCAGGCACTCAGTAAAGAATCGTCACAATATCACCCGTGCCCCTCACTTTCCCAACCCCTTCTCCCACCTGGTTTTAAGAGGAATCCTTCAAAAATGATTACAATTAATTTGGCCAAATAATGATAGTGTAAGTTACTCTGATACCTTCCTTTTTGGACATTATGGGAAAATGTTAATGTAATATAACAGACCACCACCCACTCATCCCCCCCCCACACACACACACATGCACATACAACACGAACATAAAACCCTCCTTTTCATATAAAGGTGTTTGCAATTGTCAGAGGTTTGAACTGAAAGCAAGAGAGAAAAAAAATGAGAAAACAAATAGGATGTTCACAAGAACCCCCTTATTATTAGTTTCTTTCTCATTGTGAGTCTAAGAGATTTCTGCTTACAGCTTCATATTAACACACACACACACACACACACACACACACACACACAACTGCAAAATAACAACAATGACGACGACGAAACACGGTTTCCTTCTCCTCGGTCTTGATTACCGAAACTACATCCATCTGTCCCAGTAGCTTCAATCAAGATAACTAATTTTGTGAGAAAATTGTTAAAATATAAATTCTTAAGCTATTTTGAGGGATCGTGTGCCTAAGAAGAGTACTTCTGAATTTTAAAGTTATGCTAATCTTAAATTTCTCTTGCAACACACGACCGGTATGGTATAGAAAACTCAGTTTGTCCTAAGTCCATTTTGAACCCAGACAACGCAGTGCATAGATCAGCAGTAAAACCAAGCATCTCCTTGTGTGGTCTTGGCTCAGTTTACACCAGGCCTGACAGTCCCTTGTCCCCTGCAAAGCTGGCTGACCCCCCCAGAGGCGTGATGGGTTAGGATTTTGGGTTGGTCAAGTCCCACACATGACTGATCAGTCAAGCTTTTAAAAAGGGAAAACACTACGTAAATTACACACTGGGCTGATGTTTATTGGGTATTTACATTCTTTTACGTTTCTTTAATTTAAAGTCTTTAAGTATGTACTATTTCCAACTTGACTAGAGTATGTATTGGATAAGTTAGAAAACGGAGGAAGAATAAAAATTCCCACTCTGATGTCATCACTGCCAGTGTGTTGCAATTTTTCCTCATTATGCGCACGGTTGTCCATTTGTGTCAACGTGGAGTACATGTAGCGTCTTACAGTGTGACACGTACGGGCAAGTCACAATTAGGTGCTCTCTAAAGATCGCCCAAGCAGATGGTCTACAATTATTCCAAGAGTAAAAAATTTACTTTCCAGAGTCACTCTGCGTGCCACAGCACACCGGTATTACAGAGCTCATGCTGTGTGGTTGAAAGTTCCCTTTTTTAGAAACACCCTACAATAAAAATGTTATTTCTTCAGGCCTGGCATCATGCTGGGTGAGGTCAATCTCTCAGGCCTTCCTCTCCATGGAAAACCACCAGATACCATCCCCTATGGATTCATCTAAAAAAAAAAAAAAAAATGCATGTTTATATTCTCTCTCCAAACATCTTCAAAGTAATTGTATATGAAAGGAAATTTTCCAGCACAGTTCGACTTGTTTTCAGGGTGTGTGCTGATAAACAGAAGGAAATGATGCTCCTAACAACAATGAATGCCCAGAGAAGGAGAAAATCCTCTGTGTGCAAAACTCTCAAATGATGGTAAGTGGTATGTTAAAAGCAACAGTAAGTGAACTCTTAGGCGCAGAAGCTTGGGCAGTTCTTGGATCACATAGAACAAGGAGGAATGATTAAGAACCACTTAAAAATCTGCAAAAGGAAACAGTATTCAAATCAAACATTGTAATCACACCATACAAGATTAATGTAACAATTGTGGGGAACCACAAGTGCAAAGAATTAAAAAATTCCAAGAACCCACATGTACCGGTTTCCTGGGGCTGCCATAACAAAGTCCTACAGACTGGACAATTTTAACAGCAGAAATGTATTGTTTCACAGCTCTGGAGCCTAAAAGGCTGGGATCAATGTGTGGGCAGCCTGGGCTCTTTCTGAGGGCGATGAGGGAGAGTGCGTCCTAAGCTTCTCCCCTAGCTTCTGGCGGCATAAGCCATTCTTGACTTATAGAGGGTGTTCTCCTGGGTCTTCAGGTCACCTTCCCTATATGTGTGTCTGTCTCTGTGTCCAAATTCCCCCCCCCCCTTTATAAGGACACAGTCATATAGGATCGGGACCCACTTTAATGACTTCATCTTACCCGGACTGCCTGCAGAGACCCCATTTACAAATAAGGTCACATTCACAGATACTGGAAGTTGACCATGCTCACTCCTGTGAAATTCCATAAAGAAAAAAAGGGGAATCAGGTGCATACCCGTGGCATTTCAATACCATTTCATTGAAAGTATCATATCACAGAACCAGCACATTGTCTGTGTCAGATTATTTAATGACCCAAACCAAGCACAAGTCCCCAAAAGGAGGTTTTGGAGCAACAACCTAAGACACTTTGTACTATTTTTACTTACTAGTTTCACCACCTATAGGACATGCTGCTGAAAAGTTATTAATTCAGAAAAGTGCATGTACAGCCTATCATGAAACTTTCCTTCTTTTTGATAGCCAGCTGAACCTTACGATTTTTTTTTCATGGACAAACTCTCAGCAGTTCCAAAAATAGCTTTTGAAAATTCAAGATCTATGTTCTGTCTTTATCTCAGCAATTATTTTACAAACACAAAGAAGTGAATGGCCAAGTGGTTTAATTTGTCCCCATGGATCTGGATGAACAGCACCCCTCTAAAAAGAGATTTTGACATCTGTTTAGGACTCATAATAGGAAATGGGGCAGGTGATTTCACTGGTGCTCAAGAGGCCTTAAACAACATCTATTGGGACTCTCCTATTTTATAGACGAGTGGCCTTATATTTATATGTTTATAGCACCGAAAGGATGAGATGGGAGGGAAGGGAAGGGGAGGCAAAATTCTGAGAAGGCAGATAAGGTTCCCAGGACTGGTGGACACAGCCCATACAATCCCCCCTCCTTGAGTGTGGGCAGGACTCATGAATATGAATGGACATCACCTCCATAATTAGGTTACCTTCCAGGGCAAAGGTGAAGGCATCCTTATAGACATAATAAAGGTCGCCCATCAGTTGACTTTGAGTTCATCAAGTGGGAGATTATCCTGGGTGGTCTGACATAGTAAGATGAGCCTTCAAACAGGACTGGGCTCTTCCTTTGAAGCCTAAGAATGAGATTCTCCTCCTGGTTCTGAGGGAGTGACTGCCATGTTGTAGACAGGGTCTGTGAGAGGGTCACATGGCTGAGAACGGTGGCAGGCCTCTAGGAGCTGAGAATGAACCTCAGCTCACGGCCAGCGAGAAGGAGGAGTCCTCAGTCCCACAACTGCAGTGAAGTGATTTCTGCCAACAACCTAGGAGCCTGGAGAAGGACCCTGAGCCTCAGATCAGAATGAACCCCCCGTGACACCTTGATTTCAGCCTGGAAGGACTCTGGGCCTAGCACCCAGTTAATCTGTGTCTGGCCTCCTGACACCTGGAAACTGTGTGAGGCAACAAATGTATGCTGCCCGAAGCCCCTCAGTTTGTGGTATTTGATATGCAACACTAGACAAAGTACAGAGGCAGTAATAGAAGTCAGAGGTCCTGGAGGAGAGGGGAAGGAAAAGTTAATCAACAGAGAGCGTTCGCCTTCCTCCTCCCCTCTGCCTTAAAATTTCCCACTATACGGCCGGCTTCGTACAGCCTGGGTCAAGAGATACACATCTGGGGATCTGGTGAGTGTCTTACTCCTTTTGTCCCCGTGCCATTTTTTTTTTTTTTTTTATAATGATGAATGTTGCTGTGGCAACATCACAGGATTCCAAACGATTTCTTCTAATTCGTTGAAATAGTCAAAGAGGGCATGCAGTGAGCAATGCTTAGGCTCAGTGAGAGCTCCAGTCACTGGCTGTGATAAATCTGTTTCCATTACGACACCTGCCATCTGAAAACATCCCAAAAAAAACTTCAACATAGACTGAACGGCTTTTACGTGTACAGAGGAACCCTGCCTCCCACAGGAGAAATACAACTGTCCGTATTACAGATAGCTAATTATAACCCCGGAAATTATTCTTCATTAAGGTATCTTAAAACTAAACTCCAGTGAAACTGTTGCAATTCTCTTTAGTTCACCGTCAACAAGTAAAAGTCATCCAGGGGTTTAGCCTTTAGCTAATTGCTTCCATTACAAAATGAGCACTTTTATTAGAAGACTTCTTTTAAGCAAAACTAATAATATCGGAAGGTTTTAAAAAGTTAAATGGAGCTCCCAAATAAGTGAGGTACCGTTCTGAGAGGCATTTGACCACACAGTTTAATAATGGCTCGGTGCTTAAAATGTCTCTCACCATCACGCTAGAAAGAAAAACCTCTAAAAGCCTGCTTGTAAAATGGACTACTGTGTTGCATCCCAAACATAAAATCAAATATTGAGGCCTCCCACGTGGGTTGCTTACCCATCAATCACTGCTCATTCCTTCTGTGTAAACCAAATCCTGTTTTGCGCCTATGCGTTTGGGGAAAGCTGTGTGTCTCCCCAGGACCCCAGGTGAACAGCAACCAGTCTCAGCCAGAGATTCTCAATCTTGATCTGTCATCAGCTTCACCTCCAGGGCTTGTGGAACAGTTTGCTGGGCCTGCCCCCAGAGTTTCTGACCCAGCAGGTCTGAGTGGGGGCCGAGAATATGCATTGCTAACAAGTCCCATGTGATGCTAATGTTACTGGCCCTGGGCTATCCAATCTGAGAAAGAAGCCAATCATTTCTCTCTCCAGTGAGTGCTTTGTTTAGCTGGGGACCTATGATACCATTCTGAGCACTCAAACAGGAGGCCAAATCTGCTGAGGGCTTTGGGAAGATTTATTTATTTTTTTTTAATTTTTTAAACGTTTATTTATTATTAAGAGACAGAGAGAGACAGAGCATGAGCATGGGAGGGGCAGAGAGAGGAGGAGACACAGAATCCAAAACAGGCTCCAGGCTCTGAACTGTCAGCACACAGCCCGACGCGGGGCTCAAACCCACAAACCGCGAGATCATGACCTGCGCCAAAGTCAGACACTTAACCAACTGAGGCACCCAGGCGCACATTATTCATGTTCTAGGTCCTACTGCCTTAGCTATTGAAATAATCGGTCTCCTGCTATGAAAACTGAGCAGAGTCCAAACATTATTTTGGATGGATTATTAGAATTGGAGGAGACGGTGTGGGACAAAACAATTATTAACATGTAAAACTAAACTTAGAAACACTTTTCAAAATATTAGTCTTCCAGACATTTGTAAGCATCTAGTTTATTGCCAACAGAGTAGGTTAAAACGAGTTAACTAATTAAAATTAAGGGGTTAAACAGTGGGCTTGTAAAAGGGTGCCATGATCAGTTCATTTTTCTTTCCCAGGTCGTCTGTTTTATTCAGGTTTGCTTGAGTCCAAGGCATCAGAGAAGCTCTTTTGCAGGAAAAGACTTAGCACCTGAGTGTGCCCCATCCTACCTCCCCAAGAACCTGTCCCTGACCATGGGTTATCAGCTTCCATCCTTCATGTCAAAGTGGACTATTCTCCAGCTTCCAAGTCCGGGAAGGGGCCGCACTGCCTCCTAGTTAAGAATTATTCAGGCTGCAACACCAACAATGGGAGTTTTGGCTTTGTGCATTTTGGTGAAGACATTGTCCCTCGAGACACCGGTAGTGTCACAGGTGAGTTCTGCAGGATCCAAGAAAATCCTGACCACCTCCTCTAGTGGAGTCTTTCCTGGACGAGAAACTCCTTTCAGTAAGTAACAGCAAACACCCCACCTTTCACTAAGCTATAAATGGAGTATCTTTCTCCTCCCTGCAGTAGTTGGGAAGCAACGATGGCCCAGACTAGCTGTGGACAGCCCCAGGGTGGCATTAAGTCCTGGGCTTGGGACCTGCCATAAGGAGAGGGAAGCACACAGAGCCTGGCAGGTGCAGCCAGGACAGTGGAACCTGTGCATTCCCTCCCAGAGATCCTAAAACCTGGCCCCACATGCATGTCCTTTTGACCCTTCATTTCGAGCCTACTGTAATAAAGCCTACGTTGGCAATCCAACGTAGCCAAGGTGTTTGAAAATGAAAGCCTACAGGGTGATCAGTTTACTACTCTAATTCTGCTAGACTGGATCAAACCCCACCTATGAAAAAGACCCTACAGAGTTCATCATGACTCCTCTACTATGGGAAAGACAATAGAAACTTCAGCTTGAGTTCTGTCCCAGTTAGTTCAGTTATTGCAAGGCTACAAGAACCTCATTACTGAGCAGCTCTGGGGCTTGCCGGGAGGCTTCCATATACTAATTACTGTCCACGTCTTTAAAGAAAGGAGCTTAGACATCTTGTCTAAGTTGCCAAAAATGACAGCACACGTACCTGAGTACAGGGAGAAGCTTGGAGAAGTTGACCTCCTGAGGTACGTTTAAATCAAGTTCTATCATTTTTAAGAAAACAATTTATTCTGAAGTCTTCTCCTAGACAAAGCTTTCTTTTGATCTCTGTACATCATTGCTTCTTTATTCTCTATTGCACTTTTGAATTTTCATAGAATTCCCTTTGCCACACACTGTACCATATATAGTTATAAACTACAATGGAAAAAAAAATAAAAAAAAAACCTACAATGGAATTAGAAAAAATGAATAGTCATTGGGAGCCTGAGATCAGTGTTTTTCAAATTGATGCCCTACAGAAGAGCTTAGGCATTCCCCCAAAGAATAAAGCTTTTTATTTTTTTTATTTTTTTTATCAAACAATGACTGTTGCATAGCCTGAAAAACCCACTCAGTGAACCTACCATATTTATATGTTAGAATCACGAATAATGTTTCACTTACTTTATTAAGTCTTCTGCTAAAAAATTTTTTAAAAATAAATTAAATTAAAAAAGGAAAACACAGCCACATCTCCAAATCAGTAGACTGAGTATCAGTCAGTTTGAACACTAAGCTTCTTAAAAGAGAGAAACTTCTCTTTTATTTAACTCATTGCTTGTCTGGACTTAGAGACTATAAGTTTTTTAGAATGTGTCCTATTTCCAGGGTTTTTTAAAATTTTTATCTGTACCCCTTTTCACCCAATGACGTTGGAAAATTCTTGATCAGTCATTCTTCTCAAGGGAAGAAAAACCCATAAAAAGTATATCTTTAAGCTTAGTTTATTTTTACATAAAATAACCACTCATATCCCTAATACCCAAAGACACACAGCACTAATTCATAATTTGATAAATCCTCTTTCAAGTCTTTTCTCCTTGTGTTAGTCTCTACATTTTTCAAAACTTACAAATTTAGATTTCTCTCTGTCTTTGGCTGTGTTTTCTTACAGTGCCTGCCTAGTAAACTCTGGTAGTCTTCAACTTCTGCCCTTCAATCCCTTTTAATTTCAGTCAACATACCCTCTGGTTCATGTGATCAATATGCCTGGCTTTATCCCATCTATAAGCTGGTAAGTCCCAGATAAATGTCTTCTATTTACACAACTTTCCGATCATTAAATCCATTTTCTTTTTTCATTTCCTTACTGGGTAACTCCAACCGAATGTCTTTAAACTTAAGCATCCAAGCCTTCCCTTTCTTCCGTATTCTCCTAAGATTAGTTTGGTTCACGTAAAAGAACACCAAAGTTAAATGTGTCTTAAATAAAAATAAAACTAAAAATAACGTATTGCCTCCAGGATAGGACTGGCTGCCTGCAGAAGCCCCAGCAGTGATACAAAGTCTGACTGATCCTTGCCCCCTCTTTGTTGTACTAGTTCCTTTTTCTTTCCTTTTTTTTTTTAAATTGCAACTTCAGACTGATCTCCCCAACTCCCCAAACTATACGCTTCCCAAAGCATAGCCTTCTAGGTCCTAAACAGGCAGAAAAGAGTAAACAGACCGGGCAGCTTCTGTTCTCGTTATCTACCCAGGATCCTCAACAGAGCCCTCGGAGGCACGCAGGTGGACTGGCTTCGGTCACATGCTCGGCACTGAACCAATCACATTTGGCCAGAGGTGCAGTGGGCGGGGTCTCACTCTTCCCAGGGTCCCCGGGCACCTCCCGCTGGACTGAGAGCAGAGGAAGGAGGAACAGAAGCTCGCAGGGGAATCCGAGCCGCTGCTGGAGTAGAGCAAGGGGATGCCAGGCATCAACAGACGCCGACTACCCCTCCTTTGGCTAAAGGCACTCACCCAGTTCCCAAACCTGACATCAGGCGGGCGAGACACCTATGTCTGCGGTGCTCGCAAAGGTCCACCAACACCGTCACTTCTCTCTCTGCAATCTAATTCACAGCCATCCTCTCCCTGCGTTCCCCCTGCTGCTCCCTCACACCCGGGCCTTCCCAGATCCCCACAATCGGTTCTTCCTGCCACTGCTCATTTAGCTACAACTTTAATGGAGCCGCCAGTGCTTCCTCTAAAATGTGCATGTGAGTCAGCGGCGTCACCGCTGGGTGGTTCCCACTGCCTCCCAGAGGCCTGCAACGCCCGCACTGGCCTGCAGGCTGCGGCCTCGCCCAGCCTCGCCGCACCGCCTCTGAATACGTCCTCCACTCAGACCCGGGCGATTGTGAGCTCCCGAAACAGCACACACCCTCCCTCGCCGCTGTTTTCTCCCTGCACTTTCTTTCATGCCCCCTCCCCGACTCTCATTTCCCACCACCAGTTGGGACCATCCAATGTCCACTGTGTAGAGGCTGCTTTTAGGCAACAGGCTTGAGCAGTGGACACCTGTTGAACAAGGCAAAAGGGCCCACGGCGACCACAGAGCTGAACGCAGACAGGCTCATTAAGCGACCCACCTCGAAACAGCCCTTGGCCGTGGCTGACCAACGGGCCGCTTATAACCGGGCACAGTTACCAAAAAAGGGGAAATGCCACTGGTCCCCATACCTTCTCACTGCACCCTATTTATGACTGTGCCCCCCCCCCCCCATCACCACTGCCTCTGGCGCACAGTCTGTCCTCAGCGGTCTTGCCCGCGGATCCCTTGCAGTGTATTCAGTAAACTTCTGTCGCCTTTGTTCCACCCCAGGTGAATTCTTTCACCGCCTGCACCCCCCCACCGGATCTGGAGCCCCACACATTGTATCCGTTTTCTACTGCCCTGGAAGAAATACCACAAACTCAATGGCTTTGAACCACACAACTGTATTATCTTCAGGTTCGGGAGGTCAGAAGTTTAAAATGGGTCTTATGGGGCTAAAATCAGCAGAACTGCATTCTTTCTGGAGGCCCGAAGGGAGAATCTGTTTCTTACCTTTTCCAGCTTCTAGAAGCTGCCCACATTCCTTGGCTTCTGGCCTCCTTCCATTTTTTAGAGCCCGCAACGGCATCACTTAGACCTCTGCTTCCACCACCATTATCACCTTGTATGACTCTCTTCTTCCTGTCACCTATAAACACCCTTGTGGTAATGTTGGACCCAACCACATAATCCAGGATAATCTCCCCGTCTCAATATCCTTCATTTAATCATTCACACAAAATCCATTTTGTCATATTAACTGACACTAACAGGGATGACGATGCAGACATTTCTGAGGGCGTGATGTTGTGTACCACACTCAGATATTCCTGAAGAACCAGCTTCGGCATGACTTGATTTTCGATCTGTGTTCTGGCCGTATGTCAGATCTGGCTGGCCCCTCTTAACTGGCCTCTCACCCTGCATCCTTCACTCTAGCACTTACCAGCCCCTCTGTTCCCCACGCAACTCTAGGAGGGGCCCCGTGCACAATGACTTTCATTTATTCACTTCTGAATGACAACGCCCCACTCTGTGTCTGAGGCAGTCAAGGAAGTTAATAAACATATGACAGTTCTGTATTTCTCTAACCATCAGCCTGAAAGTTCTCCACAGTTTTTCATCCCAAATGCCAACTAATCTCAATGTGTTGCATAGTGGCTCACAGTGAAATTATTTTACATTCAAATTGAATTTGGCAAAAGTTCACTTTACTTTCTGCCTCTCAAACAAACCAGTTTGATCTCTGAATTTGAGTATTATATACAATGACATGTAGTTCTTGGTCAACTAAGAAACAGAAACACTAAATCCTTAAAAAGACTTAGTGTTACTTCTTGCCTTGTAACAACAAAGTTCCATGTCACAACAAAATTCCAAGGGCTTCCCAGCAAAGAAGTTCTGGGAAAAACAACCAAAGAAACTGTGGAAAGTACCTAGCCACTCAGGAATGCGTGCATTAACACGAGTATGCCTTTATTTCCATACTCTATGTCCCATTGACCCAAATGCGCACTCTTCCGCCAGCTTCAGAGCTGTGTCTTGCCATGTGACGGTCACCGCTCAATTCTTGAAGCACACGTACATCAGGAGATGCAGTGGGAACCCTATCTGTATCCATGCAAATCCTAGGACTGGGTGGATAGCCCAAGTGCAGTCACCACCCTTCGGCACACTCTTTCACTGGAAGCTCTGAAGCGCTTTCACTCACAAGGTAGAAAATGGTCATAATTCACAGGAC
Source organism: Panthera pardus (assembly GCF_024362965.1). NCBI lineage: Eukaryota > Metazoa > Chordata > Mammalia > Carnivora > Felidae > Panthera > Panthera pardus. Next base: position 10,888,183 of record NW_026526765.1, read on the forward strand.
TATACTTGGAGCTCAGTCAAATAACAGGAGTCTTAATCTAGATGGTTATGAGTAAGAAGAAGTTGCTGTTCCTGGAGTTGACTAAGGAGGGGACCTGCCAAAAGTGTGTAAGGAAGCTGTGTATGTGGTCATCATGATACTCCGTGGAAATAACATGTTTCACTGTAGGTTGAAAGAGTCAATGTGTCTAACAGTGAGGATGCTGCTGTACAGATTGTTCTAGTGCAAAACTATTATGGAGTCACTCTGGAGTCCACAAAAAAGGAAATGGTACAGTTGTGGGTAAATACAGTTGTGGGTAAAGTTGTTTTTGATTAATCTGCTTGGAATTACTCATTGCCATGGCATAACAACACCTGGAATTCTTGTCTCTTAACTATGATTACAATGCCTTGACATATGGTTGCCAGCTTTCTCTACGTTGCCTAATGTCTACTTCCATAGAAAACAGTAGATGAAGCAGCCTAGTCCTCATTTGCTCCATTCATCAAATTAGCCAATATGTCTAATGACGTGTGTGTGTGTGTGTGTGTGTGTGTGTGTGTGTTGTGTAGTGCTGTGGATCCAGCTTCTTGGCAATGAAACAGCACAGTAAAACCTTTGATGGTGAGCATAATTCATTCTGAGAACATGCTTGTAATCCAAAGCACTCGTATATCGAAGTGAATTTCGAGAGCCATTGGCTCAGTTGTGATCATGTGACGTTCATTGTCATGTACTACTTGGATTGCAAGACATCGCTCGTTTATCAAGTCAAAATTTATTAGAAATGTTTCCTTGTCTTGTGGAACACTCTCAGAACAAGTTACTCACAATCTAAGGTTTTACTGTACTTTCTCTCATTACCCAGTATACTGACCTATATATATGCTGCCTCTTTACCCTTCCATTTGGTTTCAATAGAATTGTAGGGGGAAAAACAGCATTTGTCTGAATAAGCTGTCATTATATAAATTACACAACACATACAGATAGCAATCAGTTAGAAGCGAACCACATAATTTTCAGGTATAACTAGCCCCTATAAATCTGTTTCCTTAAGTTCTTTGGCTGTTAGCTGCTCACCAAGGATATGACCTTCTTTTCTCACTTTTAAAACATGTAGTATTTGTTGAGTTCCTGTCCATCCCAGTTACCTGCAGAAAACACTAATTGGATTGCTATTTTTACCCATGACTATCATTGTAGGAAACTGTAAATGGAGAAGAATTTTGTTTTGTTCCCCGGGGATGGAGTGTCATTTGTTGTTAGCTTCTGACAAAGCCAAACATAGTTTCACCATATGATCCAGCAATTAAACTCCTAGATATTTACTCAAATGAGTTCAAAACTTATGTCCACACAAAAACCTGAAGGTGAATGTTTATAGCAGCTTTATTCATAATCACCCAAAACCAGAATAAAACAAGGTGCTCTCTAACAGGTAAATTGATAAACAGACTCTGGTACATCAGTACAATGGAATATTATTCAGTGATAAAAAGCAATGATCTATGAGGCCATGAATAGACATGGATGAATCTTCAATGTATATTGCTAAATGAGATAATTCAGCCTGAAAAGGCTAATACCACCATATGATTCCAATTAGATGGCATTCTGGAAAAGGCAAAACTATGGAGATGGTAAAAAGATGAGTGATTTTCAGGGATTTAAGGGGATGGTGAGAGGGTTAAATGGATGAAGCGTAGGACATTTTTTAGGGTGGTGAAACTAGTCTGTAAAATACTATAAGGGCATATCCATGGTACTATGTATTTGTCAAAAACCCATAGACCTTTATCAGCACAAAGAATAAATCTTAATCATATGCAAATTTTTCAAGCATCAGTTAGGAGATTGGGGATCCCAGGATGGAATGCAAAATTTGACAAAACCGTTGAACTATATTACAAATGTATAAAACAACCTTACTGATCAGAGTGGGGGCAAAAGCACAGACCAATGTAATGATGGAAAAGTATTGAGCCTATAAGACTAAAAATAAAGGAAACTATACATAAACACTGCACTCTAGTTGATAAAGTTTGTCTCCTTTGGCAGATACACATTCAAAAGTCTGCTATTTCTATACATGTATGATGGAATTGGAAAATTAAATGAATAAATGGCAGATGATGGAAGTCAGCTTTCTCACTGTTGGAGTGGAAGTTACAGATACACAAAGACAAGAGGCTAGTATGATACATGTGGTGATGAATTAGAGTCAGAAGTATTAGTATAAACTCATGTTTAGCTTAACAGAAACACAGATTGTTACACCTAAAAGTATTTCTAGAGATACATACATATACCAGTTAGTATATACACATATATTTCCCTGTTCTGTTCAGCTGAACAGGCCTAGAAGTAATGATATCCCAGTAACCATGAGCACACCTAATGCTCACATCTTGGTTTCTCATACAATTTTCCAATGAAAAGAACCAGGGTTTTTGAAAGAAATGACTGATGCTAGTACTGGAGTAGAAATACACATGGTGAGACTGAAGTGTCTTCTGGTCTTAGAAAGCAGGGGCAGTGCTAGAAGAAAGAGGAGGTGGAGGAAGAGGAGGAGACAAAACAAAGAAGAGGAAACAAACAAACAAACAAACAAAATACATAGCATACAATGATGGGGTATGCAAAGGGGCATAGGAGCCAACATAAAAGCTCCCAGTGGCCAAAGCAGGTAAAATTCAAGTAACAAAATAAATGAAAACAGATTTTGCACAGCAAAAGAAACAATAAAAAAAAGTGTAAATTCAACCTACAGAATGAGAGAAATATAATTGCAAACCATATATCAGATAAGAGGTTAAATATCCAAAATATATAAAGAACTCATACAACCCAATAACAACAACAACCCACAAATAATCCAACTAAAAAGTGGGCTAAGAAGAACTAAATACACATTTTCTTTTCCCCAAAGAAGACATCCAAATGGTCATCAGGTGCAGCCACTGTGGATGGAAAACTGTATGTTCCTCAGAAAATGAAATTACTATATGATCCAACAATCCCACTCCTGGGTGTATTACCTAAAGGAAATTAAAACACAATACTGAAAAGACACATGCACTCCCATGTTTATTGTAGCATTATTCACAATAGCCAAGATAGAGAAACAACCAAAGTGTGCATCAACAGATGAGTGGATAAAGAATATATGGTGTATATATACGCAATGGAATATTATTTACCCATGAGAAAGAAGAAAATCCTGCCATTGCAACAACATGGATGGACCTTGAGGGCATTATGCTAAGTGAGAAAAGTCAGAAAGAGTGATACAAATGTTGTTATGATATCAATGTGGAATCTAAAAAAGCTGAACTAATTAAAAAAGAGAATAGAATGATGTTTACAGAGGCTGTGGGGTGGAGGGATTAGGGAGATGTTTTTTAAGAATACAAACTTGCAACCAATAGATAAATAAGTCCTAGAGATCTAACGCACAGCGTGGTGATTATAATCAACAATACTGTATTATAAACATCAAAAGTGCTAAAACAATAGATCTTAATTGCTTGCACAACAAAAAAATAATATTTATATGATGTGATGGTGCTTTTAGCTAATGCTAAGTTGGTAATCATAATATACAAACATATCAAAGCAACACATTGTATACCATAAACTTATATACTATGTCAACATATCTCAATAAAATAAATATTAAAAATACTATATATAACCCTTCCAAATAAAATAAATATCTATGAGTCCATATTTATTTAAATAAATGATTGAATAAGCAAATACAATAGAATAGACAAATCTATGCAAAAAATTTTAAAATAATCTACGGAGATACTCCAACTTCAAGACTTGGAACATAACTCCCCACTCCTTAAGGGTGACCTTCACATGGTGGCTTCTTTCCAAAGAGTATATGTAGTATGGAAATGGAGGAAAAAGTAAATTTACAGTGGAGAAGCCTAAAAAATGCCACCTTTGTCAGATAACCAAAGTAAACATCAACAGTGATAAATGGGATGAATACACACTTGAGAATACATGCTCTTGATACATGATGTGATAGAAAAAGGCACTTCACTTCTGAGGTCTTCTCAAAAAACAAACCAACAAAACATACCCAAACTAATAAAACAGACAAATCTCAATAACGGAACATCTTACGAGATGCCTGGCCACTACTTCTCAACCTCATCAAGGCCATCGAAACTAGATAAAGCCTGAAAAACTGTCATAAGCAAGAGAAGCCTAAGAAAACATAGCAACTAAATGTAATATATTTTAGAGGGGATCCTAGAATGGAAAATGGGCATTAGAGTAAAAACTAAGGAAATATAAATAAAGTAATAACTTTCAGTTGAGAATGATGTATCATATTAGTTCATTAATTGTAACAAATGTACCTTTCTGATCTGTTAGTAATAGAATTTAAGTGTGGGTATGTGGGAATTCTCCATACTCTCTTTGAATTTTTCTGTAAAATGAAAACCGTTTAAAACATAAAGTTTATTTTTTAAAATATTAGCATTAAAATTTATAAAAAATATTTTTTATTCCCCATTTTATCCTAATCTTTCTCAACTGGTTCAAATTCAGGCATTTTATTTACCACCACCCTCTCCCCGTCATCTCTACAGTGGAATCTATTTTCATCTGTGATACTCATGGTTGAGATAAAGGTGGGTTTCTTTTCTTTTCTTTTTCTTTAAGTTTATTTAAGTAATCTCTACACCTAATTTGGGACTTGAACTCACAACCCCAAGTTCAAGAACTGCGTGCTCCACCCACTGAGCCAGCCAGGTGCCCCAAAGGTGGGGTTTCTAAGAACCAGTCTGAGAGGTACCCATTGCAGTGATGTCCCACAGAACTCAAGAAAGTGAACACGCTTTTGTGGGCAAAGATAAGTCAGAAACATCATTAAAAAAGAACTTATGGAGTATTTGTGACACTATTTGCATTCTCAACCACTTGGAGCATTAGCAGGTTAATAATTTCTGGTCTTCAAACATGACAAATTAAAATGGAATGTGCAGAAGTATGATTCAAGCCTATATAAGATCAGAAGTTTGGTTTCCTTAGAACATTTCAGTTCATTTTCTACACCTGTGTTTCATTTTAAGGGACTGGACAAAATGCTGAAATTTTAATCACCAGGTAGTTTTGATACAATGCAAATATTTATGATAATACAGCTTATTTACTAGATATCCAAAAGACTTAAAAAGAAATGTTCCAACAGATTTCTATTATCTAGTTGATGTTAATATCTACAATTTCTTGTATTTCATTACAGTTGATGTGTCTGTGCTAATACTTCACGTTTATGAATGATAATACATGTAGGGTGGCAAACACTGTTTAAGTCACTTGAGGCTGAGTTTGTGGTTGATGCCTTGAGGTTCTTGTATCATTGTAAGTTATATAAGAGCTCTTCCTCAGCCGCAGTGGAGAGAACATTCTGTAAAATTCTCCTGCGTATTTTCTTAATATCATTGGACTTACCTTTTATTTGCAAGATGTCTATTATTACATCTGTCATGTGTCTTCCTTGATTTGGTTGGTCTATATTTTGAAAGAAACAAAGTTCATTAAAACATTTAAATAACATATTCTAAACTAGAAAAACTACATCATTTTCTCTCAGATCTAGAGAATAGCACACTTGCTGTTTGATTTTTTGCTTCAAAAGACTTTCTCATTACTATGGACAGCTATGTGTCAGTTAAAACATTTGTCAAGAATCACTGATAAAGAATCATCTAAGCCACAGACTGAATGCAGATTGATTCTTTATGTAGCTACGTACAGAGCAATTATAGCCCCTACCCTGATTATTCAGCCACTTCATTTAGCAAACATCTGAGCAGCTCCTTTATACTGTGGGTGTATCAGAGAGAAATCAGTTAATTCCTGTAAAGGGGCAGAGAACAAATATTTCAGACTTCGGCGAGCCTTAAATAATCTGTCACGTTTACTCAACTCTCTTAAAGCATGAAAGCAGCTAGAGAAAATAAATAAATGAATGAGCGTGGTATGTTCCAATAAAACTTTATTTATACAAAGGTATCAAGTACATCAAGTCAGATTTGGCCAGTGGACTGCAGTTTGCCAGCCAGTATCATAAACAGGGAGAGTGGGAGAGAAAATGGAGATGGCAGAGACTGGTCACTCTGAGGTCTAGAATGTTTTTTTGCTTCCTTCTCTGACTGATTTCTTCTCATTTTACAAGCCCAGCTCATACGTCCTTCTGTCATGAAGTCATTCTCAGGTTCACCATATACAATTAATTCTCTCTTTCTTGCACTAGGCTATTATGGCTATTAGTTTCCAAATCTACCATTGTTTACTACCCACTGAGTTCCTTGAGAAGGGGCCACCTCTGTCGTCCAGCTAAATGTGTACTGTGCACAAAGTGGCCCGTTCCCTTGGAGTTAACTAAGCAACACATGGCATTCCTCCTTAGAGAAGGAAAAATACCTCCTCCATCGCGGTATCTTTGTACATAGCAGAATGCCATTATCTAATTAAAGAATAAAAAAATAAAAAATTAAGTGATGAGAAAAACATATGTAGGGCAACAATGTGCTGCACGAACTCAGAGGAAGTCCTCATTCAAATGGAAGAACAAGAGAAAGTTGCATAGGAAGCTGGTATTGACATGCGGTATGTAAAGGAGGAAAGAGCACCTATTCGAGACCCTGTGTGTAACAAGCGGCCTCCAGCATAACCCACGATGATCCCCACCTCCTGGTTTTTATGCCCCGTGCAAGCCCTTCCTCTTGTTTATTGGCAGGACATAATTACTCACTTCCATTGAGTAAAACACAACAAACGTGATGAGATTTCTCTTCCACGTTTAGCTTACAAGAATACTGTGCCTTTCATCTCACTCCCTGTCTCCCTTGGTCACTCTGGGAGAAGTTAGCTGACACATTGGGAGCTGTGGGAAGACCACAGCTCCGGTTGACCCTTTGATGCAGACTCATCAGGGGATCTGAGCTCCCAGCTGAGTTGTGGCTGGATTTATGACTCATAGAAACCGTGAGATTAAAAAAAAAAAGTATGCATTGTTTCAAACTGCTAAATTTTGACCGAATGTGTTATAGCACAATAGTTAACTACCGTAATTGTGTTGAGTGTTTTAAGTACACTTCTCATTCAATCTTCACAATAAACCTACAGAGTACATGTTACTGACAACTTTCCTGATAAGAAAATAAAGCCTCATTGAATGTGTAGATAGCTTTGGGTAGTATTGACATTTTGACAATATTTATTCTTCCAATCCATGAGCACGGAATGTTTTTCCATTTCTTTATATCTTCTTCAATTTCCTTCATAAGCTTTCTATAGTTTTCAGCATACAGATCTTTTACATCTTTGGTTAGATTTATTCCTAGGTATTTTATGCTTCTTGGTGCAATTGTGAATGGGATCAGTTTCTTTATTTGCCTTTCTGTTGCTTCATTGTTAGTGTATAAGAATGCAACTGATTTCTGTACATTGATTTTGATCCTGCAACTTTGCTGAATTCATGTATCAGTTCTAGCAGACTTTTGGTGGAGTCTATCGGATTTTCCATGTATAATATCATGTCATCTGCAAAAAGTGAAAGCTTGACTTTATCTTTGCCAATTTTGATGCCTTTGATTTCCTTTTGTTGTCTGATTGCTGATGCTAGAACTTCCAACACTATGTTAACCTATGACCCAGCAATAGCACTGCTAGGAATTTACCCAAGGGATACAGGAGTACTGATGCATAGGAGCACTTGTACCCCATAGCAGCACTCTCAACAATAGCCAAATTATGGAAAGAGCCTAAATGTCCATCAACTGATGAATGGATAAAGAAATTGTGGTTTATATACACAATGGAGTACTACGTGGCAATGAGAAAGAACGAAATATGGCCCTTTGTAGCAACGTGGATGGAACTGGAGAGTGTGATGCTAAGTGAAATAAGCCATACAAAGAAAGACAGATACCATATGTTTTCACTCTTATGTGGATCCTGAGAAACTTAACAGAAACCCATGGGGGAGGGGAAGGAAAAAAAAAAAAAAGAGGTTAGAGTGGGAGAGAGCCAAAGCATAAGAGACTCTTAAAAACTGAGAACAAACTGAGGGTTGATGGGGGGTGGGAAGGAGGGGAGGGTGGGTGATGGGTATTGAGGAGGGCACCTTTTGGGATGAGCACTGGGTGTTGTATGGAAACCAATTTGACAATAAATTTCATATATTGGAAAAAATAAAAATAAAAAAATAAAATAAAATAAAAGAAATAAAAGAAAAAAGAAAAAAGAAAAAAAAAGAAAAGAAAGCCTCAGCAGATTATGTAACCTATCCAAAAGTTCATAGTGAGTAGCAAAAGTGGCATTCAAATGTTTGCTGAAAAAGCTCGAGCTAAACAAAAGATAAAGCTCAAGAAAGAGAGTGCTCTGAAACCACCGTGCAAGCTCTGTCCTATTGCAGCAGACCCTGAGAAAACAGGTGATCTTAGCCAGTTCACTACACGAGGAAGGCTTGCGGTGTTTCATCATAAAAGCAACTTTTTCCCTTTCTTGGCGGTCGGGGTGTGGGGGCTCGTACTGTGTCCTTATACCTGCTCAGCAGGGCTGTCCTTCTGCTACAGAAAGACAACTCTGCCAAGTCTCATACATTTTTGGCCAACTCCTGGGTAATAAAAAGACCTACTTTGTCCAGACACAATCTTAACTTAGTGATGCAAAATCTCCAGTGTAATATCGATCAACCCTTCCGCCTTCATCCAGAAGTAATGCCTTGCCCTTCTCCCCAGCTGCCAGTGGACTGCCTGGTGCCTGAGGCCAGCATGCACCTGACGTTTCTCTCTATCCCATGGGCCGCAGCCCCCACCAATAGCTGATGTCTCTATTCCTGCCAGGGTTGAGGGGGTTGGGGTGTGAAGAAAGGCTTGATGACTGGAAGAATCCATTCTTGTCTAAGCACTGTTGTGAGATAGCCCAGTCATTGCTGGGCCTAACAGCTACTTAAAGTTGATTTCCTCCCAGAGCACTTTCTCCAGTCTCCCATGGGCCCTTCTACCTACAAAATCTATGTCAGGAGCCAGACTTCACCTTTTGTCAGCCTCCCTCTCTCAAGTCAGATCTATCCCTGGCAATACACCTCACACCATTTTACTTGACCCCCACCAGGAACCTAACACCTGCTCCCTCAGTCAGACCCCCTTTTGAACCATGCCAGGCTAACACTCCGGCTCAGAGGGGCAGTGGCAGCCACACTCAGCCCTCTATTCTGCAGTGACAGGCTGCTTTAGCTTCCTTGCACGGGAGTAACCGTCCTGCTGTGTTCTCCAACCACAACAGAACTGAGGCCTCTTAGGGGCCCCACAGAAGCTTCATTCTTTAATCTTGAAGACATCCCCATCCCTACCTACTTCAGGAAAGTGGGGCTCACGGCACAGCTCCCATCTTCAGAATCAGCCCCAACCTCCATCTCTGAACTCATCAAAATCTCCCTTATGAGTGGAGGATTTCAGAGCTATGAAGCTGATTCTCTGTTATTTCCCTTGAAAATCTGTTCATGGCCTAAAAACTCTTGCTGCTGAAACTTCCATTTGAACATCAAGTTACAGCATGAACAGAGTCTTGCTTAGGGGGGTTCATCTGGTGTGTGTAGGCGAGATTGAGTGTGAAGGCACTGAAGGAGAGAAACTTAATAAGCAGTGATTGAGTAATCTACACTATAGACAAGTGAAATATGAACCGGGGCAGTTGTTGTGGGAATGAAAATGGGAAGATTGTCTCAAGATGCCTGGCAGAGATAGAGCAACAGGAACCAAAAGAATGGAAACAGAAAAAGGGGCTTGAGAGCTGGAAGGAAAGTCTGATCAATGACAGAAGCCAGAATTCAGAAGGAGTGCTTTTGAAGGGAAATGGGATGATCAAGCATGGGGCCCTTTAGGCATCATTCCCATACCAGCCAGAAATGAGCAGCAGGGAATTGCAAAATGGGCTTCAGAATTCAGAACGAAAGCCCAGTATCATCTGCAGACAGGCAAGCACTGAACCCACAGTAGTCGTAAGATTGACATTAAAAGTATGTAACAGTAGAAAATGACAGAGAAAAAGAGGAAAATCTCCCCCATACAGATGGTAAGAACATTCAGGAAAGTGGAAACACAGGAAAAGACAGGTCTTTGATGAGCGTCAAAAGATGAAGACAGGATAAGAAAGAAAGTACTAAATATGGCCTCAGGAAGACGTCCATCAGCAGAGATGTTTCCTGGAGTTGCTGAAACTAAGCCCACATCTCAGGAGTTGGAAACTGAAACCAGTTAAGAAGTGGAGGCAATGAGCATAGAATAATTTGGGGGAATTTGTGAACAAGAGGAGACCTCTCTAGGGAACATTTTGAATTTTTTTTATTTTCATTTTTGAGAGAGAGAGAGAGAGAGAGAGAGAGAGCATGAGCAGGGGAGGGAGGGAAAATCCCAAGCAGGCTCCACACTCAGCATGGAGCCCAACATGGGGCTCGATTCCACGATCCTGACCTGAGCTGAAATCAAGAGTCGGAACTCAACCCACTGAGCCACTCAGGCACGCCTTGGGGACTTAAAATCGATGCAATTGGACATGTTTGTAGGAAGAGGAGGAAGAGCCAGTGAACAGAAAGTGATTCAAAGAAGCATAAGCTAAGGGAGTCACCAGGGAATCAGAGTCCCCAGAGACATGCAGGAGACAGGACAGGCACAGGAAAATGACACATAAGCACTTCTCTTACACCTCTCCTAAAGGAAAGGAAAGAGAATATGACAGAAAGCCTCAGGTGCAGGAGGGGAACGTTGGGAGACACCAAATTAGAGGGTTTTAAGCTCGCAATAAAGTAGAAAAAGTGAGGTCATTTTAAGAAGACAGGGTAGGGGGTGGTTTCTTGCAAACAGCAAAAAGTTTTGAAGCGATCACTATGTGGGATGGAATTTTTTTGAATTTTTTTAATGTTTATTCATTTTTGAGAGAGAGAGAGAGAGAGAGAGAGAGAGAGAGAGAGAGAGAGAGAAGCATGAGTCGGGGAGGGGCAGAGAGAGAGAGAGGGGGAGACACAGAATCCGAAGCAGACTCCAAGCTCTGAGCTGTCAGTACAGAACCCAATGCAGGGCTTGAAACCACAGACTGAGATCATGACCTGAGCCAAAGTTGGCTGCTTAACCGACTGAGCCACCCGGGAGCCCCATATGTGGGATGGAATTTTTAAGAGAATCAATTAGACATTGAGAAAGAATTGCTATTCCAAATGGAGGGTTTAACTGAAACCAAACTCTTCCTCACCACTCACTCCATTATTAATGTCATTTTTCTTCCAGGTCAACTAATTGGCATTGGGTTGTGACTTCCTCCAGAAGCACTTGCCAATCCAAGATCAGAGAAACAAGATAGTACCCTGGGCAGGCCCTTGGCAAAGCAGTTGTTGATGTAGGTCAGGGTGGGGAGAGCATCCAGCATGAAGAGACAGCAGTCTTTAAGGCTGACCACTGGTCATGCAAAAACACAATAAGAAGTAGTAAGGTAAGGGAATGGTGAAATCCACAGGGATGGCAGATGGAGATGGAAAGGTGACAGATAAGAATCAAAAAGTTGAGTCCTGAAGGAAACTGTCGAAGTCCCTTATGTTGGTGGAACAGAGAGATGCAAAGAAAGCTCAGAATTATGAGCAATCTCAAAGACCAAGAAAGCTGCCCTTTCTGTGCGGGTAGCCACAGTTAAGGAGACCACTTCTGCCCAACTCTGGATATTGCCCTTCAGGTGATCTCTCCACTCTGCCCCACAGAGGTGGTGTGAATTTCCTGATCGCTGAATTAGGAAGAAACACCTGAGAGAGTTTAGCTTGGATTTTACGTCTCCCTCTAAGGTGCAAGGTCCCCTTTGGAAAAACACCTTCTCAACTGCTATTCCATGGACACATGGGCACAACTGGTATTGGGCATTTTCCATAACTGGGCAGGTAATTGTAGCCAGTCCCGGGGTTCTGGTTCATCTGACTTTTACACTAAGCTACATCCTCCAACTTAGCTGTTATCAATCATTATACCCTCCAACTGCCACTTAGAAGGGAGGAGAAAGAAAAGTTTTTACTGAACCTTCCAGGAAATTGTCATAGCTTACTGAAACCTCCTGACGTCTGGAACGCTTCTGGTTTATTTCAGCTACAAACTGAATCCATGAAAGAATTCCACTTAAAGTCTTCCTTGTTCTTTTCCATCCCCACTTCATGATGTATGTCATGAGCTTAATCTGAGAGTCAAGACTGTGCAGTGCTCTAACGAATGGCCAGCCATTACTGGCAATGCAGAATGTCTCATCCAGCCATGAAGAATACACTGGATACAATTCTTCTAGCTAAGGAAAGTTTGCCAATAACAGAAAATTATAATTCCATACAGGTTCTCAAAGAAAAAATATTAAAAGGATTAATATTGGTCATAGTTTAGATCAGAATAAAATATTAAAGTCGGTCAGGTTAAAAAGAGAAATTAGAATGGACACCCAAAATTTTAATGTGATGTAAGAGATAAAGAAGAAATTTTCACAACTTAAACCCAAATTCCCTTGTGTAGGTCACAATTAGGCCCTTGTTTTGGATGCATGGATTTATAAATATGCAATGATCTGGCCATTGCCCCAGCTCCATATAAAGAAGCACTTCTAGGTGATTGTCTTTATTTCTAACTACAAAGAGTATAAATTCCAATCCAATGCTTAAATTAATTTCACATTGTAAGTGTGAGTCTTTGAAAACTCTGTTTCTGCCAGTAAAATTGTTGCCATAGTAACTAATGCACTTCTAAAGAGGGAAAAAACGTGCACCAATCTTTTGCCCTGAAATGGTAAACATTAAACTCAATAACAACAGACCACAGCCATTTCATTAAAAGGTCATTCTCTCACCAATGTTATTACACATCTCACACACTTATTTGAAACAGAGAAATAATATCCTCTTCCCAATCTTTGTGTGTTCTCACTCAAGGATAAGAATAAAAGGCCCCTGAATAGTACACTGAGAGATTCACGAAGCACTCACTAAACTTATGTGAAATAAACAACTGCATGTTATATCTTAACTGGTATTTCGTTTTATGAGATAACTAATTCAATAACAATAGTAATGTCCCTCACATCTAAGGGAAACACCTACACAGGGTATTTAGGCATTAAAATTATATTAAATTCTATTTAAGCTCTAAATTTCAGGGACCTAAAAGATATCCTGGACCATGAAAACAAGGATATTCCATATACACCAATGTACATCCAAAATTAATTCCTTTGCTCTTAATTTGTTTACAGCTGTTTTTTGTGTAAAATAAATTTTTGAGTAAATATATCTTACCTGAGCTTATTTTTTCTTTTTCTCATGTTGAATCACTGTGATACGAAAGGAGACAGTGAATTTATAAATTTCCATTTAATAAATTGTACATTTTTTTAAGTTTACTGACTTGTATATTAGAAAATAGTGGGGGGGGGGGTTGCAGGACAAATGTTAGAATTTAGATTTTGGTTAATTGAATATGTCCTTCTATAAGAGACTACAAAAACAAATAAATTTAGTACTCACCCTCAATTTAACAAAAACATAAAGTCCTCCTAAAGCTCAATAGTAATTCTCTCATTTGTTCTCCTATTGCTACTATTTCATCTCTTTGGTTTTTTGTTTGCTTGTTTGTTTGTTTTTTCATTTAGAAATAACACCTCCAATAAACATTGGAAGTATTATGCTTTATATTTTCCGAAAGTCACCAATTTTGAAATTTGTGGGATAAATCTCTATATACATCCTAGTAATCATTCCTGTTAGCATCAGTAACAAGAAATAAACAATGGAGATTAACAGAATAGGAGAAAATAAATTGTATACCAAAGGGTGTGAAAATATCGTCCTTCTTTTATTAACAACTCTAAGGGAAGAGACAGAGTTCTTTAAGCCAAATATTATAGGTATAACTTCAGACTCTAAAGCAATGATAAACTAATACAACACAAAGCAAAATTAGATTTAGATAACCGACAGATGGATGATGCACAGATGTTCCCAGAACAGCTGCTGTAACAATAATACTTGAACGGTCTTTGGGAAAATTTAGATGATTACTTTCTGTTTGTTGAATGAACTGTATTTAAGAATTAGATCTAATAAATATTGCTCCTTCACTCCTGCATGTGCCTGTTAGCCAATCTGAAGTGCAATGAATTGGGCATTTATTTCAAAATGTCTGTGGCTTAGAACAATAAAGACATTCAACCTCATGGCCACCGCTATTGTTATCATATTATGTCCCTAACTGATCACAGATTGGCCACAGCTTTCCTGGGAATAATTCTACCCCAAATGTTGTTGATTACTACATACAGCATCCATTTGGAATGATCGATGGTTTCCAGTGCCATGTACCATGTAAAAACCATGTACCTTGGCTCCACTTTGGGGCCACCCAATCCATCAGAAATCCAGCCAAGCCCAGAAGACATTTTAGGTTTTGCCACGCATGCTGGAAAACTGACACCTGATTGAGGACTGAGGCTCCATTTTAATGAGTCTCCCTGGTCTTGAATCCATCACTGCCAAGACTGACAAACCTCAAAACTTGGCACCCTCCATCAGAAACTATTTAACCTGTAAGTCTGCCTGGCATAAAGAACTGTGAGCCTGGATGTTTGTAATAATGAAAACTTGCTTAGCTAAGCTGCAAGAGCAAGTGATACCTCTTACCAATAAGAACTTTGAAGATTGAGGCATTAACACTGGCGTTTCCATACTTTTAGCAAGTATAAGCAATTATTTTGTTTTTTAGGGTTACCAGGATCTATATAGTGAGTACGGAAACAAGGCATAAAAATCCATACATGTAAATGACTTGTGAGGCGATCAGTATTTATAGACACTAATGCAAATATACTAAACAGAACACAGTACAGGCCCTTCCAGGATGGGCTGGGCCCTAAAGCAAAATCAACCCTTTCCAGTAGAAACAACTACTGTGGATAGTCTAATGATGGGATGAGATCACCCACCCACGTGAGGCACGGTCTTGGGGGCACAGGGAGAGAGACATGTACTGGTCACCAGCATCCATGTGCTTCTCCCCATGTCCCAGTTCTCTTGCATTAGCAGGGGCTTTGTGACTATGTGTAGGAGTGAAGTGTGCTCCTTCTGATCTGAGGTGTATAAGGGTGGATGTGAATTTTTCATGCATGTGTCCCCTGCTGCAGTGATCTACATTCTGAGATGCCAGGCTCCCAACATGATGGCACTTCTGTGAGTCTGGGTCTCTGACTACCACCAACAACCTACACTGGTTACAGCATAAGCAAGAAAAAAATCTGTATTACCAACTGAGATACTAAATTAATTCGCTGCAGTATAACCTAGCCTTACACGGACAGCGAACGCTAGGAGTAAAAATGACCCTCAGGCAGACAGCTGATATCAGGAATGTTCCAGAAAAGAGTAACAGGTGATGTCTGAATACCAGAGCACTGTAGTGAGCAGTCTAGGCACTGGTTGCATTACAAGCTCTATGCTGATAAGCAGGCATAGAGCTTTGGTCATGGGATCTTTTTGCAGGAGAGCTTCTTGAGTGGGTGTGTAAGACTTCATAACCAGAATGGCAAATTACAATAAGAGGATGTCATCACAGAAACAAAAGAGGCACTTATTTATCTGAATGGGGACACAATATAAGGATGAGACCATCTAAGCTACTGAAAAAAGTCTCCAAAAACTCTGTGCAGGGATAAGACTTTTACCAAGGCTGGCATGAGACTAATAACTACCAGTAAAAGACTTGAAATCCCACCTCTGAGCAAAGAGCTTATTCTGAGGCAGAGAGCCAGGCTGGTCATAACAATTACTTCAAAAATTTTAATGAAAAATGTTTAAACAAGGTTCATACAGTGATCAAGTCCATGTCTATCATCAACATGATCAAATAAAATGATGGTGAGTCAATTCTCTCATGCTGGGTCGATTCTCACAGACCACATAGGACTAAATCAGAAGGCGCTTCAGGGAGCAGGGGTTGATTCCAAGCCAAATTCATGCCAAGGCTAGTTTATGTCTATCAGCATAAAAGACGTCTCTTGGTTCTCCTATATAAAAAGTTTTTTCATAGAAATTTAATGTCTTCAGTATTGATAAGCAACTATATCATTTCATGGCATTAATAAAAACTGTTAATGAAATTCATAGCATTTTTTTCTGCTCCCACCTACTTTAAAAAGACATTTTCAGGGCGCCTGGGTGGCTCAGTCGCTTAAGCGTCTGACTTCGGCTCAGGTCATGATCTCATGGTTCGTGAGTTCTAGCCCCACATTGGGCTCTGTGCTGACAGCTCGAAGCCTGGAGCCTGCTTCTGATTCTGTGTCTTCCTCTCTCTCTGCCCCTCCACCACTCATGCTCTTTCTCTCTCTCTCTCTCTCTCTCTCACTCAAAAATAAATAAACATTTTAAAAAATTTTTAAATAAAAGAAAAAAAGAAACAAAAGACATTTTCAAACATGTCTGATTGCCTTTGAAATGTGGCAACGTGCCGCATACACACACACACACACACACACACACACACACACACACCTTTACCTATTGGCTTTGGCAAAGGCAAGAAGAAGCTTCCATTCTTGGGCAAAAATGCATGAGTTCTGCTTTAGCCAATGAATCTAAACATGCCAATAAAGAAAATCAGAAATAACAAAGTGAATTTAGATTTAGACTTTGCCCAGATAAAATTGGTTTGGGCTAAATTTAGAATTGTGAAGAGAATTCAGCAAACACCCATATTGGTCTTTAAAATATTAAATCAGCATTTTGACAGATGTGTTTCTTTACAACTTTGATCTGTCATGTCATAGATAGAACTATATCTAGTTTTACAAACCAACATTCAAATGATTTACAAAAGAAGAAAAGGATTGCCAAAGAGGAAGTCACCCAAAGATTTATGAAAAAGAGGTATACATGAAAAGAAACTGAAATTTCATATGGAGCTAAGTCTTATGGTCAGTAAATCAAATATTATTTGATCATCCTTGGTTGACTTAAACTCATCCTTAAAGCAAATGTAAGAAACTGCTAATCAGTCAGTTAAAACAATGACCAGTTTGCAATTGATCAAGTACTTGATAGAAGTATTATTACATGTAGATAAACTAAACCTACATTTAAAAAAATGGTTTGATTTGATTTACGATGGTTTGATTAAGTATTTAAAGTCCCTTAAAGAAGTTCTCGTAGTATGTATTCTTTTATTGACTTAGTAACAAGAGTTAAGTTCTTTTACTCTATGAATTAGTGTGATACTTATAACTCTTTCAAGCATAAATATTAAAGTATCACTTTGGTTGTTCAATAACCTGGTGGCAAATATAAATATAAGGTCATAGGTATCATATATACATGGAGATTTAAAAATACCATCCCACCTAAATCAATAGTGTAAAATGTATTGATTTAATTCCATCTCGAAGAGAAGGAAAAATGAGCAGTGGTGCTTTCGTACAGCTTATCATTGTTCATACAGAGTTTCAAATTTGTTTACGATTATAACGAAAGCCATCTACTTCATGGCAAACTGATAAACAAGTGGGCCAGGGAATTATCAAGAGAACCATATCATTTTCAAAAAGTCTATAGATAAAAACCTCAGAAAATATTTTGTGGTTAAGGAATGCAAGAACATTAAACTCTTTGAAAACCATATAGGTTATTTTTCTAATTATCACAAAATAAAAACACGGGATTTTATTCTAAGTATGGGCAAAATATGTGTGTGTGCATATGTGTTGTACGTACAGACATATACACTCAGTTATACACATTCCCTAAAGCACTGTTGCCACAAGTTTCTTAAGCAAAGTGAAATTAGTTAGCAGATGTGTTGTGGATGAAATTAATGTAGCAAATGTGTTCTAGACTATCACTGAATTGTAATAAAATAAGTAACAAAGTAAGAATACAAAAATGCAACTCACCACCAAGTAAAATACTGAGGTACCCTATAGATTCAACCTTCCCACAAAGATTAACCTTCTTCCATGCTTCTCCACCATCTACATGGTCTTAAAATCCAAGGCTACAGATAGGCAGATAGGTCAGCTCGCCAACTTTCCTGGGACAAGACACCAGGTCTTGGTAGGTCCAGCCAAGAGAGACATGGGTTGCAGCCCAGGAGCCAAACAGACAGAAGGTGGTAACCAGATGGGAAATATGATATGAGATACCAGATATCATAAGAAAGAAGACAAAACAATGCTGGCTGAAACAAATATCCAGAAGGGAAAGCAAAGGAACCAAATTGGTTATAAGCAGAGTCTATAGGCATCACTGACTTCTATACTATGAACAAAACACAGCACTCCAGATGGGAAAGGGCAGCCAATCGGAATACCTGAATGAAAGCCAAGAATCACATTCCCCAAGGGAATCTCTCCCAGATCAGAACTAAGTCATCATACAGAGCATAGAAGTAGCAATTCTCTCAATGTACTATCATCCAAAGTGGAGATGACGCCACCTTTTTCTCGCTTCTAGCTAAAACAAGGCTGAAGCATTAAAGACTTTATTAGGATCTAAGTAGGAAAAAAAAAGGAAATTAACAGAGAATGCTATGAATTTAGTTAATCTGACGCCCCTGGACAAACAAGAGAGACTGAGTCCCATAAGCCTTACTAAGAATAGATGGCCAGTGTCAGGAATAACTTGTTTCAGAGGAGACCCTGATCTCAACCCACAGTAGGTCCGTTTGACCATTACAAACCTCAACAGGATTCCCACATCTTCTTTCATTCTCTCCTTCCACTGAAACAATAGTTAAGCTTTATTCTTTAAATGACTGCTATTAACAACTCTAACCTACGTTGATGTTTTTGGTATATCACATATATACTCATTTTGATGTTAAATTCCAGATTCTCCTAAATAATACTTGTTTAATTAAGGTATTTCAAGAGGAAGTGACAGTAATAAGTTCTTTTTGAACATTTCCTTCATGGTTCCCAGCATATGCTAGGCATTTTGTCCACAATAAATTGAATTATATGAGATTTACATTCTCTACAAAAATTTTACTTAAAATGATCATTAGTCATATTGCGTGACTGAGCAGCTTGTCAAAAGGATATTCTTTCCATGTATATTAGAAGTATCTTATACAAAAGCATATTCTTATATTCTTATACTCTTATACAATGTAAAAGATGAGGCAAGGATTTCACCATGTCCTCAGGAGGGCATTTGACTACGAACAGTGACTGTATAGGGTTTTATAATCATTCCCAGGAAATCTGACTTCATGACTTAATAGCAACCGACAATTTGGGGGGCCTATGCCATGACAAGTACTTTTGAATAGCATAGAAGAAATGTGAAAAATGGTGGGGCACTCTTGGGACACTGGGCACAAAGAGACTAGTCACTCCTTCACCTCTCACTCAACTGTCTTTGTCTACCTCCAGGTACTCCCAAATCTCTGGGAATCAGACCCAATCTTCCTTGTCATTGATTCTCCAATTCATTCACCCACCCAATATTGACTACATGCTATTTTGTGCCAGGCATTCAGCTGGAATAGACCCATTCACAAGACTGTCAAAAGCCCCACCCTCACTTTATCATATTCTAGTGGTATAGACATAAACAAACACATGACTGATAAATAAAAAAGTAACTACAAACTGTGGCAAGTTCTAGGAAGAAAGCTGTCCACCTGAAATGGACAATAAGATGAGGACCCAGTTAAACAGGGCGATCAGGTAGGGCTGCTCTGAAATCTGAGTGTTTACAATGAACAAGCCATGCAATGAGGCTGGCAAAGAACATTCCAGGCAGATGCTGGCATCTTCAAGGTTGGACCTTGTCCTTCCTTGGTGCTCTGTATAAGAAGGGAAATTAAAACTAGGCTCAGCACACCATCTATAATGATTATAATTTCAGAGTCAGGTTGTTCCCTGAAAAGATATTTACATGCCTTCCCGACATCACTCAGATGATGCCACAAGCCAAACTCACAGACATGTTAGTCAAACGCATAGGAATGTACACAGAAAAGGAGGTGTTTCAACATAATGAGGACAACAAAGGCAAGAGAAATGTAGGCCAAAGTAAATTTCCTTACAACTTGCAGCCCATTGATAAATACCTGAGACAAGCAGGGCATGACATTCCTCAAGGAACTCATGGCTGCCTTAATGTGAATGCTTTGCTAGAAACTAAAACAACCTTATCTTGACAATGGCCAGAACTCCAAGATCGTGTTACTCTTCTTAAACACAGAGAAGAAACCCTTTTACGGGCACCTGGGTGGCTCAGTCAATTGAGCCTCTGACTTCAGCTCAGGTCACAATCTCCTGGCTTGTGAGTTTGAGCCTCACAAACTCTGTGCTGTCAGCACAGAGCCTGGAGCCCACTTCGAGTTCTGTGTCTCCCTCTCTCTCTGCCCCTCGCCTGCTCACACTCTGTCTCTCTCTTTCTCAAAAGTAAATAAACGTAAAAAAAATTTAACATGCAGAAACCCTTTTAGAGACTTAGGTTATCTCTCTCCCTCACCCCCCAACTTAAAAGTATATAACCAGTCACTTCTTACTATCCCAGTGCAGCTCTTTCCTGCCCACGGGTCCTGTCTCCATGCTTCAATAAAAACACCTATTTGTACCGTAAACATCTCAAGAATTCTTTCTTGACCATTGGGTTTAATGATCCCGCATGAAATATATTGACAGTCAGGAAAAAGCTACAAATCTCAATGATCTTTCCATTATAGCCCAAGACAGTTTATAAGCAGAGTAATGCTGGACAGTTGGGCCAGCCAGATAGTCTCTCTTGGAAATAAACCGGGAAATAAATAAATCAAATAGAGAGCTAAAGTTGGAAGCAGGTGGGAAAGCCAGAGTAATAAGGAGGCAACAAAGCCCTAAGGTACAGAAGAGAGTCAGATGGCAGAGAAGTAGGGGGACTGGAATTTCCCTAGTTCCTCAAACCCAGCATTACTGAGGTCAGAACACGGAATACCAGGAATCCAGGCTACAGAGTGATGGAAAAACCTCCACAGGTGGAAAAAGACAGCTTGGCAGGGCAGAGGTGCATGTACGCGAATTGGGAGAGAGAAAATGGGCAGCATAGGCACATAGTGGGGGGAAACCCTTCAGTGGAGAAACAAAAGGAAGAGAAAGAGAGGCTGTGGAAGTATGGGATTGCATGTGGACAAGAGAAAAACCACGGACCGCAGACTGGAGAAGAAGAAATACAGAGAGAACCGGTTTCTACTTTGCAAGCAGCCTTAGGCCCTAAAGGTCAGAGTTGTCAGGGTTTGCACGACTTTCTCCCGGACTGGAGACCACAGTGTGCGAGCCGGCGTGGTGAGTAGTGAGCTCAGAGGCACACAGAGAGAACAGTCCCCTCCCTTAAGTACTGTGGGAAGAGGGTAAATCGCCCCCCCCCCCCCAAGACAAAGGACCCTGCAGGCACCAGCTAGAGGCCCTTTGTCGACTGGGAGGAATGGCACTACCCAGAAACAGGTCCGCAAGGTGCAGGATCCTTTAAAACATCAGGGTTTGAAATCCAGCCGAGCACCCAGGAGGCATGGGAGACTGTGAGGCAGGACAAGCCGCGCTGCTCTCGAGGGCTGCCTACGCAGCGTGGTTTGGGACACCCAGTCCGGGAGGAGAGGTAGGGGAGTCGCCATTTTTCTCCCCAACACCAGCATGGTAGGGCTTCAGGGTACAGGACAGCAGCCCCAGTGGAGGGGGGGGCCCACCTACACCAAACCCCACCCCTCCGTGCTGGTAACTGTGTATCTACTGGAACTGGAAGGACACTGAGCAACCAGACCGCCTCTCCTCCAGACCAGCACAGCCACCGATCCCAGGCTCTGTGAGTTTTACATGTTGATCTGTTTTGTTTTGTGTGTTTTTAACTATCATTATTTTTTTCTCCTTTCTTTTCTTTACTTCTCTTCTCTTTTCTCTTCTCTTTTTACTCCCATCTTTTTTTTCTTTCCCCTTTGGAATCAGCCTCATAATTTCTGATTTCATTTTTGATCAATTCTTATCATATATATTTCTTCTCCTTCTTCTTCTTCTTCTTCTTCTTCTTCTTCTTCTTCTTCTTCTTCTCTTTCTTTCTTTCCTTACTTCTTTCTTTCTTTTTTTTTCCTTCTTTCTTTTCTTCCTTCTCTTTTCTGGTTGTTTGTTTAATCAGTCATTTTTACTCTATTCTTTTTACACTTTTTCTGTATCTCCTTCTTTATTTTCCTCTCACTCTCTGTGGATTAATCCTGTAGTTTCTTTCTGTTTAACATTTTATTTTTTGAGACAGAGAGTCAGAGAATGAGTGGAGGAAGGGGGGAGAGAGAGAGGGAATCACAGAATCCAAAGCAGGCTCCAGGGTCTAAGCTGTCAGCACAGAGCCCATCGTGGGGCTCGAACTCATGAACCAGGAGATCATGACCTGAGCCGAAGTCAGAAGCTTAACCAACTGAGCCACCCAGGTGCCAGGACTTATAGTTTCTTTGATTCTCTGCCTGGTCTTTTTTTTTTTTTTTTCTGCCCCTGTCCTTTCTCTCTTTGTATGGGAAAAGACTTCTCCCTGCCCCAACCTGTTTCCTTTTTGCCAAGGCTACTTTAATGAACAAATCAAAGCACCCCTAGTGGAAGGTCCAATCCACCACTACAAGCAGTGAGATCAAGCAACCAAAGACACAACAACAGAGGGCATGCAACACACTCCAAAAACACTTCCTGAAGTGCCAGGCCCTGGACAGGGTATGATCCCTTTTTAATACAGTAGTACTTGCAAATGCGGGGCACATGACAAACTATTAAAACACATAAAAGACCGAAAACTAGCAAAAATGACAAAACAGAAGAATTCTCCTCAAAAGAAATTCCAGGAAGAAATGACAGCCAGAGAATTGTTCAAAACATATGTAAACCATATATTTGAACATGAATTTACAGTAATAGTCATAAGACTAACAGCTAGGCTTGAAAAAAGCATAGGAGACAGCAGAGAATCTATTGCTGCAGAGACCAAGGACCTAACACAAATTAAGAAATGCTGTAAGTTAGATGCAAAATAAACTAGATGCAGTGGCAGCAAGGATGGAAGAAACAGAGGGGAGGATAGGTGAAATAGAAGATAAAATTACAGAAAATGATGAAACTGAGAAAAAAAGGTATAGGAAGCTACTAGACCACAAGTGATTCAGAGACCTAAGTGATTCAATGAAATGAAATAATATCTGTATCATAGCAATTCCAGAAGATGAAAAGAAAGAGAAAGGGGCAGAAGGTTTATTTGAACAAATTATAGCTGGTCAACTTTCCAAATCTGGGGAAGGAAGCAGACATCCAAATCCAGGAGACACAGAGAACTGCCTTCAAAATCAACAAACACAGGTCAACACCACAACATAACATGGTAAAACTGGCAAAATACAAAAATAGGGAATTCTGAACGCAGCTAGGGACAAACGGACCTTAACCTGGAAGGGAAGACACATAAGGGTAGTAGCAGACCTGTCCATTGAAACTTTGCAGGCCAGAAGGGAGTGGCAGGAAATATTCAAAGTGCTGAATAGGAAAAATATGCAACCAAGAATGCTTTATCCAGCAAGACTGTCATTCAGAATAGAAGGAGAGATAAAGGCTTTTCCAGACAAATAAAAACTAAAGGAGTTCACGACCACTAAAACTGCCCTGCAAGAGATCCAAAGGGGGACTATGTGAATGGAAAGCAGCAAAGACTACAAAGGACCAGAAATATCAGCACAAGCGTGAAACTTACAGATAACACAATGACACTAAATTCATATCTTTCAATAATCACTCTGAATATAAACGGACTAAATGCCCCAATCAAAAGACATACAGTATCAGAATGGATAAAAAAACAAGATTCATCTATATGCTGCCTATAAGAGACTCATTTTAGACCTGAGGACACCTTCAGATTGAAAATGAGGGGCTGGAGAACCATCTATCAGGCTACTGGATGTTAAAAGAAAGCTGGAGTAGCCATACTTATATCAGACAAACTAGGTTTTAAACCAAAGATTATAACAAGAGATGAAGAAGGGCATTATATCATAATTAAAGGGTCTTTCCATTAAGAAGAGCTAACAATTATAAATTATAAATGTTTATGCCCCCAAGGTGCAGTGCCCAAATATATAAATCAATTAATCACAAACATAAGCAAACTTACTGATAATATTCTGTAATTATAGGTGACTTTTATAATCCACTTACAACAATGGACAGATCATCTAGACATAGAATAAATAAGGAAACAATGGCTTTGAATGATACACTGGACCAGATAGACTTCACAGATATATTCAGAACTTTTCATCCGAAAGCAGCAGAATATATATTTTTCTTGAGTGCACATGGAACATTCTCCAAAATAGATCACGTATTGGGTAACAAAACAGCCCTCAACTGATATAAAAGGATTGAGATTATACCATGCATATTTTCAGATCACAATGTTATGAAACTTGAAATCAACCACAAGAAAAATTTGGAAAGCCTCCAAATGCATGGAAGTTAGAGAATATCCTACTAAATAATGAATGGATCAACCAGGAAATTAAATAAGAAATTACAAAATATATGGAAGTAAATGAAAATGGAAACATGACAGTCCAAACCCTTTGGGACACAGCAAAGGCAGTTCTGAGAGGAAAATGCATGGCAATCCAGGCCTATCTCAAGAAGCAAGAAAAATCCCAAATACAGAATCTAACCTCCCACCTAAAGGAACTAGAAACACAGCAGCAAAGAAAGCCCAAAGCCAGCAGAAGAAGAGGATTAATAAAGATTATAGCAGAAATAAACAATATAGAATCAAAACAAACAAACAAACAAAAACAAAACAGTAGAACAGATCAATGAATCTAAGTGCTGGTTTGTTGAAAGAATAAACAAAACAGATAAACTCCTAGTCAGACTTCTCAAAAAGAAAAGAGAGGGGATCTAAATAGATAAAATCAAAAATGAAAGAGGAGAGATCACAACCAATACCATAGAAATACAAACAAGTATTAGAAAACACTATAAAAAGACTATATGCCAGCTAACTGTACAATCTGGAAGAAATAGAAAAATTCCTAGACACCTACACACTACCAAAACTCTAATGAGGAGAAATAGAAAATTTGAACAGACCTATAACCAGTGAAGAAATGGAATCAGTTATCAAAAATCTCCCAACAAATAAGAGTCCTGGGCCAGAAGGCTTCACAGAGGAATTCTATCACATTTAAAGTGGAGTTAATACCTATTCTTTTCAAGTTGTTCCAAAAAGTAGAAATAGAAGGAAAGCTTCCAAACTCATTCTATGAAGCCAGCATTACCTTGATTCCCAAATGAGACAAAGACCCCGCTGAAAAGGAGAAGTACAGGCCAATATCCGTGATGAACATAGATGCAAAATTCTCAACAAGATACTAGAAAATTGAATTCAACAGTATATTAAAAGAATTATTCACCATGATCAAGTGGGATTCATTCCTGGGCTATAGAGCAGGTTCAGTATTCACAAATAAGTCAATGTGATACATCACATTAATAGAAGAAACGATAAGAACCACGTGATCCTGTCAACAGATTCAGAAAAAGCATTTGACAAAATACAGCATCGTTTCTTAATAAAAACTCTCAAGAAATTCAGGATAGAAGAAACATACCTTAACATCATAAAAGCCATAGAAGAAAGACCCACAGCTAATATCATCCTCAAAGGGGAAAAACAGAGCTTTCCCTCTGAGATCAGGAACACGGCAAGGATGTCCACTGTTACCACTGTTGTTTAACACAGTGTTGGAAGTCCTAGCCTCAGCATTCAGACAACAAAATGAAATAAAAGGCATTCAAATTGGCAAAGTCAAACTTTCACTTTTTGCAGATAACATGAGACGCTACATGGAAAATGTGAAAGATTACCCAAAACCTGCTAGAACTGATTCATGAATTCAGCAAATCACAGGATGTAAAATCAATGTACAGAAATGGGTTGCATTTCTAAACATCAATAATGAAGCAACAGAAGGAGATATCAAGGAATCAGTCCCACTTACAATTGCACCAAGAACCATAAAATACCTAGGAATAAACCTAACCAAAGATGTAAAAGATCTGCATGCTGAAAGCTATAGAGAGCTTATGAAAGAAATTGAAGAAGACCCAAAGAAATGGAAAAATATTCCACATTCACATATTGGAAGAACAAATATTGTTAAAAAGTCAATACTACCCAAAGCAATCTGCACATTCAATGCAATCTCAATCAAAATAGCACCAGTATTCTTCACAGAGCTAGAGCAAACAATCCTAAAATTTGTATGGAACCATAAGAGACCCCAAATAGCCAAAGTAATGTTGAAAAAGGAAACCAAAGATAGAGGCATCACAGCCCCAGACTTTAGCCTCTACTACAAAGCTGTCCTCACCAAGACAGTATGGTATTGGCACAAAAACAAACACATATACCAATGGAATAAAATAGAGAACCCAGAAATGGACCCACAAATGTATGGCCAACTAATTTTGACAAAGCAGGGAAGAGTATCCAGTGGAAAAAAGACAGTCTCTTTAGCAAATGGTGCTGGGAGAACTGGACAGCAACATTCAGAAGAATGAAACTGGACCACTTTTCTTACACCATAGACAAAAATAAACTCAAGATGGATGAAAGACCTAAATGTGAGACAGGAAACCATCAAAACCCTAGAGCAGAAAACGGGCAACAACCTCTTTGACCTCAGCCACAGCAATTTCTTGCTTGACACGTCTCCAAAGGCAAGGGAATTAAAAGCAAAAATGAACTATTGGGACCTCATCAAGATAAAAAGCTTCTGCATTGAAAAGGAAACAATCAACAAAACTAAAAGGCAACCAATTGAATGGAAAAGATATTTGCAAATGGCATATCAGATAAAGGGTTAGTATCCAAAATCTATAAAGAAGTTACCAAACTCAATACCCAAAGAACAAATAACCTAGTGAAAAATGGGCAGAAGACATGAATAGACACTTTTCCAAAGAAGACATCCAGATGGCCAACAGACACACGAAAAGATGCTCAACATGGCTCATCATCAGGGAAAATAAAAATCAAAACCACATTAAGATACTACCTCAAACCAGTCAGAGTGGCTAAAATTAACAACCCAGGAAACAACAGATGTTGGTGAGGATGTGGAGAAACTGAAACCCTCTTGCACTGCTGGTGGAAATGCCAACTGGTACAGCCACTCTGGAAAGCAGTATGGAGGTTCCTGAAAAAATTAAAAATGGAATTACCCTACGACCCAGCAATAGCACTACTAGGAATTTATCCAAAGGATACAGGAGTGCTAATTCATAGGAGCACATGCATGCCAATGTTTATAGTAGCACTCTCAACAATAGCCAAATTATGGAAAGAGCCTAAATGTCCATAGGATGAATGGATAAAGAAGGTGTGGTATATATGTACAATGAAATACTCCTCAGCAATGTAAAAGAATGAAATCTTGCCATTTGCAACAACGTGGATGGAACTGGAGGGTATTATGCTAAGTGAAATGAGTCACTCAGAAGTAGACAGATTTCACTCATATGTGGAATTTGAGAAACTTAACAGAAGACCATCAGGGAAGGGAAAGAAAATAAGTTACAGACACAGAGGGAGGCAAACCATAAGATATTCTTAAATACAGAAAACAAACTAAGGGTTGATGGGGATGGGGAATTGGGGGGGTGGGGAAAATGGATGACGGGCATTGAGGAGGGCATTTGTTGGGATGAGTATTGGGTGTTGTATGTAAGTGATGAATCACAGGAATCTACTCCCAAAGCCAAAACTACACTGTACACATTGTATGTTAGCTAACTTGACAATAAATTGTTAAAAAAAGAAAGCCCAATGGTATTGGAAGGATAAAACAGAGAAGATGCTGATGACAAACAGTAGGAAGAAGAACATGCACAAAGACATGAAGACCAATAGAGCACATAAATGGCAGAACATTAGTCTGGAGATCAGATGAGTCTAGCTGCTTATCCCTAGTGCTGCCTCAGATTCTAACCCTTTATCAATTGGGCTAAGGCACAAGGTTTCTGTACTGATGTTCCTGAAGCATTCCAGCTTCCTTCATTGCAACATGTACCCTGACAATAGATATAGTTTGACCCTTCGGAGTTCACTCAGCAGGAATGACTAAAACTATTTCTTGATACAAAGAATGCCTAGCAAATACACCCCATTACATCAACCTTCCCCTTTATGGAACAATGAGACAATTTAAATGTTACAGACATAGTATCATTGCTGAATCTCCGGAGCCTAAGGCAGTGGCTGAAACATAAAAAGCACACAATAAAGGTTTGTTTAATAAGTTACTCGATGAGTGAATGAAAGAAATAAGAACTACTGACATTTGTATTCATTATTGAAAAACTATGGTCTTCTCTTCTCAAACCTATGTCTCTACAAAATTGAAGTTTGAAAAAAACATAGAAATATTATTTTATATCACAATTTCTGCTAATAAAGTATATTCAGAAATACAGAGACCTTAAGAAATCAGTTCAATATTTTTAGGTATAAACAGATATACAAACAATAAAATGAGTCCCAGATCAGAGTCTAATTTCTCCCTTCCTATCATTGAACATCCAAAGATGTCCCCCGCTTTCTCTTACAGGAAAAGGTATACTACTTCTGGGAAAGAAGGAAAGGAGGGGGAGAGGAAGGGAGGGAAGATGAAGGATCTTAAGTCCCCTTCCTCTCTGCACAACCCATATTTCTATCCTGTCCCTTATCTCTCTTTTTCCCTTTGTCCTCTGAGAGCTTTTGATTGCCCAGAGCACAGAAATGGCACAATTGCCTGTTAATGGCAATCTCTCAACCCCAAATTAGCGACCTGGTCCCTGCTGGTGGGTCTCCAGAGCCCTACTTCTTTCAGACCACTTCACTCTGTTCACTACTGGTTCTGACAATTAAGTCAAGGTCACATGTCAGTGTGAATGAGAAATAAATTGGAAATCTTGAATCTAGAGTGTTTAGATTGGAACAGACATTGGTCTTTCCTCCCTTATTACTTTGTATCTTAAGTAATATTTCTTTGCACAAATGAAATAAAAAGAGAAGAAAAACTTACCATGTTCAGAATGAAATGACATTAAGTTTAGAAGTTGTGGGGGGAGGGGGGAGAGTGGAAAGCTGGGATGGCAGAACAGCATGGAGGTTTTTTGTGTATCTTGTGTCTGTGGAGTGACACCAGACCAACACTGGACCATCCTGCTGCGCCTAGAAACTGATCTGGGGATTGACACGGCAGTCTGCATGGCCTGGGCCATGGACTTCAGCGGTGAGGGTCATGGAGAGGTGAACTTGGGGGAGGGAAGCTGAAGATGTCGGGGGCCACTTTTGCATGGCAGGGGCGGGAAAGAGTGTGGGAAGGGCACCCCTCCCCAGGAGGCTGGACAGAGGGTGGAGGATTGGAGACAGCTGCAGGGACAGACCTGGGGGTGGGAGGGAGAAGGGAGAGGGTTTGAAATCCATTGGGACTGTGGGCAGAGTGGAGGCAGGAGCGTGGAGTCTGGGGCTCTGCAGCTCCAAGCCTGGTGGTGCTCTGGTGGGAGAGGTGGGTCCCAGGGAATAAAGTGGGATCTGGGAGGTTCTCGGGCCACAGGGGGAGAGGCAGTTCCACTGCTAGAGGGACATTTGGTGGAGGCTGTGAGGCCACCTGGGCCCAGCAGACCCCAGAGGGTGGCCTCCTTTGCTGGTGCTGGAGCAGGGTCACTGGGGGTGAAGCCTGGTGCCAGGTATGTGTTGTGATTTTTCCATGGTCCCTAGGGCGCTGCTGCTACACTGCCTCGCAAACTTTTTCTGGGGTGGGCTGGCGCCTGGCAGTGGTCTCTGGGCACCAGCAGCAGTGCAGTCCCCGGAGTTCCTGGGTACAGCCGACATCCAGCCATTGCTTGGTGGGACCCTCCGGAGTGGGGCAGATCAGTAAGGGCCACAGACCCTCAGAGGTGGGGGGCAGGGGAAGGCAGCCGCATCTGGGGCAGGGCTCGGGAGAGGGGTGCTGCCCGGGGCTTGGTCACTGACAGTGTAGAAGTGGGGATTGGGCGGAGGCCGAGGACAAAGGACAGGTGTGCGATTGCTGATCGGGAGAACAGGGTTCTTATGCTGGAGACTGGGTGGCTGGGTGACGTGGTTTCACGGCTCTGCAAATGGGCACTGCAGCAATCCACCCCAGTGGGCTGGCAGCACCATCTGGTGGAGAGTGGAGCCGTTGCACTGGGCCCCGCTGAGCTGGGCCAGCCTCGCTCTTCAGGAGCACAGGTCTCACCGCCTGCTTGGTCTGTGGACTGTGGAGCGCTTCATGGGTTTGACTTCTAGGGGAGGGCGGAGTGGTTTCAGCTGTGTTTCAGTCTGTTGGCCGGTCCAACTGTTCAATTTTCTTCCTTATTTTTTTCTTTTCTCTTTTTTATTTCTTTTCTTTTTCTTGAATATAGAAAGAGAAAAAAATGCTTTTTATTTTCAATTTTTATTAAAAATATTTTTCTTTATTTTTTTTTCTACTATATTTTTTACTTTTGTGTACATTTTTTCAATTCTATTTTACTTCCATCATTTAATTTTAGTCTACCCGATGTAATCATTCTTTAAAATTTTCAGACGATTTCTTTTTTCTTTTTTTCACCTTTTTTCTCTAATCTATCAAGCCACTTTCAACACCGAGACCAAAACACACCTAAGATCTAGCATCATTTATTTGATATTTTGTGTGTGTGTTTAATTTTTTAATTTTAATTTTTTTATTTTAATGTTTTTATTTTAATTTTTGTCTACCGCACTAACTCCTTTTCTCCCTTCAAAATGTCAAAACGAAGGAATTCACCACAAAAGAAAGAGCAGGAAGAAACGACAGCCAGGGAGTTAACCAACACAGATACAAGCAAGATGTCTGAACCAGAATTTAGAATCTCGATAATAAGAATACTAGCTGGTAGCCGAAAATAGAATCCCTTTCTGTGGAGATGAAAGAAGTAAAAGCTAGTCAGGGTGAAATAAAAAATGCTATAACTGAGCTGCAATCTCGAATGGATGCCGTGGCAGCAAGGGTGGATGAGGCAGAACACAGAATCAGTGATACAGTGGACAAATGTATGGAGAATAATGAAGCAGGGGAAAAAAAAGGGAGATTAAGGCAAAAGAGCATGATTTAAGAATTAGAGAAATCAGTGACTCATTAAAAAGGAATAACATCAGAATCACAGGGGTTCCAGAAGAGGAAGAGAGAGAAATAGGGGTGGAAGGGTTGTGTGAGCAAATCATAGCAGAAAACTTTCCTAACCTGGGGAAAGACAGATGTCAAAATCCAGGATGCACAGAGGACTCCCATTAGATTCAACAAAAACCGACCATCAACAAGGCATATCATAGTCAAATTCACAAAATACTCAGGCAAGGAAAGAATCATGAAAGCAGCAAGGGGAAAAAAAAACCTTAACCTACAAGGGAAGACAGATCAGGTTTGCAGCAGACCTATCCATAGAAACTTGGCAGGCCAGAAAACAGTGGCAGGATATATTCAATGTGCTGAATCAGAAAAATATGCAGCCAAGAATTCTTTACCCAGCAAGGTTGTCATTCAAAATAGAAGGAGAGATAAAAAGTTTCCCAAACAAAAATTAAAGGAGTTTGTGACCACTAAACCAGCCCTGCAAGAAATTTTAAGGGGGATTCTCTGAGGGGAGAAAAGATGAAAAACTAACTAAATACATACATACATACATACATACATACATACATACATATATACATACATATATACCAAAAGCAACAAAGATTAGAAAGGACCAGAGAACAACACCAGAAACTCTAACTCTACAAGCAACATAATAGCAATAAATTCATATCTTTCAGTACTCACTCTAAATGTCAATGGACTCAATACTCCAATCAAAAGACATAGGGTAACAGAATGGATAAGAAAACAAGATCCACCCATATGCTGTTTACAAGAGACCCACTTTAGACCTAAAGACACCTTCAGATTGAAAATAAGGGGATGGAGAACCATCTATCATAGTAATGGTCCACAAAAGAAAGCCGGAGTAGCCATACTTATATCAGACAATCTAGACTTTAAAATAAAGACCGTATCAAGAGATGAAGAAGGGCATTATAACATAATTAAGGGGTCTATTCACCAAGAAGACCTAACAATTATAAACATTTATGCGCCAAATGTGGCAGCACCCAAATATATAAATCAATTAATCACAAACATAAAGAAACACATTAATAGTAATACCATAATTGTAGGAGACTTCAACACCCCACTCACACCAATGGACAGATCATCTAATCAAAAAATCAACAAGGAAACAATGCTTTTGAATGACACACTGGACCAGATGGACTTAACACATATATTCAGAACATTTCATCCTAAAGCAGCAGAATATACATTCTTCTCCAGTGCATATGGGACATCCTCCAGAATAGACCACATACTGGGACACAAATCAGCCCTCAGCAAGTACAAAAAGATCAAGATCATACCATGCATGTTTTCAGACCACAATGCTATGAAACACAAAATCAACCACAGGAAAAAAATTTGGAAAGGTAACAAATACTTGGAGACTAAAGAACCTCCTACTAAAGAATGAATGGGCTAACCAAGAAGTTAAAGAGGAAATTAAAAAGTGTATGAAAGCCAATGAAAATGATAATACCACAACTCCAAACCTCTGAGACACAGCAAAGGCGGTCATAAGAGGAAAGTAAATAGCAATCCAGGCTTTCCTAAAGAAGGAAGAAAGATCTCAGATACACAACTTAACCTTCCTCCTTAAAGAACTGGGAAAAGAACAGCAAATGAAACCCCAAACCAGCAGAAGACAGGAAATAATAAAGATTAGAGCAGAAATTAATGCTATCGAAACCAAAAAACAGTAGAACAGATCAATAAAACTAGAAGCTGGCTCGTTGAAAGAATTAACAAAATTGATAAACCAGTAGCCAGTTTTATAAAAAAGAAGGAAAGGACCCAAATAAATAAAATCAAGAATGAAAGAGGAGAAATCACAACTAACACAGCAGAAATAAACACAATAATAAGAGAATATTATGAGCAATTATATGCCAATAAAATGGGCAATCTGGAAGAAATGGACAAATTCCTAGAAACATATACACTACCAAACTGAAATAGGAAGAAATAGAAAATTTGAACAGACCCATAACCAGTAAAGAAATCGAATTAATAATCAAAAATCTCCAAAATACAAGAGTCCAGAGCCAGATGGCTTTCCAGGGGAATTCTACCAAACATTTAAGGAAGAGTTAACAACTATTCTCTTGAAGGTGTTCCAAAAAATAGAAATAGAAGGAAAACTTCCAAACTCTTTCTATGAGGCCAGCATTACCTTGATTTCAAAACCAGCCAGAGACCCCTCTAAAAAGGAGAAGTATAGACCAATTTCCCTCTTGAACATGGATGCAAAAATCCTCAACAAGATATTAGCCATCCAGATCCAACAATACATTAAAAAAATTATTCACCACGACCGAGTGGGATTTATACCTGGGATGCAGGGATGGTTCAATATCCACAAAACAATTAACGTGATTCATCACATCAATAAAAGACAAGAACCATATGATCCTCTCAATAGATGCAGAGAAAGCATTTGACCAAACACAGAATCCTTTCTTGATAAAAACCCTCAAGAAAGTAGAGATAGAAGAGCATACCTGGAGATCATAAAAGCCATATATGAACAGCCCAATGCTAATATCATCATCAATGGGGAAAAACTGAGAGCTTTCCCCCTAAGGTCAGGGACAAGACAGGGATATCCACTCTCACCACTGTTATTCAACATAGTATTGGAAGCCTTAGCCTCTGCAATCAGACAACACAAAGAAATAAAAGGCATCCAAATCGGCCAAAAGGAGATCAAACTTTCACTCTTTGTAGATGACATGATACTCTATATGGGAAACCCAAAAGATTCCACCAAAAACCTGCTAGAACTGATTCATGAATTCAGCAAATCATTGGATATAAAATCAATGCACAGAAATAGGTTGCATTCCTATTCACCAACAATGAAGCAACAGAAAGGGAAATCAAGGAATCAATTTCATTCACAATTGCACCAAAAACCATAAAGTACATAGGAATAAATCTAACCAAAGAGGTGATAAATCTATACACTGAAAACTATAGAAAGCTTATGAAAGAAATTGAAGAAGACACAAAAAATGGGAAAAGATTCCATGCTCCTGGATAAGAAGAAAAAATATTGTTAAAATTTCGATACTACCCAAAGCAATCTACATATTCAATGCAATCCCTATCAAAATAACACCAGCATTCTTCACAGAGCTAGAACAAATAATTCTACAATTTGTATGGAACCAGAAAAGACCCCGAATAGCCAAAGAAATCTTGAAAAAGAAAACCAACACAGGAGGCATCACAATCCCAGACTTCAAGCTATACTACAAAGCTGCAAATAAAACCCATCAAGACAGTATGGTACTGGCACAAGAACAGACACTCAGATCAATGGAACAGAATAGAGAACCCAGAAATGGACCCACAAACGTATGGCCAACTAGTCTTTGACAAAGCAGGAAAGAATATCCAGTGGAAGAAAGACAGTCTCTTCAGCAAGTGGTGCTGGGAAAACTGGACAGCGACATGCAGAAGAATGAACCTGGACCACTTTCTTACACCATACACAAAAGTAAACTCAAACTGGATGAAAGACCTCAATGTACGACAGGAAGCCATCAAAATCCTCGAGGTGAAAGCAGGCAAAAACCTCTTTGATCTTGGCCGCGACAACTTCTTACTCAACACATCCCTGGAGGCAAGGGAAACAAAGCAAAAATGAACTGCTGGGACCTCATCAAAATAAAACGCTTTTGCACAGCAAAGGAAACAATCAGCAAAATTAAAAGGCAACCAGCAGAATGAGAGAAGATATCTGCAAACGACATATCAGATAAAAGGTTAGTATCCAAAATCTATAAAGAACTTATCAAACTCAACACTCAAGAAACAAATAATCCAGTGAAGAAATGGGCAAAAGACATGAATAGACAATTTTCTAAAGAAGACATCCAGATGGCCAACCAACACATGAAAAAAAGGGCAACATCACTCATCATCAGGGAAATACAAATCAAAACCACAATGAGATACCACCTTACACCTGTCAGAGTGGCTAACATTAACAATTCAGGCAACAACAGATGTTGGCGAGGATGCAGAGAAAGAGGATGTCTTTTGCATTGTTGGTGGGAATGCAAGCTGGTGCAGCCACTCTGGAAAACAGTATGGAGGTTCCTCAAAAAACTACAAATAGAACTACCCTATGACCCAGCAATTTCACTACTAGGCATTTATCCAAGGGATACAGGTGTGCTGTTTTGAATGGACACATGCACCCCCATGTTTATAGCAACACTATCAACAATAGCCAAAGTATGGAAAGAGCCCAAATGTCCATGGATGGATGAATGGATAAAGAAGATGTGGCATATATATTCAATGGAGTATTGCTCAGCAATCAAAAAGAATGAAATCTTGCCATTTGCAACTACATGGATGGAATTGGAGGGTATTATGCTAAGTGAAATTAGTCAGTCAGAGTAAGACAAAAATCATATGACTTCACTCCTATGAGGACTTTAAGAGACAAAACAGATGAACATAAGGGAAGAGAAACAAAAATAATATAAAAACAGGGAGGGGGACAAAACATAAGAGACTCTTAAATATGGAGAACAAACAGAGGGTTACTGGAGGGGTTGTGGGAGGGGGGATGGGCTAAATGGGTAAGGGGCATTAAGGAATCTACTCCTGAAATCATCGTTGCACAATATAGTAACTAATTTGGATGTAAATTAAAAAAAAATAAAATAAAATAAAAAGCAGTTATCCCTTCACGGAGTTGATTAAACCAGGAAAGTGAATATACACAGCTTGGATTTTTATGCTTATGAGTTTTATTCTTAAAGAATCTTTTGATTAATTCAGCTTAAGAGTAGGATTTGATGGACAGAATTAAATGAAACCCACTAGGTATTAAATAGTCCCTATATGACCCTTATGTCTAACTTGATAAAAGAATGGAGTATTGCCCCGGGTCCATTTTATCTAAGCAATCTCTCCTAGAAGTTAATACGTATAAAAACAGTTCGGTAAACTAACATAAACAAAGTGTCTTGAAATATGAATTGTCATGTTCTTAGCTGCATTCAGTCCCAGATATCAAAGGTCTTTCTGCCTATGTTTAACATGGTAATTCACAGCAGGTAATATTAGTTACCTTTTGAACTCTCTGTGACTTACTCTAATAATATTTTAAATCTTATGAGAAAATTAGTGCTCTCTAGCTGCATCCAAATAAAAGATTTTAGCTATCAACTACAGATGGATTTCCTCCACTGTATTTTATTTCAAAAAAGACAAAGTTGTTTGTGAAAAAGAATTTCTTGTTCTTGTTCTCTACATGGATGCATAAATCATACGATGTAACAAAGCCATTCTTTAAGGCTGCTAAAGAACAGCAATAAAAAAAAAAGTCCTCCATATTTATTTTTCCCTCTTGGAGCTTAAAAAAATGGTCAAACTAATTTTTTTCCAAAACAAAATTGCTTCCGGGCTTAATAGCTTGTACAATAAGTTACATTTCAGCCTTGGAGGGAAATTTGACAAACTGAGTTATATCCTTAGAAAAACAATGCTATAATGGAAAGTTTGGTAAGTTGTTAGCTACAGCTGTACTGTAGCACAAAACGATTATGACAACTAGGAACCAAAAATTATTTGTTCATGTTTTTAGTTCACTGGGCAACACAGAGTGTATCATCTGTGAAAATTATTAATCTTTACAAAGAGCTACTTTGGTTTTCCTATAGATGCATAGGATAGTAAATACTATCCCATGAATATAACTCACTAAATACATACCAAAGGACAAATAAAGGACAGTGTGGTACAAGCATTTTACAACATTTAATATTTTCCAAATAGTGTCCTGTGGCTGTTGAGTTGCATAAAAAATGATAACACAGGTGGCTATATTTAAAAGCAAAAACAAAGTAATAACAATAAAAACACATCTCCCTTAGGAGGGCACAACTCTGGGATTAGTATTCATATACTTCTCATTGGCAATATGAATTTAGATTTCTTGTTATTGGCCAAGAAGAATTTCCCATACTGATTCCAGAGTCTTGCACAAAGTAGGCCAGTCAGTGCCCCACTATGCTCTGTCTTTTAGACTATAAGAGCTGAAAGAGGTTGGCCACATGTCACTGCCAATGGGTGCCCTGAGGCAGGGGTGCAATTATAACTGAGGGGTGTCATGAGTAACCGAAACATCTTGTTACACTCTCTAAAAATCCCTTAACTAATTCCCAAACACAAGTGAAGGAGAATTTTCTCAATAGTAGCTTGTTCCCAGGGAAGAGAAGAGTACGGGGGTTCGGACCTTGTCCTAAAGGCAGATTGTATAAGGTCAGCTATGACTCCCACGCTCACCAACTTCCCAGGTTTGGGCAAGTTACTTACATTCTGTTTGACTAAGTCTTCTCATCTGATTATGATTGCAGCATGATAATATAGCTATGATAATACACTCATACAACTTGTTTTCAATTATGGTGGTCTATTTAATGATATAAAGAAAAATATTGTAATGTTAAAAATGCAAAATATAAAACAGATCCCAAGTTATATATATAATCTTATGTATTTATAAAATTGTTTTTTTTTTCATTTTTTTAACGTTTATTCATTTTTTGATAGAGAGAGACAGAGCGTGAGTGGGGGAGGGGCAGAGAGAGAGGGAGACACAGAATCCGAAGCAGGCTCCAGGCTCTGAACTGACAGCACAGAGCCCAACGCAGGGCTGGGACTCACGGACCGTGAGATCATGACCTGAGCCGAAGTCGGACGCCCAACCGACTGAGCCACCCAGGCACCCCTATAAAATTTTTTTAAACTATCTTGCAAGAAATACAATGGTAGTTATGTCTGGGTGCTGGGAGTCATGAGTGAGGGAGAGAGATGTCAGTGGACTTGTCACGCAAGGAGTGGAAGTGAGCTTCTGAAGGGAGAAGGGAAATAATACATACAAAAATTAGAAGCTCTAGGGGTGCCTGGGTGCCTCAGTTGGTTAAGTGTCTGACTCTTGATTTTGGCTCAGGTCATGATCTCATGGCTCATGGGTTTGAGCCCTGCATCGACCCCATGTAACAGTGCAGAGCCTGCTTGGGATTCTCTCTCTCCCTCTCTCTCTGCCCCTCCCCGACTTGTGCACACACAACCTCTCTTGCTCTCCTTCTCTTTCTCAAAATAAATAAATAAATGTTAAAAAAGAAGAAGAAGAAGAAGAAGAAGAAGAAGAAGAAGAAGAAGAAGAAGAAGAAGAAGAAGAAGAGGAAGAAGCTCCCAGAGAGATTAAAATGATTTTGGCTGGCTAATTTCATTGTGCTGTGAGAAGCCTGGAGGGGTAGGAGAAGGAGACAGGAGAAAAAATTAGAATGTCACTGCAATGTCAGGAGAAAATTAGTAGATGAAGTATTGAGAAAATTTCTATAATTTTGCTCTGTTGTTACTTAATGCTATGAATGCATCATCCATCATCTCATCTCCAGCTACTCTTAAGTTTTGTTTTGTTTTCCCCTCCAATAGGCATCACTAACATCCAATAGTGATGGTGAAGGTATAAATTATTTAATTGTTTTGCATGCTGGGTTTCATGTTTCTTTAAATCACACAGCATCCCTAGATGGGCCTCCAAGTAATTCTGATTTTATATTAATCATATAATCAAAAATCACATTAAATTGTGCATTTTTATTTTTTGCATAAATAGGATTATGCTATACACATATGCCTATATATACTTTTTTTTTTTAACTCAATAACATACCATGGACATCTTCCCCATCCAGACTCACAGAGGTACTCCATTACATATTTTTTCTTATTGCATAATATTACATAGTATGTGTGGACCAGCACTTAGTCACGGTTTGTATTATTTTTTTAATGTTTATTTATTTATTTTTGAGACACAGAGAGAGCACAAGCAGGGGAGAGGCAGACAGCGAGGGAAACAGAATCCAAAGCAGGCTCTAGGTTCTGAGCTGTCAGCACAGAGTCCAAACACAGGGCTCACACCCACCAACCATGAGATCATGACCTGAGCCGAAGTCAGATGCTCAACGGACTGAGCCACCCAGTCGCCCCACTGTTTGTATTATTACAAACAGTACCATAACGAATGTCCTAGTAAATGTATATATGAGTGTATGCACAAGTATAATGAGTCCAACTCCATTTTTTGATGTTTGCTGACAGCTTTCAAGCCTCACATCACCCTCTTCTCTTGTCCACCTCTGGGGAAATTAATAGTAAAAACCATGTTTTCCCTTCCTTGGTGCTAGTTGAAAATTCAAAATATGCATCCTCTGTCTCCCACACAAGCACCCTCTACCCAGTCCCACCCACTAACCACAATAAAAACCCAAGCCACGACTTCACTTTGCTCTCAATTCATTTCAGACTTGCTTGGAAACCTGCCTGCTATCCCCTGAAAGCCTTATTATGTAAGTAATAAACTTTATCATACTCTCTCAGTACATGTGTGGCATCTAGGCATCTGATGCAAATTTGAGCGGGGGGTTGAACACGTCCTTCCAGAGGGGAACCACAAGACAGCAAGTATTTATGTGGAACCAATTTCTAGAGGTAGATTTATAACACTTACAGGCAGTATAATGTCCTGTTTTTCCATATCCTTACCAACTATATGCACTTAGGGGTTTTTTTTTTTAATATCTTTTGCATCCTGATAAGCCAAAAGGTAAAATAAAGATAGAATTTAATTGCATTAGTTTCTAATTCTCTGATTGATAATGAATTTGATATTCTTTTCATTTGCTTTCTGGCCTTTTGTAATTCTTTTACAATGTATTATTTGCACTCTGTTCTCATTTTTCTATATGTAGGAGCACTTTATTAAGTATGTTAATCTTTACCGGTGGTATATATTGCATATTTTTTGTCTCATTCTGACTTTAACTTTTTTATGGTGTCTTTTTCTGTAGGCAAGTTTTTAATTTTTATATCAATTGGCCCTTTTCATTTTATCTTTTTGGTGCTCAGTCATGTTTAGGAAGGACCTCCACAACCTAAGATTATAAATTTGTCTGTCTCTATTGTCTTTTGGAATATTTACAATTCCATTTTTTGTATTCATACATTTTACTTGAAGTTAATATGTAAATATAGTGATATAATAATTTCATTTTCTTTCCTAATAGGAGCCTAGCTCTCTTAAACCACTTATTAAATAATATGAATTTTCTCTGCTGATTTGAAATACCAGTATTATCATACACAAAATTGGCATATTCCAAACACACACACACACACACATTTGCACTTTGTCTTGTTTCTTGGATCCATGTGACTATTGCTTTTTTACAAAGTCGGCCTTTGTAATATAATCTGTTAGGATTATATTTTTTTCCAAATTTCCAAATTTTCTTGGCTATTGTTTACAATAAGCTTTGGCATTCATTTGTCAGACTCCATGCAAGTTTCCTTAGTCTTTATTTTTAGATCTTCGTTTTTAGATTAATTTTGAAAAAAAATTGATATCACTATTATATTTAGTCTTTCCCTCCAGAATATGGAATAGATCTCCATTTATTTAAGTTCTCCACAATTTCTGCAATTAATTTACATGTCCTAGATTCTAATAAGTGCATATTTTCACACCTTATTGTTTCTGAATGCCTAACATATCACTTGTATATGTTTATGATAGTATTTCGGGGTTTTTTCAAAGTGCCATAATTAAATTGTACATAACATTTTAGAGTCGAGAAGATGTTGTGCCTTTATAATAGAAGCATTTCTTTACATATTTTCAAAATACCACTAGATATTTTACATAATTTTTGACATTGCTTTTTTTATCCATCTTTGGCTACCTCCATAAGAGTTTGAGGTTATTTTTGTAGAAAATGCTATAAAAATTTTTTGGATTGTATTTCTAATATATCTGGTAATCAACATTTAAATTACCATGGAGGATCTTTTCATAATCAATTATTCAGCAATCATTTATTTTATAAGCTTCGTGTACACAGATCAGATTTTCTTAAATAAAAAAATCTCCTGTGCTCTTCTATTAATGTTTTCTCTCAACAGTTTGCACACAAATCAATTTGTGCGAGTCAACTAACACTCATGACTGTTATTAACCCTCAATATTGCAATTAGTGGCATTAGTGTTAGGGAACGACAATTGTTTATGGAAAGCAGGTGCTATGACAAGAACATTAGGGATATGACGATGAGAACCATCCTCATTAACAAGGCTATTCATCCCCAGGTCAATGAGGCCAAGTAAATCAGAAGCCAGGATTCTACAATTAGGAGCAGATAAATCCAGTCAGTATCAATATGTGGTAACCATATTCATTCTTTATAACAGGCTTAACCTGCTGTCTAAAAGAAAATTCTTACATGCCCTTTGAAAGTTTCTCTGAACTGATGCCATAGGTGAGGTCTAACTCTTAGGAGGTAATAGCAAATCTATTACGAAGTTTTCCTAGACCTCACAACCCATGAGTGCAAAAGAATTATGTTGATATCAACGACTCGGATATCTCCGCCTCCTTAAAATTTCACTCCCAAGAATTTCGGGAGCATGACTACACATGGAGCTAGGAGTCAGTCCGCTCAGTTATATGTGACTTGCACTGTTTCTACCATCTGCCTTTGTGGGACTCCGCCCGCCATCTCCCTCCAGGACCGCCCCACGTGTCCAGAGTTCCTGGAAAGCAAACTTGTATGTCTGATGCTGAGCAGGGACTCTCTGCTACCCTCTTGGCATGTAGTGGGTGAAATTATCTTTTCAGGAGGTTGAGGTCTTATGTGTGAACAAGAACATACAATGTGTCACTCAGTTATACGTCCATGCTTCCTTTTCTCTCTGACCAGGCATAATATAGATAGATTTCTATCTAATAAGTGTATTAAGCATACACACGTGTCAGGGATTGGGCTAAGAGCTACAGATGCAAAAATGAATAAGACACAGACTCTGAATCCCAAAAGTTTATGGTCTAGTAAAGTCGATGCCTGTGTCAGAAAATAAGTCCCATATAGAAATTAACCAAAATTACTTGATTGCTTCTCAAATATTTGAAGAAATCATCTCACTGTAAATCACTATCGCTCATCTTGTCTTGGATGTGATATTACTATTTCAGTAATGTCTTTGTTTTGGACCCTTGGGAATTATTACCAGCTACGGTACAATTTGACCTTCAGATTCAAATCTAGTCGTGGTCTCTGTTATGCAGAAAAGGAAAAACCAAGCCCACCTTGTTTGTCCAAAGCTCACCTCTCCATTGGCTTACTCTGCAATCAGGAATTGCCCAGAGAAAAGAAATAATAGTTAATATTTCCAATATTCCTATGTTCTGCTGTATGTTTCCATCTTTATTTTCTCGCACATTATTTGCTCAGGGTATGGATAAATGCTAATAAATGGGAAAACATAATAATAATATCATGCAAATAATTAAAGAATGTGCCTTTTTGTAGCCCCTTATTTTCTCTTTCCGAAAACTGTTGATAGTGTAGGAGGAAAAAACAAAACAAAACAAAAACAATCTTCTAGTATCCATTTCCACACATAAAAAGGTAAACAGACTGGCCCGAGGATTCAATTTACCACTTTTCAAACCAAGTTTAAGTGCTGACTCCAAATCTGCTGTTAACATAAAAAAGTTAAAAAAATAAATTAAAAAAAAGTCTTTGCAGTTTAGGTTCTTGGCATATGGCCTCCTCCAGACTCCCTAGACTCCAATTTCTAATCTACAATACAGCCTCTGGAAAACAATTGTCAAAGCTCCATACACATTGGAAAAGAGATTTTCTATCCACTGCCAAATGAAAAGTTAAATACCACGCTGAAATGCATAGCAAAATCCTTTATCACTAGAGGGCAAAAGGTGCTTTCAATACTTTATTTAAACTTACATACATTATTACTGCTGGCACAGCGAGTAGCTCTAAAGCTTTCTAGATGTTTCCTTCACTTCTTAGGGGGGAAAAAAAAGAGGCCTGTTATTTGTTTTTCCTTCCACAACAGCCCCAGACTATAATTACACCAAATCTCCTCATGCTATAACTAGGGAAAAAGATTGGGGGTGTTTGCATGTTTAAATGAAAATCTTAATTCCTTCAAATGCTGCCACAATTTTTTTAAAAATTTTACTTCATATCTGAAGTCCCCCATGACATATGCTACCTAAGAATAATATTTTTAAACCCACATATGCCAAATATGCTGTTACTGTTCTCACATTATTAGTCAAGTAAAGCTCTTCACTAATTCTGCATCACAAAATGTTCCCAACACTTGAAGACACTTGCAAAATTTCATACTTCTAATTCTTTTTTACCTGGAAGTTCACAATATTAATTTTTAACATGCTCGGGGAAATCATGAAACCAAAAGCAGATTTAAGTAGCAAAATTTTGTAACACGTGTTAGGCCTTTCAACCATCGCCTAAGCTGGCTATTTTCATTCAATCTTTCGGTTCACTGCTGCATCAGCTTCTATTCCAAGGAAGGTTTTGCCTTCTCACTGGGTCTTTTTGTAGGCGGACCTCATTTACATAACACTCGACAACTTTTATTCCAGTCCATTTAGCCTCTAAGATTCCATTAAAACTCTAAAGGGACCATGGCTGAGTTAAGGTGAGCTAGAAAAGCAGGGCAAGTCTGCACCCCCCCCCCCTCTTTCCGCCACCCAACTTCCCACAGGACAGCAGCTTTACCCCCTCGGTCCTCTCTGAACACCTGCTTGGCTCCCCTTCCTGGCACCTGGTTTTGCATTTTGGTTTTTCTCATTTGTGCCTTTCTATCTACTTAACCCACTGCCCTCTTTCGTCTTTCACCTCTTCACTCAATTCCTCTTCTCTCTTTTCACTCAATTCCTTTTCTTCTCTCTTCTGAAGTGGGGATGTACAAAGAAGCAAGAAGTAAAGGGGAGAAAGCCAAATGTCTGTCTTCGGGCTATTAACTGAAGTTCCAGAGACTTTTGTATTGTGCCTTTGTTCCTTTTTCTCCCCAAATATCTCCAGGTTTACCTGTTAGTATTTTTTGTCTCTCTCTACTCACTATCCCAATAACTGAAAACTTGTCGTAGCTCCTCCAAT
Organism: Panthera pardus; assembly: GCF_024362965.1. Classification (NCBI taxonomy): domain Eukaryota; kingdom Metazoa; phylum Chordata; class Mammalia; order Carnivora; family Felidae; genus Panthera; species Panthera pardus. Next base: position 10,932,459 of record NW_026526765.1, read on the forward strand.
CCCCTGAGGGTCTCATTATTTGCCCAGCAGATTTATGTGCTGGGATGAGGGGAAAGGGGAGGCTAGGAAAGGAGAAATGGGACAGATACTGGGGCCCCTGGATGGCTCAGTCAGTTGAGCGTCTGACTTCCACTCAGGTCATGATCTCACTATTGGTGGGTTCGAGCCCTGCGTCGCATCGGGCTCTGCACTGACAGCTCGGAGCCTGGAACCCGCTTCGGATTCTGTGTCTCCCTCTCTCTCTGCACCTACCCCCTCTCATTGTGTCTCTCTCCGTCTCTTGAAAACAAATAAATGTTAAAAAAAAATTTTTTTTAAGAGAAATGGGTCTGATACTGAAGGTCCTTTCATATCAAGCTAAAGAGTCTGATTTTTATCTCAGAGACAATTATTCATGCTGAATAATTTACAGCAGAAAATGGTATGGTCCGGTATCGAAATGTATTAAAATTGGCATTACACAGAGTATAAAAACACCATCTTTGAGGACATACAAATGTAGGTAAGCATTCCAGCTCCATTCCTGTTTACCCGCGTGACCTTGAACACATTTGAAGGGGTCCGATCTCTACTTTCTTCACTTATAAATGGCAAGAGAACCTGCCAGGCTGTTCTGGGGATAAATGACAGAGGGAACTTTTTTAAAATATCTAAAATACCACCCTGTGTGCTGCGTAGTCGCCACTTCTCCTCCCCTTCCCCCATCTCCCATTCTTTCTCTTCCCACGGCTGCCTACAGGCTTTGTGCCCCAGAAGACTGACCCTTAAAGACTTAATCATCAGGGCTCCCTTGCTGTTGGCTTCTTAGAAGTGGGAGGCAACCAGCCAGAGAGGGAGGCCAGAAGACAGGGGCTGGCGCATTTCTTCTCTGTTCTCTCCCTGCTTCCATTCTGTGGTTCCCACAATGGCAGCATCTTCTCAATGCCAGTGATGAGGGAGCGTGGGGCAAGATGAGGGCAAAGTACAGGCTAACAGCACCCTCCCCACCCCCCGCACCCCCCGCCGCTGGTAGGATATGTGTGATATTCCTCAGACACTCCTGGCTGCTGAAGATCAGGGGAAAGGAAAGAAAGCAAATGGCTGACTGATAGAGATCACTGTCACGCAGCACAGGAGTCTCCCTCAGTGTATGGAGAACTTAGTAAACTGCTTGAAAGAGACAATCTTACCCCTAGCCTAATCTCCAGAAACCTATGGACTCCATTTCCTGGAGCCCTAATGTCACCCTCATCAAGATGGAAGGGGGTTTAGGTGCTTGCCATGGTGACGTGGGAAACAAAGGCAAATGAGAAAGTAAATTCCCTTACTGCCTACAGCCCACTGATGAGTCCTTGAAACCAGAGGAGTGACCTCCCTCCAGGGGCTCAGCTGCCTCAGTGATGACACTTTGCTAGGGGCAAAAAGGAATCCTGGCTTAACATTAAACTGACTCCCACACCCAGGATCCTGTGAGTCTCCTTAAACACATAAAAATTCCTTTGCAAACCTCCTTTATCTTTAACCCCCAAGTACATGTTGGCAATATACTCCAAGCATATGACCCTTGATATACATCTGAAGGGTCTCATGACTGAAGTTTTACTAAACAGTATTAAATGACATTTTCCTAACAACAATTAGCCCCTCAAGGTCCTGGAAACCTTGCTTCCAAAATTCCTTAGAGACTTATGCTGTCCCTAACCCCCTCCCAACCTGAATATATATAATCAGTCACTCTTCACAATCCCAGGGCAGCTCTTTCTGCCCACAGGTCCTGTCCCTGTGCTTTCATAAAATCACCTTTTCTGCACCAAAGATGTCTTCAAGAATTCTTTTTTGGCCATTGGCTCTGAACACCCACCATCACCCCAAAACCCCATCACAAAGGCTTCACCACTGCTCTAGTTCTCTTAGGACTTCAGGAACATTCTTCCCTCCATTTGTCCTTCATGATTCCCACTCTGTTAACCCCTGGGTGCCCCAACATCCTCTTCTGGTTTTCTCAACCTTGCCAGGGCTCTACACTTGTCATTAGCGTCTCTCCAGTTGATCAATCTTGAGCAAAATTCTGTTCCTTGCAGACTTCTGACTGATGCACCTGGCTTGTAAAGGGCCAGTGACAACGTTACACAGAAGGCTTAAGCACCAAAGAGCAAAGCAGGAACAGCATTCTTCCCCTGTTCACGTTGTCCAAAATGTGCTATCCAAATGGAAAGCAGCATGACTATTTATTATGAGCAGTATTAAATGGAGTGTTGATCCTTTTCCATTAGTCTTATAAAGAATGGTGAGTTGATGGGTCAGTCGGTTAAGTGTCCGACTCTTGATTTCGTCTCAGGTCATGATCTCATGATTCATGGGTTCGGGTCCCCCGTCGGGCACTGTGCTGACAGTGCAGAACCTGCTTGGGATTCTCTCTCTCCCTCTCTCTCTCTGCCCCTCCCCTGCTTGCTTGCTCTCTAAATAAATAAATAAATAAACATAAAAAAAAAAAAAGAATGGTGAGTTGATGTTAAGCAGCTGATATGAGCTTTGTTCTTCAAAACTCATTACTTCTTTAATTTTGAATCCCAGAACTTTTTCCGTGAAAAAGTAGAATAACTCTACGTGGGGAGAAGAGAGAGTACATCTGCCATCACAGCTCTTTTTGGTGCCAAGTCCCTGCAGTGGGAAGACGGCAACCTGCTGTAGCTATTAATATTGCAGAAGAAAAATGTACAGTAGAAGGAAATTGCCATCAAATGCCCTAAAGTCAGAACAAAGAAGTAAAGAATTCTTTAGTAAAGAATAGTGATGTACCCATTCTTTGCTGAGGTCCTGATTAAGTTTAGTCTAGATTTGGATTATTTTCACTAGGTTTTCATACCAAGGACATTTGGGGGGGGGGGAGGCAAAAATATAAGTCTCTAAATCATTTAAGAGCTTAAGAGAAATTCTCTTGATTTTTTTTATTTAAAAGAATTTTTTTAATGTTTATTTATTTTCAAGAGAGAGAGAGACAGAGACAGAGAGCAAGCAAGGGAGGGGAAGAGAGAGAGGGAGGCACAGAATCCGAAGCAGGCGCCAGGCTCTGAGCTGTCAGCATAGAGCCCAATGTGGGGCTCCAACTCACAAACCAACCCGAGATCATGACCTGAGCCGAAGTCGGGGGCTTAAGCGACTGAGCCACCCAGGCGCCCTGAGAAATCCTCTTTATTTATCAAAATCTTTTTAGCCAAATCTAACAGCAATAGAGCACTTCATAAAATCAAGTATTGCCACAAAATGATGGCAGGATAAAGGACAAGATCTTCTTTTATATGAAAGCTGTCCCCATGGGAAAAGATGGGCAATATAAATTTAGGCCAATACTTTTGGGAATGCATAGTGCTTAAAAATTCATAACAAGATTGGGGATTGAAAAAAAAATGTAATGGATTAATGATCAAGTAAACCTGTTAAAGTAGAAAAGTGCAGATATAGGCGAAGAAAGAGATTCTTTTCTGTCATATTTAGTTTGTGTTTTGTAAGTAGGAGTCACTGTCACTATCTCTGTTGTTAAACAACAGCAACAGCACTAACAGGGATAATCTTGATTGACCAAAAGATTTGTAAACAATTAAGTTAAGGGCTTGTTCTTCACAATGCAGAAAGATTTGCCACTTTCCATAACGTGCTGCTTTCTAGAATGTGTCCAATTAGGGCATAAAAGTTGTTTTCTAGATTCCTAATTACTTCAGAGATGAGTTTTGGTTTTGAGATGAGTGTTGACAAGACAGAAACCAGACTACAGACTTTTGGAAGTTGGGACCAATAATAAGAAATTAGCAATCAAATGTAAACCTTTCGGGAATCGAATAAAAAGTTTGGTGAAAATAGGTTTCAAAACAGCACACAAGGAGAAAGTCTTCTGCATAATGTCCAGTCCCACCAAAACCTAAAGACAGCACTTAATTCAGATATTTTGGGGGGAAAAAATAGGGTAACTTCCAGTTCTGGAGAGCTGACACATCACAAGCTTTCACCTCTCTTTGAAATCAATATCCCACTGATGTGACTGAAGTAAAACACAACAGAGGCTCAATTAAAGCTGAGTTAGAGAGGGCTTCACCAGCAAACCAAAACAAAGAAAGATTTCTCAAAGAGATTTCTCAAATGGATGCAATCAAGCTGATGACAAGTCCCCACAAAGAGAACCCAAAACACAGGCATTAAGATTGGACTAAGACAACACCTGCACAGAGAACCTGAGGGCAAGTCCTGCGGTCAAGGTTGAGAGAGAGGAAGACTCTGAAATCAGAATGCCTGAATTCATCGGATCCAGGCTCCAACACCCTGCCTGCCTCAGTGTTCTCAAAAGAAGAATGCAAATGAGAATAGTATTTACCTGGAGACCTACTATGAGGGTTACATGAGATCACGGAGATAAAGCGTTTCACCAAATGTCTGTCTTACAGGAAGTGCTGAAGCATTCAGAATGTAACAAAAATGAAAATACCAAATTTCAAAACCTAAGGGAGGCAGTTAAAAATAAACAGAAAAATCTCATAGTGTTTTTCTTTAAATAATATATTTTATTTATCCCAGCGGTTCTCAGCCAGGGGAGAGTTTTAAATGCCTTTATTGTTCAAGGACTGGAATGCATAAACTAACTGCAGCAGAGTCTGTGGGTTCTCTGCCCAGATCCTCAGGGACCCTCTGTCAGCTGTGGCATGTGCTCCTGCTAATGACCTACCCCTGCACGGGTCTGCAGTGGGCTCCCCTTAGACGATTTCCCCACCCACGGGTGCCTGAAGGTATGTCCCAGCTCCCACTGGCTCCATTGGAGCCAATGGCTGACTATAGTAATCCTCCCTTATTTGTGGGGTATGCGTTCCAAGACTCCCAGTGAATGCCTAAAGCCATGGTTAGTACTGAACCCTACACATAACATATTATTTCTATATGTACACACCTATGATAAGGTTTAATTTGTAAATTAGGCACAGTAGTAGATTCACAATAACTCAGAATAATCATAATAATATACTGTAATAAAAGTTATGTGAATATGGTCTCTCTCACTCAAAATGTCTTATTGTACTGTACTCACCCTTCTTCTTGTGACGATGTGAGATGATCAAATGCCTACCTGATAAGATGCAGTGAGGTAAATGACGTAGGCATTGTGACATAGCATTAGGCTTCTATTAACCTTCTGATCGTTTGTCAGAGGATGATCATCTGCCTCTAAACCAAGGTTGACCACAGGTACCTGAACTCTTGGAAAGCGAAACCACAGAGAAGGAGGGACTACACTGTAACGTTGGGACACAAAGTTCCTGCGTCCTTGTCACAAGTTAGGACAGACCATGGTGCAATTCCTGCTTGATTTATGCTACAGAGCTCACCAGAGAATCAGGCTGGGTGAACTTAGACCTCTCCCATTCCCTGCCTGCTACCTCGCTCCCTGCAGGCTCTTGTGAACACTTCTGTAACAAACTAGCTTTACAAGAATTGCCACCTCACGCTCTGCAGCCGGGGAGCCCAGCCTAAGTTATAAGCCTTCAGGTCAGGAACCCAGAAAAAGTCTTCCCCCAAAACTGAACCAAAATAAAAACATAAGCCAATAATAAAATGAAAGTGTAAATTGGTGAAAAGGCGGGGAATTGTGAGCTTGATAAATTGAACCAAGAATGTGAACTTTTGAGTACTTCTCAAATGGACCTCTCTATTGACCTTACAGATCATAGTACTTTATGTAAAAAATAAGTAATTTGGAACTCCAAATAGTTGAGGTATGCTCATAAAAAGGCCTTGTCCCTACACCAAAAGTTGTAAATGTATTCCTGTGGGTATATTGTTAGAATACAATGTGTCTAATCAAATATGATATCTGTTGTCTCTGAACATTGTTTTTCTTTTCTTTTCCAGTTAACCAATCAACAGCCAATTCCATTGAATTGGCGTGCTTCTATTCTACTCAAAAAGACTTCAAAAACCACAAGAAAGGAAAACAAGAAGATATACACATATTTGCTCATTTGTGAAAGAATAAACCAGAAACTAATGTGACTGGTGACTTGAGTAAAAACCGGGTGGAAAAATGGGAGAATGGAAATAGGATACAATAGAAGTGGGGTAATATTCTCTGAACATTCTGTTTTGTATACCTCTGACTTTTAGAATAATTTTCATGTTTCACATGATGAAAGATAAATTATTAAAGTTGAGTGGAATGTGGTGGGGGGAAGTAGGGGGAGGTGCTGGTATAGGGTGGAGTCAACTGGGCTTTGTCTTACAGGGTCCACCATGCCCGTGGGGAGGGGGAGGAACACACCTTTGGGGTTCCTGGCAGCAGGGTGGGGAGAGTCCACAGGACTCTGCCCAGTAGGATCCAAAGCTGAAACTTGGGATGGGGGGGACAAGGCATCACTACTTTGCTGTGCTTCACCTCAAGCAGGGCGGAGAAAGTCAAAAAGGTTCTGTTCCATAGATATTTCTCTTGGTCATCTCACTAGAAAGAATGGGCTCATCCTAGGGCTCTTAATGTCTTCTCCCAATAGCAGTTCTGGTTTTCAGGCTTTTCTAGCTCTCAGGGAGAGATAAGTGGGAAGCAAAAGAAAACAGTTCCAAGAACACACTGCCAGGTCATTCTGTGGGTCTAGAGATTTTTACCCAATATGGCTACTTTTTCTACCTTCCAGAGTCTTCTGATAGCTGTTTTATTCATTTTAGTCCAGGGCTACTCATTGTTGCTAGTAAGAAACACACAATAAAGTACTTTTATCCCACATTACCTGGACCCAGAAGTTCAAAACCCCCGATTTTTTTTTTCCCTTTCAGAATATCAGGTTCTGCTGTCTTTGGCTCTTATCTGGTTCTATCTGGCCATTCTCTGGCATCTGAATTAACCTCCTTGCTTCTGGTCTTCCCTTTTAATGGAGATTCCAAAGAGTGACATTTCAACTTTATTATTCCTGTCTCACACGTTGAATGAAATTCTTCTCAAAACAAAACAAATAAAACAAAAACCTTTCTTTTATCAACTATTTGAATCCCCTGAAATACCGTATTTCAGGACAAGCCAATGAATACTTGACTTATTCCTTTACATACCAGCTTTCAGAAAAATGGGTTGTTGCCTTAGCAAACTCCAATGATGACCAATAAGGCTTTGTGGTGGGGAAGTAGTGATAGCACAATATGATGCCCTAGACTTTTAACCTACTTGAATCCATTGTATATCAATCCATCAAGGTGAATCTTATTTCAATCCATTGTCATCATTGTTCTTTTTGATATACACACTGCCCCACTTTGACTAAAATGCATCCTTTTAAGACGGTTTCTCTCCTGTAACACAATCCCCAGCAGTCCTCGATATCTTCCTTACTTTTTAAAAAAAAATTTTTTAACGTTTATTTATTTTTGAGAGACAGAGAGAGATAGAGCACAAGTAGGGGAGGGGCAGAGAGAAAGGGAAGCACAGAATCCGAAGCAGTCTCCAGGCTCTGAGCTGTCAGCACAGAGCCCGACGCACAAGCCGCAAGATCATGAGCTGAGCCAAAGTCAGACACTTAATCAACCGAGCCGCCCAGGGGCCCCTTCCTTACTTTTTAATGTAACAAGGTGTTCTTGGTATATCTTATGCATTTTCTGTCCTCAGACCATCAATTATACATTCTCAAGTTGTTCTAGTCAGCTTCAGTATGATGTAGTTCTTACAAAACGGAGTCTAAGAAAACTGAGTTGTTCACAACTTCTGTTTCTTTTCTCTGGAAACGTACACATTGACAAAGAAAAATAAATCATGAGTTCATAGTGATACTTTTAACTTTATGATTGTATCTTTTTTTATTTTTGAGAGAAAGAGAGTGGGGGAGAGGCAGAGGGAGAGAGAGAGGGGGAGAGAGAGAGAGAGAGAGAGAGAGAGAGAGAGAGAGAGAGAGAGAGAATCTTAAGCAGAGCCCGACTCGGGGTTTGATCCCCTTACCCTAAAGTCATGACCTGAGCCGAAATCAAGAATCAGATGCTTAACTGACTGAACCCTCAGCCACCCCTTTTAAATTTTTTTAATTAAAAAAAGTTTTTTACAGAGAGAATCTTTTTTCTTATGACAAAATTGTTGGGTGCTAATGACATTACTATAATTATATATTTGTTTTGCCATTGTATCTATTTGTTTCAAAACAACAAAATTTCTTTCTTTCTACCTTTCTTCCTCTATTTTAAAGATGGCCTTTTGAATTTTTAATTAATTTTTATTTGTAATTATGTAAAACATTCTCATGCTCCCACAGTCAAAACTATTTAAAAAATAAAAAGATACATTCCGAGAAGTCTAGTTTTCTTCCACGGTCCTCTCTATTCTCTTCTGTCTTAGTCCGTTCAGACTGCTATAACAAAAATACCACAAACCGGTGGCTTAAACAACAAACACTTATTTCTCACACTTGGCTGGAAGTCCAAGATCAAGGTGCCTCCAGCATTAGTGTCTAGCGGGGGCTCTTTTCCTGGTTCAAGGTGGTCATCTTCTCACAGTATCTTCACGTGGTTGGAGGGAAGCTCTCTGGGGTCTCTTTTATAAGGGCACTAATCCTATTCATGAAGGCTCCACCTCATGACCTAAGCACCTCTCAAAGGTCCACTTTCTAATAGCATCACATTAAGGGTTAGGATTTCAATATATGAATCTTAAAGGAAAAAATATGAAATCCATAACAATCCCTCTCCTCAAATAGGTGACTGCCATTGGCATGGGTTTTGGTGTGTGTATATATATATATATATTCCTAAGATTCCTAAAATTAAAAGCAATATACTCTAGGGGTGCATGGCTGGCTCAGTTGATAGAGCATGCGACTCTGGATCTTGGGGTTGTGAGTTTGAGGCCCATATTGGGCATAGAGACTCCTAAAAAAAAGCAATATACTTATATGCATAGTTTTGGTATGCCCATAATTTGTATCATGGATCCATATGTCCATATATATGTACACCAAATATATCAGTACATGAAGATATTACTCATTCCCCTTTACAGCTGCATTGTGCACTTATTCAACCACTCCTTTTTTGATAAAAATTTTATATTATTTTCAGTTTTTTGCTCATGACTATTGTTACGATAAATCCTTTTCTCAGATATAAATTTGTATTTTTTTCCAGTGTATCTTCCAAAACAATGAAGTGACATTTCATAGATATGAATGCAAAGTCAAAGGGTAAATGCATATGCACTTTTACTAGATATTGACAAACTGCTCTCCATAAGATTGTCTATTGTTTTATTCCCATCGGCAATGTGTGAACATGCCTGTTTCTCACTTGCTTACCAACAGAGGATATGTCAAACTTGTAGAATTTGGTCCACCTGATAAGTGAGAAATAGTGTCACAGTGTAAATTTATATTTTTATCCACTTTAGAATGAATGAGATTGAGCCTATTTCCATATTTAATGGTTAGTAACACTTCTTTTTCTATGGAACTTCAGTTTATATTCCTTGCTCATTTTTCTAAATGGTGGTGGAGTATTTTCTTCCCGAGTTTTAGAAGAGTAATATGTTTAGGGATATTAACACATTTTCTGTGACTAAACCATAAGTATTTTTCCCAGTTTGTCATTTGTCTAAGGAGTTCTTGAATGGAAAAAAGCAAATGGTACAAGAGTGTGTAAAATACATGACTTTATACATAAAATTTAGTGTGTATATAGTTATTCTATTCATATATTATATATATTATACACCATACATTATTGTTGTATAACCTGTTGGTTAACAGTAACAGTTGGTTTCTCTTTTTTATAATGCAGGTGCCTGACTTAAGCTTTGATATTCAAGGCATCCATTTCAAAGAGGCAACCACTTCAAAGAGGGCTGTCTGGAATAAGCACAATGCCAGCCACAGGACTAGATCAAGAGCCAGGTCTCCTCCCCACCTGCTCAGCCCCTTTCCTTTAGTAATATTGGTAGATTTCCATAACTGGCCATTTAGGCTGCTTCTTTTTTTCCTCTTCGCACACTTCAAATTCCTGCTCCTCTTTTAAATTCACCAATAAAGAGTGAACCCTTGAAACGCTAACCCCCACCCTCAACTCCAATAAAAGCAGAAACCCAGCTCCATGAGTTCCCTCCACGACCCTGCTGTATGGCCCCCCAGGTGTCCCATGTGATTTTGAGGACCTTTGAGTAATAAATAAAATAGTAATAAATAAAATAGTAATAAATAAAATAGACATTTTATCCCCCAAGGTTTCCTGGTGGTTGTTGCTGAGAGTGTCTTGCAATCATAATAAGAACCACAAGGACTGGCCCAGTCACAACATATGGTATAATATATAGTACATTATATATTCTACACTTAGGATATACACTGAACTGATACTAGTGATTATCCCGGTGAATGGGAAGGGTAGCCAGAGAATGGAGAAAGAACTTCCACTTTCTATCATATTAGCTCTGTTCTGCTTGAATTTTTTTTCAATGAGCAAATGCACACCTTTTATAGCTTTTAAACAAAAAGAGGAGAAAAAACTCATAATTTCTAGGTGTTGTGACAATACTTTGCCAGTATCTAGTCGATTTACGTTGTTTGAGGAGAAAATTGTGCAAGTGAATGCTTAGCATCCAAAGTCCAAAATAAAGAAAGAATGTAAGAATTTCAAACAAACAGAGGTTTCTTCTTGACCTTGATCCAACTGCCTAAAGAAAGAAAAATCATACTAATTGCTTTCCTGACACATTTGACTTGATCCCATCTTAGCAGAACACTGGTAATACCACTTCCTCTGAGTGTACCATCTCCAATAGTTGCCTTCAGCAGTGACTTTGAAATAAATTTTAATACAAGAGACCCATTTCCTCCATGCTAATTTGGTCTCGTAAGGGACAGAGGAGACAAGTAATTGTTCTAGTGATATTATGAAGCTATGATGTATTTTCTCAAATATGTAATTAAAATGTTTCCCTTTTATCTTGGTAAACAAGCCAGGCCAATGAACTCAATCCAAATGATGAGAGATTTTAGTCTGTATTTGGGGAAGAGCAACATTAGTATTCTAAGACTTCATTTACTATCTCTCCATGGAGACATAATAACTAGGAATTACATCATACAATGTAATCGCTTGAGAATTTTGAAGAGAACTTTCAAGCATTCTAAATATATAAGAGAAGGATAGATATGCAGCTTGAGGCATCATATCCACACAGATGAATTGTCAATGCCACCAGAATTTACTTCAGAGGTGATCAACCCTCTCTTGTATTTTCTGAGCTACTTTGCAATGTCAGAATCGTTTTACAACCTCATCAACAAAAATGACCAGGCTTGATCGTGCATCAAGTTGCATCACACCAAGGCTTAAGAGCTTACCAAAAACTCAGTGAGAGACTTCACTTAAGTTCTGCCATCTCACTAGCATCTTCTCCAATGGGGGGGAGCATAAAATCAAATCTGCACTTCCACTGTTGAGGCAACTGCATAACTCTAGCAGCCATCTCTACTGTGATTCCAGAATCACAGAGACTAGCTTCAGGAAACCCATGTTTGGTGTAACTCAGCATGTCAGTAATGGATTTGTGCACGCTGGAGGGTTGGAGGATCAGCTCTCTCAAAATATACACAAAGCACAAATCAAATCACGCTGCACTGATGTTTGCCAGGAAATATCTGCAGTCAACAGAGCCACCAGACTTGCTGCTGGGACCACAGTTATGTTATGTGAATATGACAACAAAGGAGGCACCAGAACAGTCCCAACCGCTCCCTAAAAGCATTCTCTACACCAGTCATGCGCAATGCCTATAGCTAGCTCCACCAACGTGGCTCTTCCTCCAGCCTAGGACGCAGTGCAAACACTCCTGGGAGAGAAAAGGTGGTAGGCATTCATCATTTTTTGGAGGTTAATATAAAACCTTGACCTAAGAGCAGAGAGCATGTGTAGTTGATGCAGTTGGTGTTCTGCCCTGACCCCTATCAAGCAGAGCACCCAGCTTAACCTATCCTCCAGGTGAATCTATCCTCCAGATGCTTGGAGTGTTGGCTGCTAATGGCTCACAGCTGCCCCTCCTGCAGACTGCCCCTACTGCAGTAGGCCTTGCCTGAAACGTTAGGCAGCTCTCACGCCGGGGGGCGGGGGTGGGGGCAGTGGGCAGCCATAGTCAATCACTGACTGATACATGGTACAAACAGCCACCTCACATACCTCAAGGCGAAGTGAGCCTATGGTGCAGGTCATGCCCCAGAGCGTCCAAGCCAAGACCACATCTATCAGGGTTTTCCCACGTACTATCCTGCTTCCTCATTCCACTTCTCCTGAGAGCCCTCCCTCAGTATAAGGCATGCATCTGAGTCCCTGGCTCTCCTTCTAGGAACCCTGACTCAAAATGCAGTGGCAAGTTTTGATGGAAGGATAATGGAGACATATGCCCATGGCAAAGGGTACAAGACCAGTTAAAGAGTCATCAAGAGGCCTTTAGCCAGAGGCCTATAGACAGGTGCTGAGGAGTGGACCTGGAAGATGGTAGAGAAGAGAGGGGGAGCAGAGGGGAAAATTCTGCTGCCTCCCTCTCCTCAGGGCAGCCACAGTGATCCGGAAGAAGAGCCATGTTCCACGAAATGGCATCGATAGCCAAAGGTGTGGGGCCACAGAGGGTGGCAGGCTCTGCAAAGACTCCCAGGAACAGCAGGCAGTGGTGCATAGTCCTCGGGAGTGAATGTCTGCCATTTCAGTTCCAAGTCTGGTACATTTTGCTTCGATTGCCAAGCTTCCTCGCCAGACTCATAGTTCCATCTCCCAGGAAAATTGCCTAGTTGGCCTTCACCTCCCTAACAAACTCGTTTTTGATGGATTGGCCCCTCTGGTATTATAGTTACTGTACAGAGAGTAAATTTGTTTCGCTTGCCATTCAAATCTGTACTTCCTATAAGTCTGAACCTCTTTCACTCTCTCCTGCTCTCACGGTATCTCCTAGGAGAAATGAACCAGCTGGAGGACATGTCCATGGTGCTGATGGATGATAACACACCTGATGGCTTTCGGTTTCTCTGTCTCTTGTCTTTGCCTTATTAGGATTGTGTCAGGAAGGCCACGAAACAAGGGAAATGGAAAGCTTGAGTAAAACCCAAGTAAAGTGCAATATACAAGTAAAGGAGCTGGTCTCTGAGTTGGGCGTTTTCCCTCGAGAGTTCAAGCAGGGGAATTGCTAATGAGGAAAGCAATCAATGATTACCCTGAAGGTTAAAGTAGAATAATTGCAGAATAACGGAAATAAATATAGTCATCCCAAAGAACCCTTCCTAGATTTTTCCCTCAGGGCTCCTTCCAAAACCCTTGCTTATAGTTTATTAACCTAGATGTACCCAACTTTAAGAAAAAGAGATAGAAAGAGAAACAGGTTTTTAAAAATGTGAGTGATCAAATTCTCGTTCAGCGACTGAAAAGTCATTCCTGAATTAAATCAAGAAGGTGACAGCTTTGAAATGCAAATGATCACTCAATTTTAATTTACAGAGGTTCGTTTTTCATCATTGGTTTGTGTTTTCAGATGATGTTTCTGTTTTCAGATGATGAACACTTGTGCAAACGCTGACTCCATGATCCAGCTGGAGCTCAACATTCCAACTTGGTTGTACTTGCCGCGTTTCCCTGCTCTCACCCCATGGCCACAGTATCTTTCTTTATTACAAATATTGTCATGTGCCTCTGGTACTTGAAAACCTCTCAGGTGCTCCTGGCACCAGGATGGATAGCAGACACCTCTACAGTCTTGCTTCACCTCTTAATTTCTCCTTCTCCAAGCCCCTCCCTTTCCCCCATCTCATTCCCCAGACACCTGAAAAACACCAAATCCCCTGTGAAGACTCACCGTAAACATCTCTTTTCCATGCCTTTACTAACCACTCTGTCGTTTACACCCAGTGGTACTGTGACTCCAACTTACAGGGCTGCAAAGACCTGCTCGTATACTCTAGTGTCTTCTAGATGGTGGGCTCCCTAGTGGGTAAATCAGGTTTTGAAGTTGAATCTGTAGCACCCATTACAGTATCTGACATTAGCTAGGTATACAGTAAACACTTGCAGAGTTAATTAACGAATTTCACATTAAATTGCAAAACATTCCCTTGTCTCAGGGCATCAGCAGCAATACAGGATTAAATTCTACTTGACCCAATCAACAGCAAAATTCAGAAAGGCCAACTTTCTGCCACATAACCTTTCCATGTTAGAGTCTGAAGACTCAAATTTCCACCAAAAAAGTAAAAAGTAGAAACCTGACATTCTGGAATGATACGTTGTTTGATGTTCAATATCTTGCTGGAAAAAAAAAATCAAAGCTGTAACATCAAAGCTTTAGCTCCTTAATTTCTAACAAATCATTATGTTTTTAACTTTGTCTTCATGGCAGTGATTTGATGTATATTGGACACTGTAGTTTTCAAGGTCATTTCTCAAGTATTTGAACCTAAAAGGAAATCAGAGGGCGGCGGGGGGGTGGGGGTGGGGGGGGAGGGGGCTGTTCATTTAAAACACCAGAGTTTGATTCTAGTGTTTCTACTCTATTTTAGGTTCTGTCATTCTTTGTTGTACGAATGTGAGGTGGATTTCACCTTGTGGCTTTGGATTCAATAAATCATTGTTTCTGAAAGAATCTCATTGTCTGCCTGTGTGATGCCCAATACAAAATATTCTGACAAAAATGGGGCCCAAGTAAAGAGAAAGCTGGACAATATGTTAAATCTATTTTCAAGTACTACTATTAATTTCAATATATACAATGAAACTCTAGCTAATTCAGAGTTCTAAGCATTGCTCTTGAAGATACTAATGAGTCACACATCAGTATGCCTACTTTAGAAGATTCATGATGCTGAGAGTCTCTTACTCTAGCTTGAGACCTTAAATAGAAGCTGTGATTACGTTCCTCGATGTCTATGGAACTTTAACATGAATACCTCACCACCTTATAGTGATTAACCTTATAGTAGGGCTTTGATGAGCATGTGGAAATATAAAAATATACTTTGCACCAATACCATCAATTACTATGACTTTATGGAGACAAGTCCTCCATGGATAACATCAAAATAATAGTGGCTATGATTTTATCACTACTTATACAATATACCAGCCACAGTACTGAGGCCTTTGCATACTTTGTCCCACTTAATCCCCTAAAAATCCATATACAGTAGATACTTTTAAATCTGTACTTGGCCATTGAGGAAACCATGGCTTAGAGAGGCTGAATATGGTTTTTAGATTTCAGTTGAAAAAATATGATCAGACAATAGACCAACTCCCAAAAATATAAAGAGGAAATCTTACATTTGCAAAGCTATGTTTCTGAAGAAAGAAGAAGAAAGAGGAGAAGAAGGAGCACAAATGCAGTATTACTGTTCCCAGTATTCCTTCTGACAGACCCTATGAAAGTTGCCAGACTTCACCCCACTCAACTCAAGGTATAGACCACCTAACATACATGCTAGCCAAGAGAATTCCAGGTTTCTTGGAAAGACTCAATACTGCCTGCAAAAATGTCCAACAGCTGTCATGTACTTGTGTGTTGAGTCTGCTATGAGCAATGTATCCTTCCTACACACCAGGAATACATTAGTAAACAAGGCAAGCAAAGCCCCTAATCCCAAATCACCTGCTTTCTGGAAGGGTTAGGCCTGTGCTTGGTTCAGGTTGTGTGGGCCTCCAGCTTATCCAATTTGGGAGATCTCTTTCAAATAGGAATACCAGAAGTTATTAACATAAAATTAGGTGCAAACGTGAATATTAATTTGGAAAGAAACAAATTTTCTATTTTTAAGACCTAGGAAATGCCACAAATATTGAAAAATACATAACATTTTTTGAAAGAGAGTATAACATTTTAGTTAATTACCTACTTAAATGCATACCAGATTATTTTTTCCTTAGAGTTTGACTGTGTACTCTTTTTTTATTGTTTATTTATGTATTTTAAGGGAAAGAGAAAAAAAAGAGAGAGAGAGAGAAAGAATCCCAAGCAGGCTCTGCACTGTCAGCACAGAGCCCAACACACGGCTTGATCCCACAAACCGTGAGATCGTGACCTGAGCTGAAATCAAGAGTCAGACAGTTAATGGACTGAGCGCCCCCCCCCCCAACGACTGCATACTCTTTATCTCTCATATGACTTTTAAGTATCTTCTCCTATAAACAGAATAGGAAGATAATCTAGTCTTTCCTCTAGCGTGGTTGAAAAAATTTGTATTTGTTGTTGATAGTACAGCCAAAGTTTATTTCAGCTCCATAACCTGATAGCGGAATGACACTTTTAGCCTTTTTGTCAATTTGGGGAAAACCTTTCTCACGTTTCTTTCACATATGAGCTGTGAGAGATAACTCTGCCACAGATATGCTCACTGTGAACAGAAGGAATCCTGAAAATTTCTCTATTGTGTGAGTACCACCAAAAGAAGAAACTGGCCATACTCCTGACAGGGGAGAGTACTCATCTTGAAAGCCGATAAGAAGCAAATCTTCCTTTTAGAATTTTACATATTTAACGTCATAATTGTCCACGAAGTAGCATCTCTCTTCATACGTTCAACTCCTCATACTAGGTGCCACAGGACATGTTCATATCAGGGTGTGATGTCTGACCCTTTACCCTTGTGTGCCTGTTCCAGGTAAGCCGGCACAACGGGCAGTGGACGTACTGCTGGAAGCCTCTCCTACAGCAGGACAACCAGAAATAACTTCATACTCAAGGAAGTTATCACATTCACACATCCCTCTACACTTAACTAAAACCAATTTAGCTAAATCTCCGACATATATACGGCCACTCGAACACAACGTAAATGGAGGAAAATATAGGGTGGAAAGAGACTGTACGCTTAACTGATTATAGTTCAGGTATCTCAACTTTGGAAAATTATACACACACTCCCCATATGAACACACTGTGGGACCCCTCCCAGAGCCCTGGGAAAGAGCAGCTATACTATAAACCTAGCTGCACCATGGGATATACAAGTGGTTCTCAACAAGAAAGGAGAGTAGAATTTTTCCCAGGGGACGTTTGACAATGATTGGAGATGTTCATTTTCACTTGTCATAACTGCGGTTAGGATGTGAGGATGCTAATGGCAGCTAGTGGGTTAAAGCCAGGGATGCTACTCAACATCTTCCAGCGCGCAGAACTCCCTCCGATAAAGTATCATCTGTCCCACAATGTTAATAGTGCTGAGGTTGAGAAGCCCTGAGTTAGGTAAATAAAACACAAGTAACGAAATCAACGAACAAGATAGTTCAAACAGAGATAAATACTGGAGACCCATTAAGTCACAGAATATGGTAAGGAAGGTAACACCAAAGAGGTGGAGGTGACTTCTGAGCTGAGATCCAAGCAACACGGAGGAGCCAGGGTGAAAAGATATGGAGAAGAAGCACTACAGGCAGAGTGAAGGGTTGGTGCAAAAGGCCGAAGGTGGTGACAAGCTTGCTGTATTGAGAAACAGAGCAAACCAGCATAACTGGGTCCTAATGAACAAATGACAGAGTCCAAAAGTGCAGGGCCTCATAGACCACGGTATAGAATGCAGTAGGAAAGTGAAGTGATCTGACCTAAGGTGCAAAAAGCTATGCTGATGCTGTGTGGAAAATGGAGGACAGAAGAGCAACACAGTTTTCAGGGAGACAGACTCGCGGGTCCTTACAGTGGTCCAGGAAAGTGGGGATGGTGTGGCCTGGAGCAGGTGACACCAATGGAGAAGAAAGGAGTCGACAGAAGAAGGATTTATTTTGGAAGTAGAGCTTGAAGTTCTTGCTGAGGGATTAAATGTAACAATAAATAAATAAAGACCTATAGAATGACCCCATAGGTGTTGTGGATAGACGTTCCTGAGCAACGTGTTCTTGAGGTCTTCTGAGATGGGGAACAGAGGTTTTGAGGGTGGCAAAACCTAAAATTTCTGTTTGGCCATTGTACATTTGAAACGTCTATTAGACATTCAAACGGAAATGTCAAGGAGGTAGACAACTGGATGGTATTTAGAGCACTGAAAATTCAGAACTTACCTTACAATGAACATTAACTACTATTTATTTCACCTAACAGAATTTGAGCTGTGGTCGGTCAAAAACTGCCAAATGACTCTGAAATTCCAGGGACTCATTATTTAGGGACAAAATATCTACCAAATGAAATTAAATGCACATTCACCTCTCAGGAGCCAGGAAGCTAAAACTGGACAACCCTAAGCCCGTAACCTGAGCCCAGATCAATCCCTTGCATTCCAAACCCTAAATCAAACCACCGACTCAACAACATTCAACACAATTGCCATTTTAAAAGATTTTCCTCAGGGCACCTGAATGGCTCAGTTGGTTAAGCATCCAACATTGGCTCAGGTAATGATCTCACAGTTCCTGAGCTCGAGTCCCGTGTCTGGCTCTGTGCTGATAGCTCAGAGCCTGGAGCCTGCTTCAGATTCCGTGCCTCTGTCTCTCTCTGCCCCTCCTCCACTCACACTCTGTCTCTTGCTCTCTCAAAAATAAATCAACATTAAAAAAATTTAAAAGATTTGCCTCACCTTCCAAGCCTGGGTTAGTTTCTGTGTGTTCCCAAAATTGCCAATGGAATTATTTAGAGCAACTCCATTTGCTATCCAGAGAAAAATGTAAATGTAGTTCTTTCTACAATAACAGTAACAGCTAATGTTAGTGACCCATTAAAATGAGGTGGGGAGTTTCTGATCCATATAGTCCTACAGGATTCAGATTGAGAAACCCATATGGTCATAACTGTATTCAAGGGGACTGGGCAATGTAATCTCAGGCCAAGAACCCACTTCCTGGCAGCAACTCTACACTATGGGAGAAGACATAGATCTCTGGTGCAAACCTAGACACATCTTCTACCCATTTATTGGTCTGTCCCTACCTCCAGAGTATAAACTCCCTGAGCACATGGATTGTGCCTTGTTCAGCTTTATGTGTCCAGCAGTCAACACAATCGCATAGGAGGCATTGATACATAGTTCCAAACTATGGATTCCAGTGATTACCTAAGCCCCAAATTATTATCCTATAGGTAAGTATCGGAGTCTCTTTCAAGGTTTTGTAGTCATGACTAAGACTAGGAAAAAAATTACTGCCTATCTGTATTCTGAAATATCTACTATGGCTAATCCCAGACTTGTCCACCAGGAGTACTGACTTCAGCAGAAAACTTAAGGCTAATAAAATGGCATTAATATTCATATTAAATTAAGAGTAAAGGGGTGACCAATGAAGAACCCAAGAAAATAGAGTGGTTCCCAAACTATAAACAAGAGTGTTTTTCAATGAATGATGCCTTTGTGAAGCATGGCATTGATTTCCCAAAGGGAACTGTCACATGACCTCTGCCATTCTACCTAGCCATGTAGCTCCTCTGTGCATAAAAGCCTTGGCTAGAAGAAATGCCTGGAGGCCCACACTGATTTTGACAGTGAAAACATTAAAGTAATGTAACACAAGACTGGATAGGCAGCATATCTCACCAAACACATTTGTTTTTCTATGGTATGTAGCCAAGCAGTGTTCCCAAGGGTCCAGATAGTCTTTGCAGAACCATTGAGGTAAGAGCATATTGTTTTGGGATATTACTGAGAACTGAAACTCCTTGGTTCCATTCCAAAGCACAACCCATCTTAGTGATTGGTTTAATGTGAATTGCCAGACATAACACAATCAAATAACAGGTTTCATTAAGTTAGAGAAGCTGTGGGCAGAAACTTTACAGCAAGCAGGAGGCAGAGAAGAAAGCAAGTGTAAAGTCTTATTACACTCAAGCAAAAATTGAGCTCTAAGTTCAGGCAAACATTGAAGGGTGACTTGAAACACATTATTGAGTGGGATTTGTTGAAGTAGAAGTTGGAAGGCTTGGGCATAGAGAAGAACTAGAACTGATTCTGGTTGAGCCTGGAAAAATCAACATGGTGAAGAGGCTGGTCTTGGGAAAGTAAGGCACAGCCAATGAAAGCATGTGTAGATAGAGACCCAACAGATATGATGCTGCTAACATGATACCACTGACTATCATACAAAGATAACACATTGCAGTGAAAGGAGGTCCATCCATCCATAAGGTATTATGTAACTCCTCTGATCAAAGCCCTCTAATAGCTCA
The DNA here is from genome assembly GCF_024362965.1 of Panthera pardus. Taxonomy (NCBI): domain Eukaryota; kingdom Metazoa; phylum Chordata; class Mammalia; order Carnivora; family Felidae; genus Panthera; species Panthera pardus. Next base: position 10,952,554 of record NW_026526765.1, read on the forward strand.
CAAGTAGAGTCAGGTGAAAACCAGTCTTATCAAAGGTATCTAAGATCCTACCAGGTATGAGCTCATTTCCTTCCATGTGGGCCATACTGACCCCTTTTCTATTCCTTAAATTTGACAATCATGTTCCCACCTTGGGTTTTGTTCTATTTTGTTTTTAAGTAAGCTCTGTGCCCAACATAGGGCCTGAACTCACAACCCTGAGATCAAGAGGCACATGCTGTACCAACTGAGCCAGCCACTCACCCATCTCACCTTGGGTTTTATACGGCCTGATCCCTCTGCTTAGAAGGTTCTTCCTATGTGTACTGCCTACTCCCTACCCCTTTAAGTCATGTTTGCATTAAAAGTCACATTCTCAGTGGGGTTCTCCCTGCCTACTCTACATTAAATAGCAGCTTCCCTCCACACATACCTTAGCACTGACCTTACTTTACTTATGCCCACAGTCCTTGTTGCCATCTGACATACTTTAGTTTTCCTATAAATCTATTTGTCTTCCTCCCTCCCTAGAATGTAAATCCTGAAGGAGAGGGACTTTGTTTTATTTACCTCTAGAGCCCCACTGCAAGGACAGTGCCTGTATCTGGGTAAAAAAATATCTGCCAAATGCATATGATGGGACTATAGCCCCTGGGCCTCAATGTGTTTTGAGAGTGATTTGTGAGTAGAAACAGGGTGGAGAACTAGTACGAAACACAAGTACTTGTTAATATTCATACTACCATGGGTAGATGATGTTCCAGATATTATGTTAGGTGGGGCTTCCACAAATTCAATGAAATAGGCATTGTAGTGTCTACATTAAGGATGGGAATACTAAGTGAGTGAACAGATAGTAGTAAGTGACAGAGCAGGTCTAAATCCCAGGCCAGAATGACTCCATGGTAAAGAAATCTTAGATAAGAAGGAGGCAAAACCTGGGTGATTAAATATGCTTTAATCATTATTCCTTTCCCAACCCCCTAAAGTAATACAGAAAAATTGCCAAAATGATCATTTAAAACCTACACAGGTAAACAGAAATTAAGAGAAAAAGGCAAAGAAAGACAAAGGGAGGGATCAAAACATTTTGGGACATGGGATGACATTGGACCTGATGCATCTGTAAAAGCTGATTTCTAAGAACTACAGAGGAAGAAGCCAAAGATAAGAAAATCTGTCTGAGACTCAGAACCCAGGGAAAACTCAGATTTTGGAGGTGTCAGCTACACAGAGGGTGAAGTTAGTGCAAGAGGCTCAACACAAATGAATTAGTGGAAAGTCTACGTAAGGAGAGCTCACATACCGCCTTCCCCCAGCATATTCTCCCACCACGATTACCCTCCTCCAACCCAACAGGAGATGTACAGTTATTCTGTGGGAATACTGAGCCAGATGGGCTTTAGACTGAAGAAAACAAACAAACAAAAACCAAAACAGCAGGAGAGAAGTGCCTTACTGAAAACAGAAGCATAAGTTAAGGGAGTAATAAAAAGTGAGATCTCCAGGCACTTTCTCCCACTTGACTCCGAGATGGCAGCCAGCTGAGAAATGTCCATGGAAAAGTCCAACAAGTACTGACAAACAGTCAGAAAAGTCTCCAATCAATAAGACTTACCCATATCCATACAGCTTCAAACTGGATTTTTAAATGCCTTGATCTTACTTACAAATAGACAGTTCAGGCCACCAGACAAGGGAGGGACACGAATGAGACCAACACAAATCAACGTAAAAACTGAGAAGAATCAGATATAACGTAACAGAAGAAATGCTCCTTAAATCTTTAATGAACATCTCCAGAAAGATGAGAGTTCACCCATGGAGTGTGAAAAATATCATATATAAAAGAAACCCAAAACACTCTTAGAAATTAATGATCATACAAATAGAATTATATACTAGAAAAACTAGAAGAAAAAGTGCCAAGAAAACATCACCAGATAAAGAAAGAAAGAAAGAAAGAAAGAAAGAAAGAAAGAAAGAAATAAGAAATGGGAAGTAGTAGGGAAACAATAAGAAATTTAGCACCCTTAAACATAGAATCAACATCTACCCAAGTTATCGGTCCAAGTTATAATACATATGAAAATAGAGATGAAACTATTAAATAAGTTATAAAATATAATTTCCTAATTGAAAGAGCATGACAAGTCCCAGTCCAATGAGAGAGAAAAGACCCACACCAAGACTTATCTCCATGAAGATCCAGAAAACCAAGGACAAAGACCCTATAAGTTTCTAAGGGTTGGGGATTTGGGGCAATTTTGCAGTAAAAAAATAAGAAATAAAATGGAAAGCAGAGGGAAATTGAGCAACAGACCTAAAATTTCAAATAGATTTCCAACCCAGAATTTTAGACCCAGAAAGCTCCTAAACTAAGTGTGAAATCATAAAGAAAAAAAAATCTTATAATATGTAAGTTCTCAAAAAAAGTTACCCCTCAAATTTTTATCTTCTATGATAAGATAATAGATAACGTCTAAAATAGGCAAACATAGGAGCACCCAGGTGGCTCATTCAGTAGAGCATGTGGCTCCTGACCTTGTGGTCATGAGTTTGAGCCCCACATTGGGTACAGAGATTACATAAACAAACTTTAAAAAAATAAAATAAAATAATAAAATAAAATGGATAAATATGGGAACAGCAAGCATATGCATTTTCCTTAGAAACATGGAAATAAACGCCAGGGGAGGAATAAAGCACTGTTGATTTAGAAATGGTTAGCCCTCTGGAGTGGAACTTAGGGGTGGGAAAGAGTGGGGCAGGGGACAGCTGGTTTTCACTAAATCTTCTCCATACTATTTGACTTATTAACCTTTATACTCATATCACAACAATAAATGTTTTCAATTAAGAAAGAGAAAGACTGACAAATAAATTTGCTATGTTATCACCAAAATGGGCTTCCCAACAAAGTTCAATTCTACTGAATTTCTGATGAAACAAAGTTTTTAGTACTGGATTAAAACCATCCAGAAACATTTGACACATACATACAGAACCTGGCTTCTCTGAGTTCCTCAGCATTTGTGCTACAGAAATCAGTCTGTGCTGAGAATGAAGGCAGGGACTTTTCTTCTACTCTAAACAGGGCCCAGGCCTGTCATTATAGATTCTGATACAAATGTCCTGTGTGTCATCTTCACTTTGACTCATGGTGGCAGGACTCTGCCCAGCATAGTATGACAAGAGCAGAAATATCAGCTATATTCTCTGAATCATCTTGTGCTGAATTTTCATTAATAACCACAGAGGACTCACAGAGGTCTCCTTTACCCAGTGAAATGAACAACAGTTCAATAGCCCTTAAAAATTCTGATGTGGACTCTACTCATATCCCTGCACACAACCCAGTTGGAAACTCAAAAGAGAACTACATATATACTCCTCATAGTTAACAAGCGATAAGTCAACAGGAACTATTCTTCAAAATGAATGGTTGCACTTTATTTGAGTTGTTGTGGCTCTGTATCATGTAAGGAGGTGGAGGAGAGGGATGGGGATACTTGAGTCTCTTTGGCATCTAATTATAGCCTTTGTTAAAGGTTTGCTTTTGTGTCACCTGCTTTGTTCACCCTGAAAGCCAGCAGAGGAGGAGGTGAGAGTTTTTAAGACCCTGATAGAGCAGAATTTCTCTTTCCTTTGCTCTTAAGAATCCTCTGAGAAAACTTATAGCTTCCATGGATATTAAAAATAGACAGCTTTTGGTCAGGAGCTCTCATAGGGGATGAGCTAGTTCCATGCTCTCATCTTTTTTGAGAAGCAGAGATGGAAATCCTTTGGTTCCCATTGGGCTGTCCAAACAAAAAGGGAAATGTGCCACGCTACCTGCCTGCATTGTTGAAAACTGAAAAGCACAATGAATATGGGAGAAGAAACTCTTTCATCAAAATAAAGTTTCAACATGCCTTTTACTCTAAATCTCTTCTTCTTCCTAGAAGGTTGTAATCAAAACTATTATTTCATGAAATAATTTAAAATCAAGTAAGATGGCTTGAAAGAAGATAGAATTGATCAAACTCCTATCAAGAGTAAAACACTTCACCGTCATCATCACTCTTACCCTGCACAGACAGAACTATTGTCACTAATTTAGAGATAAAGGAACAGATTCTCAGGTCACCTAAATCACCCTAGATGGCTCCATCTAAAGGTAACTGGGGCATAGGGCAATCTCACCTGTGAAATATAAACAATGCAACTTTACTTTTGTATCTCTCTGGCCCTTGAAAATATTCCTTTAAAAATGGATGAAAAGTCAGGCTGACTCAAGACTTTGTTGGTCACCGTAAGGAAATTAAAGTCTTGTAGTCAGTTGATAGTCACAATTCAGTAATCATATACGATCACTTCCCAAGCAAGAAGCACAGAAGGGGAAACTTGATCTCTTTTCCTGGTTGCTCTTCCCCCTTCTTCCTGTCTACCAGGTGACCTATCTACCTACACCATGGCTACCTCTAGGTTTCTTCTTGATCAGATATAGGGCGGGAGGATGGGAAGGGCACAGAGACTTTCCACCTGCTGGCCCTGTCCTCTGCTGACTGCCTGCTAAAGACCTGGCACATGAGAAAACTGAGTCCACCTCTAGCGTGCACCTTCATGACCTCTCTGACAACTCCTAGGACCCAGTAGGTGCACACTTTCCCTCTTGGTGTTCCTGGGCCCTCCAGTGCTGTTCGCTCCACAGAAATGCTCTGTCCACTGCAGTCCTATCATTCCTTACAGAGATCTTCTCAGGAAAATGGTAAAATGATTCCAGATCAGCTCTTTCACATCAGAGCCATAGAAAAAACCCATGCAGGACCCAAGATAGCCCCTCTTCCATCCATGCAGCCCTCACAACACTTTGCAAGCCACTCTCTTGAGGTAAGGTTTCTCAGGTGACTGACAACTCCAGGCTGCTGTGCCCAATCTCAGAAGAACTTCACGCTATCCAAGTGGTCATGTTAAAGCTCCAAATAATTTTATTAATAGCTTGTGGAGGGGGGGTTGAGACTCAAAGAACTCCAAGTACTTTCTTGAAAGCCACTCTTCTCTCAAATGTTTTCTCTCATTTTTTTTTAAATCTTTTCATATCCTCCTTACAAGTGATGAGTTTGGGGATTTGTGACACTGGTTTCTATTAAAAATCTTCCTCTCCATCTAGAAATACCTTTTAGAATTTTTTTTCCCAGTATCTCTTGGTGCTTCACTTAATAGTTAGAATAAAACCTTATGGCGTGGGCAAAAGACTGAAACCAGGATTCAAACCTAGGCCCGGTAACTCCAAACCTGTCTCTTTCCTGCAGACTATAATTATTCCAGGAACACTGCTGTCACTGATGAGGCCACAAGGACTCCTTATAACTGGCACAAGATTTGTGCACAGCTTGCTTATTGACAGACAAATGTTCAAGGTATTTTAGATACAAAAGCTTAAATAAGGTTGACATTTTAAGAAATATGAGTTTTTGGTAGACATAGAAAGCTGATAATCTTCAAGGAAGCATCAATGACCATAGACAGCAAGATACTCTATATACTTGGTAATAAATATACTAAACACAGCCTCATCTAATATAGTTATCAACGGGCCTACCTACAGGAGTTCAGCAATTCTGGTTGTGTCATTTCATGAATTATTAGAGCTGTAATGTCTGTTAGAGACCATCTGTCCAGCACCTTCATCTTTTTTTTTTATGTTTTGTTTTGTTTTGTTCTGTTTTGTTTTGTTTGAGAGAGAGAGGCAGAGCACGAACAGGGGAGGGGCAGAGAGAGGGAGACACAGCATCTGAAGCAGAATCCAGGCTCTGAGCTGTCAGCACAGAGCCTGACGTGGGACTCAAACTCATGAACCGCGAGATCATGACCTAAGCCAAAGTCAGATGCTTAACCAACTGAGCCACCCAAATGCCCCCAGAACCTTCATCTTATAGTGAGGAAACTAAGGCCCAGAGAAGTGAATGACACATTCAACTAGAGTATGATAGAACCAGAACTAAGATTCAGGATTTAGCATACTTATTCAGTATCTTCATAGCTTTCACTTTACATTTGGTGTGGTTTCCCAGCTACTTAAGAACAAAAAAAAAAAAATCAAGTGATAGTAGGTATGTTTTGAGAAATCGTATTTGCAGTAATGAGGCTCAATGAAATCCTAAAATATCATCCGTATTTCCACTGAGTTTTGCATTATTAATATTATGCTGTCTTCTTAAGATGAGGGTATAAAAAAAGACCAGAGGTAAAGAGGTAATACTTGTTAGATTTCATTCATATGTCGTCTCTCTGATTTTATGAAAAAGCATTCCAAACTATGCGTTTTTCTATAAAGATAATTTCCCCAGGTAGGCTGAAAAATGAAGCTGAATGATCCAAAGTATCATTTATGCTCAGCACGACACACCAATATTGTGCTGAGCTTAGTTAAAAAATAAGACTTTATTACAAATTTTATATTTTGAGCGTCATTTACATATTTGTTTGCAATCTGTGAAATATTTGTCTAGTTAACATCGACATTTTCTGATGAGACAATCTATTCTGAAAGCTAGACTAAAATGTACAGGTGGGCCAAAATAGGCGTTTTCAAAAGATTATTTAGATACAGGAATCATTTCTATTGCATTTGCTGGCATACTTACTGTCCTGACACCAAACTCATTTGATTTTTCGTTTCCTTGACTACTAAAGTGGCCACTTATTAAAAAGGGTCAGGGAATCGATAATTACATACACAGGCATGCACATATATATATAATCAACATCCCTTAAATAAGAATGAGAAAGTAGCAAAACTTTATAATTAGAGGGTTTTTTTAATATATTTTAAAATGTTTATTTATTTTTGAAAGGTGGGGAGGGGTAGAGAGAGGGGGAGACACACAATTTGAAGCAGGGTCCAGGCTCTGAGCTGTCAGCCCAGAGTCCGGTGTGGGGCACAAATCCAAGAACTGCGAGATCATGACCTGAGCCAAAGTCGGAGGCTTAACCAACTGAGCCACGAGGCACCCCGGAGGAAAATTTATTTCCATGAATGGGCTAATGAGCATGCACACACTCTGCGTGGGAGATGGGAAATCACTCTTCTAAGATAAATCATTGATAGTAATTGATTAGATAACGGGGGTCTAGAGGCACCATTTATTTAGCTCAATCTCCTTCTTATACAGATAAGGATAATGAGACCTAAAGATATTAGAAAGAGCCAGCCAAAGTACACACAGCTATCGTCAAAACTGGAGTCCTCTCTCTCAACCTGCATGCATATGTATTATCATTGAACTTTATAAAACATCAAGTACAGATAACAATCCAACAAATCCCTGTGCCCATGGGATTTAACTTTTTAACTTTAATTCTACACTGATTTTAATTTCTATTTTAAATCCCTGCTCTACCAGATGGTATAAACTAAACTGCAGCCAACTTAAGGACTTGCCCACATTTCCAAGTCCCCAGAGTAGCATCTGTGTTCTGTAAAAGCTTTCACAATGCCAAACATGATTGTGTGTGCACACTGTGGGGTTGTGATCCTTGGTCTTTGTCATCCACCCACATCAGCACACACTAAAACACTGTTCCAGTCACTGGTCCAAGTTGGTCACTGTGATTCTTCCACTCCTGACTGTGAGAACTAGCTCAGTCAAACAGCCTCTCCGTTGTTTGCAGGTCCCTCGCTACTTGCTATAAGGAAAATATTAGGCTTCCATGTCTCTCTGAGACTGATTTAAGCTTCTAAGGTTGTTCTGTCCCAGCACCACAAAACCATTTCTAGGCTTTTGTCCTAGCACCAGGAAATTCCTGAGATTCTGGTATCTTGCCACCTCTCCAAGCTCCCCTTGAAAACAGGGATATAGGTTCTCCTCTGTTCCTGGGTTTTCCAAACCCATCAGGTGTTTGTGTCACCACCACCACTGGCCTGGGGTGAGAGGCCAGACTGAAACCATGGGATCAGGGGAGTTAAGCCAAGGAGGTATATGATGTAAGTTGCATTTTAAAAGATCATTCTGTTCGCTGTATAGCAAGTGGGCTCTAAGGGCACTAAATGGAAGGAGGAAAACACATAAGAAGGTTAACTGCTACTTCCACGAAATGAACAGGAATTACACCAGAGAAGTAGTGGAAAATAGCAAGAGGAGATAAGACATGAGGGATAGGCTAGACCAAAATAGATAGAATAGTGTAGGACAGGATGAAACATATATTTTTGGAGCTGGCCAAACATTTTGATAGCTTAGATGTACACTACAAATGGAAAAGTAGAATCTGGATAAAATCCTAGCATTTTGGTCTGGTGGTATTGCTGAGGAAACAAAAGTTCCCAGAAAGAAGAAATGGTCAACAGTGTCACATGCCACTAAGCAGTTGTCTATATGGTTGTACACAAGGACAGAAAACCAACCATGGATCTGGAAAGATGGAGGGCATCTAATAATGACTTCAGTGGACTTGTAGGGTTGAAAACTGATGGGAGTGGATTGAAGAAACAATAGGAGATGAGAACATACAGAGACCAATTCATTACTGCTAAGGGAGCAGAGAAGTGAAGAGGTGGAGGAAAATGCGGTGATAAGAATGTTTTAACGAAGATAGGTATATCTGTATAATAATGGCAGTGTGCCAGTAGAAAGGGAAGAACTGATGAGAAAAAGAAGTCTGGAAAGGGAATAGGAGAGGTTGAAGAAGGCAGTTGTAGGAGGGTAACAAAGTTCTTGAGAAATCAAGAGCAGACATGATCCAGAGTACATGGCAAGTTTGATCTCACGCAGAAGCCAGCACTTAATGTGGACATTTCATTACAAAAGAAAGTGAAGAACTGGTATTTACAAATCATGTGGGCTAGTAAGTTAAGGATAGAAAGTTAACATTGCTCTTGTCCAACTGAATCCATTTCTTCTGTGAAGAACGAGGAGAACATATCAGCTGAAAGCTTAGGGGGCGGGGGTGTTAGAATTGAGGGAGGGAAAAGAAGTAAGGTGGTTGTCTCAGAGTGTTAATTTGAAGTCTGAAGTCTGAAATGTCCAGTTGTGAGATTTCCCTGAATATTATGTAGGTGCCCGGGCAAGCTCAGGACAAGCACCACTTTTGGTGTTTAGAGAGAGTTGGATACAATATATGTGGAGCTGAGAAAACTTGGATGGATCATGCATGTAATGGTGGAAGTCCTGAGGAAAGATAAAGGCATGGTCAGAGGAAAAGACAATAAACCAGGTACTGAAGTCATCAAGGAATGAGGCCAGCACATAACAGAGACAAAAATGTGAAATAAGTGGAGAAGTCCTATAAAACACACTTTAAGGATCCAAAGTTCCCAAAGGAGAAAAAGAAATAAAATGAAGCAATAGGGAGTAAAGAGGACAGTCACCCCTCCACCAGGTCCTGAGATACCTAAGGTACTCAAAGAAATCATAGCTTTCTCCTCAGAGGGGAGTTCTTGGAGGAAATCCAGTTTTCAGGCAAGAGGGAAATGATGAAAGAAATGAACAAGAAAGAGGCTGTGAAAAAAAAAGAGCATAGTGGGAGATTTTGAGAAAGTGGAGAGGGGTGTGAGCTAGGGCCAGATTCAGGGGTGTGCAGAGTAGTGAGAAAAAAGGATTCTTGCAATTAAAGATGGTTTGGGAGGTGAGAGCTTATAATGGTGACTCAAACAAAAAAAAAAAAGTACTATTGTACAAATTCCATCATTTTAAGGTTATTTCTGGATTAAACAAAGCAAACCAGAGCAAGTCTGACTTAACCTATATTAACCTCATCACCCTGGTATTTATCCCATTATGTTGTGTGACTATGAAGCTATGAATTTTTTAACTTATATGACACAAAAGTTCATTAATCATTAGCATATGATTAAGTACAATTATAAAACCATATATTGACTTTTTAACATAATGTTCGATTAACTTATGACCTGGCCAAATAAGACAAAATGTGACAATGAGTGCCTTGGGCATAGTTAATCTCTGACACAGGGATGAAGTTTACAATCAAGTTAAAGAGCTTACATTTTCCATCAGAATGTAACTGAATCTTCCCATTCATTCTCAGGCAATAGGAAAAGCCTATAATTAGCACATGTGTTTCTTTTTTTTTTTTTTCAACTTTTTAAATTTATTTTTGGGACAGAGAGAGACAGAGCATGAATGGGGGAGGGGCAGAGAGAGAGGGAGACACAGAATCGGAAACAGGCTCCAGGCTCTGAGCCATCAGCCCAGAGCCTGACGCGGGGCTCAAACTCACGGACCGCGAGATCGTGACCTGGCTGAAGTCAGACGCTTAACCGACTGCGCCACCCAGGTGCCCCCATGTGTTTCTTTTCATTTCTTTAAATTCCAGCTCTATTTAAAAAAATAGGGGAAGAGATGGGGAGAGGAGAGAGGAGGGTAGAGAAGCGGGGGGGGGGGGGGGGGGAGGGAAGAGAGGAGAGAAGAAAATAGAGGAAAAGGGAAGGATGGAAAGGAAAAAGAGAAGGAAAGATGGCAATGGGCCTGCACAGCCAGGAGAGGAGAAAAGAGGAGAGAAGGGGAGGGGAAGATAAGACTCGGGGCCGGAGGGGAGGACGGTGGTGGAAAAGGGAAGAGAAGGGAAGGAAACAGGAGGTAGATCCTGGAATGGATATTCCCTTACCAGAGAAAGAATGATGCCAATGTACCAGACCCTTTATTAAAAGAGACGCACAGTGTTTAATAAAAGTTGGTTTTTCCTTTAATGTAAGAATTAAGGATGGATTGCTAGTACCTGGAGTAAACAAAAATTAGAACTAGCTCCACTGGTAGCATTTAACTTGGCCAAAAAGAGAGAAACAGAAAGTCAAGCAAAATGGGGAGACAGAGAAATATGCTCCAAAAGAAAGAACAACACCAACAAAAACTCAGAAAAAAAAATTAAGTGAAACAGAGGTAAGCAATATGCTTGATAAAGAATTTAAAGTAATGATCATAAAGATACTCACTGGGATGGAGAAAAGAATGTTAGAATTCAGTAAGACTTTCAATGAAGAGATAGAAAATATTAAAAAGAACCAATCATAGTTGAAGAATACAATAACTGAAATGAAAAACACACTAGAAGGAATCAACAGTAGATTAGAGGATGAAAAGAATGTATCAATGATCTGGAATACTGAGTAATGGAAAGCACACAAACTGAACATCAAGAAAAGAAAGGAATTTTTAAAAATGAGATTAAAGAGAGATTAAAAATGAGATTAAGAGATTTCTTGGACACATCGAGTGAATAAACATTTGAATTACAGAGGTCCCAGAAGAAGAGAGAAAGATATAAAAAACTTATTTGAAGAAATAATAACTGAAAACTCCTCTAACCTAGGGAGAGAAATAGATATCCAAATCCAAAAAGCACAGAGAATTCCAAACAAGATGAACCTAAGGAGGTCCACACCATGGCACATAATATGAAAATATCAAAGATTAAAGATAAAGAGAGGATCTTAAAAGCAGCAAGGAGACACAAGTTACCTACAGGGGAAAACCTATAAGACAATAAGCTGATTTTTCAGCAGAAACATTGTACACCAGAAGGCAGTGGCATGATATATTCAGAGTGCTGAAAGTAAAAACACCTACAACCAGCAATATTCTACTCTGCAAGGTTATCATTCAGATTTGAAGGAGAGATAAAGACTTTCCACACAAACAAAAGATAAAGTAGTTTATCACCACTAAGCCAGACTTACAATAAATGTTAAAGAGATTTCTTTAAATGGAAAAGAAATAGTCATTATTAGACATAAGAAAAATATGAATAAAAAGATGCAAAATATGACAACATATACATAAAATGTGGAGAATGGAATAAAAAGGGAAGAGAAGGGGGGAAATAAAAATAAGATTTTCTTCTTTGTTTTTTTTAATGTGTTTGAATTTAAATGACCATCAAATTAATATGGACTGCTATTTACTTAGGATGCTATGTGTGAACCTCATGGCAACCACAACCCCAAAACCTATGATAGACACATAAAAAATAGAGAAAGAAAACCAAAAAAACACTATAGATACTCATCAATCACAAATAAAGAAAGCAAGAGAAGAAGAAAGAAACAAAGAACTATAAAAACAACCAGACGACAAAATTTTAAAATCATCAAAATTTTAAAATCACTTAAAACCATCTACATCCTGCCTACAAGAGACTCACATCAGACCTAAAGATGCATACAGACTGAAAGTGAAAGGAGGGAAAAACATTCACCATGCAAATGGAAACAAATATATATATATATATATATATATATATATATATATATATATATATGCATCTGGGGTAACAATACTTACATCAGACAAAAGAGACTTTAAAATAAAGACTGTGATAAGAGACAAAGAAGGGTATCACATACTGATAAAGGGATGAATCCAACAAGAGGATATAGCAATTGTAAATATCTACATAACCAAAACTGGAGCATCTAAATACATAAAGCAAATATTAACAGACATAAAGAGAGCAATTGATGGTAGTACAATAATAGTAAAGGACTTTAACTCTCCACTTATATCAATGGACAGATCATCCAAACAGAAAATCAATATGGAAACAATGTCTTTGAATGACACATTGGATCAGATGGACATAACAGATATATACAAAATATTTCATCAAGAAAAACAACAGAATACACATTCTTTTCAAGTGCACATGGAATGTTCTCCAGAATTGGTCAATATTAGGAACAAAACAAGCCTCAATGAATTTAAGAAATTCATACCATTCAAATTTCCAACCACAAAGGTATGAAACTAGAAATAAATCACAAGAAAAAGATTGGAAAAAACACAAATATGTGGAACCTAAATAACATGACACTATACAACAAATGGGTCAATGAAGCAATCAAAGAAAATTTTAAAAAATACATGGAGACAAATGAAAATGAAAACACAATGGTCCAAAATCTCTGGGACATAGTGAAAGCAGTCCTAAGAGGGAAGTATATAGCAATATGGGCCTACATCAACAAACAAGGAAAAACTCAAATAAACAATGGAAACTCACACCTAAAGGAACTAGAAAAAGAAGAACACACAAAGTCCAAGGTGAGTAGAAGAGAGAAGATAATAAAGATCAGAGCAAAAATAAATGGCATAGAGACTTAAAAAAATAGAAAAAAAATCTATGAAACTAAGAGCTGATTCTTGGAAGAGACAAACAAAATTGACAAACCTTTAGCCAGATTCATCAGGAAAAAAAGAGAAAGAATCCAAATAAATAAAATCAGAAAAAAGAGAGAAGTAACAACTGCCACCACAGAAATACAAAGGATTTAAAAAAAGAAATACAAATGATTATAAGAAAATACTATTAAAAATTATATGCCAACAAACTGGACAACCTAGAAGAAATGGATAAATTTCTAGATACATACAATCTTCCAAAACTGAACCAGGAAGAAACAGAAAATCTGAACAGACCAACTGCAAGTAATGAAATTGAATCAGTAATCAAAAACTACCAAAAAATAAAGTTCAGGACCAGATGGATTCACTAATGAAATCTAGCATACATTTAAAGAAGAGTTAATACTTATTCTCCTCAATTCCAAAAAATATAAAAAAAGGTAGGAAAGCTTCTAAATATATCCTACAAGACCAGAATTACCCTGATACCAAAACCAGACAAAGACACCACAAAAAAAGAGAACTACAGGTCAACATCCCTGATGAACATAGATGCAAACATCCTCAACAAAATATTAGCAAAGTGCACACAACAATACATTAAAAAGATCATTCACCATAATAAGGTGGGATTTACACCTGGGATGCAAGAATGGCTCAATATTTGGAAATCAATCAATGTTATGCCCCACATCAACAAAATGAAGGATAAAAACCATATGATCATCTCAATAAATGCAGAAAAAGCATATGACAAAATATAACATCCATTCACAATTAAAATGTTCAACAAAATGGGAATAGAAGGAGAATACCTCAACATAATAAAGGCCATATATGGAAAACCCATATTTAACATCATCCTCAATAGTGAAAAACTGAGAGTTTTCCCTCTAAGGTCAGGAACAAGACAAGAATGTCTACTTTCACCACTTTTATTCAACATAGTACTAGAAGTCCTAGCCACAGAAATAAAACAAGAAAAAGAGGTAAGATAAGAGACATCCATATTTGTAAAGAAAAAGTTAAATAGTCACTATTTGCAGACGACAAGATAGTATGTGTGTGTGTGTGTATATATATATATATATATATATATATATATATATATATATATTCCTAAAGATTCCACCAAAAGAACTACTAAAAATAATAAATGAATTCAGAGGATACAAAGTTAATACCCCAAAATTGGTAGCATTTCTATTCACTAGCAATGAAGTCACAGAAAGAGAAATTTTTTAAACAACATAATTTACAACTACACCAGAAAGAATAAATACCTAGGAATAAACTTAACCAGAGACGTGTAAGACCTGTACTCTGAAAACTATAAAACACTGATGAAAGAAAATGAAGATGACACAGAAAAACGGAAAGATATTTCATGCTCATGGAAGAATTAATATTGTCAAAATGTCCATATTAACCAAAGCAATCTATAGGTTCAATGCAATCCCCATCAAAATACCAACAGCATTTTTCACAAAACTAGAATAAATAATACTAAAATTTGTATGGAATCACAGAAGACCTGAACAGCCAAAGCAATTCTGAAAAAGAAGACCCAAGCTGGAGGTATCACAATTCCATACTTCAAGATATAATACAAAGCTGTAGTAACCAAAGAAGTATGATACTTGTCACAAAAGTAGATACAGATCTATAGAACAGAATAGAGCCTAGAAATAAACACATAGTGGTATGGTGAATTAATCTGTGACAAAGGACGCAAGATTACCTGGTGTTCAGAATACTAGACAACTACATGTAAAAGAATGAAACTGGACTACTTTCTAACACCGTACACAAAAATAAACTCAAAATGGATTAAAGACCTAAACATGAGACTTGAAGCTATAAAAATCCTAGAAGAGAACACAGGAAGTAATTTCCCTGACATCAGCCATAGCACCATTTTTCTAAATAAATCTCCTAAGGCAAGGGTAGCAAAAGCAAAAATAAACTATTGGTACTACATCAAAATAAAAAGCAAAGTAAACCATGAAAAAAAAAAAAACCAAAAAGACAACCTAATGAAATGGTAGAAGATATTTGCAAATGATACATCTAACAAGGGGTAATGTCCAAAATATACAAAGAATTTACACAATTCAACACCAAAAAAATCAAACAATCCAATTAAAAAGTGGGCAGAGAATTGAATAGACATTTTACCAAAGAAGATACATTGTTAACCAACACACATAAAAAGATGCTCAACATCACTAATCATCAAGGAAATGCAAATCAAAACCACAATGAGATACCACCTCACACTCTTTAGAAGGACTAAAATCAAGAAGACAAGGAACAACAAATGTTGGTGAGGATGTAGAGAAAAAGGAACCCTCCTGCACTGTTGGTGGGAATGTAAATTGGTACAGCCACTGTGGAAAATAGCATGGAGTTTCCTCAAAAAATTAAAAATAGAAATACCATACGGCCCAACAATTCCACTATTGGATATTTACCTAGGGAAAACACTAACTTGAAAAGATACATACACCTCTATGTTTATTGCAGCGTTATTTCCAATAGCCAAGGCATGGAAACAACTTCAGTGTCCATCAAGAGACAAATGGATAAGGAAACTGTGATACATATGCACAACAGAATATTACACAGCCATAAAAAAAGTATGAGATCATGCCATTTGAGAAAACATAGATGGATCTAGAGGGTATTATGCTAACTTAAATAAGTCATGCTAAGAAAGACATATATCATATGATTTCATTCATAAACAGAAACCAAAATAAATAAATGAAAGAACAGAAAGCAGAATCAGAACTGTAAATTCAGAGACAAACTGATGGTTTCCAGAGGGGAGGAGAGTGAGGGGTTGGGGAAAATGGGTTAAAGGGAGAGGGAGATACAGGCCTTCAGTTATGAAATGAGTAATTCATGGGAATAAAAAGTAAAGTATAAGGATTACAGTCAATGAGACTATAATGGTGATGTAATGGGACAGATAGTAGCTGTACTTGTGAACACAATGTATAAACTTGTCAAATCACTTAGTTGTACACCTGAAACTAATGTAAAATTGTGTGTCAACTAAACTCAAATTTTAAAAACTACATATAAAGCCCTAAAAAAAAGAGTTGAACAAATTAAACAGATCAAGAGAACAGTTTAAATTGATGGCTTTATAGAAAATGTACATTCCATGAGAACTTGTTTTCCATAACTTGTTAAATTTTTAGGGCATCATAAGGAAGATGGGCAATGCTTCAGGTCATTTCATAACATTATTTCCTACCCCTTTTTTTTCAACTTCTAGTCACTTTTTATTCCTTCTCCATGAAATTTGTACTAAAATCACCTTAACTTTTAAAAAATTACAATAAGCCACACAAAAGGACGGACAGTGTAAACAAAGATCATAGAAAAACAAACACAAACTAGTTGTTGGCAACATTAATTATCCTCCAATGTGCACAATTTAAAAAATTATACAAACTTTGCTGAATATAGCAGATATATCTGACAAAAATTGTATTTTAAATTAAACTTACCTACTGTTTTTATTTTGTCATGTAAAGTGTTACTTTCTTATTATAAAAACAATGCATTTCATTAGTGAATATACAGATAAACAAAAAGAAAATAAAGAACACCCATAATGCCAGCCACTCAGAAGTGTCCATTGTATACACCAGAAGGTGTCTTAAACATCCTAATAATTGTTTCCATTAAAAAAAAAAAATTTTTTATCAGATCACCTGGAGCCACAGCCATTCACATTCAATGAATGCCAGTGCAATTTTTTCCATTAAATCTACAAATCGTCTTCTTGCTTCCTCTTTAACCTACAATTTCAGGTTCTTCTTGGAAGCACCAAGTCATTCTGCTTCCTCTCCACGGGGGCTGGGTTCCTACTATGCTGAGCCGGCAGGAGAGCAGGCTGGATGGTGCCAGTTCATGAATCAGCTCTAGGTTGCTCCCGCAGCTGCTTTATCTCTAGGAAATTTTTAGCTTTCACTTAATTAGTTACTTTTACCTTTATGTATTTCAGTGTAGTCTTTAGTAGTAAAGACTCTTTGGGGAGGAGGGGGGAACCTCAGGATTTGGTTTTGTATGAAAGACAGACAGAAGGCATTCTACCATAGATCCAAGAACAGAAGAAAGAAAGAAAGAAAGAAAGAAAGAAAGAAAGAAAGAAAGAAAGAAAGAAGAGAGGGAGGGAGGGAGGGAGGGAGGAAGGAAGGAAAAGAAAGAAAAAGAAAGAAAGAAAGAAAGAGAAAGAAAGAAAGAAAGAAAGAAAGAAAGAAAGAAAGAAAAGAAAGAGAAAGAAAGAAAGAAAGAAGAGAGGGAGGGAGGGAGGGAGGAAGGAGGAAGGAAGGAAGGAAAGAAGCAAGGAAGGAAGGAAGAAAGGAGGGGAAAGAAAGAAAGAAAGAAAGAAAGAAAGAAAGAAAGATAGAAAAGAAAAAGAAAAATGAAGATGTGAGGAATTGATAACAGAGTCAAGAACAGGGGCGAAGTAAAAGATAAGGATGAATTAGGATGAACTGGAAATTGCCCAATGAAAGCCAAACTGTATTCTGAATATTGTGTGCTGACAGAAGACCCTAAATAATCTCCCATAGAGTCAAAATTTCCCATAGGAAAAAAAAAAAAAAGCTAAGAAAACTGAATCAACAGCAAAAACTACACTCTAAAGTTTGCTTGTGAAAACATGAGTGCATTTTGCAGAAGTGGAAAAAGAATTGATGTATAGAGGGTCTTCCAACATTCAGAAATCTAGATAAGGCTTAGAAGCCATGATTTCAGCAGAAAAATGTGAATTATTCATCGACTTAGTCATTTATTCACTCATTATAATTTCTGTTTTTTCAAGTACATGACTACCTCATGAGATGGTTCTGAGTGCACTTATCTTTTAATTATGACAATGGCTTACTATTTTACTATACAACTTTAGCCAAGTGAGACAATCAGTGAAGAATCCTTCAAGATCTAAATTTAGGGCAATGTAATGAGCATTGGCTGTTGTATAAAATTATTGAATGACTATATTGTACACCCGAAACTAATATTATACTATATGTTAACTAATTGGAGTTTAAATAAAAACTCTAAAAAGTAGAAATAAAAAAATAAATAAATCAGGGCAATGCATGATCTAGCAATCCCACTCCTGCATATATATCCAAAGGAAGTGAAAAC
The DNA here is from genome assembly GCF_024362965.1 of Panthera pardus. Classification (NCBI taxonomy): domain Eukaryota; kingdom Metazoa; phylum Chordata; class Mammalia; order Carnivora; family Felidae; genus Panthera; species Panthera pardus. The sequence continues at coordinate 10,970,829 of NW_026526765.1, forward strand.
AGGATCTGAAATAGATATCTGCACTCTCATGTTTATTGCACCATTATTCTAAATAGTCAAGATATGGAAACAAATGTCTGTCAATAGATGAAGGGATAAAGAATATGTTTGATAGATAGATAGGAATATATAATAATAAATGTATAATAAATATATATATTAGGAAATATTACTCAACCATGGGAGAGAAGGAAAACCTGTCATGTGCAATAACACGGATGAACCCAGAGGGCATTATGCTGAGTGAAATATGTCCAACAAAGAAAGACAAATATTGTATAATCTCACTCATATGTAGAATCTAACAAAGGAGAACTCATAGAAACAGTAGAATGGTGGTTACCAGGGGCCGGCGAATGAAAGCAAAGGGAAGATGCAAGTCAAAGGGTACAAACTTCTGATTATAAAATGAATTAAGTTCTAGGGTTTTGATGTAAGATACAGTGATTAGAGTTAATAATATTGTATTATATACTTGAAAAGAGTAGATCTTCAAGGGTCTCACTAAAAAAAGAAATAATAATTAGGTCACATGATAAAGACGTTAGCTAACACTATGGTGGTAATTATTTCACAAAATGTAAGCATCAAATCAACACCCAAAACTTACACAATGTTGCATGTCAATTATGTCTCAATAAAGGTGGAAACACCAAATTAATAAATTAGGATGATGCAAGGTCCATTCGTGATTGCTACAGGATACAAGCCTAATCATCCCCAATGGCACATTATCATCTTTATCATCCACCTTTTCTCTCCCACGCTGAATATTACCGCTATAAGGCAGATGGAAAGTTCTTGTGTCCCCCACAATACTTAGCAAAACACTTGCCAGAAAGTAGACTGATATTAGAAAAATGGCCAATAAAACCAATTTACTCTTTTACAAAGGCTACGCGTACGGCACAATTTTCAGCCATTCACTGTAAAGGTAACAGAAATCTCCGTGATGAAACCATGAACTAACCTGGATTGAAACATTCTAATGAATTCGAAATCATCAAAGGCATCTTATTTTTATTTTCCTTTCAAGATAGAGCTTGCAAAGCACTTACAGAATTGAATAGACTTTTATTTATTTGCTTTTTCACATTGTCGGGTGAAATGTGAATATCTAGTAATGGATTTCATTGATTTCTGTCAAGCGGGACAACAATTTGTAGAGTTGGTCTATCCTTTCAGGAAGAAAGGTAAAAAAAGCCGCTCTATCATACCTTCTCCCTTGTCAGCAAGATATTGGGAAAATATTACTCTGCATTGACTTTTGAAAATGACAAGATGTACATCTCAGGATTCAAGCCATATGGCTCAGGCCACTCGTGATCCGGCTTGTCCAAACAGGGAAATGAAAAGAACTCTCCCTTATTGGTTATTTCTAAGTAGACTGGGGTGCCACAGGAAGTCCATCAGCCAACTCTACGCACTGTTCTGGTTCACAAATGATCATCTGGAATTCCAGGTGAGAGATTTCCAAAGGCAGTTGCTGCAAGACAGCAACACTACAGAAACTGACAAGGAGTGGCCGCCTGAGGGACATAATCTGCCCCACAGTATGGAGCACTCCAGCCCAGTTTGAGACTGAGGTGTAGATACCACTTCTTTCAGTTGAAGAACAGAAGTACCATTCAGAGAGGAAAATTCAAAGGTAATAAACTATTAGAAGATGATTATTATAATGCTTTAGGGATCAGACAATTCAAGCTAACAGGGAGAGGACTCCTGGGCCTCATGGGAAAAGTCTCAAAAATATAGTCCGGTAGTGCAACATTAACCACAGCAGAAGGGTGTTGTCAGGAAGGCCAACACCCTGGCTCAGGCTTAGTCAGGCCTGGAGTCTGTGTCCAAAGTCCAAACATAGAGAACTGGGCTGGACGAGTGATTCTAGCCAAAGCTTTGATTGTTTATTCCTGAATGCACCATAGGAACTAGCTGCCCATGTGTTGCTGTGCACAGCCAGGCACGGTGAGGCTGTTCCTAATACGTCCAGTGAAAATAAAACATCCTGTCAACTCTGTTTTCCAACCAAAGACAAATAGAAAATCTGAAGTTCAATCAGGGCCAGGACATATATTTCTCTAAAAATAATGCTTCAAGCTCAGCAAAGTAACGGAACTAGAAGTTCTCAGAATAATGCTCTCCTGGGCATGACTCTTATCACTGAAAAACTGTATGTTGACAATTTTTCCAGTTTCCTATATTTATTAGAGTAGAAGCCGGTGGCGAGATACCTAGATTCTTTTAAAACCCTTGGAAAAAGGAAATCAGACAAGGAAGTTTCAACTGAAGAGTCACGGAGGTATCCCACGGAGTCATCCCATGGAGTCATCTCCTGTCAAGGGATAACCCAGATGTCTCCAAGTATAATACTCAGAGTTTAAAAAGTAGTGGGGTGGGTACGGGACATTTTAGTTTTCAATGCTTTCTTCCCAGGTCAATATCTATGGTGATGGTGACTATAGTTAATAATGCTATATTATATCTTTGAAAACTGCTAAGAGAGTAGATATTAAAAGTTTGCATTACACACACAACAACAAACCTGTAAATGTGTTCTGATGGATGTTAATGTGACATATTGTGATGATCACTTCACAGTATATACATATATCAAATCATTATGTTCTACACCTGAGAACAATATATCACGTATCAATTATATCTCAATTTAAAAAATCTGTGACGACTCGTTCACGGCAACTTGTACATGTTTGGTGCAACTTCAGTATTGAAGTATTCTGCTCCCCTTCCCTGTCTGTAAACTTGGAAGCAGAGCTTTTTGAGTCAGCAGCTCTATTAGACACTCGTTTGGAGAACAGAGGGAAGATGGCGGCATAGGAGGACGCTGGGCTCACCGCGCGTCCTGCTCATCACTTAGATTCCACCTACACCTGCCTAAATAACCCAGAAAACCGCCAGAGGATTAGCAGAAGGGAGTCTCCGGAGCCAAGCGCAGACGAGAGGCCCACGGAAGAGGGTAGGAAGGGCGGCGAGGCGGTGCACCCACCACGGACTGGCGGGAGGGAGCCGGGCGGAGGGGCGGCTCGCCAGCCAAGCAGAGCCCCCGAGTCTGGCTGGCAAAAGCGGAGGGGCCGGACGGACTGTGTTCCGACAGCAAGCGCGACTTAGCGTCTGGGAGGTCATAAGTTAACAGCTCTGCTCAGAAAGCGGGAAGGCTGGAGGACAAAGGGAGGGAGAGCTGCTGAGCCCCCTGACGGCAGAGCTCAGCTTGGCGGGGAACAAAGGCGCTCACCAGCGCCATCTCCCCGCCCATCCCCCAGCCAAAATCCCAAAGGGAACCAGTTCCTGCCAGGGAACTTGCTCGCTCCACGCAATCACCCAACGCTGTGCTTCTGCGGACCCAAACCTCCGGCGGATCTGACTCCCTCCCACTGCCACAGGGCCCCTCCTGAAGTGGATCACCTAAGGAGAAGCGAGCTAAGCCTGCCCCTCCAGCCCCCGTGCCCCTTGCCTACCCACCCCAGCTAATATGCCAGAGCCCCAGCACCACAAGCCTGGCAGTGTGCAAGTAGCCCAGATGGGCCATGCCAACCCACAGGGAATCCCGCCCCTAGGAGAGGGGAAGAGAAGGCACACACCAGTCTGACTGTGGCCCCAGCGGTGGGCTGGGGGCAGACATCAGGTCGGACTGCGGCCCCGCCCACCAACTCCAGTTAGACACCACAGCACAGGGGAAGTGCCTGCAGGTCCTCACCACTCCAGGGACTATCCAAAATGACCAAACGGAAGAATTCCCCTCAGAAGAATCTCCAGGAAATAACAACAGCTAATGAACTGATCAAAAAGGATTTAAATAATATAACAGAAAGTGAATTTAGAATAATAGTCATAAAATTAATCGCTGGGCTTGAAAACAGTATACAGGACAGCAGAGAATCTCTTGCCACAGAGATCAAGGGACTAAGGAACAGTCACGAGGAGCTGAAAAGCGCTTTAAACGAAATGCAAAACAAAATGGAAACGACGACAGCTCGGATTGAAGAGGCAGAGGAGAGAATAGGTGAACTAGAAGATAAAGTTATGGAAAAAGAGGAAGCTGAGAGAAAGAGAGATAAAAAAATCCAGGAGTATGAGGGGAAAATTAGAGAACTAAGTGATACACTAAAAAGAAATAATATACGCATAATTGGTATCCCAGAGGAGGAAGAGAGAGGGAAAGGTGCTGAAGGGGTACTTGAAGAAATTATAGCTGAGAACTTCCCTGAACTGGGGAAGGAAAAAGGCATTGAAATCCAAGAGGCACAGAGAACTCCCTTCAGACGTAACTTGAATCGATCTTCTGCACGACATATCATAGTGAAACTGGCAAAATACAAGGATAAAGAGAAAATTCTGAAAGCAGCAAGGGATAAACGTGCCCTCACATATAAAGGGAGACCTATAAGACTCGTGACTGATCTCTCTTTGGAAACTTGGCAGGCCAGAAAGGATTGGCACAATATCTTCAGTGTGCTAAACAGAAAAAATATGCAGCCGAGAATCCTTTATCCAGCAAGTCTGTCATTTAGAATAGAAGGAGAGATAAAGGTCTTCCCAAACAAACAAAAACTGAAGGAATTTGTCACCACTAAACCAGCCCTACAAGAGATCCTAAGGGGGATCCTGTGAGACAAAGTACCAGAGACATCACTACAAGCATAAAACATACAGACATCACAATGACTCTAAACCCGTATCTTTCTATAATAACACTGAATGTAAATGGATTAAATGCGCCAACCAAAAGACACAGGGTATCAGAATGGATAAAAAAACAAGACCCATCTATTTGCTGTCTACAAGAGACTCATTTTAGATCAGAGGACACCTTTAGATTGAGAGTGAGGGGATGGAGAACTATTTATCATGCTACTGGAAGCCAAAAGAAAGCTGGAGTAGCCATACTTATATCAGACAAACTAGACTTTAAATTAAAGGCTGTAACAAGAGATGAAGAAGGGCATTATATAATAATTACAGGGTCTATCCATCAGGAAGAGCTAACAATTATAAATGTCTATGCGCCGAATACCGGAGCCCCCAGATATATAAAACAATTACTCATAAACATAAGCAACCTTATTGATAAGAATGTGGTAACTGCAGGGGACTTTAACACCCCACTTACAGAAATGGATAGATCATCTAGACACACAGTCAATAAAGAAACAAGGGCCCTGAATGATACATTGGATCAGATGGACTTGACAGATATATTTAGAACTGTGCATCCCAAAGCAACAGAATATACTTTCTTCTCGAGGGCACATGGAACATTCTCCAAGATAGATCATATACTGGGTCACAAAACAGCCCTTCATAAGTTTACAAGAATTGAAATTATACCATGCATACTTTCAGACCACAATGCTATGAAGCTTGAAATCAACCACAGGAAAAAGTCTGGAAAACCTCCAAAAGCATGGAGGTTAAAGAACACCCTACTAATGAACGAGTGGGTCAACCAGGCAATTAGAGAAGAAATTAAAAAATATATGGAAACAAACAAAAATGAAAATACAACAATCCAAACGCTTTGGGACGCAGCGAAGGCAGCCCTGAGAGGAAAATACATTGCAATCCAGGCCTATCTCAAGAAACAAGAAAAATCCCAAATACAAAATCTAACAGCACACCTAAAGGAAATAGAAGCAGAACAGCAAAGGCAGCCTAAACCCAGCAGAAGAAGAGAAATAATAAAGATCAGAGCAGAAATAAACAATATAGAATCTAAAAAAACTGTAGAGCAGATCAACGAAACCAAGAGTTGGTTTTTTGAAAAAATAAACAAAATTGACAAACCTTTAGCCAGGCTTCTCAAAAAGAAAAGGGAGATGACCCAAATAGATAAAATCATGAATGAAAATGGAATTATTACAACCAATCCCTCAGAGATACAAACAATTTTCAGGGAATACTATGAAAAATTATATGCCAACAAATTGGACAACCTGGAAGAAATGGACAAATTCCTAAACACCCACACTCTTCCAAAACTCAATCAGGAGGAAATAGAAAGCTTGAACAGACCCATAACCAGCGAAGAAATTGAATCGGTTATCAAAAATCTCCCAACAAATAAGAGTCCAGGACCAGATGGCTTCCCAGGGGAGTTCTATCAGACGTTTAAAGCAGAGATAATACCTATCCTTCTCAAGCTATTCCAAGAAATAGAAAGGGAAGGAAAACTTCCAGACTCATTCTATGAAGCCAGTATTACTTTGATTCCTAAACCAGACAGAGACCCAGTAAAAAAAGAGAACTACAGGCCAATATCCCTGATGAATATGGATGCAAAAATTCTCAATAAGATACTAGCAAATCGAATTCAACGGCATATAAAAAGAATTATTCACCATGATCAAGTGGGATTCATTCCTGGGATGCAGGGCTGGTTCAACATTCGCAAATCAATCAACGTGATACATCACATTAACAAAAAAAAAAAAGAGAAGAACCATATGATCCTGTCAATCAATGCAGAAAAGGCCTTTGACAAAATCCAGCACCGTTTCTTAATAAAAACCCTTGAGAAAGTCGGGATAGAAGGAACATACTTAAAGATCATAAAAGCCATTTATGAAAAGTCCACAGCTAACATCATCCTCAACGGGGAAAAACTGAGAGCTTTTTCCCTGAGATCAGGAACTCGACAGGGATGCCCACTCTCACTGCTGTTGTTTAACATAGTGCTGGAAGTTCTAGCATCAGCAATCAGACAACAAAAGGAAATCAAAGGCATCAAAATTGGCAAAGATGAAGTCAAGCTTTCGCTTTTTGCAGATGACATGATATTATGACATGGAAAATCCGATAGACTCCACCAAAAGTCTGCTAGAACTGATACATGAATTCAGCAAAGTTGCAGGATACAAAATCAATGTACAGAAATCAGTTGCATTCTTATACACTAACAATGAAGCAACAGAAAGACAAAGAAACTGATCCCATTCACAATTGCACCAAGAAGCATAAAATACCTAGGAATAAATCTAACCAAAGATGTAAAAGATCTGTATGCTGAAAACTATAGAAAGCTTATGAAGGTAATTGAAGAAGATATAAAGAAATGGAAAGACATTCCTTGCTCATGGATTGGAAGAATAAATATTGTCAAAATGTCAATACTACCCAAAGCTATCTACACATTCAATGCAATCCCAATCAAAATTGCACCAGCATTCTTCTCGAAACTAGAACAAGCAATCCTAAAATTCATATGGAACCACAAAAGGCCCCAAATAGCCAAAGTAATTTGGAAGAAGAAGACCAAAGCAGGAGGCATCACAATCCCAGACTTTAGCCTCTACTACAAAGCTGTCATCATCAAGACAGCATGGTATTGGCACAAAAACAGACACATAGACCAATGGAATAGAATAGAAACCCCAGAACTAGACCCACAAACGTATGGCCAACTCATCTTTGACAAAGCAGGAAAGAACATCCAGTGGAAAAAAGACAGTCTCTTTAACAAATGGTGCTGGGAGAACTGGACAGCAACATGCAGAAGGTTGAAACTAGACCACTTTCTCACACCATTCACAAAAATAAACTCAAAATGGATAAAGGACCTGAATGTGAGACAGGAAACCATCAAAACCTTAGAGGAGAAAGCAGGAAAAGACCTCTCTGACCTCAGCCGTAGCAATCTCTTACTCGACACATCCCCAAAGGCAAGGGAATTAAAAGCAAAAGTGAATTACTGGGACCTTATGAAGATAAAAAGCTTCTGCACAGCAAAGGAAACAACCAACAAAACTAAAAGGCAACCAACGGAATGGGAAAAGATATTTGCAAATGACATATCGGACAAAGGGCTAGTATCCAAAATCTATAAAGAGCTCACCAAACTCCACACCCGAAAAACAAATAACCCAGTGAAGAAATGGGCAGAAAACATGAATAGACACTTCTCTAAAGAAGACATCCGGATGGCCAACAGGCACATGAAAAGATGTTCAACGTCGCTCCTCATCAGGGAAATACAAATCAAAACCACACTCAGATATCACCTCACGCCAGTCAGAGTGGCCAAAATGAACAAATCAGGAGACTATAGATGCTGGCGAGGATGTGGACAAACGGGAACCCTCTTGCACTGTTGGTGGGAATGCAAATTGGTGCAGCCGCTCTGGAAAGCATTGTGGAGGTTCCTCAGAAAATTAAAAATAGACCTACCCTATGACCCAGCAATAGCACTGCTAGGAATTTACCCAAAGGATACAGGAGTACTGATGCATAGGGGCACTTGTACCCCAATGTTTATAGCAGCACTCTCAACAATAGCCAAATTATGGAAAGAGCCTAAATGTCCATCAACTGATGAATGGATAAAGAAATTGTGGTTTATATACACAATGGAATACTACATGGCAATGAGAAAGAACGAAATATGGCCCTTTGTAGCAACGTGGATGGAACTGGAGAGTGTGATGCTAAGTGAAATAAGCCATACAGAGAAAGACAGATACCATATGGTTTCACTCTTATGTGGATCCTGAGAAACTTAACAGAAACCCATGGGGGAGGGTGAAGGAACCAGCCGAATGAAGTCTCATTCAGCACTGCCATGAGGATAAAGATCCTCTTTTGGAAACCACTGCAAGGCAGTGGACCATCGCTAAACCACATGCTGCTATTGCTCTTACTGTCCTCTTTAGCTCTGACTCTTGGGGAAGCCTGGAAATGGGAGACATATGTAAAATATAGACAAGATCCCATGGGTAATATGTGTATGTGGAGTGATTGGGGCCCTTATACTAATCATGCGATGAGGGGACTTTACCAGAGGAAATTGAAAGGGGGTTTTCAATCACCTTGTATTGGGTTCATTTATAATCAGAAATATTATTCTGTAAGTCATCCTACTAGTACTAGATATACTGCATAGAAAGTTCCTTGGAAATTAGTCAAAGATATGTTTAAATGTTGCCCCTGGCCAAGATATTGCAATGCATTGTGTCCTAAGTTTATGACTAATCCTAAAGGTTGCCATTGTGAAGTGTACAATGGATTAGAAGACAACCTGTACCCTAATGTGTATAAATAAATTGTAAAACTCTGACTGCGTCAATATGAACACAACAACATTGTAAAGTTTCTTAGAAAAGTTAAATATTTACTTCACGGGAGGATCATGGCCCTGGGAACCTGGTGAACTTTACACGAGAATTGTAATAAGATAAATGATCCTGTTTGTGACATTGTTAAAGATTTCTTTTCATTGTATCTACCTTATGTGAAACTTTCTATAAACTTTGTACCCTCCCCTTTCCCTAAAAATAATCATGTTAGACTATATATCTCGGTACACACATGCCTGCCTCATGCCTGTCATGTAGAATTAATCATCCCCCACCTGTTTAGACTCCGGTCCCCAAGTGATAAATAACTCCTTTGCTACCTGCAATAAAGGCTGATGTGCAGAAACTGAAGTGTGACTTCCTTCGCCGACGTCCACCCATCCCAACAGGACCCTGACTGCTGGAGCAGGTCTCCGGCAGGAGGGGAAGGAAAAAAAAAAAAAAAAAAGAGGTTAGAGTGGGAGAGAGCCAAAGCATAAGAGACTGTTAAAAACTGAGAACAAACTGAGGGTTGATGGGGGGTGGGAGGGAGGGCAGGGTGGGTGATGGGTATTGAGGAGGGCACCTTTTGGGATGAGCACTGGGTGTTGTATGGAAACCAATTTGACAATAAATTTCATATATTAAAAAAATAAATAAATAAATAAATAAATAAATAAATAAAAATAAATAAATAAATAAAATAAAAATTAAAATTAAAATGCATGTTCACGTGAAAAAAAAAAAAAGACACTCATTTCAACCACTTCCTCAAGTTATGTGTGCACCTCTTGCCTCCTGGACTCTCCTTGGGCCCAATCAGTCTTTTGCCCTTAATTACCACCAGCAGCTTAGCCCATCAGCCTTGGGTGAAATGGGTGCCTCCTGCCTGCTTACAGAATTCAGACCACAAGGCGTAGTTTAGGCCACCGGTAATGTATACAGCTCGTACAAAATGGGGAAGTAAAAAGAATGCCACTTCACAGGATGGACTTTGATATCCTTAGGGGCCACAGGCAGAGTTGAATAATGCAAGCCAAAAGCACAAGGAATTAACTCTCTGTGGAGTGAACTTTGAGCAATGGTCAACAGGAAACAGGAGGAAGCCAAACCCTACCCCATCGTGAACACCACGAGCTGTTCACATAGGCTTCTTTATCTTCTGGTGCTGAGATGCACCTGTAGGGCCCACTGTGTCTTTTCACAGCTCTTTGTGAGGCTGCTTTGGTGATGTAGCCCTACACGTCTTTTCTCACCTTTCCTCTCGCTCTCACCACCCTAGTGTAGCACCTCCCAAGTAATCATTAGTACTTCAAATCCTTGCCTCAGATTTATTTTCTAAGAAACTGAGGTTAAGACTGAATTTAATTTCACCTAAACTGGATTCTTCAGTTATTTCCTTCATCCAAATCCTAGACCTAAAATATAGCTAAAAGTGAGTTCAAATTAAGTGTGTCAGGTCCTTGGGGAAATACTGAGATATATACAAGCTCACTAATTTTAAATTAAGAAAATATCCTTGGAAATTTTTGTAATTAACTATCGTCCTTGAAGCACTCCAAATAGTGTTAATCAAAATTTATTCTCAAAAAATTGACAAGGCTGATATCAAAGATCTATCTCTGAAACTTGAGTGAGCAACCAAAACATTGTCAAAGGTTATTACTTCTCCTCTTCATCAACATCATAAAAATATAGTATTGGTGACATGTACAATCCCCATGACAATGAACTTTAAGGTCTCGACAAATGGATGTCTTGGGGCTCAAAACTGTAAGGGGCTCAAAACTTGGGGCTCAAAACAGTAAGTACTGAAAGTAATAGATTTCCTGTTACAGAAGCACAGATGAGAGTTGCTCATCCAACTTGGAGGAAGTCAGAGATACAGGTAGATGTTCTAGTTAACATGCCACTGTTAACTTGTTTGAGGCACTAATTTTCTTGAGGAAGGAAAATAAGTGGTGTGGTTTGGCACATGGTGAATTTAAAGTACAACATCCAGGTGGAGATAACCTGTAGACAATAGAAAATCAGGCCTGACGTTCAGGAGACACTTCTAGTCTAAAGAAGGAGCTGTGAGTTGAGAGGGTACAGATTATAGTTAAGCACACATATGAGAAGGTCCAAGGAGCACGTGTCAAGAAAAGAGAGGGGTGGATTGGGTAGAGGCCAATTGGCCAGAGCCCAATTTTGGAATCCCTGGGAACATAGCTATTTAGGATGAGCAGGGAATTAGATAAAGAAAACGAGAAAGAATAGTCAAAAATTAGGAGGAAAAACAAAAGCATACATTATCTCAAATGAACGTTGGAAAGTTTCAAAGAGGAAACGTGTTCAGCAATTTCAATGCTTATAAATAGCCAATTGAAATAACTGATAAGAGAAAAGTTACCACTAGATTTGGCAGTTAGCAGGTCACTCTGAGAGGACTTTTTCAGAGGCAGGATGGACCAAGCCCAAGTTGAAAAGGGCTGGAGATAGAAAGGCAGGCAAGGAAGTGGAAAGGGTGATGAGTCACTAGAGTGAAACACTGATACCGCATCATTACATTGGGTCACAAAAGTAAACCGCATAAAACACGTCTGTCGTGTGCGTGTGTGTGTGTGTGTGTGTGTGTGTGTGTGTGTGTGTGTGTGTGTGATAGCTTGTCATAGCTCTTTCTGGGGTCTGCATCATCGCAGCGGGTCTGGTCCCTTCTGCAGTTCGGTGCTCTTTGTTGGCTGCAACACACGTATCTTTCGGGGACCCTCTGGTTTCTGTGGATTTATACACTCAGCTCTCTTTTTATAGGCTTGAAGCAAGGAGGACTGGGCTGGAGAACGGGGCACAGGGACTCCCTTTCTGCCTCCAGTTTCCCAAGAGAATTTGTTGCTTCCTGCTTTGCCTCACGTTGCCCTTCAGGTGACCCCTGAGGAAGTGAAACACTGTGGCTGTCAGCACTCTCTCCCTCCCCGCACCCCCAGCCTGCTTCCCTTACTGCAGGATGCTGACGGGGCCCCTGACAAGAAGAGATGGCAACTGTAACGGGGAGAGACATAGACCTCTCTCTGGCACAACAGAGGAGGAAGTAATAACTTAAATACAGATCCCTATTCTTCTGTGCCATTTCAGTTACTTTTCAGTTTTATTATTCCCTAGACCCTCATTTATTATCTACTGGCATAGAATCAAGTACCTTGATACAGAAACTATTTCTTAGAATGAAAAGTGAGACTTCATATGTCATAGGAGATTATCCTCATAGAGAAACTGTGCCAGTCATATACGTCTTTTGCTATCAAATCTGCTTTCCACTCTTCCTCTAAGGAATTTCACTTCCATGCTTCCCTTGGCACCTGGATTCCATGTAACTGCAGCCAGGGAGGGCAGGAGGAGACACTTCGGGTATTTCTCCCTCTCCTGTTCGGCTGCATACAGCACCCCCAGCAACGGCTGTGTCTTCCCTCCAGGTTCATCATGTCCCTGCCCCGGTTGTCACTTTCTGAAAGTCAGCCTGGTTTCCAAGTTCTGGGAACACCACTGCCTCCCATTGTCTCTCCAGCCTTATGAGTGGGCACAGATCCCTGCTGTCACTAATCTTTTGGAGGCATGAACCACCCCCACGTGGCTTCTCAGATCATCCATTACTCAAGAACAAATTCTCTGAATTAAATCCCTTCTGTTGAACCATCTAGAGTCATTTCTGTCCTCTGGTTGGACAGAGAACCCATCATAACCAAATCCAGGAAGCAGAGTTTTAGAAGGATTATTGGAAAAGATAGGCACATATTTATCTATATCAGCCTTCCTTATCACTTTGCCCTATCCAACCTTCAACCAAAAGTGATAGTGAGCTCACAGTGTCCTTCCTAACCAGAAAATGCAAATGTATTTTAAAATCAGGAAAACATGGATACAAGGAAAGACAATGCCCTGAAGAACAGAAATGCTGTGAAGTCAGGGCTCTCAGACAGAGGGCTGATGGCCCTAGAGGCAAAGTAGTTGAGGAAAAGGGGGGAACATATTGGAGGCCAAGAGCTATTAGAAAGGGAAGAGATGTGAAGCTGAGATGCATAGAAAAATGTACTGAGCAAAATCAGAGGAACTGGGGTTATCAGTCTGCCTAGTAAAGTTAAAATACCTGAGATCTGTGAGGTAAAGGGAGACAGGGCTTCAGGGGAGGGGAGAGGGAAAGAAAGAAACTGCCCTAGAATATAGGAGAGGGGGGAAGTATATTTTTACTCCAAGAGAAACAGTAAGTATACTAAGTAGCTTAAGTCTCTGCTGATATAACTGGACAAATAAAACCTGTGTAAATGTAACCTCTCTCAAGGGCTAAGGACCATGGTGCTATGTTTTCCTTATAAGGATTATCTGGGGTGATCCAACTGAATCACTATGGAACCTTAAAAATAAAACAAAATAAAAACAAACTCTGGAACCCTCACTCCAGAACTATTGAAACAGACTTCAAGGGGGCAAGGCTTTGACTCTGATTTTTAAAGAGCTCCCCACTTAGAGCTCGCGAGGTCCAGCTGAAGGAGTTACCTGCATAACACCATGGTTCGAATGAACACTAGCGTAGTTGAATCATCTCCCAGTATCCAGGAGTAGAGGAAAGCTTCTTTAACAGAAGTGGGGAAATCTGTCTGATGTCGGAGATCTCGAGATTTAAAAGACACATTTCACAATAAATGTTTTTGGACACTCTGGACTGTGATGATGGAAACCTATTTCCAGTAGACCTGGGTAAGCCTTCTGTTTGAAGATTGCCTTGGGAGGAACCTCATTCTAGACCAGAATAAGACTTTGATATCTATGCATACTTCTTTGTTTACGATGTATATGTCTATATGTTGGTCCTCCATTTTTTTTCCTGTATTTGTGGTTAGGTCCTGAAATATTTTACCCAACTTTCTTGAAATAATTCTACCCAAATTTTTTTTTTAATTTTTTTTTTTTACATTTATTTATTTTTGAGAAACATAGTGGGACAAAGCGTGAGCGGGGGAGGGGCAGAGAGAGAAGGAGACACAGAATCTGAAGCAGGCTCCAGGCTCTGAGCAAGCTGTGAGCACAGAGACCGACACGGGGCTCGTACCCACAAACTGTGAGATCATGACCTGAACTGAAGTCGGACGCTCAACCGACTGAACCACCCAGGCACCCCTAATTGTACCCAACTTTTAATTCTCGGTCAGAAGGTTCCGGAACATTAAACAAAATTAAAAGACTCTTTTAAAAATAGTATTTTATAGAGCTATTTGTTGTACTTATTTTACATGCAGCATGATGATTACTTCTCCAGGCTTTTTTTTTTTCCTTTTTTTTTTTTTGTTTCGAAGTAACTAGATAAGGAATTTTTAGAAAACAGTCACAGACACCCATTACTAAATGCCTAGCACATTCAGGGGAGCTTCAAGACCATTTGTAACACCACTGAAGACATTTTCAATAACTGGCACAATTTTGAAATGGAAATTGCTCTTGGTGTTAAATTTTAAAAGCAATTTTGTTTGGAAATATTAGTGCAGTCTACAAAGAAACATCAAATCATACAGCTACGGGGACTAACAGCCTTTGAAGCTTTAGCTGTAGACTGGAGATTTCTCATTCTTTTCTTTCTGCTTGCTTGCCTGCCTTCCTGCCTGCCTTCCTTCTTCCCTTTGTCATGACAGATATGAGAAACGCGATAGTGAACAAAACACTCATTATCTCTGCCTTCACCGAGCTGTAGTCCAATGAGAAAATTAGATATTAAGCAAATAATTATGCCAAAAAAGTAGTTAGAAATGTGAGAGCGTCTGACCATGGATTTTACATAGGTTGTCAAATGAGAAGTTTCAGTGCCTTTCAGACACCTAGGAGAAGAGTTAGGGAGGCGAATGGTTAGGCGGTTTTGAGTCAAAAGATAGGTTGTGGTTAGTAGATTACAGGCTGAAACTATCCTGATTAAAACTTGTTTCCTTTACATTGTCATTGGAAATCTATTCTTTCAAGCAATAATTACTAAGGATGTAGCACAGTGGTAGTTCATGTGTGGTCTGCACTGACCTGGGCTTTGGTGCGAGTGAAGGGGAAAGAAGGGTATGTTTGGAATGGTTACGTAGGAGGGGGGAGGACATGAAAAGAAAAAGTATTCTAGTGAGGGAACAGCTATAGGATCCCCTGTATTCCTGTGAAACCTTTCCTAAGCCAAAATGGCATCAAAGAAAGCCACAGTCACCATTAATTTATATGGATTCGTTTTTGAGCATCCCCAGACCAAAAATAACTTCCTTTAGGTTTTCCTGATACCTTCAGACATATCTTGCTAACGGCTGCACAAAATAAACGGAGACAGAGCCCCGATGCTCACAGAGAGAGTTCAAAGTTCTGGGGGCTGGACACTGAGACGGAGCTTGGTTCCCAGTCCCAAAGGCTGGCCACCGTTGCTGTTTTTCAGCTTGTCAGCTTTTACCATGAAAGTGAAAAGCCTCTCCGGATATCTTTCAGTTAGCAAAAGCAAGAACGGTGGTGCCCCCCCATCTGTGGGGGGATACATTCAAAGACCCCCAGTTAATGCCTGAAACCCCAGATAGGACTGAACCCTATAAATACTATGTTTTTTCGCAAACACACGTCTATGATACAGATTAACTTCTAACTCAGTCACAGTACAAGATTAACAGCAGCTAAAATATTAACACACTGCACTCACCCTTCTTCTGACCATGTGAGATGATAAAACGCCCAGTGATGAGATGAAGTGAGGTAGATGACATAGGCACCGACACGTTGCCTTAGGTGACTATTGACCTTCTGACCCAGCGAAGGAACATCTGCTTCCGGGTCACGGTTGACGGCAGGTAGCTGAAACCACAGAAAGCGAACCCCCAGATAAGAGGGGGACTACGAATGCAGGTCTTCTGTAAAATCCAAGTGGTGGAAGCAAACTTTCAAAAAGCGGGGATACCAGTATACCAAAGCAAATACCGGCATAGAAGGAAGAAAGATCCTGGTGTGTATGCGGTGCTGTGAAACGGAGTAGTTGTGAAGTCACTCAGCTCACAGAGCCAGTAAAGATATTGACTGAAGCCCACATCAGCGGGTGGGTCTGTATATGAGTATATGCATACAGGTATATGCACATGTATATGTGTGTATGGATATAATATACAAGTATTTATTAATCAGTATGTAAGATGCAAAAATACTAAAAATTTTAGACGAGCAGACTCAGACTGAGAACAGGTAAGAAGCTGAACCAAACTTTAGAGAATTTAGAAACTGAGCAGATAAGAGTTTACATAAAACTAGACAGCTCCCCCTACCCACCCCTCTCTCTTGCTGCCTTCAAACCCTTCCCCACATGTTGTCATATTTCACAAAGAAGATATTGTTATGGCCATAAATTGCCCAGACTACAACTCAAGTCAGTTTGAAGGCTTCTAGAAGAGTTGACTAGCAGTGCAAATTTTCCAATACCCACTATTCCATTTTAAAGTCATCCTCAAAAAGAAGGGGAAAGTCTCATTACTGTGTGCATTAGTCCATTCAGGCTGCTATAACACTACCATAGACTCGGCAGCTTGAACAACAAACATTTATTTCTCACTGTTTTGGAGGCGGGAATTCCCAGCTCACGGCACCTGCAGATTCAATGTCTGCTGAGACCCTGATCCCTGGTGCACGATGCAAGGGCCCCTATGTTCTCAAAACGTGGAAGGGACCAGGGAGCTCTGTGAACCAGGAGCTAATCCCATCATGAGGGCTCCACCCTCGTGACCTAATCACCTCCCATAGTCCCAGCCTCCCAATACCATCACCTTGGAGGTTAGGATCTCAATGTATGAATTTGTTGAGAACACAATCATTCAGTCCATAGCACTCTGTATAGACGTGAATCGAAATGAAAAAAAAAAATGTATCTCAGTATTTTATATGATCAGCATCAACTACCAGTCACCAAATTAAGAATAAAACATCAAAAATGTATCTATGTGTATTAAATGCCTTTGTCATCACAGAAATAATCCATCATTAAGGAAAGTCTTTTGATGTCAGAGATAGAAAATGAAAATGTGCTTTCTTTTTTCATAGCGCATTTAAGTATTACCTCTTTTGTAATCATACGCCTCCCAAGGCTATGTAAGAAGTCAAGTTATTCCAGAAGTAAGCACAATAGAAGGCTTTTCTTATACAAATGATTCTTGAAAATGACTTAATCTTCAGCACAATTCCTTAATTATTCATTGTTATTTGTTGCACCCATCAGCCTTTTTCTCTTTGTTTCACAATGAAGAGCTAACCTTCCAGAAAGGAAAGGAAAAAAGCACTTTGGAAAAGCACGTGACTTCTCTGAGCCAGGAGCTCCTCCAGGGCAGAACAGGGCCAGCAGGGGCCGCTGTGGTGCCCGCTACAGCCAGGGGGCGCCCCAAGCAACTCACACCTATCTACTGGGTCCTCACCACGGAGAAGTGGCCATCCTCCCACGACAGGTGAGGAAACTGAAGTTGGGCTGCTTGCTCATGGTCACATAGGGAAGGAGGGACAGCAAAGCGAAGGTTCAAGTCCAGGGGCTTCAGTACCAGGTGCGCCGCTGGTCACGATGCTGTACGGTATAATAAACAAGCCAACCTCCTAGGATTCTTCTGCAGACCAAACCAGACAAATTACCTAAAGTATTTCTTACCTTTTCAGGGACTATGCAAAAGTAAGTTATTTTTATTTAAGTGAGTGATGAAATGGAACATTCAAGGCTATTATGAATGATATTACCCCAAGACCTTGACTCAAAAGTTGCCTGATTTGAGATGTCAAATGGGGGTGGGGGGTAGAGACAGACTTTGCATGTTTCATAGTACTATAAAATATTATTACTGACCTTACGACTCACTATGAGTAAAAGAAAGCCTTGATAATACGTGATACCTTACAGCTTTGTTGTTCCGATTAAATCATACATGGAAACTAGAACTTATTTTGTGAGTGAGGTCATGCTGGCTCAGGCTATAAAATTTTTATTTTAACTTGCTTTATATTTTAGGTTAGTACAAGTTACATTTAGTATATTATCTGTGATTTCCTGAGAAATTTCGAAATCAGTTTTTTGTAATTCATTTGAAAATCTGTAGTGCTGCCATGATCAAAATGAATTGTTCAATCTTGAATTTAGGCTTATTCTATCAATAAAGAAACCTAGCTTTCAAAGTTATGCTTTTATTACTATCCATTCTAACTTCAATACTTTAAAAGGTATTCCCCATTGTTTTTCATCATTTACTTGCCATTGTGGCAGAGGTGAGCCAAAGCCACCTAAATTACCACAGAATACAATTTATAAAAATACAAACATGTGATACACAGTTAAGTAGTCATTAAGGTCACAAAACAAAATAAATGATGCAAATTGCTCTATATTGATGCAAAACATCATAGGTTTCATTACCATTACTTTCAAACTTGTAAATAGTTTGATATCCATGAAGCATGCCTTCATAGATTTCAGAATCTTTGTATTCCTTTACACTGTGTCATGTTTTAGAGATGCATTTTCTTTTCTTTTGCTGTAACCTGCTTCAAGACATCAGAACAACTTGAACTTTGTTGAGCATTAGTTTCCCAAGCAAGAAGTTTGTGCGGCAAAATTGTGGAATGTCGAATGGTGTACAATCAAAGGGGCAACCGATGCAGTGTGGCAACATTGAACAAATCCATTAAGGGTGCAAAATCCTAAATCCTCTTCAGGCGGGTTCTTGTCTGAGTAATTCACTTCATCCGTGGATGACCCTCAGGTAAACAGAAACATCTAAGAAACAGTACAGCCCGAATTCCAATACTACAGTAATTATTTGAGGGACTGTAATACATGATAATTGTTTCCAGAGCTAAATGATATTCTGATATTAATTGTATTTAAGGATGATATAATTATAAAAAATATATTTAGGTACTTACTAAGGGCTTTATGCACATGACAGTTAAAGAAAATGTATTCAGCTGCACATACAAGGGACTTATGTAGAGTCAGGAAATGAGATAGGTCATTAGGAAACTGGGTTCAATTTGATGATGTTTGATGATACTTTATTCCAGGAAGCTAAGAATGTTCCTATTTGGCTTTTTCACTAAGGCTAATGATGATTAATAGGAAAAGGGGAAACGAAAGGGACTTTATTAATATTAGCCACTGCCTAATAGACTTCTGAAGCAAAATTCCTGGTGAAGCTGGACAAGAGCCCGCATAGCTCAGGCTGAAGCTTAAAGAAGACTAGCTTTTCCTGCTTGCCTGGATTGCTGCAGGGCCCCCAGTGATGGGCAGAGAAAATCATAGGAAAGAGAAGAAATAGAAGAGTCGCCGCGGGAGCCACAGGTCACTTCCTAATGTCACAGAATAGCAGCCAGAGAGGCAGAGACGTGTATGATACATATTTTAAAAATTAAAGCAATTTTCACTATGTTTTAACATATTCATTATTCTTAATGTTTGGGAGAGACAGTAGCCAGAAAGCACTCCACAAGCGATTCTATCCTAGTTGGGAAATGTGATGGGTAACTTTATGCATCAACTTGGCTATGCTATGGTGCCCAGCAGTTGGTCAAACATTAGTCTGTCTAGATGTTGCCGTGAACGTATCTTGTAGCTGTGATTTTCATTTACAGTCAGTTGATTTTAAGTAAAGCAGTGAGCCCCATCCAATCAACTGAACAACTGAAGTTTCCCAAGAAGGAATTCTGACTCAAACTGTAATATCAACGGGGTCCTGGGTGGCTTGGCTGGTTAAGTGTCAGCTCCTGATTTTGGCTTAGGTCATAATCTCGTGGTTCGTGGGATTGAGCCCCATGTTGGACTCTGTGCTCACAGATTCTCTCTCTCTCCCCCTCCCTCCCTCTCTGCCCCTCCCCCACTTACGCTTGTGAGCACTCTCAAAATAAATAATAAAATAAAATAAAATAATCTGTAAGATAGAAGCCCTGCTTGCGTCCCCAAACTCCCAACCTGTTCTGCAGATTTTGGATTTAAGACTACGACATACTCTGAATTTCTAGACTGCCTGTCTTCTCTACCCCACAATCATATAAGCCAATTCCTTAAAGTAAATATCAATCAATCAATTAATCAATATTCAAAGAGAAGAAAGAAAGAGCAGAATTCTGAATTATTTAGTATGGCAGAGATGGGGCATTTGACAAATATGTAAATGTTAACAATATATTTTATAACCTATCGGTGACATATTTATTTTCACCTGGCTGAAAAAAATATTTGCTTAAAATGGTCATATTTATGATTGTAAAGAAATTCACAATACATTCCCATTAGTAGAACTTTTTCTAGCTCACAATGCATTAACTAGTGATATAAGAACAAATGTATATGAAAACTCAAAAAACAAAAATAATAAAGGCAAATAAATATAACACAACCAAAAAGCTCCTAAACTCCTCCTATGTCAAAGAGGAAAGTTACGTCTCTAATTAGAGATCTTTGAGAATGAGATATATACCAAATGGATATAGTTGACTTCCATACTATTGTGTCCCCCTATTGTGGCAGGATTTGGAGGTGGGGCCAATGGAAGGTAACTGAATTTGGATGAGGTTACGGGGATGGAACCCCATGATGGAATTGATGCCCATATAAGAGATGAAGGGACCAGAGCCCTCTCTCTTGGTCTTATATGAATACCGTGAGAAGGTGGCCATCTATAAGCCAAGAAGAGAGCCCTCACCGGAACATAACCATACTACCACCCAGATCATACATTCTCAGCCTCCACAACTGTGAGAAATAAATATTTATTTAAGCCACCCAGGCTATGGTATTTTGTTACCATACCAGTGGTAGCCCACGCTAAAGATACTCAACCACCCTATTTTCTGCTGAAATAAAGCAACCAAAAGAAAGCGGTGGAGAAAACTGTAGACCATAGTGGGAAAGTCAGGAGGCATTTTAACTGCTCATCCCAAATGTCAAGGAGCTCTCACTTTTAAATAATGCAGTTAAAATGAAATTATGGGTAAGGAATAGTATCACCAGTGCCACCACTAGCCACATCAGGAAGAGACACCACCAAAGACAGACACATGCCCTGGATTGTTCCTGCAGAGAAAAATAACCTGGTCAAAAGATAATTTTTCAAAAAAGGGAAAAAAATAAAATTGTGGCTCTCATGCAGGTGTAAAAATGAACATGTTACAGACTTTATTTAACTCATTCATGAGGGAGCTGGAAAGGTGTCACAACCATGTCCAGGAGTTAATATTTGAAAAGTACAGAATTCATTTACATGTGTACAGGCAAGAATGATTTCACATTGCTTCCAGTTACCCGCAACTTACAACATTGTAACATAGCTCCCACAAAATCAGAATCATGTGATGTCATATTTAGAAAACTAGGTAGATGCTCCAGCAAATCACTTGTAGATGCATAATTTAACAGCTCTGGTTATAGTGACTTCTATGTAATATTAATAATCTACTCCGAGTAGATTTCCCTCATCCCCATCTATTTAACAGGTCATGATATTTATCCATTCAAGTTGAATGGTTGATATTGATATTATAGGCTGAAGAGAAAACCAGAACCCACTGCAACCAGAGTCTTTATAATTTCTTTGTTTGAACACCAGGTTAGCTTCCATGCATCCTAAAATTCTGCCCTAAACCATATAAACTACACATGAAAGCCGAGAAATACTTAGACATGACAAAGGACAAAAGAATGACAAAGAAAATTTACGGGCAGGCTGAACATCTTTACCTGTTCATTCTGGATCCAGCATTATTTTAAGAATCTCTCCAATACGGTTTTTCCACCCACATGCACATTCTTAGTACAAGCAACAGCATTTGTTTCCCTTTAGTTGCCCTGGCCTCGATTTCTAGGCATTTTAATATCCGTACCAAATTCCTTTAAATTGGAAGAGAGAGGTGTATACACATGGAAAAGAGTTCACAAGGATTAAGATATCCTTGGTTATTTGTAGCTATTCATGATTACATGTGGATAGTGGGATTACAGGTCTTTTTATTTTCATACTTTTGCTTTATTTACTTCCCATTTTTTCTACAGCGAAATGATGGTGATTCAAATTGAGAACTGATTTTTTATCTGAAAATTTTTAAAGGCCAATGAACAATTTAGGTGTCTCTGAGAAGTTTGTGTTTGTTTCATCTGAATGTACCATGCAGAAAGCCTTAAGCCAGACATTAATTGATATAGTACTAAAGACTTGTACAGTTCACAATTTTAATAATTAACTGTACCCTGTTCCTGTTCAGGGGACACAAGTCCCACTCACTCCACCTCCAGAAAACAATGTGTGTCCTCACGAACTTTCATGGACTTCTTGCAGTTATTGAATTAATCATCAACACCATCATCATCATCGTCGTCGTCATCATCAGAGCTAATTAAGTGTGTACTTTACAGATAACTCCCCAATCTTCATAACCACCCTACATGGTGTCTGCTAACATCAGCCCCATTTCACAGATGAGAACATCAAAATGGAGAGGTAACGTACCTTTCTCTTCTAGGTCACACAGCTAGGTGGTGCTGGAACTGAATCGGATACCAGATGACAGACTCCAGATCCCAACCCCCAACTCTGTTCTGCTGTTGTGTGAAACACAGGAACAAAAAGGAGACGTGGGAGCAACAAGAGCTAACGTGAAGGTCACACACTTAGAACCAAGCAGAAATGAGCAACGTTTCTCCCGCAGCTGCATCCTAAAGTTCACACTAATGAGCTGCCCATCTTTCCAGGCATGAGTACCTGAGAGTGGGCACTGTAAACCTTGACCTAGAGGTTTTCTGCTGGGTCATAGTTATACATCAGGCCAAATGGTGCATGGGTTAAAGAATGCTCTGAGTCCTTTAACGTAAACTTTGTATATGATGTAGAACTGGAATGAAAAGGTAGAGTCCATCCATGGACAGGGTACACCTTGAGATTTTAGGGGACATCCTGCCTTCACAACCCATCTACTATCCCCCTCCTTGTAGCTCCCCTTGCCATCTCCAACTTAAATGCCATTTTCAGTCATTTTACAACCTACTCCACCATGACCACGTCACATTTCTGCTATGCCCACCTTACCATATACCAACCCTGGGGAAAGCTAATCATCTGTTCTTGTTTATTTCCAACTCCTACTTCAAGGCTGACAGGAAATATGAAAAATAAAATAAATCCATGGCAGTTGGCTTGATTGGTCTCACTCTCATTATCTATCTACCCCAGATTGGGCTTTCAGAAACGTTCACTACCAGTTTTCATTTAGTTCTTCACTATTTCCTTTTTTCCCCCGTGGCAGGTGTCAGAAAACGTTTTCCCTCACTCCATCCTTCCACCTCTACTTCCTTCCCCACACTCAGCAGAGTGTCTGAGTCCTGTTCTTAGAAGGTTGGGGCTGTCCAAATGGGGTTTCCTCCATTTCCATCCTAGCCATTGCAAAATCTGTCTGGCATTCGTTCTCTAGGTATTTTCATTCCTGCCCCCGAGAAAAACATATCCATCCCCTTGACTGCAGCAGTCACCTCTGATTGAGTTCTTTGCTCCTCATCTTTCTGTATTTCCTTTATTCTTTATCCCTTTGCTCTTGGAAATACGTATTGTCTCCTTCTTTCCTTGTGCTTTCGAAGTTGGCCATTTCCTGCTATTTAGGCCAAAAAGGGTTACCAGCTTTCTGGCTTTCTGTATTTGAGCCTTAGTACTTTTGCTACACATCTTTCTCAGCCAACCAGTTCTTTATCACATTGATTTATTCGACAAATATGGACGAGCACTCCTAGTACCCAGCTCCATTCTACCAAGTAAAATAGGCAAAAATACCTGTCTCTTGAAGCTTACATTGTACATCCAATAAAATGGATGTAAAAGTAAAATATGCCATATGTTAGAGCATGCATGGAAGAAAACTAAATCAGGAAAAGGAGACATAAAATGTGAGGGGATAGGAGGTTCAAGTGACAGAGAGACTAGGAAAGAAGCACTGGAAAGAGGACTTTGAGTAACAGCCGGGAGGATGTAAAAGAACTTGCTGGGCAAACATTTAAGACAGTAGTGCTCCAAGTAGGGGAGAAGCAAGTGCAAAACTCTTGAGGTGGGAATGTACCTGATGTACTTAATGAAGAAGCCATGGGGCTGGCATACAGAGTATCCAGAAGAGAGTGGTAGCAGACAAGGTCAAGAAGACACAGGATGGAGAGGTGGGAACCACATCAAATAGGGCCCTTGTAGGTCACTGTAAGGACCCAGCTGGCTCTGAAAATCTGTTTCAGTAAGAATGGAGAACTGAACCAAGAAAAGAGTGCCTTTGCAAAACTGGGGGTTAGTTTTCTCATATTTAACAAACATGCAGTTCAGGGACAAATAGTCCAAGACTATTTGGGTTCATAGGACTAGGGTTCCCAAGCTCCATTTATGTGTCTGTTCTGGCTTCATTAGCCTGTGACTAGTCAGAAGAATGAATGCTGGACCTCCAGCCGATGCCTATATCCCAGGCAGGGGCCAACTACATAAGCTCTTTTAAAAGGCATTCTCAGAAACCTCCCAAAGAATGGTTCTGACATATCACTGGCCATCCTTCCTTTATAATACAGGTTAGGAAATGTTGATTTTAGCTAAATACCTTGCCATCTCCCCAAATTGAGAGCTCATTAAGGGATCGAGTGGACAGCTAGCTACACAGTTAACATTTTTATAGCTTTCAGTCAGAAAATGAAGACATCACATACGTTTTTTAAATGGGGAATTCTGAATTTGGCAGTCACTTTATCCACAAAATAAATGTACATAACAAAAATATTTTTTAAAATAAATAAGTAAACCAATTTTTGAAGCTATTTCAAAGAGCATTCCATCAGTGGAAATATATTAAGGAAACTTGGAAAGCTCTTTTATTTTGGTATGGGAATACAGCTGAAAACATGACTCTCAAAGATAATTATGAGCACAAAGGCACTCAAGAGAGGCATGGATCTACTCTATGCTTATTATGGCAGAGAAAAATAGTTCAATTACGGGGAAACCATTCCACAAAATGTGGACCAAACTGAAACACTTCATGTCCAAAAATCCTCAGGAAAGGTTGTTATGCTTGAACGTCATTTTGCCAACTTAAATGTTACATATTTGCGTGGTGATATCATAGAGAGGCCAAGAGAGAAAAATAGATATTAGAGGTGAACTAAGTATTCACAAAATTAAAATGTAGAGGTAATGTTAAAAATAGAGAAAATCATTCAGTATCTCTGCCGGCATGTTGAGTAAAGAAAGAGAGAGATGTGCAAGTTTAAGTTCTTCTTTAACAAGAGAACTCTTCGTGTCTAGGCTCTTTATTCCTGAAATCCTCTGTTGAGGTCATAAAATCCACTGAAGCCCTTGGGGCTCCCATTTCCAGGTTAATTTATTTTATAAAACTATTCCAGATCCTATAAGATGTTTTTCACTAAGACCGTACAAACTTCCAGTGCAGGGGAAGTTTCGTTTCTGTCTTCAGGAAGCAGTAAACCCGAGTCGTTCTCTGTGGGCGCTCAATGAACATTAATTAATGATGAATGGAGGATACTTTACCATCTGTTCAGCACTGACTCAAAATACACTGTTGTTATTTAATTGGATTATTTTTAGTCTCCTAGTTTCAGCTGGGTGAACATTGATGGCTGGAACTGTGAGATGCCCAGGCAAATCACAACTCCCATTTCGAATTCCTTGTCTGGAAGGGTGGCTAATTATTGAATGATAAGTACATCCAAATAGCAATGAAAGAAGGTCTTTTCTAACATCGGGTTTTCCAAAAGTAATAAAGCCTTCCCTCTTCAGTAAGATGATCCAGGTCATGTATAACATGAGACAGCCTGGAGCACAGGGAGCTAGTGGAAGAAAGACCAGAAAAATAATAATAAAAAAGGGGGGGGGGAGAAAACAAACGGGTGTTACATCCACAGTAAAACACGACAACATTGTCTTCTTTGTCATTAGCAACCCCCCACACCCCCATAGCATCCCCAGCACAGATCAAAGCTGCCGTGCTGTGCTGCCCCCTGGAGGAGAGCACGGTGATATGTGATGGGACCAGCATAACCCGATTTCCATTCAGTCATTTCAAATTCATAATACGATAGCCATTTCTCTGCAAAGGAGAAATGGAACTGTTTTTAAAATTACCTAAGGCAAGAGGTTTCTGAGAAGTCACATTACCTTTTTTTCAGACTTTCAAATTAGAATTAAGAATAAGAAGTAAAGACATTTACTTAGGCATGCAAGGGGGCTGTGGTTCAGCTGCAGTGTACTTTTTTTAAGTGCATGGATTGCAGGCTAGAATAATCGATAGCCCCGAGTGTTTTATTTGCCCCAGTGAAGGACTTTATTAAAGGTGTGATGTCCCCGAGTCTGTTTTCAGCTGCTCCAACACAGCACAGCCATCTCAGATATTTCATGACGTGAGATTTAAAAGACAATCGAGTCATGTTTCTAAGACAGATGCCCAGGTTAGCAGAGTGTATGTGGCACAGAGGTCAATTGCCAGTGTTCATATTCTGGTTCCAGCACGTACCAGATAAGGTCACATATGTGACCCTAACCTCGGTAAGTGTCTGTTCTCTCCACTAAAAAAAAAAAAAAAAAAAAAAAAAAATGCACATTTTAATAAAACTTAATCACAAGGTTGAGTATCACATTAAACGGTGCATATTGGATGTTTTGTACAGTGCCTGGCACATCCCCTGTTTTCTATAGGTGGGGACCCTCTAGAAAATGCAGACCACATCACTGTCCCAAGGGAAGCTTAACAGCCACCACCCACTCGGGCCCCTTCCAAAGGGTCATTTTCCCATAGGTCACATGATTTGAACCCAGGCCAAGGTGGCTTTGACCAGAGCAGGGAGCCCAGTCCAAGGACAGTTGATCTATAGGCTGATGAGAGACCCACAAGGTAGCCTAGTGCAAAATCTTTGCTCTGCAGATATGACAGTAACTAACTGAACTAAGGAAAAAATTCCACTCGGCCAAGAAGAATGGGAGACATGAACAGAATCCAGTGATAGTCGGGGCCGAAGCTAAGTGACACATACATGGAAAACGTAGTAAAGAGACCTGAAGCAAGAGAATGCACAAACAAGCCGGAGCCAGAGGCGAGGAGGGTCAGCCTGCAGCGGCGGAGCTGGTGGGAGAGGCCCAGACAGTGAAACCGTGAGTCCACATGGCGAGCACAGGACGAGATACACACGTGTTGCCGACGGGGCCACAAAATACCCTGGTCCCTGGAGCTGGCTGCCTGTGCCATTCTCTCCTGCTGGGTCCATCCTGTCTGCGCATGGGCGAGGGCAGAGAGGGTATTTCTGGCGGCAGGGGGCCCACATTGCTCAGAAACCAGGTCACCCTCTACAGGGCAAGAGGACAGCGAGCAGCCACTTTTCCCTTGGTCCTCAGTCCCCAGGGTGTCCACGCAGGCAGCAACGCCGAAGAGCAGACACGATGCATCTTGGACACGTGTGGACCTTGCCACAAGGACACGTGTGGACCTTGCCAGAGTCAGCAGGAAAAGCTACTCTTTTTCACTCCCCAGAAACTACCTAGAAAATGCATGTTCAAGTTAACCCTTCCTACCAGGCTTTTCACCCGACTCTCTCAACATTTGACTCCCCTCTTCCAGACCCTCACCTCCTGGGCTTTCCTACACCTTTGTGTGTTCCAAGCAAGCACCTCGTTTCCATGCTAGTACCATCCCTAATTAATAATTTAATAACCTAATTGGGGGGGGGAGATTGAGTGCATCTCTTATACCAGACACTGCTCTGAGCACCCTACATGAATTAAATCATTATATTCCCTACAATGACTCCATCAGTTGGTAATGTAAGAATTTCCATTTATAGATGAAGAAACTGAAGGACAGCAATTCTATTTTTTTTAATGTGTATTTATTTATTTTTGAAAGAGAGAGAGTGAGTGCATGAGTGGAGGAAGGGCAGAGAGAGAGAGGGAGAGAGAGAATTCCAAGCAGGTTCTGCATTGTCAGCACAGAGCCCGATGCGGGGCTTGATCCCACAAATCAGGAAGGTGGGGCTTCAACAAACCTGAGCTCAAGGTTTGAGATCATGACCTGAGCCAAAATTCAGAACCAGATGCTTAACCAACTGAGCCACGCAGGCACCCCTGAAGGACAGCAATTCTAAAGAATTCGTCCCACATCAATTCCCCAGAAGTCTGTAGGTATGGCTGTTCATGTTTGATTTCTTTCCCCCTATATCATCACAATAAAATCTGAATACCTGGTTTAACATATATGCTAAAATAACATGTAACATGTCTATTGGTTTCTTGAAGCCTTTAAAAAAATGCCTGATTAAAATACTTTAATACATTTTCTATGCATATATCCTTAAATATTTTCCTTTGAAAGCCAGAGTCAATACAAAGAGATTATCTGTTGATGGGGGTTCATAAAGAACCCGCTTGGGCCCAATACGAGTGACCTTGATATGCTTAGGAAAAGGGGTTCCGTGTGGCATTACAGGCAAAAACAAGAAGAGAGAAAGAGGAGGTAAGGTCAGAGTGGGAGCTGCTGGCTAGATCATATAAAGCCTTGTAGGGTGTGGTGAGGAGCTTAGTAAGGCCAATAGGATGGCATGATTTGCAGGACTTGAACAGAGGTAGGGCATAACATGATTTGTGTTTTAAAAGGATAACCCTTGCAGTTGTTTACAGAGCAAAAAACCATTTGGGAAGTGACAGTAAAAGAGGACAGAGCAACCAGCAGTCTGTGAGAATTATCCAAGCAATAAGTGTTGGTAGCTTCAATTTTGAGAAGAAGGGGGTAAGAGTGTAAAGAAGGGATGAGATTCCAGAGGCACCGGGATGGCTCTGTTGGTTGGGCGTCCGACGTCAGCTCGGGTCATGACCTCGTGGTTTGTGAGTTCAAGCCCCGCATCGGGCTCTGTGCTGACAGCTCGGAGCCTGGAGCCTGCTTCCGATTCTGTGTCTCCCTCTCTCTCTGCCCCTTCCCCACTCACACTCTGTCTCTCTCAAAAATAAAAATAAGCATTAGAAAAAATTCTTTAAAAGAAAAAAAAAGAAGGGATGAGATTCTGGATGTTTCGGAGGTGACTATCAGGATTTGCTGATGGACTGGGACATGACATGGGCATTCGTTGTTTATTGCTGCACAAAAAATTACCACAGAATTAGCAGCTTGAAACAACGGCCGTGTGTTGTCTCAGTTTCCCTGTCAGTTTCCGTGCACCAGGAGTCCGGGCAGGGCTCGCGTGAGCCCTGTCCTCAGGGTAGCACACACGGAAATCAAGGTGTCAGATAGGCTGCGTTCCCATCTAGAGGCTCAACAAAGGAAGGATCCACTTTAAAGCCTCCCCGGGTTGTTGGCAGAATGACTTCCCTTGCACCTGCAGAATCCACGGCAGACTGCTTCTCCAAAGGCAGCGAGAGACATAGAGTCTCTGCTATTTAAATTCTCTGACTTCAGGAAATGTCTAGGGCCTCATATAACAGGTCCATCTGACAAGATCAGGGCCACCCAGGATAATCTCCCCTTTGACTAACCTAAAGTGAACTTATTGGGGATCTTATCTTTTTACTTTTACCATATCACATAACATAATCACAGAAATTATATCCCATGCACTCTGCCATATTCTATAGCACACAAGCACATCAGAGGTACCATTCACACACAGGGGAGGAGAACGCACAGGGACATGCACACTAGGGGTGCAAAAATCACGGGGGCCACCTTAGGATATGACCCCCAGAAACTGTCAGAGAAAAAGAGGAGGCCTGGATGACTTCAGCCTTTTTGTCCAAGCAACCGGCAGAATTAAGCTTCCATTTGCTAAAATAGGCAAGATAGGGTTGGAGGTTTGGCATGGGAGCGGAGAATCAAGAGTCTGCTTTCAGACATATTTTATTTGATATGTCTATTTGACATCCCAGTGGAGATGTCAGAGTAAGCAGGTGCAAATTGCAGGTGACATGGGTAGACTGCATAATTGTCCAGGCAGAAACCAACATGTGGCACCTGCCTGGGTGAATTACCCATGTTGTGGCTTCCTTGCCTTCCATCTTGATAGTTCTGAAATGTGATTGGGTCAGTGCTCCACTGCTCATCAGCCTGGGTCTTCTCACTCAGAAGTGATGAACATAATAACAAGAACATATTAATTCACTGTAGCAAATGTCACCGTAAAGCAGACTGGATTTTCATCTGAATACAGTGGTGAACACTTCTCCTGAATAGGTCTTAGGCTAATCTTTGATCCAATGACTCCCATTTTTTTTTTTTTAATTTTTTTTTCAACGTTTTTTTTTTTTTTTTTTTTTTTTTGGGACAGAGAGAGACAGAGCACGAACGGGGGAGGGGCAGAGAGAGAGGGAGACACAGAATCGGAAACAGGCTCCAGGCTCCAAGCCATCAGCCCAGAGCCTGACGCGGGGCTCGAACTCACGGACCGCGAGATCGTGACCTGGCTGAAGTCGGACGCTTAACTGACTGCGCCACCCAGGCGCCCCTCATTATTTTTTTTTTCTTTTTTTTTTTTTTATGAATCCATGACTGACCACCTCCCTTACCAATGGACACATTCTTTCCATCACTCAAAAATTTTCACCACCACAAAAAAAAAAAAAAAAATTCACCACCACTACCACCATATAATTCTGAAATGTTTCCTCAGTGGGACTACTCCCTCTCGAAAACCCCTGCTTTGGTTTTTAAATGGGATGCTGCTCCAAAATGTTATATATTAATTTCACAACTATCCAAGAACAATGTTATCACCTTATTTCCCAGTTTTTTGAGGCTCACCTGATCATTACCACATACTGCCCAATACCTAATGAGATATGCATAATTTCCAAATTTACTGATGAAAATTGAAGCTCAAAGACGTTGAATGACTTCCCTACATCCTACATCTAGAAAGGATCAGGAAAATTCACACTCAGTTCTAGAAAACCCCAAAGGTCACATTCTTTCTTAACTATATGCATTTTAAAAAGTGTACTCTGTGTAGGCTGGGCGGTGGGGGGAGGAGAGGAGTAAACTACAGAAAATTGGAGATGTCTTCTTTCCTGT
Source organism: Panthera pardus (assembly GCF_024362965.1). Classification (NCBI taxonomy): domain Eukaryota; kingdom Metazoa; phylum Chordata; class Mammalia; order Carnivora; family Felidae; genus Panthera; species Panthera pardus. The sequence continues at coordinate 11,001,956 of NW_026526765.1, forward strand.
GTGGGGCAATTAGAAGTTAGGTGAATAGTCCTACAGAACAATTGTCTGTCATTCTCCCAACATAGTTTCAATAAGCAGAATAAGCAGATTAATACATCTTCAAATCCCTATTTCCTCCTAAAATCACTATCGATCCTTCAATATCTAAGTGCAAATGACTCTTTAGTGAACTCCCCAGACAAAATCAATAGCTCTCTCATAATGTTCAAAATATGCATCTATTTTGGGACCTACCATATTTATTACAATTATTTCCCTTTCTGGCCGTCTCCCCCTCTAGTCTAGGAGCGCCTTAAAGGTGGATGTTGTCTCAATTGGGTTTACACCTTCAGCACTGAACGCAGTTCACCTGAGCCTAAAGGATGCTCAGAAACTGTTGAACGAAGGAATAAAAAAATGAACAAACGAATGAGCAAATGAACAAATAAATGTTTTATGGCCCATCACTATCACTCTTATTGCAATAACATAACACATAGGGCAGAATGGTCCAATACAGAAGTCTCTACTGTTTGCTATTTGCTAAAGCCAACAAGACACAAGTTAAGTTGTAGATTCTGATTTTACAGCTTGAAACGTGTAACTTTAAATGATAAATAACAATAGCTCTTATAACAACGGCTCTTATTTATGGAGTATATATTCACTCTGTGCCAAACACTGTGTTATACTTTTTTACCTACATCATCAGTTTTGATCCTGACAAAAGGAGTGGGTATTCCTATCCCTATTTCCATATCCAGTAACTGATACTTAAACTATCCTGCAAAATTCACACCTTTAGCATTTTTACCGAGCCAGGATTTAAACCCAGTCTGTCTAACTCTAAAGTTCACGCTTTTCACCACGATTTTATAGTACCCTTAAAAATGTTGCTAAATAAATCGAGTTCTGTAGTAATTCAGTGTGGAAGAAAAAATAAAACAGATCCAAAAGTCTATTGTTTTGCTTTAGTTTCTATGACTATTCGTTCGGTGCTCCAGGGGGTGTATACCTTCAATAGCCATTTTATTGGGGCACATCTAGAGGGACTCTGGAGAATCTCCGTTATCACTACGCCATCTCAGTTTGGCACTGGTTTGCAGTTTGTCTGATGAAGCTGTTTCATCCGAGATTTCTTTGCATTTAATGTGCGTGTGTGTTTTCCACTGTGTCCAACCATTCTGGTAGTAGCATATGGTTACTTTTGTTAATTGGGCTTTTTGTTATGCTGTGTCTGCAAAGCTTCTTTTAATTTATATTCAAATGTTTGTCATCCTCTGGCAGTCTGTTTTGTGATGTCTGTGTTTGTTTTGTGACCCAGGACTATAGCATGTTTTCAAGCTGTGTTCTGGCACATTATCTGAAGATGCCCACCATGTGCTGGCTGCACACTGCAATATCATTCCTGTCCTGTTTCTTTAACAAGCCAGCACAGTTTGCCCTTGCAGAGAGGAGGGGGAGGGGGAGGGGAAGGGGTCACTGTTTCAGCCCCTTCTAGGTGGCTACCTTGTTGAGAATGATATAGATGAGACAAGAGTTGGCTCGCTTATCAAATACAGAACGTTAGATAGTTCGTGTAGCATCAAACATTCCTCAAAGCCTACCCTTTGCCAGGCACTGTCCACGGGCCAGGCTCAGGAGATTCAGTCAAAGGTAAAGTAGGGAAGCCACCAAGAATGGTACTGATCCCAGACTCTTGAGAACCTAACTGCCTGGGTTCAAATCCCAGTGCCACCAGTCACCTGCTGTGTGACCTCGGACAAGATACTTTAGTTCTCTGTGCCTGAGTTCTACCTATGTAATGTGGAGAACTATATAATATCTATCTCATAAAATTGGTGGAAGTGTTAATGAGCTAATATCTACAAAGCACTTAGAATAATGCCTAGGACACAGTAACATTCAGTAAATGTTAGCTATTATTATTATCATTTTATATAATTTCTAATAAATATAGAGATCTCATTAGTGCAAGAGGCACTGCAAAGCAGAAATTAAAAGCCCAAAAGGGTCTAATCAATATTTCTCAAACTACACTCGGCAGAAAATTAATAAATTTAAAGAAGAAGGCTTCCGTGGTTAATATGTATAGGAAATGCTGAGTTAAACAGATGCCGGTGAGCATCAGAGTCTGTGTTATGCGGATGTGGGTTGCAACCATTCAAGAGGAAAGAAAACATGCGACTCCCAAGCTTATTAAATATAGGACCGTCATCTAGACATGGGGTCTAGATGAAGGGACTTATCTAGTCTATCAATCTGGTATTAAGGGACCAGTTTCCATAGCAAAATCTTTGGGAAGTTCTGATCTGAGGAAACTTGTGAACGGTCACAGCTAGCAATTAGAGGGAAGTTAAAGTTCAGGAGAGTAACCTTGTTCCTAACTGTTGACGACCAAATTCTTGGAGATTTAAGTGTGCGAGCGCAGTTATGCGAGACCACGTACACAGGCACGTGTGCACGCATACACAGAACCTGCCCCCCAAACAAACAAACTTTGACGTCACCATCAGAGTGACGTTGTGGTACGTCATCTTTTATGGAATGGTGTTTCTCAAAGGAGAAACCAAAGAGCCTCCAAATCCCCAGCATGGAAAAGAGGTGAACTGCGGCTGGAAATCTGCTGACGGCAGAATCATGTGAAATTGTGGAGATAGAGAACTCCGTCTCGTGTTTTGCTTCTGGTAGAAAATGTAAAAAAGGGATCTTGATTTGCTCGTTTGTGCTATAATTTGTCACATGCATTTCTAATTGCGAAAGAGTTGGGGAAGACAGAGGGTAAAGAGGACCCCCAAAGGGGTGGGATGGCAGTAGCCAGAAAGCCGTCGTGTTGGGGCCACTTCGCTGTACAGAAGCACTTCATCTCAGCTAAGGAACACTTCCATTTGACTTAAGAAACGTTTTTATGGAAATATTTGACCAGTTGTAATGTAACTACCAGTCCTCTGCACACTTTCTACATTGTGCTAGATGCTGGGAGGGAAATGATGGGCCACACGCAAGAGTCTCCTCCTGTCCTCATGGCTAATCACGCACTTGTGATTCACAGCGAGGTAGCTATGGAGCAAGGTGGTTCAGGAGCTGTGAAGACATGAGTCACTTAACTCAAGTCGGCTGGGGAAGAGGTGGGGTACGTCCGGGGGAAGCGGGAGCTGAGCCGAGAACTGGAGTGAGCAGGAGGCAGCAAGATGATAAAGCGTGGGAGGAAGAGAAGAATATGACAACACAGAAAAGCCCGAGGGCAAGAGAAAGAAGAACAGGGCTGGGAAGCAGAAATCGGGTTACTGGGGTTGCAACGCAGAGTCCAAAGGGGCAGAGCGGTGAGGGATGAGAGGGAGAGGTGAGCCGGGGGCAGACAAATGATTTCACAAGTCAGGTTAAAGGGCTGCAATTGCTCCTGAGGATTACAGGCAGCTACTGAACTCTTTAGAACTCTGTTCTAAACAGAGCAGGGACATGATCAATTTGCTCTTCAGACAGATAACTCGAACCCCTATGAGGAAAATCGGTTTGGTTGGGAACAATACAGGTGGCCAGAAAAGTTGGTGTCTGTAGAGAAGGCAAGAAATAACAACGGGTGGAGAGATGTGAGAGACGGAGGAGGTAAAGTGTGTGACTGGTGGCATATGGGAGATGAAGGAGAAGAGGGTTCAGGATGACTCACAGTCGCTTAGATGTGGGTGCCACTCATTGGTTGGGGACAGAGAAACAGAACAGGGTGAAGACAATTAATTGAACTTGAGATACGTGGGATCTGAGATGCCCGGTCAGCTGTCTACATGATGTCAAATGGCCCAGTGGATATGTGGATCTGGGTGCCAGTTGTGAGTCATCTATGCTGGAGATGGTCTCGGTTGATGCCCTCATGGGGTGAGATGATGCTTAGGGAGAGGGTACTGAGAGAGGACCTCTAGGGTAATTCCTGGAGGGACAACCAGAGACAAAGAACCCCCGGGGAGACTCAGAAGTCATGGGAAGAATGGGGAAAGGAAAATCAACCAGATAAATAGAGGCAGCCATGATGTTATGTGATGCTAAGAAACGAGAAAGCTGAAGCCTGAGAAGCATCCTTTAAATGCAGCACCACTACTCCTGTTTTCGGAAACCAGGAGCAACACAAGGTGAGTGGGCTGGAGGGGGAGGGGGGTAAAGATGAGGAAGCAGGACGAAGATGTGCTCTCAGGGTCTGGCCATGAACAACGGGACTGAGGTGACTGGGGGCTGAGATAGATGCAGGTCGTGGAAGGAGGTTTTCTCTTGGTACCATGTTCATTTAAAGAGAGGAAAGACTTGGGTGTTTAAATTCTGATGAGAAGGAGCCAGTAGATAGAAAAGAATTTTCTGGAACAATATATTGAGTAAGGTCTCTGAAGAGACAAGAAGGGATGGGAACCTGAACTCATTGGTCGTTGGTTTTGTATTCATGTACCCCTCCCCCCCACCCCCCGCCACAATTCACAGGTACACATCCATCGTATTGCCTCTCTGTGGGCCTTTTCAACCTCCTTTGCGATAGCTGTGTATAGTGAATTCCATGCAGGCAGGAACTATGTCTATCTTACTCAGCACTGTATCCATCACATCCATAGTAGCTGCTCAGTACACATGTAGTTGAATATAGCAGGTGATTCTTAGTATCTTTTTTTTTTTAATTTTTTTTTAACGTTTATTTATTTTTGAGACAGAGACAGAGCATGAATGGGGGAGGGTCAGAGAGAGAGGGAGACACAGAATCTGAAACAGGCTCCAGGCTCTGAGCTGTCAGCACAGAGCCTGACATGGGGCTTGAACTCACGGACCGCGAGATCATGACCTGAGCCGAAGTCGGACGCTTAACCGACTGAGCCACCCAGGCGCCCCAGATTCTTAGTATCTTTATAATGAAAATTTTAGGAGAGAAGACTTGGCATAAGGGCTAGAGGCCATAGCATGTTATTTCAAGGCCTCCAAGTGTCTCGTACTTAGCAGTAGATCAATAACATCCTTTTCTAACTCAAACCTTAAGACCCTCTCAAGAGGCAGCATGGTTTAGTTTAATGTCCAGTCTGCTGCCTTTGGACCCAGCAGGCCTGGGCTATTCGACCACTTACTAGTAGTGATGGGCCTCAGGCACGTTGTTCTACATATCTTAACCTCAGATTCTTGATCAGCACAAGTTAGGGGGAAGACAGGCCTGAGGGAGAGGAGACAGGAGCTAGAGCAACCCCACAGAACATCAGAGCCTTCCACAGGTTGTTAGGGAGGAGATATTCAGAACCAAAGTTTCTCAGGATTCAGTCGAGAAAAATCTAACAGAGCTCTGCCAGATAGATATTTTTACAAACTTGCTTTGTTCATAACTAAGAATGGCGTTTTATATCATCACTGAGATGGTACATAAGATGTTTCTCATAAGCTCTGGTAGTTAAGCTTCTGGTAGACTCTCTGTATCCATCTCCGGTAGACTGATGTTTTCCCAGCCCAGCGGAAATACCACACAGCTTGCAAGTAACAGAGCTAGGACTCAAGTCTAGATCTAACGTGAAAACTAGATCTCACATCCCTCCCACAAACCTATTAGGAAGATATGGAGAGCCCATGGAACGAAGGGCAAGATATTGAAGAGGCACTTGACCAAAAAAAACCAAAAAACATCCAATAGGTAATAAATGTGTGTGCTGGTGCTCAACATCATTGACCATCAGCAAATGCAAAGTAGATCCACAAGCAGAGACTTCCAGACCCTGGAAGAAGCACTAAAACAGGAGCTGCTGGATTAGCTAGGCATCTCATCCATAGAACACGGGAGTCCCTATGGAGTTACTCTTCAGTTTCCCTGTGGCTGTATCTTGGAACACAAAGATTTGAATGAGCTGGAGTTGAAGGAATTTGCATGTGGTCTATGGTGGAGCTGATAACTTGCCTTGGTTTGGTTTGGTCCGATTTATCTATATTTGCAAGGTAGAGGGCAAGCCCTGTTGAAAATCTGATTTTTCTGTTTCGGTTCTCATTATTCTCTTCACAGTCTAGCTGCCAGCAGGGCACATTTTATCTTTATTGCTATATATCTATACACTATATATTAATTTGAATTTTTTTAATGTTTATTTTTATTTGTGAAAGAGAGTGTGAGCAAGGGAGGGGCAGAGAAAGAGGGAGACATAGAATCTGAAGCAGGCTCCAGGCTCTAAGCTGTTAGCACAGAGCCCGGTGTGGGGCTCAAACTCACGAACCGAGAGATCATGACCTGAGCCGAAGTCAGTCACTTAACCAACTGAGCCATCCAGGCGCCCCTATGCTGTGTATTAATATTTGCATGTATATTCACTGAATTCTACACTTATGACACATGCACTCTGTTGACCTATGTCGTACTTCAATATAAACTTATGAAAAATAAAAAGCCGTGAATTTCTCAATCCTACTCTGCCACTCTTCTCTTCATCTTCCCTGATTTCTCCCCAATGCATTGCTCTACCTTTTAGCCCTGTGAACTGGTGGACACCTTGGCTTCTACTTAAGTCCTTCTCCAAAATGTGGCTGCTCTGAGTCTACACATCTCCCCTGAGAAAGCAGGTCCCCTGTCCTCTCCTACACCTACCTTCCCCCTTCCCATGGGAAACCCCTTTGGCTGTGTTGGACTTTCCCACAACCCCTTACTGTGGCTCATTTTAGATTGGCATTCTACATGTTGGGTTCATTTTCCTCTCACATTCTGTATTTCAAAATGATACTGATAGGTTGCGCTGTTTATTTTAGAAACTTTCCATTTTTTTTCCTACATGATATTTCAGAATGGGCTTTTTACTACATGGGGGAGAAAAAAATAAAAAGCTTTTTTTAACCAGAACTAACCAACTAACTAATTAACTTCCTCCCTTCCTCCCTCCCTTCTTTCCTTCCTTCCTTCCTCCTTCCTTCCTCCCTCCCTCACTTCCTTCCTTCCTTCCTTCCTTCCTTCCTTCCTTCCTTCCTTCCTTCCTAAATGAACATACCCTGAAATAACATCTTGATCTGAACAGAGGAAAGTTCTTATAACTTATCTAGAAGTGGTTATGAAGCTAGTATGAGAAGCCCCCATGATTATTTTTAAGATTGCTCTGCTGACACCTACTGGACAGAATCTCTTACCAAACACACAACACAAGTAAAGCAACAAAGATTCCCTATTCTAATTGTGATACATGAACTATTTTTTTCAAAGAATAAAATGGATGAGATTAATTAATTTTTAAACTTTTCGTGTGAGTCCAAATTAATTCTCTTTTATTCCTTTCTTTCCTTTTGTCTTTCTTTCCTTTCTTTCTTTGGGAAGAGAATATATAAAGGTCAAACATTTCCAGTTTTTCAGCTTCGAAAAAAAAAGCACCACTTTTCTTTAATACAATAGTGAATTGAGAAAATCTTTTTATGCTTAACAAGCTGTATCTAAATTGTCATATTCCTGCTGGTAGATCTCCCAGCTTAACAAAAATGGATGAGATGAAAACGTATTTTGTAAATTAATCAGCTGGTTTCCAATGAGAAGTTAATGTGCTCTCCTCAGTCATTTAAAAGGCCCTTTTAATCCCAAACAAGCATTTATGACCATTGGGAATTCCAAACCAAACAAGACTTTTATTTAACAGTTAACTAGAGGTAATAAAGCTATACTTCTTAAAGCTATAATTTTAAAGACTTTGATAAATGCATAGCCACAATGGAATTTAAAATGTATTTAATTTAAACATTTAATTTTTTAGCTGTAGGGGGAGGGTCCAGGAACCAGATTGACAAGAAATGTCAGAGTTGTGCCTAGAACTCAGAACCTGAATCCCAGGCCAGTGCATCACGCAGTGTCTACTGTGTCACTGGACCTTAATTGTGAACTTACTATTTATCCTATGACAGCGATGATTTGCATTATATTATGGATTAACATCATTCCTTACTTCAACTCATTGGTTTATTAGATGCTAACAATGGAGCATATCATCTGGTGACAAATTTGGGGAAAAATGTATTACTATTTATTGAGGCATAGTCTATAACCATAAATTTAGCAGCTTAAGACAACACCTACTTATTGTCTATAGTTTCTGTAGATCATTTCTGAGGTCAGGAGTCAAACCATGACTTAACTGGGTCCTCTGACTCAGGGTCTCACGAGGCTAAAATCAAGATGTTGGCTGGGGCTGTAGCCTCATCAGAGGTTCAACTGGGGAAGGATCTGCTTCCACTCCCTCTCAGGCTATTGGTGGAGTTCACTTCCTTGTAGCTGAAGGACCAAGGGCCTAATTTTCTTGTTTTATAGGACTCTTGCTCTCAACTACAGGTGACTTCCTGGAGTTCCTTGTCATGTGGGTTTCCCTAACATAGTAGCTCACTCCATGGCAGCTTGTTTCTTCAGAGCCAGCAAGAGTCTGCAAGATAGTGCTACAGTTTTATGTAACACCACCACAGAATCACGTACATGTAATTGCAAACATCTTGTCTCCTTTGCCACATTCTATTGGTTGGAATCAAGTAATGAGTCCTACCCACACATGAGAGGACACCAGGAGGCAAGGATATTGGGGACTACCCTAGAATCTTTCCCCCACAAAAGAGATATAAAAATACCAAACTCACATTCAGATCCAACTTGCATTTAAAAATAGAAAAGCACCCACATGTATAATTTTGTCTTGAAAATGTGAGTATGTGTATACTTAATTTAACAGAAAACAATACTTAAGTGCTGCTGGTATCCTTCCACAAATGAAACAGCTCCTGTGAAGGGGCCTAGAGTAATGGAACCTGTAGCCAGTAACCATCAAAAACCACAGGAATATTCCTATCCCTCAAATGGGGGTGTGAATGCTCTTCAGGGAGAGATAATAGATGTGGCAAAAGAAAGCTTATTTCAAAACAGCTAAAAAAATAGGCAAAAGACAAAAAAGAACAAAATAAATCCATTTGCATGAGCCCTATAGACACATGACTGTTTTGAGTTTTAAAACTAATTATTCCATGGAAAGTACAGCCAAATACTTCTTGCTGATAGTATACCACATTTTTTAACACCTATTTCAATTTTCTTGATTGCATTTTAAAATAAGATACGTTTGAGAAGCTTCTACCATGCACCAGGCAGTTACAGTTTTGTCAACTTATTTGTCCTCCATTAAATCTTGGAATTTGTGGACTTAGATTTGAGTAGCACCACAGATAGCACTAGAACAGATGCAGGGAATGTTTTATTAACGCATATAAGCAAAGTGAAGTTGTTTCCTATATTGATAGAGTTTGGCTATGGCAATATGCGAGAGCAATTTTGCAGGCTCTAAAGATGAGTTACAACTAATTAAGCATTGACTCAGCCATGTTAGCATACTGCCAGATTGATAATGGATATTCAATAAGTCTCATTTAATCTCCAAATAACCTTCTAAGTCACGGTATTACTCTTACTTTATAGATGAGGAAACCAATGCTTAGAAGTTAGGTAGCCAGCCCAAGGTCAAGCAGATAATGAGTGGAGAGTTCTGAGTTTCTAACTAGTGCCATTTCTCTCATAGAACAGCTACCCAATATTTGCATTTTAAATTAATTTATCTTTTAAAATATCTAAAAGAAGTATTGCTCCCAACAGATAGGATTTGCTGGAATTAGCCAAAAAGCGTATACGTGTGTTTCTTTTAGGTCAAAGAGTGTGAGCACTTCACAAAAATATTCTTAAAAATAACCAATGGATGAAGAAATAAATGTATGAAAAGGAAAATGTCCTTGGTTATCCAAAAGTTGCCATGACATTGATCTGCTGGGACAGGAGATCTCAAGTTGACATCTTGGCTCTGAGGGTCCACGAGTTCCTTGGGGTTGTAAGAGCCAATCCAGGGGCCACCTAAAGAAGCTGTAGGGCTCTCGTGACATGAAGTACATGGCAGCAAATAGTCCTCTATTTACTCTATTTACTCTGTGTGGATAGACGGCAACTTTTTAAAAACTTATTTATTTAAATTCAAGTTAGTTAACACACAGTGTCGTATTGGTTTCAGGAGTAGAACCCAATGATTCATCACTTACACGTAACACCCAGTGCTCATCCCAAGAAGTACCCTACCTAATGCCCATCACCCATTTAGCCCATCCCGCACCCAACACTCCTCCAGAAACCCTCAGTTTGTTCTCTGTATTTAAGAGTCTTTTGTGGTTTGCCCCCCTCTGTTTTTGTCTTCTGTTTCCTTCCCTTCCCCTATGTTCAATCTGTTTTGTGTCTTAAATTCTACATATGAGTGAAATCATATGATATTCATCTTTCTCTGACTTATTTCACTTAGCATAATACACTCTAGTTCCATCCATGTTGTTGCAAAAGGCAAGATTGCATTCTTTTTGATTGCCAAGTAGTATTCCACTGTGTGTGTGTGTGTGTGTGTGTATATATATATGTATATATATATATATACATCTTCTCTATCCATTGTATAGATGGCAGTTTAGACTTCAAAAACAATATCCATTAAAATCAGTTAAGGAAGGATAAATTATTCAATAATTTTGGGGAAATAGATTCAAAAGATAGCTCTATTTCATACCAAAAACAAGTTCTCATCACATTAAATATAACCATAAAAACATAAAAAAATGTTATACACTTGTATGATGAAAAGACTTTCTTAGCATGTCACTTAGGTAAATGCATGCACGTGCACACACACTGTAGATACATTCTATTGTTCTTTCTTGTCAACGTTCTTTCCTTCTTTTTTTTTAGTAAAAGAAAACCTCTGATGCTTTTAGAAACCATTCCTTCCTGTTGCTCTGTCCCCATGACTCACCACCCCTACCCTCCAGTTCTAGATCAAAACCAAAGCTGGCCCATCAGAGCCACATTCTTCAACCCACTTCACATTCACGGAGATGTAACCTGAGCCAAGCTAGGCAAAGTCTTCCAAAGGCTTTGTTGGAGTTCTTGGGGAAAAGACTCCCTTTTCAGGGTCTTGGGAAACTAAAGATCTAGTAAGTCAGAACCTGCTGATGGAATGAAGCAGGAGAGGGAGGGGAGAAGAATTGAAGAGGGAAAGGAGGACAACAGAAAAGATAAAGAAGGAAATGAAAGATGAGGGACAAAAAGGGAAAGGCAATGATCAAGAATCCTCCCTATGCAACATATCTTTGAAATAGATTGTTTTAACTTTGGGATTGTATTTGAACCCAAAAATTATTTTCAATTATGGAACAGAAGGGAGCTACCAATTTCCAAGGGCTGAATTGCTTTAAATAGCTATATTGCTATATCCAATCTTGCTGTGTTGGGGAGTCCCTCAAAATTAAGGCAGAAAAATGGTCCACTGATGGGAGTGAAAAATACTTTCATTAAGAAAGGAAGCTGAGTGTATGTGTTTTCCATTCTGCTTTATCCTATACAGAAGTCTACCTAAGAACCCTCTTCATTTCCCTTCATCACTCTTTATTGAAATTCACGGACTTTAAAAGAACCTTAAGGATAATGAGGAGGATGTGATTTATTATTATTTAGAGAATTTTAATGATCAGAGAAACCAAGAGCTTATGTTAGCATAAAATACTTAACATTACATTCTGTATTTACCAAAACAGATGCACAATTATGTCAACTAATTTTTACTTAATCCATTGTTGGAATAATTTATTTATGAAGATTAACTTGAATAACATTGCAATCAGTAGGAGAACTGGAATGGGGGAAAGCATAAATAGTATAAATAAATAATGAAGTGAAATAAATAAATGAAAGGAGACTATAGAAACAAGTCAGTGCTGTGTGTTCTCCCTTCATATTAAAGAAGAGTACAAAGGATCTCATGTGCCAATGTCACTGAAATGTGGAATGGGCTGAGCTCCTGGCTTTCAGGGAATGGTTTTATTTTTTTTTTAATTTTTTAATGTTTATTTATTACTATTATTATTTTTATTATTTTAATGGTTATTTTTGAGAGAGACAGAGACAGAATGCGAGTGGGTTAGGGGCAGAGAGAGAGGGAGACACAGAATCCGAAGCAGGCTCCAGGCTCTGAGCTGTCAGCACAGAGCCCGACGCGGGGCTTGAACTCACAAACCACGAGATCATGACCTGAGGTGAAGTCGGACACTTAACCGACTGAGCTACCCAGGTACCCTGGGAATGGCTTTATTTTACACCAGCCAACAACTGTCTTCAAACATTTTCTGCCCACATTCTTGTCCCTGCCTTTTTCCAGTATTTGTGGAAGGATCCATCATTTTCTGGTCATTTTCAGTTTTAACAACTTCATTCAGGAAACTATTAAGGGCACTTATTCTGCACTCTTCACATGTCCAGGTAAAAGAACGTCCATTGAAGGAAGCCCTTGCCTGTCTCTGCTACCTCCCTCAGTACTTCTTGAATAGCAGTTGCCCAATATTGCCTTTGACTCAGTGGATGAGTTAATTCTGAGATAATGTTCTAGGAAAGCTATATGGGACACAACAGAAGACTTATTCTACAACCAGCTTTATTTGTAAAATGTTGAAATAGTGATATATTTTAAATCTCTCTCTGCCCAACTTCTGAATCAATCAATCAGTTATTTCAGACAGGAAACCAAACAAGGAGGAGGAATATTAAGTGTTGGCTTCTTGAATCCCAATGACAATTGGGATGGATTTTTCAGTCATTAGAGTTAGGGTCTCATACTATATTTAATTCAAAACTTCTCCTCTTCATTCACTCAGGTCTGACCCATTATGCACCCACCTCCAGTGGGGAAAGGAATATGGTTCATTCTTTCACTCTTGTCCTCTCCTCTATTCACTACGCAATGCCCTCCTTCCTGATCTCTGTAATAGCCTTACTCAGCTCTCCTTTCTCACAGCCCACAGTTCCCTCACCCTAGTAAGCTGCTGTCTCGGGTGGGCTCTTTCAAGATGGCTTCAGCCCAGTCACCCATCATGAGAGACAGTATGGCAACCAGACTCGTGGTATTTCATTTGCCATCCATGTGACCCATATAGAAAATGGAAAAGCTAAAATATCAATATCATGTGGTTGCTGAAGGATTAAATAAATTAATATGCCTATTATATATATGCGTATATATATGCGTATGATGCATATATATGTATTAAGCTATATTATTTTGAACAGGGCATGAAGAATTGCATACCTAAGTGTAAAAAACAATGTGGATATTGGTAGTAAGTAATTAGAAGACCTGGTAGTTCCATCATAATGCAATAAATAAAATGGAAGAGCACAGAAGTTTAACAAAGAAAGCCAAGGAAAGAGACAGCCAAGGAGAACCCAAGGATTTCAGCCCTGGCCATGGTAAGGACTGTGTGCAAGCAACAGGCTGCAACCACTCAGGAACAATCAGAACAGCTTGTGGGGTAAACTTGAAAGTATTTCCTAAGCCACATTGAGAAGCATTAGCAAAGGACAGAAGCCTTACCGGCTCAAGAGGCTTACTAGGCTCTACACCTGGCCAAATACTGATTGAAAAAGCGATTTCAACACAGAGATGACTTCTAGGAAGCTTAAATTAAAATTAAATGACAGTCATCCCCAGTCTGGAATACTGTGTGCACGCTCAAGACTGCACCCTCTCAGAGGTGACTAGAAAAGGAAGTTGCAGATATCTAGACCATGGCTGAATGTCGAACAAAACCATAAAATCCCTGAACTGTGAAAGCAGTCTCCAACTCATACATATATACAACGATAAAGCCTTACATATAATCAGGAAATTCTAACTGGCTGGAGAGCTCAAGCACGGCCTTTGTCCAGTGACTCAGGAGCTGACTCAGGAACTGCCCTAGGCAGCTACACTGAAAGACAAAAACAAAGGGAAAAAAATCTAAGCAGAGACTTCAGAGCCTACATACCACTGAGCAAATAGACTTCACAGATCGTGTTCAGCCAAGTCTCTAAACACATAATTGATGAAACAAAACAAAAGCAAGCCCTGAGGGGGAGGAATAGAGTCAGTATCCAGTTTCACTACAACTCATTATCTAAAATTGTCCAGTGTTCAAGAGAAAAATTATAAGACATACAAAGAAACAGGAAATTATCCCGCACCCAGAAGAAAAAAGCAAGCAATAGAAATTGCCTTTGAGGGGATCCAGATGTTGGACTTCTCAAGCAAAGCCTTCAAAACAGCTATTATAAATATGTTCCAATCAATAAAGAAAGCCCTATTTACTTAAACAAATAAAGGAAGGTATAAAAACAGGATGATTGATCACGGAGAGAAGATTAATAAAAAAGAAATTATTAAAAGAATGAAGCAAATTCTGGAGTTGAAAAGCACAATGCTAAAATGAGGGGAAAAGTCTTCCAAGGAGTGTGTATTAGTTTGCTAGGGCTTCTATAACAAGAGATCACAAACTGAGAAGCTTAAACAACATAAAGTTGTTGCCCCACAGTTCTGGAGACTGGCTGGCTTTCTTTGGTGTTCCTTGACTTCTCCATCACCCCAATCCTTGGCTTCACTTTCGCGTGGTTTTCTCCCTGTGTGTGTGTGTGTGTCTGTGTTCGAATGTCTCCTGTTTATAAGGACACCATTCACATTGGCTACGGGCTCACCCTATTCCACCGTGACCTCATCTTAACTTAGCTAATGCCATCTGAAAAACAAGTCGATTTCCAAATAAAGTCACATTCTGTGGTGCTGGAGGTTTAGGACTTTATAAATACAATTCAACAGAATGAAAAAGTAAATTTGATCTGATGGATGAATCCACAAACTTGAAAGCAGATCAACAGAGATTGTGAAATCTGAAGAACAAAGAGAAAAAAGAACTAGGAAAAATGAACAGAGCCTCAGAGAAATGTATCAGCAATCAGGCCAACATTTGCATAATGGAAGTACCAGAAGGAGAGGAGAAATATATTCAAAGAAATAATTAGAACTCTTATTGCAATTGATCAGAAATGGATTGGAATTAGAGGGTTGGGGTGGAGAGTGAGAAAACAGGTGGAAGCCAGGAAAGGAGGTGGGGTAGAAAAGTGGCTAAAACATGTTTTATAGCAGCAGCATCTGATCAACTTTAATTTCTATTACATGCTGTACCTTGTTATTCTACCATATAACCCAACTCTTCAGCAAAAATCTACTTTACACAACAACATATGCGATGAGTGTTGGGAAAATTAAGGAAAAGAACCATGGAGATGGAGAAGAAAGCACTGGGCACAGGTACTAAACAGAAGAAAGATCAAGAAGTCAAAGCCAGAGTTGACTGAGTCATGAGCAGTCAAGGATCGTCTGATAAACTGCAAGAAATGTTGGGCTTCACGCTGCACTTAATGTGGGATTTAAGCCAGTTTTAACTGAATCTTCAGGGACAAGGAAAAACCAGACAGATTGCAATTCTTACTATAATTTAAAAAATGGATAATACAGTTACTGCCCAAATTGTACTAAAAGCTTAATGGAAAAAGAGCTTGGTCTCAGTCGTGTTTTCTTAATTTACTACATGGCTTCAAAACACATCTAAACAATGAGTTGCAGAGCATATAGGTTCATATTGCTTGCCTCAGATAAATGCGTGTGTTCTTTTTCCTTTCAGGGTGATTTGATTCACATCACATTTTTGCATACCTAGGGGAATAGGAGTAAGTTGAACTTAGAACCGTGATGTCTGCCGTAAGATCATTTCCCCATCTTTCAATATGAATCTTCTCACCAGTGGGAAAGGATTCCAAACTGCTTGTCTGCGGGCTCACTTCATAATACATCAAAGCCTCAGCCGTATCCCAGCAGCGAGCCATTCCAGAAGGGACCTGTCATTCTCATCATCTCCAATGTCTTCAAAACTTGTGTACTCATTTTCTTCAATGCAAACTCTTTTGTATAAAAGATAAACACTCTTTAATAAGGATTCTGTACATCTTAGATCTGACACAATCCGTGAACGGTAAACAAGTGCATGTGAGTGAAGAGTAGAGGGAGCTGAATGCACAGGGACGTCTTTGATTGAAGGGAATTTCAGCATCGGAGATTTTATATTTTTAATGTCATGTACCATTGCAGCTGTCCTTCTTTCCTCTATAATAATGGAAGGACGGCTTTTTTCTTGAATGGGAGATCCTAACTGTAACATCACCCTTTTTCTCAGAAGAGAAAATTATCTTTCCTAGAGTTAATAAGCAACCTGTAGCTGAGACTCAGTGAGGCCAAAGCACATCTGAGAAATGAGCCATGTAGGCTCTTTGACCTTGAGTGAACCTCAAGGTCAAGGAGTAACTGATGGAGAAAACGTTTGTGTCCACGCCGAATTTCAGGGTGAGCTAATGACTAGTTCAGATTAACGCAGGGGAAATGGGACTGAATCCTGAGCACCCAGAGGAATGAACAGGAGTGCCAGGAGCACTACACCATTTACTGCCTGTGTAACCTTGGCCAGTGGCAAAGTTAACTTCTGTGCACTTCCATTTTCTCTTATGTGAAAGGAAGATAATACTTTTTAACTTCATAAGGTTGTTCTGGGGATAAATGAGACGCTGTGGGTAAAACACCTGTAAGCTAACTTGGCAGAGAGAGTGGTTTTTTTTCCCATTGTCATCCCCAACTAATAAAATAAGTCTAAAATAAAATCTTTACAAATAAGGATTGATAATTCCTTGTGAATATCTGTTTTAAGAACAGTGTGTTTGTTATACCAAACATGATGCGGAGAATTCACGAGCACAATTTATGATGGAAGGAGATTTGCAATGAAAGCCATTTTTGATGCTCCGATAAAGGACACGGAGGGGAACACGCCTGTCACCTAGAAGCATCACACCTAATATCACTTCCAGAGAAGTTATTAATTTAAACCAGCAAACCAAAGCTGTTGAGAGACAGAAAATGCCACAGAGCCCGTAGACCACAAGCAGGTCCCCACCCTCTTGTGGTGCGTGTCTGCTTGTCAGTGTTTTCATCTACGCAAATGAGTGGGAGGCAGAGGGCAGGGGTTACCCCCTTCCGATTCTAATTGGCACTTCCATTTTCTGCAAAATAAAAGTCATTTCCAGCCAGTGTCAATTTCAAGCAAAAAGTCAATTGCTCAAGCAATTGACTAAGTGGTCCTTTCAACAAGTCTACAGAATTTATCTAGGATGATACTATACAGAAATGCTGTTTCCAGAGAGCTCCGTAGGGCCGTACTGAGTACCTGACTAGTTTGGAGAAGCCTGGAGTACACTAGAAACTCTTGGGACTCACAAGAGCTGCAGGGAATTAGGTTTCCCTGGGTTTCGAACGAGGGCATCAGACATCCACGGAGTCAACCACCTCCTGCACTACAAAAATGCTCCACTGAACATTCCGGAAGGCTTTCTGGGAAGGTGAAAGAATAGTGTGAAGTAAAACAAACAAATGTCTCTTCAGTTTCGGGTCTCTATCTCATAAAAGTAATCATTTTATAGTTTATCTGGCATTTTCTCATGGTTAGAACAGGGACAGCTTTCTTCAACAGTCATGGTTGGCATTGGTGGTACATCAGAGAGGGTTAATGGTGCCACATGGAAAAGGCAGATCTGGCCTAGACTATAGGATCCACCCCTGCTAATTAAGTGGCTTTAAGCCAGTTACCCAAACTTTTTAAGTCTTGTGTTCCTCATCTGTAAAGTAGGTGCTGACGATAATGCGTACATGACAGAATATTGATGAGTGTTAAGTAAATTAATATGGAAAAGAACTTTCTCAAAGCTTAATGTTCAGGCAAATCAGTAGGAATCTTAGTAATGCAGATTCTGACTGAGAAGATATGATTATGCATCGTAGGTATTTTAGGGCTGCTGGTGCTAGAACAATCTTTTTAGTAGTCAATCTTTACAGATGTTGTCTCAGCCTTGGCACATTGTAAATATTCAGTAAATGTTAGCTTTATTATAATGATTTTTATCCATTAAAAATTCCAAATCAAAAAACTCTGCGTGTTGGCCTTCCTTTCAGCTATGGAATGCCTCTGGAACTCTCTACTAACCCTCAGGAGCAGCAACATTCAAGAAAAGTTTGCATACAGTGAAAGTAAAATCACATCGGGGTAGTAGACTGAATATTCTCACCCAAAGAGATCGAGTCCTAATACTGGGAACCCGTAAAGGTTACTTTATAAGGAAAAGGGTCTTTGCAGATGTGAGTAAATTTAGAATTCTGAAATGAGATTATCCTGGATTATCTGGGTGAGCCCTAAATGCCATTACAAGTGTCCTCATAAAGAGATTGGGTGGGGCTGGGGTGGGGGGGTGGATAGATTAGATGCACATACAGAGCAGAAGGTGATGTGAAGAAAGAGGCAGAGATTGGAGTG
The DNA here is from genome assembly GCF_024362965.1 of Panthera pardus. NCBI lineage: Eukaryota > Metazoa > Chordata > Mammalia > Carnivora > Felidae > Panthera > Panthera pardus. Next base: position 11,020,181 of record NW_026526765.1, read on the forward strand.
AGGTGGTCAGAAGCCACAGAGAAGCTGGCGGCCTCCAGAAGCTGGAAGAAGCAAAGGATCCTCCCCTAGAGCTCCCACAGGGCACAGCCCTGCTGACACCTGGACTTTGGACTCCTACCTCCAGAACTGTGAGAGAAGAGATTCCTTTTGTTTTAAGCCTCCAAGTTTATAATAATTTTGTTACAGCACTGGTAGGAAATGGATGCAATTGGTTGAAGATACAAGCGAAGTTGTGAATATTTCAAAAGCTAAGCATTTGACAGAGTAAATTATTTTTTCTTTGCTTAAAGAAAGGTCCTGACCATCACGAAAAGCATAAAGAGACTAAAGGCATATTAGCAATGAGATTTTATTTTAGGGAATTGGAAAAACCCTATATTCTGCACTTTCTTTTTAATGTTTATTTATCTATGCTGAGAGAGAGAGAGAGCAGGGGCAGGGGCAGAGAGAGGAGAGAGAGAATCCCAGGCAGGTCCATGCTCGGCGAGGAGCCCAATGTGGGGCTCGCTCCCACAACTGTGAGATCATGACCTGAGCCAAAATCAAGAGTCAGACACTGAGCTAATTGAGCCACCTAGGCGCCTCCCTCTATTCTGCTTTTATGTAAAATATAGAGTTTCAAAGAAAGTTATCCCTATTATAACCATGAGAAAATGCCAGATAAACTATAAAATTATCACTTTTATGAGATAGAGACCCGAAATTGAAGAGACATTTGTTTTACTTCATACTATTCTTTCACCTTCCCAGAAAGCCTTCCAGAATTTTCAGTGGGCCATTTTTGTAGTTCAGGGGGTGGTTGACTCTAAGGGCATGAGCCACCCAGTCACCCCAAGATACTTCCATTTTTAATCATTCTAAAAGACATCTGAGACAAAAATAGCTACAATTATTATGGGGCTTCTAACAGGTGTAAAGGTAAAATGGGTAACAATATGGCAGAAAGGATGGAAGGAAGGGATTGTAAGGTCCTGACCCACAAATAATATAATTTAAAAGTAGGCTGTGATAAGTAAAAATATATTTTGTAAACCCTTCTAAAAGGAAAACTGCACTCTACGCCTGTCAAAAACAGCAAGGAAGACTTTATTCAAGACTACAGCAGTAGGTGAAAGAGACTGAACTCGACTCCATTGGAACAAAGGGAAGATCTTTGAATATGGGGCTGAGCTCAGGGAAAAGTACCTGAGAGAGGTTTGTCAGTGAGCTTGGGCCATGTGTGTTTGCCAGTTGTTGCTTGTTGAGGTTCGGCTCCTCCCCTCCCACAGAGACTGGGAGACAGAGGCTCTCTACCCGTCTCAAAGGTTATATTTCAAAGGGATGGCTCCCAGGTCCTTGAAAAAGACGGGTATCTCAAAGGGGCAGAGAAAAGATTTATAATTACAAGTTTTGTAAAGTAAACGCTCTTAACAAAAGGGAGGTCCAGATGCCCAGAACCAGGAAGAAACCTGTTTCATGTTTAACCAACCTGAAGGAAATGGTAAGGCCAGCTGGGAATTGGTTACCCTAGAAATCCTTCAAAGCAAGAGAGAAAAATGAATGACCTTTAACTAATAAGCCGATATTGGAGATCAAATGGGATCATAAGCAACACTCCATCCAAAAACAGGCAGAAAAAAAGGAACAAAGAAGAGATGGAATAAATAGAAAACAAGTAGTAAGATGATAGGTTTAAATCAAACCATAGCAATCATCACATGAAAAATAAGTGGTCAGTACACCCCAACTAAAACACAGACATAATCTGATTCTATGAAAACGAAGACTGAATCAAAGAAGCCCACTTTAAAAATAAAGACACAGAGGTGCCTGGTTGAGACACAGAGGTTAAGCGTCCGACTTCGGCTCAGGTCATGATCTCACACTTTGTGGGTTTGAGCCCCGCATGGGGCTCTGTGCTGACAGCTCAGAGCCTGCAGACTGCTTGGGATTCTGGGTCTCAATGTCTCTCTGCCCCTCCCCTGCTCACACTCTGTCTCTGTCTCTCTCGAAAATAAATAAACTTAAAAAAAATTTTTTTAAATCAAAAATAAAGGCAGAGATAGGTTAGAAAGAAAGAAAACAGAAGGATGGGAAAGTATACTCAATAGAAATCTGGAGTGGAAATATTAATATCAAACAAAGAAACATCAGAACAAGGAATATTCCCATAATAAAGAAAATTATTACAAAATCATGAAGGAGTATCTAAAAACAGAGTTTCAAAATCCACGGAGATATATGGTGTCATATCTGCAGCACTGGTACCATATGGGAGCTTGCTAAAACTCAAGCCCCATCTGGGCCCTACTGATTGTAATCTGCCTTTATAACAAGATCCCTATGTGATCCGAGGGCAGATTAAAATCTAAGAACACGGATAGAGGGCATTATACCACATGTCTAATAAAGAATAAACACTCGGATGTCACAACGTGTACAAATACCAAATCATTAGGTTTCCCACCTTGAATATATACAACTTTTAATTTTCAATTACTCCCCAACAAAGCTGAAAAGAGTCAAAATAGATACTCCGCCACAAACCCTCCCGTGTAAATATAAATAAGATAAGAGAATTCAATAAACCCATAAGCAACTCAGTCCCATCATTACAATCCTTTTCATTGTTTAGAAAATAATCTTGGCTTCCTGGGTTCATAGAGGAAACAGAATTCAGCAACGGAGTTTATAATAAACGTTTGAAAGTTAGAGAATAAAAGAGAGTATTGATATGAAAAATATTCTAATACCAGTTTTTAAAGGTAGTTTTTCCATCTCAATTATCTTTAGTTATGTAATTGCTCTAAGCTGTTTGAACCACAAATAGAAGGTTCCCAATTACCTTCTTGATGAGAGTTAATAGTCTGAACTCCTTTATACTTTCAAATATGGGTTCTGGCTCCCAGCTGCTTTAAGGAGAGGCCCAGCCCCTCCCCCACATACTCTGACTTTATTAGATCCTAGTGAGGCTCTGACAGCAATATTTCTTTGAAGGTCCCCAAATGACTCTACTGTACAGCCAGGGTAAAGAACCTTTAACAAATTAAGGTTTAAAAAAAAAAAAATACACAGGAGCACCTGGGTAGCTCAATCAGTTGAGCATCAGACTCTTGGTTTTGGCTCAGGTCATGATCTCATGGTTTCATGAGTTCAAGCCCCCTATCGGGCTCTGTACTGGCAGCACAGAGACTGTTTGGGATTCTCTCTCTCTCCCTCTCTCTCTGTCCTTCCCATGCTTGTGCTGTCCCTGTCTCTCTCAAAATAAATAAGCAAAACTTTTAAAAAATAAAGCAAAATAAAAATACACAAAAGTAGTAACTTTGATTGCGATCCAATATCTGTTGTTTATTTTTCTTCTCCCTTTTGTCATTTCATATAGATGGTCACTGGTTGCTGAATGAAATAAATCATCTGTCTCATTAGTCCGGACAAGCACGAAGAAAGAGCAGCGTCGTCTGACAACCACAGTGTGAGAAGCAGCATCAGACAGCAGCATTAAATGGCATCTTAGTATACATACTTAGTACATTTAGGACACGCTATGCAGAGAGAGACTGCAGAGGTTCCAAAGCTCTACTGTGGAAGTGACTTACAAACACACAGCAAAACAATCAAGATGAAAGAAACCCCAAGAAATCAGTTCTCTTTTAAATTGAAAACAAGCAGGAAATGGCACTGATGGAGCTAAAGCTGGGCTTAATGGTTTACAGTGGAAGATGGCACCCGCTGACCCTCAGGGTCACCTCCTCACAATGCCCTCAGGCCGGCTGACGGCAGCCCACCCCTCTGCTCCTTCCATGACTTGACCTGTAACAGGTAAGGGAGAGCACTCCCCTTGGCTGAGCAGTCCTGTCCTAGGCACTCTCTGGTTGTCTGTCACTATTGTCCTTCACAATAGCCTCACGTGGAAGATTCTGTATCCATTTTGCAGATGAGGAAACAACACCTCAGAAATGCTAATCGACTCTGCCAAATGTATCCAGCTAGTAAGTAGCAGATTCAGGGGTTGACCCCATCTGTGGGCCCCAAATTCTCCTCTTTCTCTGGTCACCCTGGATCTCACAGGCATCCACAGTGCTCCAGAAAGAGTGTGCCCAGGCAGCCAGCTATCTCAGAGAGAAAGGAGTTTTCCAGGCAGGACCTCCAGAGACTAGAGTTAGTCACACTCCTATTCCTATGGTTCCCCAGATGATGATAGCCACCACCAGGTGATTTGAGCTGGGCAAATAGACGGTAAAGGTGGGAAAACTAGAACCTTCCACTTAGTGGGGCTGGAAGTAAGGGCTTGGTATGGGGGCATGAGTTGGCGGGCGGGAGGGGGGGGGGAGGGGGTATCAGCATCCTCACTTAGAATCTCTGACTAGGGGCGCCTGGGTGGCTCAGTCGGTTAAGTGTCCAACTTGGCTCAGGTCATGATCTCACGGTCCGTGAGTTCGAGCCCCACGTCAAGCTCTGTGCTGACAGCTCAGAGCCTGGAGCCTGCTTCAGATTCTATGTCTCCCTCTCTCTGCCCCTCCCCTGCTCATACTCTGTCTCTCTCTGTCTCAAAAATAAATAAAAACATTAAAAAAAAAATTAAAAAAAAAAAAAGAATCTCTGACTCCTTCCCATGAATGTTTTGTTACAGAGTAGGCTCTGTGCCTGTGCCTCGTGACTAGTGTCATGATTATGTATAAAGATGCTCATAGTTAACAGAGCCTTTAGTGAGCTGATCAGAGCCCAAATAATATGACCAAATGGAGTGATTAATGAGGCTGGAGATTCCAGGTTTGCAACTATCGTCCTGGGGTGCCATTTGGTTTGGACATTCCTGAACTTCTCATTTTAGAACAAAATAATAGTAATAATAATTCTATTGAAATAGGCCAGGGTAGGTTTGAACCTCCAGCTTCTGTCATGGGTGGTCTCATGGGTGAGATGCAGAGTTATCCTTTTAACATGGGGTTGAATTTGAAAGACAACCTGTAATATCAATGGGCCCCACATTATAAAGATGCTTCCGTAAAAACTTTGGCTGTGTTTCTGGAAGGGCAGGAGAATAGTCCAGGCCAGTGAAGCATTGCATGCAAAGGTCTCTTTAAGTCTAGATCTCTACCTATATGCAAGTGTTCCTCCAAGGGCATCTCATCTTGTCATCAGCAGTTCAAGCTGCTGAGAGCCAAGGCTATAACTAAAGGTGACAACAAGGTGGAGGAAAGAGTCTTTATGCAGAGACACAATCTGAGGGTTTCACAACTTGGCAAAGGTTTGTCCCAGTCTATGGAAGACTGTAAACCATCTTGGGATTTATATTAGAGGCTGCAGATCCTGTAAGGCCAAGATTCCCCACAAGGGCTTCCCTGAAGCAGAGACTGTGTGCCAGGGACCCTATCCCAGTAGAATCATGAGGACGTCACTGCCACAAAACACAGACCCACACCATCAGCGACAGTGTAACAAGGCTCTGTCTGGTGTCATCTTTCCCCGGAAGATCATTATAAATCATTATAAATTAGGAAGAGGCTGGCATGAAATTGTATTGCTAAAGATCTACTTAACTCCCAGATGATTCCTCATTCCCTTTTACGGTTCATCTAAAGACCCACTCATATGATATAAAAGAGGGATATCAACTTTCCTGAAATCAGCTAGTTGATTTTCATTCAGGGACAAGACGTTGATTTTAGAACATTTCATATTTGTTCTATGTGCTCTACATAATACACATTTATATAAGTAATAGTATACTCCCACCTAAAAGCGAATGTGATAGTGTTAGCAGTGTTCAAAATAATTAAATGTGCAATGATTCTATACCTCTAACATCAACTTCAAAAAAAGTTGTCTCACTATTTTATCTATAAAATAGATTTATTTTAAATCCCAGATTTATCTATAAATTTCCCTTCCTTACCTGGTATCAATATGGGGTCAAATAATGTGCTCTGTTTTTTCCACTGAAGACCGTTAGTAGACGTTTAGCCTGGGGAAAACAGATTAGGAAAACAAACAACAAACACATAAAAATAAATTAAGTAGGCGAAAGCAAACTGGACGTTCTCATTACTGATAGCTCCAAATATGTACAATCTCCTGTTTTCTAGCACAATCAAAATACCCAGAAGAAGGGGCGCCTGGGTGGTTCAGTCGGTTAAGCGTCCGACTTCGGTTCAGGTCATGATCTCATGGTTTGTGAGTTCGAGCCCCGCATCGGGCTCTCTGCTGTCAGCATGGAGCCCACTTCAGAACCCGTGTCCCCCTCTCTCCCTGCCTCTCCACCACTCGTGAGAGCGCTCTCTCTCAAAAATAAATAAAAACATTAAAAAAAACTAGAAAAAGATTTTTGTTTTCCAAGAATATGATTCAGCTTACAATGACCATCTTTTATAAAGTTCCTCATTTGCACTCCTAATAAATCTTCGAGATCAGAGGTATAATGCATCAGGGGATATAAGACATGAACAATAGCAATTTATTATGTTCCTGACACACTAAAAACATTTTCCCTATTCACTAGAATAGCAAAAAAATTTCACTGGGACCATGCAAATGATCACTTTTCAAATGATAAAACACTAAAATGTTTTACAAGCTCTTTTTCTACGGGTCCCCAGGGATTTGCTTTAAGTATTTGCATAAATAACTTATAAATGGATACATCAGAATGGACTGAGTGGAGCAAGGACAGCCTCCACAGAGTGTATCTTAAACTGCACCCACCGTAAAGGGCAGCGCTCACCGTCAGCGAGAGGACAGGTGTTGCTTCATAATCCTGAACAAGTCTCCCCATTCGGTGACTTTCCAGGTCGTCTCTTGCGTGTCCTTCAGCACGTGTAATCTGTCCGCCTTCTCAAGGACTCGTGAACACCGTATGTGACCTTCTTAAAACTGACTCCTGCACAAAGTAGTGGGGAAAGCTCAACTGGCACGCCAGGCAACTCTGTGATTACATTTGACACGAATGTTATGCATAGCAGCCTGAGGGAAGAAGATACATGACGAGAGATACTAACAGGAACCATAAAACCTTACCAGAGCAGGGGCAGAGCACTGTGCCACACAGCATGTCTTGGCTTCGTCCACGTGACACACAGCAACGAGAAATACAACGTAATAGCACAATGAAACGCGGTATTCGGCGTTCAAATCAAAGAAGGAACAAGGCACCCAATCTTGGCCCTGTACGTGCCCAATATACACTCAAACCTGGAAACAACTCAGCTTGCCTACAAATCCAGAGCCCTGCGAAACTAAATGGAGTCCTATGGAAGCCACACAAGTTGGCTAACAGTGTATCCACTATACTCTTGGTTTTGGGGGTAGATTCCCGTGACTCATAGCTCACATACAATACCCAGTGCTCATCCCAACAGGTGCCCTCCTCAATGCCCCTCACCCACCCTCCCCTCCCTCCCACCACCCATCAACCCTCAGTTTGTTCTTAGTTCTTTATTTATTTTTATTTTTTATTTTTTCAATATATGAAGTTTATTGTCAAATTGGTTTCCATACAACACCCAGTGCTCATCCCAAAAGGTGCCCTCCTCAATACCCATCACCCACCCTCCCCTCCCTCCTACCCCCCATCAACCCTCAGTTTGTTCTCAGTTTTTAAGAGTCTCTTATGGTTTGGCTCCCTCCCTCTCTGTAACTATTTTTTCCCCTTCCCTTACCCCATGGTCTTCTGTTCAGTTTCTCAAGTTCCACATATGAATGAGAACATATGATATCTGTCTTTCTCTGACTTATTTCAGTTAGCACAATACCTTCCAGTTCCATCCACGTTGCTGCAAAGGACAGGATTTCATTCTTTCTCATTGCAAGTAGTATTCCATTGTATATATAAACTGCATCCAGTTTATCATCAGTTGATGGACATTTAGGCTCTTTCCATAATTTGGCTATTGTTGAAAGCGCTTCTATAAACATTGGGGTACAAGCGTAAGGCACTGAAATTATAATATTAGATCGTAACACTGTGGCATTTTGTAATAAAAACTTGAATCCAGGGGATAAAAAAGCTGGGTTTTTTTTAATTATTATTTTAGAGAGAAAGAGAAAGCAGGAGGTGGGGGGAGGGGCAGAGGGAGACAGAGAGAGAATCCTAAGCAGGCTCCACGCTCAGTGCAGAGCCTGATGAGGGGCTCTATTCCACGACCCTGAGATCACAACCTGAGCCAAAATCAAGAGTCATACACTCAATTGACTGGGCCTCCCAGGTGCCTCCAAAAAGCTATTTTTTAAAGGCTCATTTACTAATTCATTGTCTCGATCTCCAGAACGACTGCTAATAATCACATTGTAACAATGTCTGAGGAAAAGAAACCTGACCCTCCTTCTTATCCACCATCCCACCCCGCTCAGGATACTTCTTCCCACTCTCAGCTTCCTTCCCTCCCACCGAATCTCTACATTCTAATTTCTTCTCTTCCAAATGAAAGAGTAGGATCCAACCCACAAGTGCTGTCTGGCTGGCTGCTCTGCGGTACAGCTTTTCCAGGCAGAAGAACAGAACCAGAAAAGCCCCTGGGGTGCAGACTGGCCCGGCAACATGTTCTGCTCTCGCATCGATCAGGTTCTTTGTCTCAAATGTAACACAGAATTAGACTCACCATTTTAAGATATGTAAGAACATGTTCGTGGATTTGGGGTCTGAGCCAAGCTCATCTCTGATTCTAAAGCTGACCTTGAATACTCTCCTGTTTCGTTGTGGACGTATGTGTGGATGCTCAACATCTCATGTTGGATACCACAGAGGTCAGTCAATTGAGCAGAATGCATAAACTTTGAAAATTACTACAATGAAACACTACAAAAATTACAAGCCAGAACTACAAGATTTCCTCATGTTTTCATCACCTACTGATTTGTTTATTGGTCTTCCAAAGCATTTGCCCGATCTGGAGGACCATATTGTGAATATAAGGGTACCATTCGTTTACCCGTAAGAGGCATTATTTTGATGTGTTGCCAGGGGATACTCATCAACAGTCATCAGCTGCACAATATAATTTTTAAAAATCACCCTGAGTACTTGCTTGAGAAATGTATTTAAAATGTAAAAGTAGTTATGGACCTCACTGGGGCCAGACATGGGGGAAAAAAATGTTGCAGATTTAGGGGTGGGGAGGGGAAATAATGTCTTCAAGAGAAAACTGCTCATGTATATATATTTTATTTTTTTATCGCTACTAAAGATTCTTTTGCTGCAACAAATCTGTAAACTACATTATCAGTATACATTAACGTATCTAAATTTTTATAATTCTACACTCTGGAACAGGAATTAGCACTGGAAAAGATATTGCTGACACTGTGCATTTTGTCTACACTGGGGAATCCTGCAAGCTACTTAACTATAACATTTGTGGTTTTCTCGTCCTGTCTCCTAATGTTGAATTCTTTACAAGACTTTTCCATCACAAATAGCATTTAACACCAAGAAGTCCTTCGCACTCCAGTGACTTAGAAACACGACTTCCATCAGTCACTACTCTGTGGCTGGCAGTAGTCAAACAAGACTTGAAATTTCATTTAGAGAGCAGCCCTCCTCAGCTCTCCACTCCAGGCTGGGTTTTCTGTCATCCTCCCTTCTGGCACTGTGCTCATCTCCTCTCGTGAGGGAGCAAGAGAGGAGTCCCCAGCACTTGCGGGTGTGAGATGTTCTCCCCCTTCTGCAGATCTAAGTTTAGATGTCACCTCCCCAGAGCTGCCCTTTCTCGTGGCCCCATCAAATTAGGTCTCTGCAGGGAAAGAGCATCCATGGTAGAGAGGCGGCTCAAGAATGCCTGGGCTGTGGCTTTGCCATGTCCCCTGATGGGGACGTGGCCTCGTTGATGCTGAATTGGTTCCACGCTTGCCAACATTTCCTTAAAGAGAAGCTCAGAGAAGCCAGAGGTAAGGGGGATGGTGACGTAAGCAGCACGCGTAACAGGACAGTTCCAATGTGGCAAAGTGTTCTCTTTTGCTGCATCCTGGAAGGACCTTACTTGCACGGAGGGAGTCACCGGCAGCTGCAAACCTCAGGAGAACCAGAGGACCAGGAAACGCCAGACAGCGGCTACTTCGGCTCAGGGGAGCTCCTTGCTGCTGTTACATTTTGTGTCCTCAGTCAAAAATAAATGGGGACGCTGCAGTGCGGCTTCTGCCTGCTAATCCACGACACCTGAAGAGCCGCGGTCCCTCCCGCTCCTCTCACTCATAACATCCGGCATTTCCCTTCATAGTGCTAAACTCCCAATCTTCATACCTTCTTCTCTGTCCCTCACACACGTGTCGTATTATACAATCATACACTGAGATCATATGAAGTTACGGACCTGAATAATCACCTATTTTCTGTGTCTGGTCTTCTTGCGTGAAGTCCACGAAATAGGGAATGTGACCATTTTTTCCCCACCATCATCCCCCCACTGCATGCACCAGAGTGCCTGACAACCTAGTTATCAGACACACTTAAGAAAAATTTTTCTAATTTTTTATACTTTTTAAAGTTTAATTTTTTTTTTATTTTTGAGAGAGAGAGACAGAGTGTGTGTGCGCGTGCGTGTGTGTGTGTGTGTGTGTGTGTGTGTGTGTCCAAGTTGGGGAGGGGCAGAGAGAGGGGAGACAGAGGATCCGAAGCGGGCTCTGCACTGACAACAGAGAGTCTGATGTGGGGCTCGAACTCACGAACCGTGAGATCATGACCTGAGCCGAAGTTGGGTTCTCTACCAACTGAGCCACCCAAGCGCCCCAAGAAATTTTGTAAATAAATCAATATTGAGATGATGAAAACGACTACTCTACCACTCTGCAATGGCAGCAAGACACTCGCTGTGCTTTCTGCTCATGCAAGAAGTCGGCGACTCTCTCCATCACCCGGAAGACCCGGTGGGGTGGTCCTCCCTTCACCCGGATTCAGCAGACGCCGAGAACCCTTCGGTGGGTGGGAGATGATGGAGGTGGACCAGAAAGGGGCTTCATTGCTCCTCAACTGCTTCGGCGACATACCTTGTCGAATCAGTCCCTAGAAATTTCGAGTTGTGTTCACAGTGTCCTTTTCTACTCTGGGTCTCAAAGGCTTGTACGTACACACCTACAGGGTGTATCACAAAATTGGATGAATTACACATTTTCAAGTCACTTGGTAAGAAAGCTGGTTTTGAAAGCTTATTTCTGGATACTCAGTGGCTCTTGCCCCCTTGTAAGAAACAGCCATTACAATTCAGACACCCATTAACAGCTTTCTCTTAACTCACATCATTTCTACATTTCCATTATGTGTTCTTCAAAATAAAATGATTGTTTCACCACAATTCGCACAATCAACTCGTATGTATTAATTCAGACCAAAAGACGCCGTTCAAATGAAAACGGTATCGTCCAGGATGGGTGGGTGTCACCTGAACCCCTCGGGCCCAGCTCTGACCATAGTTAGCATAAGATGATTCTTGTCACAGAGCCAGGCCTCGTGAGAGGGACACACACCGGTCTCCTCGAAACCCTTTACCACCAGAAACGTGAAGTTAGGCGGACCTGAAGTCAACCAAGCGTTTGTAGACCACAATTCTAATTTAATACTGACCAAGTTTTCTAGTCAATAAGTTATAGATGAGGCAGTTCCTCCTTTATAACCAGGATTTAAAAATAGAAATATATGAACAATTCCTCAGGTAGCATTTTCTTCATTAATAAAAGCCCATGTGGCATCCACACACACCGCCTGACTTCTGTCTTTTGTCTGTTTCTTTTTCCAATCATTATACCTTTTCGAGTCAACCTGGTATTTTCCTAGCTGTATCTTCCACTTCAGAGTACATGTTTACCATTTGCCTGCTAAGAAACCTTCTATCCTGTTTTTCACAGCGGCCTCACACCCCCTAACTTCCTTACGCATAGGCTTATTATTGAACATGTAGGGCGTTTCCACTGTTTTCTGTTATTAAATACATTTTGATATGTAATCTATTTCAGTCTTTTAAATTGTTTTCTTGGTATAGGTTTCCAGGAGAGAAAATACGGATCAAAGCCTGTGAACATTTTTATGGTTCTTTCTGTGCTTGGTTATTTAATTGTTTTACAAAAAGGATGAGTTGGTTTACAGCACTGTAGGAATCTCTGAGTGCATCACGTTTACAAAGACCCCACCACGATTCACTTTCAGCTTTAATTTTTTTATTATAACAAGTATCAGTTAGTATCTCATTATTAATTATCAGCGGAGTTGAACATTATACATTCATTCAATAGGATTACATGAATTGTCTACTCTATTCACATTCTTTTTTTTTTAATTTTTTAATGTTTATTTTTGAGAAAGAGAGAGAGAGAGAGAGACAGAGTACAAGTGGGGGAAGGGCAGAGAGAGGGAGACACAGAATGCGAAGCTGGCTCCAGGCTCCAGGCTGTCAGCACAGAGCCTGATGTGGGGCTCGTACTCACAGACTGTGATATCACAACCTGAGCAGAAGTCAGATGCATAACCGACTGAGCCACCCAGGCGACCCTCTATTCACATTCTTAATCCATCCTTCTATTTCCTTCCATTTTTAAAAAGGTCTTTCCAATTGGCTCTTGGAGCCATGAAAACAAATCTCTTAACCTGATGCAAAAGTGAAAGGCCCTGGAAGCAAAGTCAGCACAAACCTAGTGATACCTTGGAACCACATTAGCAGAAGAAGAATCCCTTCATTTCAAGGAAATGTCTGCTTGACCTACTGAGGCTTTAGAGCTGAATGTATTACTGTGGATTTGAGGGCTGCACGTCATTGGGAAGTTGTAAATTTTGCTTTTCAATCACCAAATAACTCTTCAACAAACACAGCGATTGGTCATTAAGGATGAAGCAGGTAACACGTAATTAAGCATCCAACCAATGAGCAGGGAAAACCTAACCAGCTCATGAACTACATGATCAACCTGATTTAAAAACTGTCCAGCACTCACAGAAAGGTAAAGGTTAGGATAATTCGGATCCTGCATTTTCTGAAGTATTGGTGGGGGGCACACCCCACGTTACTTGACATCACAGAGCAGGGCAACCCCACGGAGCACCCAGTGTTCAGGGACCTGGGCCGTCCTGAGGTCCACAGCGGCGATGTAGTTCAAGTCCGTTCGGACTGGCTTCTTGTAAATGGGACAGGAATAAAACCGAGGATCTCTTAAAGCTACAAAAAATTTCATAAAAACAAAAACAAAAACAAAACTTGGTGAATTTTTAATTTAAGCAGCCCAAACAGCACAGAGCCAAATTTGCACATTCTACAGATCATTCCAAAGGAATGAGAGCAATTCTTTCCGAGGTCAGTCAACCCCTAGATGTGAAGCAGACACAACTGCGGGTCTCCCGCAGGCATGACAAACACCCAGGTGTCTTCAGGTTCCCTGCTGGCCCTTTGTCCCATGTCCTTGAAAGTAACACCTGCCTGCTCGCTATGGCCACAAACCTTCAATTGCTTCCTTCCCACCTGTCAATTCACCATGCCCCCTCCACCCTTTCTCCTTTATTTTCCAACAAATCTTGTGCATGCACACTCTCTCCATTTTCCCTTCATGGCTTGCCTTTGGCACGAGGCACCTGCCACCTTTAATCAATGTCCAGCACCAATGCTCACTAGGGTTTCACTATATTATGATTATTATTTCAAAATCCTGCCTTCAACGCTCTGTGCCACAGTCTAAACTACACATGAAATCACAGGACAGAGGATGTTCCCCACCCCTATCACGGGCTGGGGATTATCCACGGGTGCAGAGGAACAGAAGTGGCTGAGAAGCAGAGCTGTGATACAGTTCAGCTCCGTGAGATGCAATCTATCCTTTTGGGGTAGATGAACACATGGAGTTTTCAAAACTCCATATGCAAGGAAAGGCAACCTACGTATGTCCACCTTGCAAAGATCCTTTCTAATGCATTCATCCCTAAGCAAAGGCTCACTCTCTCCGGTCTTGGACACCCCATGATCAGGGACAGATCCCGGTCTTGTGGGTCCTTATACTTACACAGTGGAGGGGGAGAGGCACAGGGCTTTAAGACAGCGTAACGTAAAAATACTAAATTAGGCTTTGGAAGAAGCCTCTGCATTGAGTAGCCTTGAAATTCAAGTGCATCAGCTCCTTGTTAAATCTACACTGCTCGCGTAGTTTATCTGCACATCTCAAAACATCCATCTCAGGAAGCAGTACATCATTTCCTCTTCTTTTCTAGATTATAAATTGTTTCAGCACAAACACTTTGTCTGCACCCATCCTTGTACTCCTCTGGAAGGCCAGTATTATAAATGATCCTCATAGAAGCATTGAGATGAAAACACATTTAACTAAGAGGATAACTTTGCTTTGGTGAATTCGTGTGACACACGTGGGCACTGAAACATGGCAAAAGCAACTCTCTACATGCAATGTTAACGTACCGAAGTCACTGAATTTATTTCCCAAAACGAACTTGCTCAATAATTTATCTTTTTCTAACAAATTACAAAAGCAAGCCACTACCTGAAATTAAGATCTTATTTTTTGACCCAATAAAATATTCAACCTGTTATGCCGTGTGTGTGTGTGTGTGTGTGTGTGTGTGTTTTAATTTTTTTTTAATGTTTATTCATTTTTGAGACAGGGAAAGAGAGACAGGGCATGAGTGGGGTAGGGGCAGAGACAGAGGGAGACACAGGATCCAAAGCAGGCTCCAGGCTCCAAGCTGTCAGCACAGAGCACTGCGCGGGGCTTGAACTCACTGCAAGATCATGACCTGGGCTGAAGCTGGATGCTTAACTGACTGAGCCACCCAGGTGCCTCTAGGCCATGTGTTTTGATACCTCCACTATAATTAATTTTATTGGGAGAAGTTAAACACTTGAATACGATAGTATTATACATAAGTTTCAATATAAAGTAGGCATTCTAAAGCAGTGATTCTTAACCAAGGATTATTTTACTCTCGGGGGACATTTGTGAACATCTGGAGACACTTTTGGTTATCACAACTGTGGGGCTGATACTGGCATCTAGTGGTAGAGACCAGAGATGCTGCCAGCACCCTATAATGCGCGGGACCACCCTTCCCGACAAAGGGCATCTTGACCAGAAATGTCAATAATGCCAAGGCCGAGGAACCCTGTTCTAAAACAAACTCATAGACATTTGACAGTAATTTAAAACTATGTGTTTGCTTAATCCCATGAAATTTATCATTAGAAACAAGCTACATTAATGTAACGCCTAATTTTGTAACACCTACCTTTTAAGTCTAGGCGTTATTTTTTTAATTATCATGAGAATATCATTAGTATAGAATGATTAGTAGAACTAATATATATAATATATTAGGCAAATATATGAAATATATGAAATATATGAAAAATTCTGGTGAAATAAGTGAATGACAGTGAAGTCATGGAGTGTAGTTAATACCAATAATACCGATGGAGAGATTTAAATCCTTTAATCCTGGGATCTGTAAATGTGGAATAAATGTTAAGTATCGTTCTTCTTGATGCAAATTTGACTAACATCATAAATCCTGAAGTAACTAACCCATTGAAGTCTCGCATTTGTACCAAATGATAATTATAATACTTACACCTTGGGAAGTGTTTGACTACTTGGATTTTAGTCCCAAAAGAAAAGAAAGATTGGGAAAAAATAGCATTCTTTTCAATAAGGTGAAAAACAATTCTCTGATCTATTTATCCAATCTTATTTATTTTTAATTGCTTCAGAACCGATGGTGCCCATGCCTAGTCACAGTATGTAGCAAACTTCTTCAGCAGGATGAGAAACCACCAAAAATATAATTTCATAGTCAAAGTGCTGACAGACACTACATAACCACATAAATGGAGGATTCAAAACCATTAGCCCTAGTTAGACAAATAACTTAGAAGACAAAAAATACACATGCTAGGTAGGCAGAACAAATCAGCTAAATGTGTTTAAAGCCTCAGGGTTCCCGAAGGAGGAGTAAAGAAAAGAGGCTGTCTAAATTGGTGAGCTCTATGCTTTAAGATCCAAAGGGTTTTAAAAAGACACCTTGAGGGAGTGTTATTTTCTGACTATGTCACTTCCTTCTCTAGCCTACATTTTTCATCCAAATGCTAGTATACCATTATACCATGTTTCTTCTAATATCTAAAACAACCAAGTCACATAGAGATTCCCTAGACCACCTTTAAATCATTCCTGTAT
This sequence comes from Panthera pardus, assembly GCF_024362965.1. Classification (NCBI taxonomy): domain Eukaryota; kingdom Metazoa; phylum Chordata; class Mammalia; order Carnivora; family Felidae; genus Panthera; species Panthera pardus. The sequence goes on from NW_026526765.1 coordinate 11,036,306, forward strand.
TCAACTCCTCTTCGCAAATAACATTTAAGTGATTAAATAGTGCACTCAATGTATTTCTTTTCATCCCACAACAAACACGTGAGTTAACATATTAATAACGGTAGTCATAGCAAAATTATTTATTGTATGATAACTATGTGCTAGACATTGTTGGTTTAATGCTCTTAACAAACTTATGGGACAGGTAGCATTATTAAATCCATTTTGCAGATGAGAAAACTGGAACATAACTAGGTGAGCCATCCGTCCAAGGTTACGAAGCTGTAGGTGATAGGGTAAGAATCAAACCTGGCCCGAATGGCTCAAGAGCCTAGCCCTTAATCTCAGCAATAGTGGGGATCAATATGTGTGTGTGTCTACTTCTATGTCTTTGCAGGAAGGTGTGAAAATGAATCAGAGATAACTAGATACGTGACTTCAATATACGGTATCTTTGAGACTCTTCCAAAGCCACATGACTAATTACCAGGGTAATCAAACCAGAAATGCAATGCAAATATGCAGGCTATCTCTTATCTGAGAAGCTGTGCCCATCCCTCTGGCAGGGGAGGTGACCACCTTTAGCCTGCAGCATGCAGGGAGGGAGCCACAGGGAGTGAGAGCAGTGACTTTTTCTCTGTCTACTTCACCATGTACCTGAGAAAAATAAACTTATGACTTCAAAATGTAAAGAAGCTGTCCTCATTTAATGTTTCTTTATTGAAAGAGAGAGAGAGAGAGAGAGAAAGAGAGAGAGAATTCCAAGCAGGCTCCATGCTGACAGCATGGACATGGGACTCAATCTCACAAACCATGAGATTATGACCTGAGCCGGAATTAAGAGTTGGGACACTTAACCGACTGAGCCACCCAGGCACCCTTTAATTTAGCCTTCATTTTGAAGCTTCATCCCTGACAACACAGAGACTCCCTAAATGCATAGTCTGAAGTAGAACATCAACCACAGAAATTGCCAGAGGATTGCATTCATCCCACAACAAACAAACATGATTCTGACATCAGCTTTGGTAGCTGGGAATCACAGGCAAATTACATACATCTCTACACCTTAATTTCCCCATCTGCAAATTAGACATGATATACCTTACAGACTTGTAAAGATTATGTTAGTTAATATATGAGAACGACTGGCATAGTATAATGCCCGGAATGCAGTAGGCACCCAAGATGTGTTAGGTTTCTCCTCTCTCTCTTTCCACACACACACATGCGTGCACACACACACTCATGCACACATATACATGTATTCTTATCTTTTCACTGAAACAAATTTCCCAGACTCATCTTCCTCATGACGTTAACTGAGTCCCAAGTTTACACACAGAAGGTGGATCAAATGCATGGGGTTCAAGAGTCAGGAGGTCTCCACCTCCCGGTCACCCCATGGAGCTATTCCCACCCCCAGCCCCATATCTGCACACTGTTGGATCAGGATGGGTCACAAGATATTCTTAGAAACACTTTTCACTTTTTTCCTCATTATCTGCGGACACCTAGGGTGTCCTCACCTAGGGTGAGATCCTTCTCACCCTACTGGCCAAAGGTACATTTCTTTCCCCATGTCTGCCTCTTTTCAACTTCCTTTGAGGGCAAAGGAGCCTGAGTGGATGTGGGAAGCTTTGCCCTTCTGGTGAATTTCACACTTTTTGGGTGACTTTCTCATGATGTCCTAATAAGAAACACGAATAAAATAAGCATTTGGGGACACATCGCTCAACTTCTAAAGTCAACATAAATACCTAGACTTCTTTCTAAAACAAACCAGTCTTGTATGGAAAATTCAATGATGAATTATTTAAACTGAAAATTGCCCTTCATGTTAACATGGAACCAATTTATTATAAGAATTTTAACTTTAAATCACTGTATTTTTGGAGTGTCCTTTGGTCTTTAGTGATGCTACACCTCTTTATCTCAATTGGAGCCTTATTCAGTTATCAAAATTAAATGAAAATTAGATTTATAATATGAAAATAGCAATGGAATTTTAGCTTTTCATCGCTAAAAAACACTTCTCTGGCAACAAAGCTATTTGGCAAAACACTCCTGCACCAACTCCTATTGAAACCAAAAAAAAAAAAAAAGAATGACAGTTTTTCTCTTTTTTTTTTTTTTTAGCACTTTTAAGTTAGTCACTTTTTCCTTGCTTTTTATTTTCTCTCTTAACCTGCTGCTAATGAACCTCACCGCTGACTAATTCCCAGCAGGGTGAGTACAATCCTTCTATAAAAATGTGTTCTTAAATAATAAAGAAGTGCCTGTACTATAAAATTATTTTATTAACACCCTGCTGAGATGTTCAAAGTCATGTTGCAATGGGCTTTCACCGCTTAGTCACAAGACACATAAAAGTAACACCTGACTGAACGTGAGGAAGATTCTTCTTTTACTTTCTGCGGGAAATGTTTTTGCAACTGGTTGACTAGATCCAGTGATGCGATAAAGCAAATTTTCTAAAATAATTAATTTTGGGTAAAAGAACACGTACTGATTATTTCTCTAAACTAACCATGGCCCCAGGTCTTGACACAACCCAATAAATACGAAGCCGCAGGCAGTGCGCTGGTCCGGGCTCAACCAGACACGTTTATCCTGTCGGATGCACTCGGGGTACGTGCAGCAACACCGTGCATCAAGGACCCTACCGAGCACCTTCCTTCTTCTTTTCTGATGCCCCGCTTTCTTCACGGGCTCCCTCTTCCTTCACGTGCCATCCTTCTCCTCCTCACACACAGCACATCCATTGCTACCTCACGCATTTGCACCCCCACCCTTGCTCCCGGACATCAGCATGCTGCCCTCTGTCAGCTGAATCTCGGCTCAGTGTTCTTTCCTCACAGGTCTCTCCCCCGGCCCCTAAATTAGCAGCTCCCTGGCCTAGCGTGTGTGTATTTTCTTCATAAGAAAGAGCTGTCTAAAGCCAGTATGTCCATTTATAGTCAACTGCCATTATCATGGGACTTAGGTATGTAAAGTCTCTGTGACCACTGAACTGGAAACTACTGAACCACTGCTCCAAGAGGAAATACAGGCAGGGCAGGTTCTTGCCGGCCTCTGGTCACGACAGCTCCGCCAACCCATCAATACATAGCCTTATTTTAGGCGTGTGTTTGTTTAAAGATATCTTTCCAACATATTTTGTTGATTCACTGGCTTTGGACTCACGGCACTTGAACTCACACCTCAGGAAAGCTCGCCTAACACGTATTTTCTCTATGAGGCACATCACAGCCTTCTTGCGCTGAGGAACAGCAGATAGCCCTGGTGTTCAGCACTGTGCTTGGGCCACCTTAAACAGTGCAAAGTACAAAAGCGTGGAAACCGTAATACTACATAGACCACAAAAAGGACACTTGTTTACAGCAGGAGTGGATCAAGGAGGCAGAGCGTCACCTTATTCAACCTCAGGTGGGAACATGCCTGTGGGGCGACTCACATTTTTTTGCTGCTTTGTGCATGCCTGCAAATGACCAAGCCACAAGCATCACGAAAAAATTTTCAAGTAGAGGTGAATTCATAAGCACAGAATCCATGAGTAACAAGGAGCAACTGTATTTGCCTCTTTTTGGCTGCCCTTCCCTCCTTGACACTGAGTTCCTTAAGAACGTGGATGGTGCCTGGTCTTTTTTCACTGTCGCACCCCCAGCACCTGAGTCGAGCACGGCAGATGGCCAATACCAGATAAACACTCACTGAATGACCAAGCGAGCTAACGCTATTTGCCTTAGCCAAGAAAAGTCTATCGCCAACTTCTCTTACACTCATTCTTAGCCTCAAAGCACTTCTCAAAAGCAGTCTCCGCTGACCTCGCAGGCATCGTCATGTACTCCTTCTAGGCTCCCTGAGCATCCTGACTGTATCTCTATTTTAACATGTGTCAAGTTCTATTTTAATTATTGATTTCCTTGTAAGTCTCCCTCACTAGACGGAATCCCTTCTGGGCAGGATCTGGTTCATCGTTATCTTTGTGACCTTTGCACCTAAGATTGTGGCTGGCATATATTAGGCACCCAGCAAATATTTGCCTAAAAAAGAAATATTCATAGTTTATAAACTCTCTTCCCTTGACCCGTTTCCAAATGTGGTATTTATCTAAGGGATGGGGATACCAGAAACTATCTTTCCAGGAGAAACTGATCTTTCCAGGAGAAACTGTCTACTCCTTCCTTGTTTAAAGACAAATCTTTTGTGTTTTGGTCACAAAATCAGTACTTCCTTGGCTTCCACTACCATGGCCACCTCCAGAGTGTATGGCTTCTAGCGATCATTTCGCCATATATGTATATCTACATCAGAACATCATGTTCTACACCTTAAGTATAGGACACATAGGAGGAGAACATATAGAAGGAGGACATATAGGAGGAGATATTAGCTGAGTAAAATGTAACAAAAGCCTCCAGAACACATCGGGCCAATGGTGGAAACCAGTTTAGGTGTTTTTAGACTTGTCAAACAGAACTTTGCCAAAGTGGAAAAACGTGTGTTTCATAGACGTGCTATGTTCACAGGCTGAAATACGAATCCAGCATTTTACCGCCAGCTACTGGGTGAAGCGACACGTCCCTGAATTCAATCTGGCTTTTCCAACCTGGCTTAACTCTCCAAGCTGGGAGAGCTGGCACCTCCGGTGGGCCCTGAGCAGTCTTCCTTCCACCACTTGCCCCACCTCATCCTATCCATCCTTCCACCCCCTGTCCAGACCCTGCTCCTGAGACCCCGCCCCTGACCCCTTCTTCCCACTCTTACCCACCTTCCTTTCCTAACATCTGTTAACTCCTCCAAACACTTGCTCCTTATCTCATAAGCTAATGTTTCATGAGCATCCATGCATATTTCACCTGCTTTAATAGATAGGAAAGAACTATCTAGAACCATCGTCTCCCCTATAACACTCAAAATAGTGCCTAGCAGCCAGTAAGTACTCATTAAACATGGGGCGAATGTGAAGCTAGTTGATAAAATAATAAAGTCCTCATGACATGATAGCAAGAATAATGAGATCCTGTGTTTATAACATTATCCAATCTGATAATGCCCACCATCCCTGAATGCGTAAGACAACTTACTGTTGTTTTCTGCGTAAATCCTTATGACGGGCATCAATTCAAAGAGCACTTTTGGTTTGGATTCGATGAGTTTCATGTTCCTCTTGTCCCAGCCTGCACCTTCAAGATACAAGCCGTAGACGTAGACACCCTCTGTGGGAGGGGCAGAAATGTCATCCTTCATCCACTTGGTGACTTCGTTGCAAAGCACCATATTGTCCAAGGCCCAGCCTTTGTTGGCCCGAGTTATTTCCTGCTCAGGACAAGAACAAGAGCAAAGGGCGAAGGGAACAATTAGAGGTTTATCTTCACATGAAGAGCATCACGGGGATCAAAGCGGAACCCCGGATTACCCTAATTCAAAGGAAGTAGAATTGTACTTAAAAAAATTGTGTCATAAACAGTACCCGTGTCCTAATTTAAGCACTTATACTTTAAAAAAGAAATATCAAATATGAAAATACCAAATAAATACTTTGAAATTCAACCTAGCGGCCTGAGAACAAGTTGCTGTATTTACTTTCAGGACAATGTCATTGCTGGGGCCAAAGAGAGACAGCCATTCTCTGTGTCATTATAGTCTTTAAAACTATACTGGCAGAAGAAAACCTTGTAGAAGAAAATCATAATAACACAACAGGTGCAAATGGGAGCTCTTACCTGACGCATTGCAGTTAAAAATCCTTGGGGGTTAAAAAAACCTGTCATCCAGAAGCAGTGGGGTCGGCCATTGAAAACCCAGGCGGTGAACTGGCAGTTTCTCTCTATAAGCTCAGTAAACCAGAAACCCAAGGTACTTGAAACCCAGGATGCCTGAAATGCATATGTTGAAATAATCAAATTCTGCTGTGTAACTAGCTATGTTCACAGAAAAAAAAATTATGAAATATCAATTTCACTTTTAGAATTTAGAAGTCCCTAAGACAGGAATTTCCCTTGGGTTTTGACAGTTAAGTTTTCAAATTATTCTTCCTCCTTACTGATATTAAGATACAACAGAATCAGCTAATGATCCCATGAATACCAAATCAATTCAGCGCTCAGTATGCTGCTCAAGGTTCTGATGTCAACAGAATCACCTTCCACGTACAAATATATTCACTGTCAATTCTGCTATAAAGTAATGAAAACAATTAATTGAATTAAATAGGTTTCCACTATTTTTTCCTCAGGTTACATGTTTTCTTTCCCCGTCAGGTTATATTTTTAATAGATACACTGCAAAACAGGATGTCTATTTCCATAAATGTGCTTGTGGCCCCTTTAAAATATATTCTGTGGATGATAAATCATACCTTTCTCCACTTCTCATTTTTAATGAGGCAAACAACAGTTATTTTCTGAAGTTCTTGTCCCTTAGAATGAACTTTTATTTCCTCTGATGAAGGAGCAGAAACGGAAACACAGGTCCCTTACCACCAACAAATTAATTCCATTCATTGCCTGTGACATGCTGCCTGAATTCACATGTGGAACTTCTATTATTACAGTGGGATGGATATGTCCTTAGTGTTATCAGCAGCTGTCCTGGTAGGTATCTCCAAATCATGTTTTATATCATTTTATTATAACTGGAATACTTTATGTATGAATAAATGTAGTGATCATCCTATGTAGATATATACCACTTGAATTTCAAATTCTTAAGACTTAATTTGCCTATTTTTCAAGAGATAATGAGATTCCAAAGACTGATAATAAGTTGAATAGAATACAAACCTGTATAAAAAGACCAACACTTTATTTTTATTTTTTTTTAACGTTTCTTTATTTTTGAGACAGAGAGAGACAGAGCATGAATAGGGGAGGGTAAGAGCGAGAGGGAGACACAGAATCCGAAGCAGGCTCCAGGCTCTGAGCTGTCAGCACAGAGCCTGACACGGGGCTCGAACTCACGGACTGGGAGATCGTGACCCGAGCCGAAGTCGGACGCTTAACCGACTGAGCCACCCAGGCGCCCCAAAAAGACCACACTTTAAAATTAGGTAACTCATTCTATCCTATCTTTATAGACATGTTAACTGAAAGGGATGTGTTTATACGACATTTGACGTGAGGCACAGGGAACTGTTTATGTGAAGGTGCCTCGTGGCAAGGATCCCTGTTCCAGAGCCTTCTAGGTGCTGACCAAGTAGAGAGGGCTGGTTCGGTGAGGAATGAACCTGCAATGGCCAGTGACCAGGAAGGCTCTCCCTCTGTCACTGGCCAATGAGGAAAGTCAGTCCAGATAGAAAACTCTCCACCTTTGGGAACGAAGTCATTAGAGGTGAGGATATGATGGAGTCTGGGCAAAGCTGATCCTACATTTCTAAAGCCCTGGGTGAGATGTCTGAGTGCCAGTGCTAAGTGAGTCTCTTCTGGGAGAGGCTGCCAGTCCCAACCCTGTCACGTCTCACCTTCCCATTTACCCGAGCAGCTTGCAAAAGGCCAAAGGTCCAGTCACTGCACGACCCAATCCCTTTTCTAGATGTTGCCTTCCCGTATCTTCCCCTACAACTGGCCCCTGCCTCCTGCCCTCTCAAACCCTCCTGCCACACCCCCAAATCTTTACAACCTCCCACAATGCATGAAATGCTTGGTAAAGATACTCAGGTACTCCTTTTACTACTCCAAGTAGACAAGTATTTACCAAAAGCACATCTTGTCATTGAGCACAAGCACCAGCATGTGATCAGTAAGCATATTGTTAAATCATTTTCTTGTTACCTGGAGATATACTTGCTCACTATCTCCAGGCAGAGCAGGGAAAAATGTTTCTCTTTGGTGCGTGCGTGTGTGTGTGTTTGTGTGCATGTGTGTGTGTAGGAACACTTCTTTCTATAAACCTAACATCGTGGGCTTTGAAGTCCAACGGAGCTGGGGTTTAAATTCTGATTCTTGGACTTCTTAGGTGTGTGATCTGGGAAAAGACTTAGCATCTCCCAATTTCACATTCTTTACCTGCAAAATGAGGGCAATAAATGCAAAATTTAAATGAAATAACACATGCAATGGCCTAGCAGAGTGCCTGATATGTGGGAGACGCTAAGTAGTCTCCTTTCCTACCTACCCTCCCAAAATACAAGCAAGTAAGGGGATTAGTCCCTAAACAAAAGAACCCTTTTAAGTAAATTACGCTCCAAAGCTTTCCACCTGCCAATCACAGCTATTTACAACAATAAAGTGATTAGGTAGAATAAGAGCGGACTAAAACATACTTTCTTCCACTGAGCAGGAATTCTGGCATCAAACATGCAATTCAGTGCATCTCGTAGATTTTCGCTCATGATGATAGTGCCGTCGATGGCAAGTTTTAACTCCGTCAGGGTGGTGCGGACCAGAGTCAGCAGCCTCTGCATTCTGTCTATCTCCTGCCTGAGGAAGATGTTCATGGGCTGGAACAGCCCCATCTTTAGCAGCCTCTCTTTCACCTGCCATGGAGACATTGAACATGTGTTAAAAATGTGACAGCTACAAACGTGTATGTAACTGGTACCCTGGGGCTGCCAAAAAGACCCCAAATCTTACAATCCCATCAATGGTTAAGATTTTTTTTTTCACTGCCAGAAAACAAAGAAGAAATATAAAAGGAAACATCTGTTAGATGACCGGCCAATTTTTCATCCCATGTGGGAGAGGACAGGCAGCCATTCATTCGCAGTAGAAGAGAAACACATGACCACAACCACACAGCCTTCCAAATGGCAATTGCACTTACCGGGAAACATTCACTTACCTGCCTGCCTAAGACTTGCAAACACACACACAGACACACGCGAGCAGACAGGTACACATGCACAACCATTCTGCTGGCTGCTTCAAAAGACTAGGCTTCTGTTTTAAAAGCTTTCTGTGCTTTCCATCAGAGCATTCATCCGTTCTTCCTCCAACCCACCCAGCCAGCCATCCATTCCCATCTTACAAGTATTTACTGAGACTCTTCTATGGATCGATCAGCTACCCTGCTGGGCCGTGTTGCTTTATCCTCAGGCAGCATCGACAAAGTCAGCCAAAGGGAGCGGACTCTCCTAAACCCCATTAGTTACCGCAGTTATTTATGTTACTGTTATGGTATTTTTAGATACTTTTATTGCCTCATAAATATTTCAACCACTGTTAGATATGAATGACCTCTTTCCTGGTACTACAATGAGAGGTGCTTATGAAAGCTGATAAGAGTATTGATTTTCTCCAAGCAAGTGATCAGTTTTTTCCAGGGGAAATTATTCCCTTGGCGATAAGTCCTTGAGTTCAGTCTATAGCACTAGCAACCAAAAGGACATGCTTTGTGGAAAAGAATAGGATGCTAAAGAAACAAAATGCTGCAGATTCTTGTCAGAAAACCAGGTAGAAAAGGTCAATATATAAAGGAACATGATGGTCCTGTGACAAAAGTGTCACACGGTTAGTCTGGGTCATCTATTACAACTATGTGGAAAGTAAGTGAGTCACCTGTGTTTTTATCCAAGATTTAAAAATGTCTTCAGGGTTAATCTTTTCAGTAACATTTGCTAAACTGCCTAAAAAATTAACTTTCCTACTCATAAATTTTGCTTACAAAAGTTACTTACATCTTAAAAAGACAAATTAATTTTCAAAACCTGTGAAGCTGCAATGCATTAATGATATAAATACAGGTGCCCTGAAATTAAGAAGCCCGGAATCTTAAGGTGTGCATTATGTTATACAACATTTTTTTTAATGATCAGGTGCTTGGGGTGCCTGGGTGGCTCAGTTGGTTGAGCATCTGACTCTCGCTCTGGGCTCAGGTCAAGATGCCAGGGTCATGGGATTGAGCCCTGCATCAGGCTCCACACTGAGCATGGAGCCTGCTTGAGATTCTCTCTCTTTCTCCCTCAGCCCCTTTTCCCCACTCATGCTCTCTCTCCCTCTCTTCCTCTTTCTCTCTCTCAAATAAAAAAATAAATGATCAGGTGCTTTACTCTAAAAATACACTACTTTCCTTTGAACAAATGATAATGTGAAGCACCTCAAGGGAAAGTTCTAGAAAAACAATCCTAACCCATCGGTACATACTTAAAACCTAGTTATGAACATCAACATTCTTGTCAGGTTTCTTTTATCATTTATACTTTGAAGTGATTACATTTATAGATTTAAAAACTTTGGGGCACCCGGGTGGCTCAGTCAGTTAAGCATCTGACTTCAGCTCAGGTCAGGATCTCGCTTGAACGACATGCGTTCAAGCCCCACGTCAGGCTCTGTGCTGACAGCTCAGAGCCTGGAGCCTGATTCCATTTCTGTGTCTCCCTCTCTCTCTGCCCCTTCCCCACTCACACTCTGTTTCTCTCTGTCTCTCAAAAATGAATAAATGTTAAAAAAAAAAATTAAAGACTTCTTTAACAAAATAAGTAAAAATAAAAAATAAAAACTTCCTTTGCTGGTTCTTCAGGAAGTGAGTTTTTAAATATTCTTTCACTTTCAGAAAAATCACTTTTTGCCCTCCTTCCTTATTCCTCACTCCCCCAACAAGACAGACACGTCCACCACTGACATCTTGTCAGGATGTCATCAACTCACCTCAAATGGGCCATAGTCTGGGGGTAGCTTGTCGAGCATATCGTCAGCGAGCCGGGCCACCACGGCCTCCCGGGTCTCATCCCCTCCACCAGAGCTGTCCTTGGGTTGGATGCTGAGGACGGTGTCCAGCACGTCCTTGGCCAGCTTGCTCTGGTAGGTGATGTCGGCATTGGGATGCAGCCCGAACACCTCGGGGCTGTCGCAGGAAGGCAGGCTCTGAACAACAAAGACCCCAGGGAAGCCCAGACGGCCGACATGAACACCAGGTAAATTATACCGTCTTAAGAAACAAATGTTTTTATTAAGGTAGGTAGGTTTTATTCAGGTAGGTAATGTAACATTGCGTGTCAACTATATTTGAATTTTAAAATAAAGAAAGAACATAAAGTAATCTCCTCCCAAAAAAGCCGAGTAGTTACATGATCTCGTATTTGTGTCAGGCTACAATCTCAATAACTGCTCCAGAAAACAATCAAAAGTTGCCTCAAAAGAAGATGAACAATGAGAAACATAGGAAGTTGATGGTTCTCTAATGCTGTACCTCAGGCAAATGTAATCAAAGAGACACTGTCTTATTTTAGAATATGCGAAATAAGAAAAGGGAGCTACGGATTAGTATTTTGTTTTCTGAAGGTCTGATTTAATTCAAACCAATCATTTAAATAAATGTGGTATAACTAACAGTTACTATGTTTTTTGAGATGCCAGCCAATGACAGTTTTAGCAGTTATGGCCCAAAGAAGGCTGCCAGCGGGAACTGTACTGTCCCAGAGAGAAAGACGAGGACTAGGAACAAAGAGGAATATTGAGAGCAACCAAGTCCGAGGGGAAAGCAGAGACATAGATAAACAGTTTAAAAAAAAAAAAAAAAAAAAAAAAAGGTTGGTGTGGTGGGTGCGCCTGGGTGGCTCAGTCGGTTGAGCGACCGATTTCGGCTCAGGTCATGATCTCACAGTTTGTAGGTTCGAGCCCCGCATCGGGCTCTGTGCTGACAGCTCAGAGCCTAGAGCCTGTTTCAGATTCTGTGTCTCCCTCTCTCTCTCTGCCCCTCCTCCACTCACGCTCTCTCTCTCTCTCTCTCTCTCTCTCTCTCTCTCTGTATCAAAAATAAACATTTTTTAAAAATGCAGAGACAGCAAGAGACAATCAGAAGCAGAAAAAGCAGGCAAAGAACTCAGCTATTTGAAAGAAAGAAAATGTACCTACAATTTGATATTTGTTTCTACATGTGAATATTATCCTAAACTTTATTATTGTCTTCTTCATATTGTTCCTGCACTCTCCTGCATTATTTTATTCCTTTTTACATAATGTATTTTATGAACAGCCTCAAGTTCACTGGGCAATGAGGTATATGTAAATAAAGATATGTACAGGCATATCTAAATTTATATCTTCATAGGCACTTTCCTATTCAGTGCTGATGATTTAAAGACATATATAGTACAGTTAAAACAAATATATTTGCTGATGTGAATTAGTAAAAGTGTAGAGGTGATAATATATGATAAACTCATTACATACATAAATCACAGAACCTCTAAATGTACTGATAAATTTAGCCCTTTGGGGCTGTCGTGTTCCAGTTTGTTCAGTTGGAGATAAATCGCAGATAGATGCAAAAGAGAATTCTACATAATGATCTAAAGCATTCAAGGCATAGAGACAGAAAATGTAGTCACCTTGAAACACAAATCAGATCTTTTCCCCTTAATTTCCGGTCACAATCTACCTTATTCCTTCTGAGAGCAGTACTCTTCAGCCTGGGGAGATGCCACCCCCAGGGGACAATGTCTGGAGACATTTTTGATTGTCACAACTGGGTGGGGGTGCTACTGACATCTAGTGGAGGGAGGCCAGGAACGCTGCTAACCACTCTATATGGTTATACCCCACTGCAAAGAAGAATCCCACCCTGAACGTCACCGGTGCCCAGGTTGAGACAGGAAGTGTTTATGGAAAGCAGGTTCCTGAACATACTCATAGGCCCTCCACTGGGCCAGGATTAAGGAACAAAGGTCTCAGGATGAGTCATTACAGCTGCCTGAAGTCTCACATCTCACAGTGGAGAGCTCCAGGGGATTTGTGTGGTTTCCCTAGTTCAAAATCTGCCCGGCCTATCCTATCCCCAAAGAATATTCCTCACTGAGGAATAAATGAGAAGGGAGGGAGGGCATTCACACAAAATACACACTCAGAACAAATATAAACATTTTAACTGTTAGGTGAATAGAAACATAGGAAGGAAGCACCTACAGTGAGAGTATGTATCACCGTTAAAAATTATTTCAAAAGCAGTATTTGCAGTGTAAATAAATATCCAAATGGTCAAAAGGCTGCAGATATTTGCTCTATGCATAAAATTCTGAAGTTGACAAACCTGGATATATTGAAGATAGCCGTCCACGGTGTTGCATTTGGGAATATTATATCCTTGGTAAAAGCTGAAATCTGATCCAAACATATTTTCACTGAACCAGACCTTAGCAAACGTGGTCAGCAATCTCTTATCGTAGTTATCAGTGACTCTGCCCCCATATTGGATCTCTCCTATCATGTAGCGGACGGTGGTCCAGGAGACGCCCTGGGGGAATTTACAGAAAAGCTGTGTACAACTGACTGTGGTCTCATCCTGGTTTTCCCCACCAACGAACGTCTACGTATTTGTGGTCATCGATGCCAGTTGTTCCTTCTTTATTAGCAATGTTAAATGTGCAGGAAGAAATCTACACAGACAAACCTGAGCATTACTCAAATCTCATGCTCGTGATTTAAAATAGACTCCTTTGGTGCATCTATACGCTTTCATACTTTAAGTTCAACAGAAAAAAAGAAGATAGTTTTTGAGAATATTGAGGGAGCTCTTTAAAAGGCACATGCTTCAAAAATTATCTAGGCTTTAATTTTCATTTTTTAGGATTTTAGAAAACAACTTTTCTCAGCCATTTCCCCCCTCTCAGTAGAACTTTTCAAGTTGTCTTACATGTAATTTCAACTTGGTTTTGAGAAATAATAATATAATCAAAATTGGTTCATTTTTTTTCATCTGAAATCAAGAGGCAAGTGTGATCCAGTTGCCATGACTTAGAGATATGTCTGCAACCACACAAGATCGTCGCTCTTACAGGATCAATCCCAAAGCTGGGCAGGCACGGGCACCTACGCTCACGATCGCCAGTGGCATGAGATGGCGGGCACAGAGTACCTTTTTGACTTCCATGTCATCTAAGTGGTTTTGGATGAACTGCACAGTGGCATTAAAGTCGGCTTGATTAAATTCATAGGGGATGTTCCACCCCAGGGGACCAAACTTCCTTCTCTCCTGGACTGTGGAGTGCAAGAAAGCCACGGCATACAGCATGGGCTTCCACTGGGCCACAGCACTCACATCCAGCAGGTCTTGACTCACACCTGTCGTGGTCGGGGGGGTGAAAAAATGTACCATCACTCGCACATCTTTCTTTTTTTATTACAGTTATACTTTATTAATCATTTTTGTACATTTCTGATAACAAACTTCACTTATCTTGAATTATTTTTATCACATTCATGCAACAACAATTATAATTAACCTTTGGGTGTCCAGATGGTCTCTTTCTCTGAAATACCTGCAAAGAGATTGGGGGAGGTGGCCGGGGGCTTGCTAACATGGATCAAGTGCCTGCCAATCTGACAAGATCATGTGGGGGTAAACTAGAGGTGGAAGAATGAGGGCAGTAAAATAAATACGACTACTGTTATTTAAATTGCTACTACTAATAATTTTATTATTTTTTTTTATTTAAAAAAAATTTTTAATGTTTTTATTTATATTTGAGACAGAGAGAGAGCATGAGCAGGGGAGGGGCAGAGAGAGAGAGGGAGACACAGAATCCGAAGCAGGCTCCAGGCTCCGAGCTGTCAGCACAGAGCCCGACGCGAGGCTCTAATTCATGGACTGTGAGATTATGACCTGAGTTGAAGTCGGACACTTAACCGACTGAGCCACCCAGGTGCCCCTATTTTTATTATTATTAGGAGCATGTACTCGGGTTGCAATGGGCTTCTGTATACACTACTAACAATTTACTATTAATTAAAATAGTGTATATAGAAGCCTACTACACGCTGAGTATATTCCCCAAATAACTACAATTATTTTATATATATATATATACATATATATATATGTGTGTATATATATATGTGTGTATATATATATATGTGTGTATATATATATATATATATATACACACATATATATTGTACGCTTTTTATTTAGAATTTTGTTGTTTTACTGCCCTCATCCTTCCACATCTATTTTATCCCCACATTATCTTATAGGTTGGCAGAAATTTGAGCCTTGTTAGCAACTCCAAAAAAACCCTGTACATTGTTCAGACGGCTTCATGTGATGGAGGCAGGTCATAACTTTAATTCAGCCTCTCCTCCTGGAAGAGGCTACTGGCCAACTTTACATACGGAGCATGAAGACCATAAATGACAAAATTACGTTGCCATAAAAAGGCAGGTGTCCAGCTGGAGAACGGCACAGACCAAAGCAGAGTAACGTGGAAAAACAGAAAAAATAGAAAAGGGCTAAGCACAAGCTGACTCCCTCATGCCACGAGAGCATGTTCCACATGGCGCATGACAAAGAGTGCTATTCTCTCCTCATCAGGTTAAGCAACAGTACAATCTGCTATAACTCTATCGTCACTAATTGTTTTTATCGTTTCTTTAAGAAAACAACTGAAGCACAAAAACTCCTGTAAACTTGGAAGTATTCCTCAACTCACCACCGTATGTTCTTTTCAATCCTGCCCGGAGGCCCTGTGGAGGCTCATTGGCAAATTTAATGGACATCTGAAGGAGTGTAATGGGGAAGTGCTTATGAACTTCGGTGGTCATCCATAGGCGGAAAGCATCATGGACGATCTCAGTTTCTACAATTATGTCCATTAGCTCATCCATGAAATCGAGCCCCAGATGGCAGTTCTGCAGAAGTGCCCATCCCCCCTAAGTCAACAAGAATAAATGGAAATTAGGCTATTTCATGCTTCACCCAGAGATTCAAATTAAGACATCCTTTAGAAATTGAGTAATTAAAATTTAACAGAGAAGCACTAAATTAATCCAGATAAAAATCTATGGATACAATTACGTTTAGTTGAGATAAGTGTATTTTTTCTTGTCCCTCAACATACCAGCATGCCAACTGCAGTGATAATGTATGGTAGGAGCTGTGAAAAAAAAAACACAGTGAGGCCTCAAAAGAGGTAACAGCACTGCCATGTACAGATGGTTGGATGAAAGCATCCATTTAGCTCAACCTCCTCCCATGTTCCATGAGAAGTACAACAAACGAACATTTTTGTCTTACATTTTTATTTATTTTTGAGAGACAGAGAGAGACGGAGCACAAGTGGGGGAGGGGCAGAGAGAGACTGAGACACAGAATCTGAGAGAGGCTCCAGGCTCTGAGCTGTGAGCACAGAGCCCAATGCAGAGCTCGAACTCACAAACTGTGAGATCATGACCTGAGCTGAAGTCGGACGCTTAACCGACTGAGCCACCCAGGCACCCCTTCAAACAGACATTTTTAAAGGCATGAACTCTTAAGTACAAGGACAGTGAAGGTGGAGACAATACCAGTAACATTTAAAGCAGACTCAAGAAAGCTGAATCCTCAAGTAGCATTCAAGGCAACCTGAGACGTAACCTGATTTATGCCCCATAACATCAAACACTCAAGAGTAGGTGCTAAGATGTTCCTCTGGAAATGGAGAAGACGGGCTCACACAAGAGCCTCTGCTAAAGAAAAAGAGAAAGCTGATTTTTTTAGGGGGCAAAATAGACAGGGTCCAGACTGGAGGACATCCGCACATGAAGGGTCTAGGAACCTCAATGAAGACAGGTGAAAGAACACTTACCTGCTCAATTTTGAGGCCTATTACCTCCCTTCTCCCTTGGAGTTCCCAGAATACTGGCGGTAGGGCATATACCCTCTAAACTGTGGGAAAACCTTCTCTGGAGAATCTGACCACTCTAAGGACAAGAGCCTTAGAACACAAAAAGCCCTACTTTTGTATAACGCATTTTACGAGCATAAGAATATTCCTTGTATAGGAGCGTGTGGGTGACTCAGTCAGTTGGGCATCCGACTTCGGCTCAGGTCATGATCTCACAGTCCATGAGTTCAAGCCCTGCGTTGGGCTCTGTGCTGGCAGCTCAGAGCCTGGAGCCTGCTTCAGATTCTGTGTGTGTGTCTCTCTCTGCCTGCCACCACCACCCCCCCCCCCCCCACACACACACTCATGCTCTGTCTCTCTCTGTCTCTCAAAAAATGAACAAACATTTTAAAAATTTTAAATAAAAGAATATTCCTTGCATAAAGCAACAGAGGCAATAATTTAGTTCACGTAGTAATAATTTACTTAATATCTAATCTATAGAATAGTTTGGCTAAAATGATCTATAATATTCAGATCATAATCTGGAGTTGTTTTCTTGACTGTAACTTCAGATCATTTAGGTTTGACTAGTGCAGCCTGAGTTATTTCTCTTTCCAAGAAATAAACCAAGCACCAAATCTAAAATCTTAGTATAAAACTGATTGCTCTGAAATTTCACATATCCCCTTATATTTTCTTGAGGAATATAGAGTGCTGCTGAATAAGGAAACTATTGTTGGTCCCTTGAAAAATGTTAATTGGCACTGTTCACAATTTTTAAAAAATTAAATGTAAAACGTAACAACCACAGAAAGGGTTGAGCTGCTTTCTGTCAGCCAGCATGTACGGGCATCTGAGAACTTTGCTGTTTCAACCCTCCCCATGGAATCTGTTAGCTGAGTCTGTTTGTTGGGAATTGCCACATTCTGTATTAAATGTTTTGTGTTCTTCTTACTGAGTGGACCATCCATGTTGCCTGTCATATTGCCTCAAATCTTCCTTTTTCTTTTTTTATTAACATGTTATTTACTTTATGTTATTTTTATGTTTTGGAGCACGTGGGTGGCTCAGTCAGTTGAGTGTCTGACTTTGGCTCAGGTCATGGTCTCAGGGTTTGTGGGCTCGAGCCCCACATCAGCCTCTGTGCTGCTAATGCAGAGCCTGGAGCCTGCTTCCAATTCTGCGTCTTCCTCTCCCTCTGCCCCTTCTCTGCTTACACTCTGTCTCTCTGTCTCTCAAAAATAAATGTTAAAAATTTAAAAAATATGTTTTATGTTTTAACTAATCTCTACATCCAACATAGGGCTCGAACCCACAACCCCAAGATCAAGAGTCACACGCTCTACTGACTGAGCCAGCCAGGGGCTCCACCTCAAGCCTTTCTTACAAAACTTTTAAAAAAACTATAACCTCTGACAATTTATAATCACACTAATAATAATAATAAAGATTTTTTTTCTTCTACTTCAAACTAAACTACTAAACAGAAAACATGGATAAACTGAATTATTCCATTTATACTCTAATTTAGTTTCCTGAAACTGTATTTATTAAACACTTATTTATTTTAAATTAGAGTTAAATAATGTCGGTGTTTTTGTTCTAAGCATAGTAATATGCGGAGGGAGGAACAGAGGAAGTGAAAAGAAGGGAGGGAAGAGAGGAGAGGAGGCCAAGAGGAGGGAGAGGCCAGGCATTCTTAAATGTAGATGCTTGTTTTCATCTCTGAGCACACTGTGCCCTCCCAACTGCAGATCAAATGCTCAGACGTAGCACAGCATATGTGAGCACCCACTTCCCATCCCGAACCTTCACCAAAGCAGGGGCAGGGCACAATTTGGGAATAGAAGAGGTCCAAGGTAAATGTGGGGGTTCCAGAACCTAGTAGGTTCAGGTCTAGACCGGAGGAAATGGACCAGGATGCAGCACAGCAATAAGGGTCTAGATTGAGCGGCCAGGACCTAGAACCCAGTGGTTTCGTGGTTGGCCTGGCGATGGGGGTTTGGGATGGCGTGAAGACAGCCAGTTATGTCGTCAGCAGGGGAATCCCCTGGAGGGTACCGAAGGAGTTTTGAGATATGGGAAAGAGCTCAGACTCAGGGAAGAAGGAGTAGGTCTGGTCTAAAAAAAAGCCAGAAAGGCATCTAGACCAAAACTGCACGTTCTCCAGTAGGAATGAGAAGCCAAGTGCTTCTGCCCTCCCTGCTTGGTCAAGGCGTGGAAGAAGAGGGGAGCAGGGGTGAGGGATCCTACAGGCAGAGCTGGACGTGCCAGACCAGAGTAAACACATGAGTGCCCTGTCCTGGAGATGGAATTCTAGAGACAAAATGGAAGAAGGACCTTCAGCATTCAGTTCATTTAAGTCCCTGAAAGTGCCCCAGCTCTGGGTGTGGCTATCCCATTTGCGAGATCACCATACGGCGGCCCCCACGTGAGGCCTGGGTATGGCATGCTCTGCATGCTACAGAATTTGCAAGCCTCAGACGGTTCTAGGAGCCCCGCCTGGAAGGTGACAAGCCAGGTTTCCTAAAACCTCTGGTACCACTGCGGGGTAATGGCAGATTCCTGGCCTCTGAAACCTGGGCCAGGCATGGGGGGGCTCCAGGGCATAGATCATGCATTCTGGAACTCAAGAAAGGCATGGTATGGTGGATTCTGGAATGTGGTGATTCCAAGAGCAGAGCTGGAAGGGCCGGCGCATATGGTGGAGGCAGAGTTGGGGGCTATAGACCCCACTGAGGGTTGGAGATCTGGAGTGGGGCTTCGCATTATGCAAACTGGTTGGGAAATAACATGTCCTGGTCGGCTAAGTTTTCCATAAGTCACGGTTCAGCAGAAAAAGTCTTAAATTATATCTAATTTTTCCATGAAAATTTCCTAATAGACATTATACTTTTCCCTCTTTAGTGAATAACACACAGTGCATAAATTTAAATTCTTATTGATGCTCAAGTTCTTTTCTGCGTTGCTATTCTATAACCTGCAATATCAACAACATAAGAGTAGACATTTGGCCTCACATTCGCCATGGTCTGTTGTAAGAGCCTGCGGGCATGGACTTCCTGGCCCTGGCCCATGGACACATAACGGGTGTCTATTTTTAATCTCTTCCCCAGGGCGATGATGGAATCCGTGGGATCTGAGCCCATAGACAGGAGACAGATGAGTGGTGTCCGCGGGTCAGATTCTTCCCACGTCTTTTCCAAGTCCAGGATAACACCTTCCGCATACTTCTCTCCCATGGAGTCCATGATGTACTTGCGGGCCTGTCAAAGACAGTACAGGAGTCACAAAAAGTGGCTCTATCCCCTTCACGTGTCTGATGCACTGTGGCTTCCAAAGTTCATTTTTATAGATTATCTTGATGCCCAGAGTAATTCTGCTTAGGGAAATAGGACACAGACATTTTTCTTGTTCTATCTCCACTCCATAGGTGGAGGGGCTGTGTCATTTGCCAACACACATCGCACAGTTCAAAGACCAGAACCCAAGTTGGTGGACTCCTTGTCTGGAACCTGGTTCAATACACTGGCTACTTCCTGGTACATAAAAAAATGTAAAATATTAGGCGACTGTATTCTTTAGGATGCTTTAAGAGAAATGCACATGCATTCCAATAATCAAGTAAGCAGCACAATGCCTGGGGTTTAATGGATACTTATCAATAGATAACTACTGAATGACTTCTTGTTGAATGAAATATATTAGACGCTTCCTGAATGAATGCATTAATGTTTTAAAGATTTAGTCCATAATTGTTCTCCTAATCACTGTCATATCTTTCCATTTTTGGCTTATCTCCCTTACCGTTAATTTTGGTTTGACTGAAATACATGCTTGCAGTATCACAGGCTATGTCAACTTATCAACCATATATAAATATTTTGAACAACACAGTCTCTTTTCAAATAAGGTAAAATAATTATGTTAGATAAAATACTATTGTGAGTATGACCTTTAGTCTATATTCTCCCTCTGGTAAAAATTGGGTGCCCTCAAAGAAAAACTTCCTTCCATTCTGTTATCTTCTCCCACCCCATTAGAGTAAGACCCACGTTTTTATCCCCGGTGGGATTCCCCAGAAGAACTGCTCTCACATAATAAGCAGAGCCCAGGTGTGGGTACAACATGAACTGTAACTTTTCCAGGTGCAGGGCAAAGTGAGCCTTGGTGAGGTGGGCCTTAGTAGGACCCCACTTTCATTCCCAGAGAAACACAAAACAGTTGTAGGTAGAGTTTCGCTTAAATCAGAGAGGCTTCAGATAGCCAAAGTAAGGGTGGTACTGGTTAAACCATTGTTTTTGACTTAAAAACATCCAAAGTTTGATTTCAGTCAGTAATACAGGCTCTTCTTCCATTTTGAATATCTAGCTATGCTCTATCCATTCTCAAAGTGATTGCCACACCCTACGTCTCTGAGCTTAAAAATGGTCAATCACACCTCTGCACCTGTTCTTTTCTGGGTGCTTTTGAGACATAAATGTGTATGTACCATGTGACACCCTCCGAGAGTGCAATGGTTTTGCAACCAGGCCCTCGAATGTCCCCTGACATGGGCAGTCACACTCAGCTGAAATACCAAGAACAAGCCTGATGCTGCTTATGGGAAATGGGGACTGAATGTACCCACACTGTAGACCTTCTAATATGCTTCCCAAGAAGGTGTCTGGTTGAAAATCACAAAAGGAATATAATGTGAGCATAAGAATTTCAGAGGAGAAAACATTTTTCCAGAGAGGACTTCTAGATCTTAAGACTTGGGTGTTATCATAGGGGCCATGGGAAGGCACTGAAAGACTTTAAAAGCCAAGGAATAGAATATCTTATTTCCATTTCTTATTTCCATTTCTGTATGTTCTCTAGAACATACAGGATTGACTAGGATGGGCAAGAAGGAGCAAGAGGAGACCCCAGTTAGGAAGCCATGGCTGTGCCCAGCCTATAGATGACAGACGCCAGGATGAAGATGACAAAGTTACAAAGGAGCTTGTAGACTTAAATTTTAGCACTGAACCAAATAAAATGTTACATGAGGGGGTAAAAAGGAAGGAAGAGAGGAAGGGAGGGAGAGGATGAGAGGAGAGGGAGGGAGAAAGCAGAGGAAGTAATAAAGAAAGAGGAGGGAGGGAGGAGGGAAAGAGGGGAGGAAGGAAGTGAGAAAGAGGGGAAGAAAGGGAGGGAAGGAGGAAGAAAGAAAGAAAAAGAAAGAAAAAGAAAGGAAGGAAGGAAGGAAGGAAGGAAGGAAGGAAGGAAGAAAGAAAGAAAGAAAGAAAGAAAGAAAGAAAGAAAGAAAGAGAAAGAAACAAACTACTTGAACTTTCTACATTGTCCTTAAGGCAACAGTTTGACAATTCTTTTGGGCAAGATAAAAGTAATGAAACTGAGAAGAAAAACTGAAGGAAGGGTGATCTCAGTTGCCCTGTATTGCAAAACTCATTTTTCTTTTCTCAATAAATCATTGAATCTAGTTGTTTTCATGATTCCTTGGTACCTACATGGATTTTGGAGATGGTTACTCCATACGGTTTTAATGCTCCCTCTGGAGAGTGAAGCGCTGAACTTCCTACATCCCATTATAAACCCAGCCTATTTTTACTATATGGCTTCTTGGGAGAAGCACCTAAGGAATCAACCTGAGCTGAATATTCAAGCTGAGTTTTTCATGTGAAGGCAGGACACCGCAGGTCTTGTTAGCAGTGACATTTCCATGATGGTGGGCCAGCAAATTAAAAGTCTTTGAAAAGATGGATCTTTTGGAGGCAGGATTCACATTTAAACCATACGTAAAATTCAAGGAATCTTAAGCCATCTCCTGCATCAGGGGTGGTGAGGCTTTCTGGGATCACAACTATAGATTTGGGAATACTGTGCTACCCTCTCATCTGCCTCTCCTCCTAGTGCCTTCTCATCATTCCTATTTAAAGAAACGTTCTTTGACTACTAACAAAATGGAGCAGCCATATCATGTCTAAGTTAATATAAAAATGGTATGGAAGAGCAATACATCACCTTTATGTTATACCTATGTGACAACTTAAAAACATGGCATTCTCATTCATTCTTGTACCATTTAGAACAAAGAAGATTAGTAAATCATTTAGCCCAAATGTACACCTCGCTATATTTATTTTTTCATTTTGCACATAGGTACTGCTAGAAAATTCCAAAGAAGCCTCCAAGAAAATTCACATTGGGATTAAAATTTTCAACATTTCTTTATATTTCAAAGGAAATTCTCCTTAAAAATATTCTCCTAGGGAAAGGAGGACCCTCTTGCACTGTTGGTGGGAATGCAGCCACTCTGGAGAACAGTTTAGAGGTTCCTCAAAAAGTTAAACACAGAACTACCCTACAATCCAGCAGTTGCATTGCTAGGTGTTTACCCAAAGGATACAAAAATACTGATTCAAAGGGACACATGCACCCCAATATTTATAGCAGCATTATCAACAACGGTCAAGCTGTGGAAAGAGCCCAAATGTCTATCGATTGCTGAATGGATAAAGGAGATGTGGTACATATATACAATAGAATATATTACCCAGCCATAAAAAATGAAATCTTGCCATTTGCAATGATGTGGATGGAATTAGAGTGTATATGCTAAGTGAAATAAGTCAATCAGAGAAAGACAAATACCACGATCTCAGTCATATGTGGAATTTAAGAAAGATAATAGATGAACATATGGGAGGGGGAAAAGAAAAAAAAGGAGAGAGGGATGCAAACCATAAGAGACTCTTAACTCTAGAGAACAAATGGAGGGTTGACGGAAGGAGATGGGTGGGCCATGGGCTAGATGGGTGATGGGCATTAAGGAGGGTACTTGTTGGGATGAGCACTGGGTATTATATGTAAGTGATGAATCACTGAATTGTACTCCAGAAACCAATACTGCACCGTATGTTAACTAAAATTTAAATTAAAAAAAAAAAATACATATATATATATTCTCCCAGGTGTGCCTGGCTGGCTCAGTCAGCGGAGCATGTGACTCTTAATCTCAGAGTTGTAGGTTCAAGTCCCACACTAGGTGCAGAGATTACTTAAAAATAATAATTAAAAAATCTTTAAAAAAATATATTCTCCTATTTTTTCTAATATGTACTTTTTACCTGGGCAATGGTTCTGTCAGGACACCAGGATCTAATAAGGAGAAGACGTCTAAAGCAGTCAAGAGATTTATCATAGGCATTTGGAAGGGGTTCTTCCTCAGGGTTTTCCTTATCAAACCAAGTTTTCCACATTTTCTCATTTCTTGATATCTGAAATATCAGGGGATAAGAATTGCATCACAGCACAAGAAAATCTTTTAGTAATAGTTCACAGATATTTTTCATCAAACCTTCTGACCATTCCAGACATGTGTGAAAGATATCCTTTGACCTTTTCATTATTTTATATTCTAGTAGCAAAAAGTGTGGAAGTCTAAAATCAAATGTGATTTACGCTAAAGTCACTCTGTATTAATGCCAGCTTACACCTAGTTTTTGAAGTAGGGAGAGTCTTGATTTGTTTAATATCTTCTAATGCCTTTGTGGTAACAATTTTGTAAGGAATAAAGAAATCAATGAAAACTCATTTTCATTATTTTAAGGAAATCTGATTTGCTCCATGAAATCCTCTCATGATCAAGAACAAATTCATTTAGTTATTCACATATGCTTCCTCATTTCCCAGGACCACTCCTGGCACAAAAGAAGACATTTAATGCATGTTTATTATTGAACAAAAAGCTTTTTGGTCAATATTCTATTAATCTAGAGTAATTTGAAATATACCATTTCATATCATCATCGAATGAATAATGATACACATGTTTCCTTTAGGTAATTGAGAAAGAGGAAAAGAATACAGTCCATTATCCTTTAGAGCTTAAAAACTCAAAGAGAGACAAGCATTCTGTCGGTAATCATCTCAAAAACATAGAACAAACAAACAACATCTGAAGATAAATGTAATCCTATGTTCTCTGGTATATTCCCTTCGATTAAAGCCCCTGGTATATTTCTGGGAGGCCTAATCAAAGGAAAAGGCATTCCAGATCTGTATTTAGAAAGTATCATATAAGAGTAAAAAACAATAACTTCCCTCAGTCATCAAAGACTATATGACATGGAGGGATTTCAGCACAAGATAATCTCCATAAGACAGCAACTGTTACTGAACAGGTATCAGTCCAGGAAAGGTCACTAGCAGTCACCTTCGAGGGGAATAAGCTAGAGTGCATTAAAACCTCCCAAATGAAAGTTATTTCACTACATGGTAGAAATAATGCAGATCACCAGACATAGGCCAAAACATAAAAATACATAAAAACATACAAAGCATTTTTAAAAAGCTGAACATTAAGCTTCTGGTCAACTTAAGCTGGGAGGAAAGTGAAGAACCAACCTTAGCACAGGTTCTGGTCATAAAAAAGCCTACAACTCATGGCTGAATAAAGCCACCTTGCTGTCAGTGTGACCTCTCTGGTCTTCTGATTTTTAAGAATCTGTTTCCTGGTTTGTCTCAACTGAACTCTCCAGACCCAACTTCCATGATCCCAGTACATACACAATTCATAGGGAACTGGCTGGTTGGGAAAGGACAATAACTTGTAAAGATAAGGGGCCAAGCACTGGCATTAGATGTAAGTCCAGATGCCTGGCTAAAGCAATATAATGGTGGAAGGACAAGGAGAGGAAGAAGAAGAGAGACAAGGACAAATGGGCAGGCATTTAGATACAGGCTCTTTGTATTTTTTTTTTTCCATTCAATCTCCTCTTAACTGTATCTAATGATCTAATTAAATCTATCAGTTTCCCCACTTGTGGATTTCCAGTTGGTGATACTGACATATGGTACAGGACAATAGTAGTTAAACTTGGGTGGAGTTCGCTTTATCAGAGAGTTGAGTGAGCATGAGCAAGGTCAAACACAGGTAATACCATTGTATGAGTGACAAAGTGAAAAAGTCTCTCTTCTGCAAATACTGTAGCTGGTGATAAATCAGGAAGCTGCTCCCCATGACACTGCCATAAGTTTATTCAAAGCACAAGTTACCTGATCAAGGACATCAGAAAACTGTCTAAGTTTGCTGAGTGCCACTAAATTCAGCCAGGTCATGTCCAGGATCCATTTGGATGGTTTAGGAGGACAAGCTTTAAGGTCCAATGAGGCACCTCCTTTAAAATTAAACATATAAAGTTACTAGACTTTTCTTTCTTTACTCTAAAACAGTCTGTTTACAACAGCTTTTGCTTACACTTTTCATTTTAATTATTTTACAACCTTGACATTTTTTTAACTCAGAAAGGTGTCATCGTAATGGACAAGCTTTAAAATTTAATAAAGGAATAGATGATTTTAGAAAAACACACTTGAGAATCAGCAATATAAGTGTGGCCCAGGAGGATGCTGAATTCTGTCCTAGCCCCATCTGGCCAAGGTCTGGGACAAGGCAGCTCATCTGTCTGGGTCTCTGTTTCCAAATATATGTACGCTGGGAATAATGAAGCCTGGATGTTGTGATAATGACAGAATGACAGAAAACACATGTGTAAAGCACACGAAATGGGATCAAGACCAGAGCAGAGGGTCACTAAATGAGTAGCTACTGTCAATGTTAAGAAGTGCATGATGTTCACATAAGCTCTTTCAAGGAGAGAATTTATCTAGAAATGTCAGCAGCACTACATGTGTTTAAAGAGTTCTCATCTATAAATCAGCATATTATCTATATCCATTTTGAGCACATCCAAGGATCCTGTGTTGTATCACTTATTTTTGGTCAATCTAACCACAGCAAATATTTCCAGTGGGTAGTGACTCTTATCTTGCTGCTGATTTACCTAAGCTCATGCGATTCATGTAACTCTCACAGTACCATAAAATAAATGACACCTTAAAATGTTATGGTTGCTCACCTCAGAAAAACTAAATGTGTAAACAGTCATATTTTAAGTCAGAGGAAGAGTTAGAAAGTCTTTATAGGATATAATATACTGTTCAATAAACACCATCTATTAAAATGTTTCAGGGAAAATATGCTCCAAGCATAATTCTTAAAAGAATATAACCAATGCATTTGGTTACCTTTAAAATCCCTTTCTGAACAGAGCAGGTCATGAACAAATAACAATACTCAAGATATTTATTGAGCCAATCTCTACTTTATCCAGGTACCCCATGGACCCCACTAAATTACTATCTTTTGCCAAATCCATCTTAGTATATTTCCAAGAAGGTAAGTGTGGCCTTGAAGCAATTTTGATAAGATTATTAACTCACAAAATCAAAACAGATTGCTTTAATGGCAGGGAGTAGTTAAAGACCTAAGGACAGCGGCATTGTGTTGAAAAATGTCATACCGATTTCTATGGAAACCGTCCATTTTCCAACAAACTCAAAAGAATGAGATATTCACTAGAGAGTTAGGGAGAAGCTATTTATGGGAAGGAAAGGGTGTTTCTTGCAACCAAAGCATTATTCGTTGTTTAGTAGAGTAACTGTGTCATGAATATCTTATCTGCTTTAACAGTGTACAATGGGCCACAGAGAATGATTGTAATGGGTTGGGGACAGATGTATTTCTGGATAATATGGCACCAGATTAAATGTACTTCTGATGAATAAATGGTTGGAATAGGAATAATTCAAAATAAATTCTCAAGATGATTGAGACTTACACTGTTGCTTTCATTCTGGAAACCCTTACTTTCGGAAAAAGTAAGTTCCAATTTTTAAGGTAATACTTTGTAAAAATGATGTGTTCTTATAACAAAAAATGTATACAAGTTACACCACACAGTTATAAAGCGGTATAGCCAAAGCAGATTTAGCACGCCATCTGGAATGATCCTTTCCCACCTTGGAGATGAGCAAATTAAAAGACCAGTATCAAAGTACTGTTGCTATCTGAATAACATTTTCAGGGTGCCTGGTGGCTAAGTTGGTTAAGCATCCCACTCTTGATCTTGGCTCAGGTCATGATCTCGCGGTTCGGGAGTTCAAGCCCCGAGTCGGGCTCTGCACTGACAGCACAGAGCCTGCTTGGGATTTTCTCTCTCCCTCTCTTTCTGCTCCTCCCCTCCTCCCTCACTCTCTCTCTCTCTTTCTCAAAAAAATCAAAAACGGGGGCGCCTGGGTTGCTCAGTCAGTTAAGTGTCCGACTTCGGCTCAGGTCATAAGCTCACGGCCCGTGGGTTCGAGCCCCGCGTTGGGCTCTGTGCTGACAGCTCAGAGCCTGGAGCCTGTTTCAGATTCTGTGTCTCCCTCTTTCTCTGACCCTCCCCTGTTCATGCTCTCTCTCTGTCTCAAAAATAAATAAATGTTAAAAAAAAAATTGAAAACGTTTTTAAAAAATCTTTAAATAACATTTCAAACAAGTGAACTCCCTCTGCAGGGGAGTTCACTCACTGGGTAACTGTCACTAAACATAACCAGCAAAGAGCAATCTTACAACGTAACTGCATTCCGAAGTTTCTTCTGACACTCCGTTTCATAAAGCAGCATTCTAAAACTGTTGAATGCCAAAGACCCACAAAAGCTGTCCAGCCTACGCCAGCCGGGGACTAATCAAAACAAACTAAAATACTAAAGAAAATATCACAATGCCTATCATTTGCTGAACACGTTCCATGTGCCGAGATTTACAGAAATTGTACGACTTCTCAAGAATCTGATGATGTAGATTTGACTATCCTTGTCTTACAGCTGAGGAGGCTGAAGCCTGAAAAAAGTTAAAGAATCTGCTTGAGACACTCATCAAGAAATCAGCAAAGTCACTATTCTCACTTAGTCTTGCTAAACCTAATCCCACATCTGCTATCATCATGCCAAACTGTAACACACTTTACGGTATTTCAACCAGACCTGGATGCATTTCATGAGGAAATGCATTTCGTGTCGGGAACAACTTGCCACAGTAAATGCCCATCAGCTGGAGGACCAGTCAATGAGACAGTATTATTGGAAGGGCTCGGCGAAAAAGTCAACCCCGACACCAAACATCTAAGGGATGTCTCCCCAGTTCATCCACGTGCTCCAATTTAGGAAAACTGAAAAATAAAGAAACCTAAGGAGCAAGAGTTCGAGGGTTAGAGACAAAGAATTAAACAGAGAGAGAGAGAGAGAGAGAGAGAGAGAGAGATTGTCCATAAATCATACATTTCTTTTTTTCTTTTTAAGTTTCTTTATTTATTTTGAGAGAGTGAGAGAGAGAGAGAGAGAGAGAGAGAAACCAAGAGAAGGGAGGCACAGAGAGAGAGGGAGAGAGAGAGAGAATCCTAAGTAGGCTCTGGGCTGTCAGTACAAAGCCCAACACAGACCTTGATCTCACGACCCTGGGACACTGAGACCATGACCTGAGCCAAAACCAAGAGTTGGATGCTTCACGGACTGAGCTACCCAGACGCCCCATAAATCATACATTTCTAAGTTCAAGTGTAACCAAATGAGTCTTTGTTGTTTCTATAAGATACATATGCAAATGCATATTTAAACAAACACGAATATGCATTTATTCACATATGGCTGTGGACCCACACATACCCCCAGGGCACAGCATGTGCCTACCCACACCCCTTCCCTACTGCTCCTTCAGGGTCCTTTTCAAGTTCCTCTGCAAATCTACTCTCCAGGTAAACATGAAAATCTCCCCCCCCACCTACTGTAGATAAAATTGTGTCTCATCTATAAAGAGATGGCTTAGAAAGGTGTAGTAGATAAAGCCATTTCGACCCGAGCATCATTTCCACAGTTACTTTAAATATTTTTTGTCCAGACATTCAAGAACGTGACTGCAAATTTGTTTCCTAGCCTTCCACTGGGCTGTATTGTGCAGTGGCACAGGGGACCTGCCTGCGAGCAATGCCTCAACAGATACAGAATCTGCAAGATGAGCTCCACAATCACCCCCCCCACACACACACACACCATGGCTCCAGCCTCAGTCATGGGAGGCTTGACTCCCACCAGAGCATTGATGCTGTCTTCCTTTGATACTCTTCCTTTGCATGTCCCCAAGGCCAGCGACCCCTGCTCCTCCAGGCCTTTACTCACTTGTCCATCTCTCAGGGAGGCCTGCCCATTAGATACCCCACTAAATATCCCATTTAGAATATTAATTCCCAGTCCACATACCCTGTAACTCCCCATCCCCCTTTTCCTGCTTTGCCTTTTGTATAGTGCCTACTAGCTTCTCCCATTCTACACAATTTACTTGTTGTTTTATGATGTACCCCAAGTGCCTAGTCTGTGCCTTGGCATAGTAGTAGGTTCTCAATAAATATTCATGCAATAAATGAACAAATAAAGTATTTCACGTATACGCAATCTCCAATGACATGCAAGGAAACTACTGTAGCCAGAAAAAAAAAAAAAATACCGCACAAGACCTTCAAAGAATTTGTACATCTGGACCCATGTACAACGCTTTCCATTGTTATACTGACCTTTAATAAGGGTGAGAAACTCTTCATGCTTCACTCGGTTCCTCTGGATGTCGATCTTCAGGGTAAGCAGCAAGGTGAATAAGAACTTGTGCTCCTCATACAATCCCCGGGCTGCATACTTGTAAACCTCGTAAGTCATATGCTCAATGATATTAGCAATCCTCTTGCTTGTGATTGGGCTCTTGGCCGACCTGCAGGAAAGAACACTTAAATCCAGCTTACCCCACTGCCCTTTCCCATTGTCCATAAAAACAACCTCTTTAACGGCAAATACATAACTTTGGAGAGCCAGTTCCTTTGTACACAAGAATCAGCATCCTCAATCGAAAATAACAAGCATTCTCTCAACATAAAATGACATAACAGAATCCTCAGTGTTGCCTAAATCGATTTTACCCGCAGGGTAATGTCACTCACAAAAAAAAAGTCTTGGGAATTTTCTTGTGTAACAGAAACACACAAAACCAAAGGGATCAATCAATGGATGAAGAGTTGATGGGCCTGTCTCTGAGCATAAAATGACAAATGAGAATGATTTGTTAACACCCTGGTAATTACACTACACTTAGATTAAAAAAAGAAAAAAAGACTCAGTAGCAAAAGGAAAAGAAGTTACAAATGTAATGTCATCATTCTAGCCCACAGATATAGAATTCAGCTTGGCTTCCTGAGTGCAGACGTACCGGGCTAAGGAAAGGTCAAACAAGCCAAGAAACTGGCGGAGCGAAGTCTGATACATTTCATTAACCAAGCGCATCTCAGTGATGAGGAAGTACAGGATGCTGCCCCGTGTTGCCACTGAAAGACAGAGAGCAAGGTTGCTTGTGCTACGAGGGTGGAAAATAAATGATCTGTGCCCAGACCAGCCTAAACTCTAAATGAAAACAACAAGTTTTATTTTTATCAATGACTATCTACCAGCTCTGAGAGTCTAGAGCAATGCTCATTATATATATTTAACTCTTATTTATAAGCTCTGTGTAAGCACTCTATTTGTGTTTATCACACAGCATTTTTCCATTTTAGAACCTCTTATGGATTTAGAACCCTTATGAATTTCACTATATTTTTTCATAGGTAGAAAAGGTAACTGATGGGATCGCAAACACTCTAACACCCAGCAAAGTGTGTAGGCATTTTATGGACCTCATTCTTAAGCTCCATGAGGAAGCCTTGACTAAGCTTGGGGTCAGGGTGGCAAAACAAGGCATCATCGCAAAGATGATGCTCCTGACTCTCCAGCAGCAGATGATGCTGTTTTGATTATTTTTTTCAGAAAGAATGATAAATTTCTAAAGGGAATTGAGTTCTTTTAGCAGGCCCCTCTTGTAACCAATGAACAACACTGCTTTGCAAATTGCTGAGTAAGACTAAAGCACTCCCAGGAGACCAAGGAACTACCTTCCTAATACAAAGACTGCAAACAAAACACCGGCTCATTGTGACCAAATGATAAAGAACTAATGAGCAGCCCATAAACGCTAAACTAATTCCTTAAATTTCAAAACTGTAGTCAGACGTTCTTTAAAAGGTCTCCCTTTTTACTTTCTAATTTAAAAATAAGTTCACAGGGACCTGAAAGAATTTGCTAACTAACATGGATTATCAGCACCTAGAGAATTTACACCGTTAAAAAATGTTTTCTCCCAGTCTTACTGTATATGTCCCAACGCAACGTCACAAAACAGGAGCGGCCACCCCACTTCACACAGCCCTTACTTCCTTCAGTTTCTCTGATCTCACTTCATTTTCCTGTGACATTTGTCTTTCATTACCAAACTCACCAGGTCTGTATTCCTCCCGGGCTGAGTTAATCTGAATTTCTGTCTCTGCCGAAATCTCCAGCTTCTGTGTCACCTCTTCCGCGGTCTTTTTTGTGTTGCTCAGCACGACGATGAGACTCTCGTCTTCCACCAGGGACCCCTGGGTACTCGTCAGCCGGTAAAGCAAATTATCTTCTAGCTCCTTCATCCTTCTTTTGTTTGCAGTTACATCTTCTAGGAGATGAGTTCTCTCTTTCTCCAATTCCTGTTAATTTGCATAAATATATTTTCTTCCTTAATTAACAACTATTGTTTGGCCATCCCTGACAAAGTTCACCTAGAGGACTGTTCTCAAGCTCCTGTAATGTAGTTATCATATGTGGCTGCAGGAACTTCATGAAAATAAGAGGGGAGCTAATGGAGGAAAGAATTGGTAGCAAACAATGTGAAACTTACTAAAAATACTATCAATATCCACCAAACCGTCTATTTATTTCCTAAAGTCAAATCACGATACGTGACTTTTGTGATTATATTTAAGCTTGTTTGAAAAGTGAAATATATTGAAAATATATTGAAATATATTTGAAAAGACACACACAGATCTCTCAGAATAGATTCATTGTCTTCCCTTAGTCTCTTACTGATAAGAGCTCTGTTGTTTGACTGTGATTATGTTCAACCTGCTAGTTGAAACAGTATCCAGTTCTCTGAAAAGCAAGGGTCCAAATGACAGGCAAACAACCTGTACCACTGCTGCAGGTACATTTCAATTGAAAAATGTTCTGGGCCTGAACAGGTGCTACTCTCTCCATGACAAGTAAAGTTTTACATCTTTCCTGAAGATCTTTATAGATAGCTGGGGAGAGAATGGTTTAGAAAGATTATTGTCCATATTGGTTACTTCTTCTTCTTGGTGGTTTGGAGAGGGAGAGTCCGTGGAACAGAAGGAGAAAAAAGATGGGACCAGTGAGAATGGGGAAGCAGGGAACAGCCGTGACACAGAACCAGCCAAAGGCAGGGGCGCCTGGGTGGCTCAGTCGGTTAAGTGTCCGACTTTGGCTCAGTTCATGATGTCACATTTTGTGGGTTCGAGCCCCGCGTTGGGGTCTGT
This sequence comes from Panthera pardus, assembly GCF_024362965.1. Lineage (NCBI taxonomy): Eukaryota > Metazoa > Chordata > Mammalia > Carnivora > Felidae > Panthera > Panthera pardus. Next base: position 11,069,120 of record NW_026526765.1, read on the forward strand.
GCTGAACTCTTGCTCAGAGACTGGAGCCTGCTTCAGATTCTGCGTTTCCTTCCCTTTCTGCCCCTCCCCCGCTCGCATTCTGTCTCACTCTGTCTCTCAAAAATACATAAATGTAATTTTTTTTTAAACTTAAAAAAAAAAAAAAAGAACCAGCCAAAGGCAGCAGGAAGCCCAGAGGCAGGAAGACAACAGAGAGGATGAGCCTCTGGCACCAAGTCAAATTGTACACAAAAGTCAGATTATTTAATGAGAGGCTCTAATTCTGAAGCTAGTAAAAGAATCAAAAATGGAAAGGACAGTGAGGGGCAGAAGACATGAATAGACACTTTTCCAAAGAAGGCATCCACATGGCCAACAGACACATGAAAAGATGCTCAACGTCACTCATCATCAGGGAAACACAAATCAAAGCCACACTGAGATACCACCTCACGCCGGTCAGAGTGGCTAAAATGAACAAATCAGGAGACTATAGATGCTGGTGAGGATATGGAGAAATGGGAACCTTCTTGCACTGTTGGTGGGAATGCAAACTGGTGCAGCCGCTCTGGAATATAGTGTGGAGGTTCCTCAAGAAATTAAAAATAGGGGGCGCCTGGGTGGCTCAGTCGGTTAAGCGTCCGACTTCGGCTCAGGTCACGATCTCGCGGTCCGTGAGTTCGAGCCCCGCGTCAGGCTCTGGGCTGATGGCTCGGAGCCTGGAGCCCGTGTCCGATTCTGTGTCTCCCTCTCTCTCTGCCCCTCCCCCATTCATGCTCTGTCTCTCTCTGTCCCAAAAATAAATAAACGTTAAAAAAAAAAAAAAAAAAAAAAAAGCTTCCTTAGTGGTTATTTCAATTCATTGATTCACTACATAAGAATCTCAAATTTGAAAAAATGTAATAATTAGTACAGAAAGTGACATTTCATGGCACCTACAAAATTCCTTTCCATAAGCAGCTATAACAAAAGAACTCACACTACCATTACACTAAGAAAGAAAGTAGGGGCACCTGGGGGGCTGGGTTGGTTCAGCATCCCATTCTGGATTTCAGCTCAGGTCATGATCCCAGGGTCATGGGATCAAGCCCTGTGTTGGGCTCCGTGCTGAGAATGGAGCCTGCTTGAGATTCTCCCTCTCCCTCTGCTCCTCTCCCCATCTCGTGCTCTCTCTCCCTCTAGAAAGAAAGAAAGAAAAGAAAGAAAGAAAGAAAGAAAGAAAGAAAGAAAGAAAGAAAGAAAGAAAGAAAGAAGAAAGGAGGGAGAGAGGGAGGGAGGGAAGGAAGGAAGGAAGGAAGGAAGGAAGGAAGGAAGGAAGGAAGGAAGGAAAGGTAGCTAAAGGGAAAAATTCAAATATTTTTTATTCCCACATTTTGCACACTATCATGATCATTCCTGAGTTCCTACAGGTGAGCGTTATAAAAATCCTCACCTGAAATAAAGAAGATGTGGTTTCTATATACAATGGAATACTACTTGGCAATGAGAAAGAATGAAATCTTGCCATTTGCAACAATGTGGATGGAACTGGAGGGTATTATGTCGAGTGAAATAAGTCAGTCAGAGAAAGACAGATATCATATGTGTTCACTCATATGTGGATCTTGAGAAACTTAACAGAAGACCATGGGGGACGGGAAGGGGAAAACATAGTTTCAAACAGAGAGGGAGGGAGGCAAACCATAAGAGACTCTTAAATACAGAGAACAAACTGAGGGGGCATGGTGGGATGGGGGAGAGGGGGAAATGGGTAATGGGCATTGAGGAGGGCACCTGATGGATTGAGCACTGGGTGTTATATGGAAGCGATATATATATATATATATATATATATATATATGCATTAAGCTAGATATATATATATCTAGCTATCTAGATAGATATATATATATATATCTAGCATTAAGCATATTATCTAGCATTAAGCTGAAATAAATCTAGACATTAAAAAAAGAAAACCTCCTCACCTGAAGAAGGCAGATAAGGGAGGAATGTAAAGCCATGGGAAGAACGATGGTTTGGCAACAGGAAGACATAGGTTTGAATCACAGCTCCCAGGATCTAACGGCTGCCTGACACTGGCCATGTTATGTGACGCCATGAGCCTCAGTTTCCTCATCTGTGAGCTGGATGTAAAAACAGCTCAGAGAGTGAGTATGAGGATGTAAGTAGGAAAGCAGCTACAACAGTAACCGAATCATGATAGCTGCTCAAAAGATGTGTCTCCTCTCTTATCCCCTCCCTTGATTCATTCCAAGCATGGATTTTTGGAAGCATTATAATACTTATTTGGGAAATAAGCAGTTTGAAAAATAAAATTATAGGTTGGCACAAAATAAATCATACTTTAGAATTTCACACATCATTACAAAAGCATAATAAAGTGGCTGAAAAAGGGATAAAAGGGATAAAAACTTTCGAATCTTGTACTTATGCTAAGGGTGCATGTTTTTATGTCTGCTGGGAACGGACAGAGCATGGGGCTGTCAAATCCATAAACCGCCCCCTGTCTTATCAGTTCTTCCAACATAATATGTTTTCTTCCTCCATCCATTTCTTCCATTTGCAGAGCCACTGCCCTGGTTTAGGCTTTAATTATTCCTCGTGGACTACTCTCCATAAGTGGTCTCCTTGCTCACCCCCTTCTCTGCCATCACCCCCTTTCCTGCTCCTTCCCTCAGCTGTTTGGAAAGGTCCAAAATTCTCAACACAGTTTGCAAGACTTATTACAACCTACATTTCCACTCTCATCTCCACTTGAGAGCTATGGAATCAGTACTAAACCCCCCATGTTGCTTATGAAAGCCATTATTCACAAGAGCAACAGTTACTATAATGTGGACAAAAGAGCAAATTATTCAATTCCTCATTTTAAAAAATAGCAAGTTAAAGCTTGAACATTATTGAGATGGTTGTGGTCAATTCAATGTCATTGTTAACACCAATCACTTTGTCATTTAAAGTAACCACCTACATCCCCAAAGAATTACAATGAGGCTAAGGAGTACATTTCCCCCCAAAGATTAAAACTGACAAAATAATATACCCTAAAGTAAATAGTACAATTTAAAGCAATTTGGATTTTTTGTTGTTGTTTTCTGTTTCTTCTTTTTTTTAATATGACTTATTGTCAAACTGGCTAACATACGGTGTAAAGTGCGCTCTTGGTTTTGGGGGTCGATTCCCAGGGTTCATCGCTTCCATACGACACCCAGTGCTCGTCCCAACAAGTGCCCCTCTTAATGCCCATCACCCACTTTCCCCTCTCCCCCACTCCCCCATCCACCCTCAGTTTGTTCTCTGTATTTAAGAGTCTCTTATGGTTTGCCTCCCTCCCTTTCTGTTTGTAACTATTTTTTCCCCCTTTCCTTCCCCCGTGGTCTTCTGTCAACTTTCTCAAGATCCACACATGATATCTTTCTCTGACTTATTTCACTTAGCATAATACCTTCCAGTTCCATCCACGTTGCTGCAAATGGCACGATTTCATTCTTTCTCAACGCAATTTGGAATTATGAAAGCAACCTGTCATGTACCAAATAGTAGGTAAATGACCAAATGCTACAATGGGACAATAGTTATGGAAAAGATAAAGTTATCTCTGAAGGAAAGTAGAACAATTTATTCAAGATTTTATTTTTCATTTATTTTTTAAAATTTTTTAATGTTTGTTTTTAAGAGAGAGAGCATGAGTTGGGGAAGGACAGAAAGAGAAGGAGACACAGAATCTGAAGCAGGCTCCAGGCTCTGACCTGTCAGCACAGAGCCCAATGTGGGGCTTGAACTCATGAACCGTGAGGTCATGACCTGAGCCGAGGTCGGATGCTTAACCTAATGGACTGAACCACCCAGGCATCCCTCATTCAAGCTTTTAAAATGGAAAACCTCTTTGGGGATAAGGGTTTAGGTATAGTTTCATTTGTATGGCTGATTTAGACATAGTTCTGTTGAACCATAACTTAGGTCCCCCAATATATAAGAAGATATATAATAAGAAGAAGCAAAATATAAAGATAATAAATATAATAATAAGGAGCAAAATTAATCGAAATCGTTTTGTCTATAAGCATTTTTCCCACCAAAGGGATTATTTCAACACACACACACATACACACACACACAGAGGTAGACATTTGTGCTATGTATTCTATATACTAAGGCTGTCGTGTAAATGTTTTACATAAACTGTGATAATAAGGGGCACCTAGGTGGCTCAGTAGGTTAAGTGTCTGAATTCAGCTCAGGTCATAGCTGGGTTCAAGCCCTGCATCAGGCTCTCTGCTGTCAGTGTGGAGCCTGTTTCAGATCCTCTGTCTTCCTCTCTCTGCCCTGCCCCTGCTCATGTGTGTGTTCTCTCTCTCTCTAAAATAAATAAACATTAAAAGAAATTAACCTGTGGGGCGCCTGGGTGGTTCAGTCGGTTGAGCGTCCGACTTCGGCCCAGGTCATGATCTCACAGCTTTGTGAGTTCGAGCCCCGCGTCGGGTTTTGTGCTGACGGCTAGGAGCCTGGAGCCTGCTTTGGGTTCTGCGTCTCCCTCTCTCTCTGCCCCTAACCCACTCACATTCTGTCTCTGTCTCTCTCAAAAATAAATAAACATTAAAAAAAATTTTTTAAACAATTAATACAGGATGTATTTTTTTTTAAAACATTAACCTGTGATAATAAGAAAAGCATCCACCAAGTGAGTAAGAAAGTACAGTAGTGATTCAGGATGATTTCATGAAACATACTATCTATTAATTAAATGATCAAAAATTAAGTGGCTCAACAAAGACGCAAATGAAAACTAAAATTATTTGTGTACATAAACTGCATCTGTAACCACGGTTTTGAAATCAGTGAAAGGAAACAGACGATGGCCCTCGAGAGCCCTCCTTTCTCATGGATCACCCAGGCTTTCGTTCCCAAAGGCTCCATCTCTTCTGCATCTTACACTGGGGGTTACAGTAGAAAGATTAAGCAAGAGAACTCAGACTTATTTGTTCTCCATACCAGTGAGCTCACGATACCGACGTCCGTTCAGGGCTTCGTTACATTATTTCTCCTCTCGGTTCCACTGAGTTTGAGTGATTCTTCCACCTCTGAAGGAAATGAAGTGTTGGACCTGCTCGCTCATCTAGGATTCTGAACAAGGTGAGCCCTGAAGCCCTGTGTTGTGTGGCCAGTAAATGCTGTTAATCTATGTTAGTATTTTTCTCCTAATAGTATACAGTTCTCTTTGAGTTTCTGTCTTGTTCTCTGGGGGCAAGGTGAGAGTGAATCCAAGGAAGTTGTTGTTGTTGCTGCTGGTTTATTATCATCATCATCATCATCATCATCATCATTATTTTAACGTTTATTCACTTTTTGAGAGACAGAGACAGAGTGTGAGCAGGGCAGGGGGCAGAGAGAGAGGGAGACACAGAATCTGAAGCAGGTTCCAGGCTCCGAGCTGTCAGCACAGAGCCTGACGCAGGGCTTGAGCCCACGAACTATGAGATCATGACCTGGCGCTGAAGTCAGACGCTTAACCGACCGAGCCACCCAGGCACCCCTCCCTTCATTTCTGAAGCAAACAAACCCGAGGCTCCAGCAGGCTGTCCAGCCGAGCACTCACAAGACCAGATCCCACTACCTGTATCTCCAAGACACTGGACAGCTGGTGGGTTTATGGATTCAAAGAATCCCTGGTATCATAAGGTACTGTCCCAAGCCACCTTCCACAAGAAGAATCGACAGACCAGTGAAGGTTTAAGTTACTGTGACTGTAGAGAATCACCCTTCATTTCAGCTCCATGCGTAAAAGAAGATGCTTTCTAACACCAACTTCTTTTTCTTTAATGTCTATTTATTATTTAGAGAGAGAGAGAGAGCACAAAGGGGAGAGGCGGAGGGAGAGAGGGGGAGAGAGAGAATCGCAAGCAGGCTTTGCACAGCCAGCGCAGAGCCCAACGCGGGGCTTCAGCTCATGAACCTGAGCCAAAATCGAGACCCCGACGTTTAACTGACTGAGCCACCCCAGCGCCCCCTCCCCACCCTGGCCAACACCAACTTCTTACTGCTGGGGTCTTCCTGGCTTCTGATAGCCCCCCTTGGCTCTATAACATTTTATATTGGTATCATGTATATAATAATTACCTAAAAAGTGATCATGTTTAGAAAGACTGCCTTGTCACTGAGGTCAAAGGAACAATTCAGACTTAAAAACACTTTTTGTATCTGTTGGCTCTTTTCAAATGAGTTACGCAATTTCAAGAAATGCCCCGAAGGATCCAGATATCAACTCAGACCCACTTGCCACCACCCAGGCTGAGAAGACTCGGCGATGTTAGCTGACGCAGGAATGCGGTGAGAGGACTAGATGCTACAAAAGAAACGGCTGCTCACTCTCAACAATAGCCAAATTATGGAAAGAGCCTAAATGGCCATCAGCTGATGAGTGGATAAAGAAATTGTGGTTTATATACACACTGGAATACTACGTGGCAATGAGAAAAAATGAAATATGGCCTTTTGTAGCAACGTGGATGGAACTGGAGAGTGTGATGCTAAGTGAAATAAGCCATACAGAGAAAGACAGATACCATATGGTTTCACTCTTATGTGGATCCTGAGAAACTTAACAGAAACCCATGGGGGAGGGGAAGGAAAAAAAAAAGAGGTTAGAGTGGGAGAGAGCCAAAGCATAAGAGCCTCTTAAAAACTGAGAACAAACTGAGGGTTGATGGGGGGTGGGAGGGAGGGGAGGGTGGGTGATGGGTACTGAGGAGGGCACCTTTTGGGATGAGCACTGGGTGTTGTATGGAAACCAATCTGACAATAAATTTCATATATTAAAAAAAAAAAAAAGAAATGGCTGCTTGCAAGAAGTGTACTACTTAAAATTCATCAAAAATTAAATGAATTAAAATTCATCAAAAATTAAATGAATTAAAATTCATCAAAATTAAGCCCACCAGCTCACTTCTTGCATGAGACCTTGCATTAGAGGAAAGAAAATACAGGTTAGGGTGCCTGGGTGGCTCCGTCTTAAGCATCTGACTTCGGTTCAGGTCATGATCTCACAGTTCGTGAGTTCGAGTCCTGTATCAGGTAAGCTTGAGCTTGGCTTTGGGTGAGCATGAGCTCGACCTTAGGTAAACACGAGCCCTGCTTTGGGTGAGTTCTGCTGCTCTCTCTCTCTCTCTCTCCCTCCCTCCCTTTCTCTCTTTGCCCCTCATTCACTTGAGTTCTCTCTCTCTCAAAAAAAAAAAAAATAGGTTACATGTTCAATAATAATGTGGTTCAGCGTAAGGGACCCTCTGATATTATAAGAGTAAGAGTCACGTTCCTACGGCCATACTTTTTCTAACAATTATCTACTGTGAGGCTGGAATGGATTCTCATCAGGAGACAACAGTAAAGGAGTAATTTTCTCAAGATGCTCAAGATACCTTTCCAGGAGGTAAGAAAAAGCCCAGCTTGGGATCCATATTGGATTTTCAAGGCTGTTCACATCTCAAAGGAGTTGGGGTGGCTGGGTGGCTCGGTTAAGCGTCTGGCTTCAGCTCACATCATGATCTCAAGGTTTGTGAGTTCGAGTCCTGTGTCAGGCTCTGCACAACAGAGAGCCCGCTCCCCTCGGGATTCTCTGCCCCTCCCCCATTTATGCTGTGTCTCTCTCTCTCTCTCTCTCTCTCTCTCTCTCTCTCTCAAAAATAAATAAAAACATTTAAATAAAAGTTTTAAAAGCAAAGTCTTCAAAGGAGTTTAAAGTGTTCCTCACTTCATCTCAAACTTCTATTGTAACAATTATGGCTCCGGAGCTGTTTTGTTGCAAACAAAATCTGTCAGGCCAAATTATTTCTTCCAAGGAGACTATATTCATCGCAGCTGAATGTGAGAAAACCAAAGACGAGTACATTATTCAAACTGCCATCAGGGCCCCTTATCTCCTTGAAGCCAATGCCACAGGTGAGAGCAGCCTAAGATATGGTTGAACGGATGCTGCCCCAGAGACTGTCGGGGTTCCCTGCTCAACACCACAAGCTGTTGATCAGGAATCCCAATCCTTCCTCAAGTAACGGTATGGCAGCACTAAGCTTCCCAACCACCTCTACTGAGGCTCCAAAAATAAGCAAGCACTTGGTCTAAAGGCTCTCATTACTTCAAGAGACTTCAAGTCTGTGGTCGGAACTCTGGAATCAGTTCCTGCCATACAGAGGTTACTAACCACACGAATCTACAAAGTCAGATTGAACCTTCCAACCATATGACTCTATGTAACTTCCAACCATATGACTCTATGATTTATGCACTATGCACTAAAAAATAAAAAGAAAGTATTTTTAAAAGAAAAAGAAAAGAAAAGAAAAGAAAAGAAAAGAAAAGGGTGGGAGGATGGACATAAAAAAGAAAGAGATCAACATACAGGACTCAGAAGACCAAGCATGAAACATACAAAAAAAAAATAATAATAATAATCAAAATAATGTGAAGGACAGATTCCAAAGATTTTGCCAATAATTTTAACCTAAATAAGCCATTAGGTCGGTGTAGAAGGCGCTATAAAGTAAACTAGACTCCTCATTGCTAATGAACCCAGGAGAAAATCAACAGCAACTTTGAGAGTTCATACGGTTTTACTAAAGCAGTCCTATTGAAACCCTCTAGATTCTTTTAAGACTCACATGCTCCCTAGAGAAAATACTGACTCAAAACAAGGAAGTTTACCAATTAGTGGCCATTTTTTGTTGATCATGAAGTTATTCCGCACAACAGAGGTAGAGAAAACAGATATGGAGTTATACTAGCAGAGCATAACTAAGCCAGCAGCCTCCAAAAGGCACTCCGTGAAGCTCTGAGGCCCCAAATGTCTGTCATGTAAGATCACACACAGAGCTCTCTTAGGTAACAAATGAGACTTGAGAATGTGGTGTGTGATCTGGTACAAAGGTTTAATTTTAGATTCCAAAAGCAAAATCATGAATCAAATGAAAGCAAAACCTCACTGTATCCTGGAAACCTAAAAGTGAACAGGTGAGTAGAACTCACAATAGAGCAAACTTCAGAAAAATAAAGCAAAATAAGACCAGAATAATGATGCCGAGTCTGAGGCTGACAGCCTCATAGTTACATCATTAGTCTACACAAAATCAATTGATTAATGTGATTTATGAGACAGATAAAACATATGCGCTAATCGATTAGTAATTACCTAAGATACTTGGAAATTAATAAAGGGAAGAACATAGGAATAAAAAGGGGGGACTCAATCCCACTACAACTTTTATCATGTTATTTTCGCCAATGAAAGAATCACAACACAATGCAGAAAAGGAGATGGTCACGCTTCACTCACCTGTTTCTCTGTGAGGATGACTCTCCCCAGTAACTGATCTTCCAGACCTTTCATGGTGACAGTGAAGTCGATGATAGAGGTCCGAGCACTTATTTCAGGGGTGTAGGCTGGATTGGGCAGTTTGGTGGTAATGTAGAGTCTGAAGCCATCCATCACATCTACCTCCTTGTCACCAACTTTCACCTTTATTATAAAAATAAAGTTCAGGGCACCTGGGTGGCTCATCTGGCTAAGCATTCGACTCTTGCTTTCAGACCCGGTCATGAACTCCTGGTTTGTGAGTTCAAGCCCCGCCCACATCGGGCTCTGTGCTGACATTGCCAGGCCTGCTTGGAATTCTCTCTCTCCTTCTCTCTCTGCTCCTCCCCTGATCACTCACTCTCTCTCTCTCTTTCTCTCAAAATAAATAAATAAATAAACTTAAAAAATAATAAACTTAAAAAAATAATAAATAAATAACATGAAAGTAGTAAAACAAATGCACCTTACGTGTCCTTTTTTGCACGGGATCAAGCATTGCTTTAAACAATTATGTAACTAGAGGTATTCGTAAACTGAAAAAGAAGAGGTCATTGGGCATTCACAGGGCTTCAAACCACTAGGATGAAAGGGAAGAAGGAGGGAAGGAGGAGGAAGGGAAGGAGGAGGGAAGAAGGAGGGAGGGAGTTCAATGTGCACCAATATATATCATAAATGTAGAATTTTGCACCAAAAGTGGTGTGATCGTACCACAGAAGTGAGATGGATTCTTTACCCAAAATTTGGTTCAGAGGTCAAGACTGATGACATCACACAGGCACCAAAAGGGAATGAAAAGGTTTATTGCTCACGTATGGAGATTTGGGGGAAGATTAAGGTGGGCTCCCAAACAGGTCCCAAAAATTGATTGAGACAATAGGAAAAAAACAGCTAGTGGCTAGGGCGTAGGGGTAGGATGAGAGTCCCCACACAGGGCATGAACAGAGGACTGCATGGCTTGAATGTCCCACCACTGCCAAAGGAGAGAGCCCCAGGTTTTCTTATCAGCTTGCCCAGATTTGGGACAGAAAGGGTGAGGGGCATGGTGGGTTTTGAAACATGTCCACAGTCAACCATCAAAATGGAGTCAGATTCTGTCACACGAGCGAAGTAGATATCTCTAGAAGGACTGCTTTTGAACACTTTGATCCCAACTCAGGAAGTGGAGAGGAGAAAAGCAAATGCCTCTTGCACTGACTCAAATTTGAATTCCTGCCTATTGAGAAAATTCCATCTATGTCACATTGACCTGGCCTCATGGTTATGGCTCTACACATCATTATCAATAGGTCTAACTGACCTTAAAGGTAGACCCAGTCTTAATGAAGTTTCTCTCCAAAACATTATCCAGTGCTGGGTCTAGTTCCTCTCCAACATCTTCAATAAGCAAGGGCCTTCCAAGAGAAAGACTGTCCTCCAGGTGGTTTCTGAAGTACTTGTGATTTAGAGATGTGATCTAGGAACAGGATCCAAGAGTTGCTTTCACAGTATCATGATGCAAGGTGCAGAGATGACAAATACTAAATGGTGCTCCAGCAGTCTATTGCAGAGATTTTTAGAAATCCTTATTTGGAACCCATTCTTGGTGAAATTATACAGAAAGCTTAAACCGTTTCCATCCTTTTCCTTAGCAAACTGTTCTTCCCCCGTGCAACCTGTCTTCTCACTACCACCACCAATTTGGTGATAAATAATAATGGAATAATCATGATGTGTCCTTGTAAAGTGCTGTATACTCAGTGTGATGGAACTCCACCCTGCTCTGTTCATCATGGAGAGTTCTAGGCTCTAATAGAAGAGAGTCTGCAACCTTTGAAAGATGGCATCAGTAGAGATCAACACAAATGTAAATACAATTTTTAGAAAAGATCTTAATATCAGATTTTAGGCTTGCATCTGTTATTGCTCTATTAGGATTACAACTCTACTATTTTCAAATATTTCTTTGTTCTCAGACTCCTGCTCATCAGAGACAATAAAACTTGACCAGTAACATAAATATACTTGAACTCAAATTACCTGGAGTTCATTCCGGCTTTCTTTATTTTTAATCCAGATCTTCCCTTGAGTCTGTGGATCAATTAACAAAGGATAGCGAGATGCCTTTGTGACAATAATTCCATTTTGAATGGATAGGTCATCATTTGGCAGACCCTGGAGGTTCCATTCACTAATAGTAGGGGCATCAATCAACATCTCATTGAGATTTAGATTGTCTCCAAATGGGATTTCCCGGACTTTCATTTCCTTCTGCCAGTCATTTAGCAGCAGATTGCGAAACTCTTGGTTAAATGGACCAGAATAAGATAGAAAAGCTGTAGCCAACAGCACATCCCCTAAAACGGAAAACAAAACACTACTGAAGTATTTTATAATCAGCCTTGTAATTGTGCAGAATATTAACATTTATTTTTGAGAGAGAGAGAGAGAGAGAGAGAGAGAGAGAGAAGGCGCACACCAGTGGGGGAGGGGCAGAGGGAGGAGTCACAGAACCCGAGGCAGGCTCCAGTCTCCAAGCTGTCAGCACAGAGCCTGACCAGGGGCTAAACCTCATGACCGCAAGATCAAGACTTGAGCCAAAGTTGGATGCTTAATCGACTGAGCCACCCAGGCACTCCAAAGGCAAACATTCTTTTAAACTAACTTCCAGAAACCAAACTGTAGCCATGTTGCTGTGCCTTGGTGAATACGAAGTAGGTTGGTTTCTTGTTAAACAGGGTCCAAATGGTCCGTCAAGTGATACCTGCTAGTGTCAAGCACTAGATTATTTCGACTCTTGTTGGATGTAAGAGTATGACCTTGGAATCTAAGAGATACACAACTTCAGAAGACAGAGCCTCCATTCAAAGTGACCTTGATCAGTATGACCATTCGCTCATAAGGGAATTGAAAAACGACCTGATAAGATGTTGAAGGTCATTAATACATCTACTCAGGGTTGCATAGATGCCAGACCAATATTCATCCTTCTGAAATATCTGGACACAAACACAAACACACACACACACACACACACACACACACACACACACACACACAGGAATTTGAAGTACTAGAATGTTGGTTTGTATTCTGATAAAAGTTCCACTTTGCTAACTCCCTACCGTGGTCAACATATAATCTGATCAGTAAAGGAACTTGCATACATACCTACAAGTCTTTTTGTTTGTGCAGCAAACTCTTTACTTTGTTCCGTCCACCTTTCCTTTTCTCCTGCCAAGCCACCAATCAGTGTGGAGGCGGTCTTCATCTTATGTCTGCACCTCTCGGCATCTTCGAGCAAGGTCTAAAAAGGGCCATAATCAGAAGGAAATTTATGTTCAGAAAAATACAGCCTCTGGCTCAAAAATATGATTTTAAACCATTATATATTATCTGCCCTTCTGAGACCCGGGAGCCATTTATTTCCTAGGAAGCATAAGATTCAATGCCTTTGTGCCTGTGTCAGCCAAAGACTGTCTCTTATAAACCTTCATGTAGGGTCCCAAGCCAACGGGTCAGACTCTCCCCACGTGTTAATAACTAAGAGATAATAGAGATCTGCATCATTTATGACTTCCCTATAAGAATAGAAATAAAATACAAGCATACTTACTAATCTCATAAAGCACAAAGAAAAGTAAAAAAAATACATATCTTTGCTTGAAAATCAGGAATACTTCTCATGTTAAAATTCTAGCACCATTATTGCCTTATCTAACTCCACTTCTCCTTTTTCTTTAGGTGAAACTTCAGATTGTCCCCAGACTGTGGTGTTTTGAGGCTCGCTCACCAATCCCAGTGACACCTCGCTCAGCCAGTCCCTCCCTGGCGCTCTGCATGGCAATAAAAGACTTGACCCAGACTTCCACATGCTGTGGCCACTCAGTGCTCAGTTCTTAGAAACAAATGGGCCTCTCTCTGAGACAACTGCTAATTCTACTTATAAAGACTTATATGTATGAAGTAATAGTGGAATAAAGATTTAGCTACAGGACCAGTCACTGAAGTTCATTTAAAACATATGTATATGGGGGCGCCTAGGTGGCTCAGTCGGTTAAGCGTCTGACTTCGGCTCAGGTCAAGATCTCGCGGTCCGTGAGTTCGAGCCCCGCGTCGGGCTCTGGGCTGATGGCTCAGAGCCTGGAGCCTGTTTCCGATTCTGTGTCTCCCTCTCTCTCTGCCCCTCCCCCGTTCATGCTCTGTCTCTCTCTGTCTCAAAAATAAATAAACGTTTAAAAAAAAATTTTTTTTTTAAATAAAAAATAAATAAATAAAACATATGTATATGTTACACATAATATAGTATATATTTATATGTTACATATGCTAAATGTCTAATAAAATAGAGCATTATTTAAATAAACTTTGGTGTGCCAGTGAATAAAAATACTCTGAAGCCATTAAAAACTATCTTGTGAAAATTTTTATAACTAAGAAAGATATTCATGATATATGACTAAGTTAAAAATTCAACTTATAAAGCAGTTATGTGTTGAATTATATTTTTAAATGTTATATTTTGCATATATTTTTAAAACATATGTAAATCAAGGAATATGTTCAGACAGCAAATACTTTGCTCTTTATCTAAAATGAACTTTTAGGGGCGCCTGGGTGGCTCAGTTGTTTGGGCAGCCGACTTCGGCTCGGGTCATGATCTCACGGTCCGTGGGTTCGAGCCCTGCGTCGGGCTCTGTGCTGACAGCTCAGAGCCTGGAGCCTGTTTCGGATTCTGTGTCTCCCTCTCTCTGACCCTCCCCTATTCATGCTCTGTCTCTCTCTGTCTCAAAAACAAATAGACGTTAAAAAAAAAAATTAAAAAAAAAATAATAAAAAAATAAAATGAACTTTTAGAGTTCATTTCCAGGATTACCTACGTGTATTTTCCGCAAGGAACACCAGTTGCTTTTGTAATAACAACCCAATACAGTGTTTTTCAAAAGCAAGATATTTATTCTAGTTTGTTCTCTGGGATTCTAGTCTGCTCTGTTTTCCTTTCCCCCTAGAGTTAATGCAGAAAACCTAAAACCCAGCTGGGATGCACCCCCACGTCTATATGGCCCATATTTGTTTGTTTCTCCCCAAGAAGAAAGATATCAGCTGGGAAGTATGACATTGCATCACTTATTTCTGAAAACAAACTTTTCATGTAAAAGCTATTTTTAAGATTAGGTTGTCTTGGGGCACCTGGGTGACTCAGTTGGTTAAGCGTCAGACTCTTGATTTTGGCTCAGGTCATGATCTCGCGGTTCAAGAGTTCAAGTCCCAGGCCGGGCTCTGAGCTAACGGTGCAGATCCTGCCTGAGATTCTCTTTGTCTTCCCTCTCTGCCCCTTCCCTGCTTGCACTCTCTCTGTCTGTCTCAAAATAAATAAACTTAAAAAAAAAAAGATCAGGTTGTCTTCCTGAATTTCATCATCCCAACTCCCCATTGGCCAAATAAGAAAATGGCCAGGGCCCTCCTCTCTGGCTTTTTTTTTTTCCTGGGACCCCACACTCCTTTAGGGGATGAGGGTACAGGGAAGAGAGAGAAGCAGATTCATGAGCGTTAAAGCAGCTCCCCCCACCCACCCCCGAGCTTGGCGGGGGCAGGGAGCAGAGTCCCCTGGGTTCTTTGGGCAGTGTCCCAGCCCACTGTCTGTTAGTACTCCCAGAGAGTGACTAGCTGTCCAGAGGGCCTAGGGAAATGGGTCCCCAAAAAGGCACTGCCCTGTGCAGAGAGGAGCAGGGCACACACTTCTTCAGGGGACACACAGGCCTGAGTCGTGAGCTTATCCATCTGACCATGATGAACTGTGGGCTTGGGTACCCTGCCCCTCCCTGCCTTCCATAAGCCTGTAGGCCTCCTGGACTCTCAAGGAGCCCTATGCAGGAGGAAGGAGTCACAAAAAGACTAACAGTCAGATTCACTCCAGCATGTGGGAGGTAGATACACTCACAGCCAGATTTTGTGTTTTTTTTTTTTTAATTTAAAAGCTTGACATTTGTTGAAACAAGTTTTCAAGTCAGAGCCATACCTCTATGGGAGCAGGTCTTGTACGGTCCTAACAGCAGACGCTCAAAACCAAAAAAGCATATTGAATGAATTAATGCAAAAATGTTACAACTGAAACGTAATAAAATGAGGCGTAAAATATTTTTAGTGTATTCAGTAGCACCTCCCAACATAGGTGAGGGTCCAACGTGGTAGAAATGAGCATGCCTTCCCCATAGTTTCTGAAGTAGGCGCTTTCAAATTGTGATGCTAATTGTCTCCTTATATTATGATAAGTGAATCTCACAGAGCATAATTAACAAACCCAAATAGGTTACATAATTACTTCTCTAAAATTTCTAAAAAGCTCTTATTTTGCTTTCCGGCGATTTATCTTTAAGCAAAAGTATCACTCGTTCTGCATATAGTGAAACTGAAGTGTTTATCTAAGTTCCCTTGCTGGGACTCCCATAAGAGAATGGACTACCAGAGCAGGAATCTCAATCCTGACAAGAGAGGACTGAGAAGGGGCAGGAGGAAACTCCAGAAAATCATCAAGGAAAGAACAGAGCGAATCTACCTCCTATTTAACAAATACAGGATTTATCAGAGGCAGATACAGATTTTATGGGGCCAGAAGCTTATATAATCTGGGGGGGGGGGGGCAGTCCACTTTAACAAAATTATTAGAGGGACACCTGGGTGGCTCAGTGGACTAAGTGTCCAACTCTTGGTTTGGGTTCAGGTCATGATCTCACAGATTGTGTGTTCAAGCCCCACATCAGGCCCTTTGCTGACAGCATGGAGCCTGCCTGGGAATATTTGTCTCCCTCTCTCTCTGCCCCTCCCCTGCTTGCTCTATCTCTGTCTCAAACAAATAAACTTAAAATTTTTTTTTAAAAAGAAGACAATTAGAGATTTTTTCACAAATACAAAACACCCAAGTGAACCCTATGTATTTAGACTGAGAGGGAAAAAAATCACTACAAAGTCCTGGTGACTTAGAAACTCTGGTGCCTTTCCTCTGAAATTTCTAGGCATTTTCTCTATGCTTATACACAAATGCTTGCCAGTCATAACCCGGTTTCCCTTCCCCTAAAACACTACAAATCCCAGGAACCCCAGCTCCTAGAAGCCTGGACAAGTGAGGAGCTCTGTAGCATAAGCTACGCTAGGTCTGCATTAACGCTGCCTGCATTTCCAGCAGCAAAGAGTCCCCAGTGGAACTGGAATTAGGATAAGTAAGATAAAGAAGTTGTTGTTGCCTAGTGGCTCAGAAATGTATGAACCCAGCTTCTGAAAGGTCCTCCAGCTGCAAAGTATGCACGGGCTGAGAAGACGGTGGAGTGGACACCAGAAGGGCAAGGTCTAGTCCAGACTGTCCAGCCCAAGACCCGGAGCCACCCTCTGGACCTCAGTTCCTATCTCCAAAGTGAGAATTAAAATATCCACCTTGCATCCCTTGCAAAATTGTTTCAAAGGTTAAATGAGATGAAGTGGGAGGTCAGGATTTGAAAACCATAACAGAAAGTGCCTCATGAGGTGCTGTGCCATTACCATCAGTAAGGAGACTCAGAATGTTTATGTTCCAGAACCTATTCCTATCTTGGCTGACCATCCTGACCTCTCAACAAGGACCCTGGCGTGTGTTAGGAACAAACTCCAGGGCTTAGTGAGGGATTATATGTTGTATATGTATCGTGTGTACACAAAATCAATCCCTTCTGGGAACCAAACCCTTGGAGAGAGAAGGCAGCAAAGGAACAAAGGGTTTACAAGAGCCACGTTGGTGTACGAAGGTCCTTCCCAGGCCACAGGACAGTTACCTGCTTTTCAGTCATGGCCTGTTCATACTCGGCCTGCACCACGTCGAGCTCTGCTTGCTTGTCGTCCAGCTCGGCCTGGGCCTTCTGCAGATCCTGCATGGCCAAGACGTAGCGATTCTCCTGCACCACCAAGTTGGCCTGCACAGGACACATCAAGGTGAAGGATGCGCGGCAAACCAAGCCGCCAGCATCTCAGAGTCGGAGAACTCGGCGGTGCTCATATCTCTTCTCTGTTCTACCCCTAGAGTCTTCTCAAGCTGCATTCAGTCAAGATCAAACCTTAATGTGGACTTGATATAAATGTTTCTAAGCAGAAAATTATAATTCATTAGAAGTCAGAGAATTTTAAAGTGTCAGATAGTAAATATTTTAGACATTTTGGGTAAGAGGCAAAATCAAGGCTATTGTTCAGGCACTTATTTAAAAGCCATGTAAAAATGCAAAAATTCCGGACATCTGTGTGGCTCAGTCAGTGAAGCGCCCGCCTCTTGGTTTTGGCTCAGGTCATGATCTCATGGCTTCATGAGTTTGAGTTGTGCGTTGGTATCTGTGCTGGCAGTGCAGAGCCTGCTTGGGAATCTCTCTCTCTTTCTCTCTCTTTCTCTCTCTCTCTCTCTCTCTCTCTCTCTCTGCCCTTCCCCCACTGATGCTATCTCTGTCTCTGTCAAAATAGATAAACTTAAAAAAAAAAAGAAAAAATGTAAAAATTCTCCTTATTTCACAAGCCATACAAATACAGGTTTGGACTAGATTTGGCCTGTGGGCCAGAGTTTGCCAGTCCTGAGATGAGAGCATTGCAATATTAAATGCATATAGGTACCTTATAGCACATTGTAATATTAAGATCTGTAGAGAAAGAAAAACCAGAATATTAAGAAGCATCTGCCTAGTAGGACTCCTCACTGTTGATGAGAATGTTAAACCAAGATAAAGGATGGAACAGGATTATTCACTAAAAATAAATGTGAGTCGTGGTGATCTTGATGTAGTTGCTGTAGTTTTCATGTATCGTTCGCCTTCCTTAAAACGATTGGTACCTTGAGCTGTGACTAATCAAAAGTATATGTTTTAAGGAAGCTACTAAATTTGACTCAAAAGACATATTCAAAAGCAATTTGAGCAAAAGAGATGTAGAAAATAGCCCATGCATACAGGAATTTAGACGTTGTAACTAATTTTTTGAAATCAATTTTTTTTTTCCTTTTTAAGTCTCCAAAATGTTAAACTTGACTTTAATGGGGTAATCCGCTATAAGGGCCACATTCTTTCTGGGCTGTTTCAGAAGAAAAGATTACCTTGAAAAAGTTTTTTGGAAGTAAAATCATTTTCCTATCTGGAAACCTCAGGCTCCCAAACTTTGGCAGAGTAATTCTTTAAGAGAAATTCAAAGTTCCATTACTTACTAGAACCAATGACAGGCTTAACAACTACAGTTTAGAAAGGATCTCACTCTTGGGACATTTTTTTTCTCAGGTCAGCTCTAAACTGCACCTGTTGCGGTGGCTTAAAAGGGGGCGCCTGGATGGCTCAGTCGGTTAAGTTCCGACTTTGGCTCGGGTCACGATCTCATGGTTCGTGAGTCTGAGCCCCACATCGGGCTCTCTGCTGTCAGTGCAGAGCCTGCTTCAGACCCTCCGTCCTCTGCTTGCTCTGCTCCTCCCCCACTCTCTCTCTCTCAAAAATTAATAAACTTTTAAAAAAATAGATATTTTTGTCCAAGTTTAATATTTAAGGCTCTACTGTTCTTAAACATTCTGTTTATATGGACTGATATTCATGGTTTTCATGGTTTTCAAGGAGAAATCTCATTATCATTAAATTGAGTAAAGTCTAAATCGCCATTGTTGTAGCCGGTATTTAAGTTTTCCTCTATGAGAGGTCACTTGGCCCCTCTACAGGGATTGCGGGATAAAGGAAAGCAGCACCCCCCCAGGGTCTCCATCATGGCTCAATGTTGAGGAGGTTCCAGCTGGCAATGAAGGAAAGTGTCCTTAATCTGTCCCCATTCAGGAAGCAGGGGCTCACGGGGGAAGCCCCTCCAAGGACACACGAAGTCAGAGGCGGGAGTCTGTGTTGCTTCACATATTCACCCGTCTGACAACCAGCACTCCCTCCCTCTATCTTCCCCGGCTCCCTAAGCGGTCCAGACAGAGGCTCTCTGTAACTGCAGTTATTTTCAGGACTGAACATTAGCGGGGACCTGATGCACTCAAGGCTCCCAGAGGCTGGGTGCTCATTGCACTTCAGGAGGTCACTTCCAGGACCGACTGCTCAGAAAGAAAAGCAGAGTTTCTAGAAGCAAGTAAAAGGCTCCCCCTCGTGACGGTCTTCACTTCCTACTGCATGATCTGGATTGTCCTGGGACCGGGCGGAGGCTGAAATGTACTGGAATTGAAGAGGGGATTTCATTGTTCTCATGCAAGCCTTGTTTAGAATGGCCATTATTTGCTACTGACTTCAGCTCATTTTGTTTAAAAAACAATTACAACAAAAGCTACCCGTCGTGCATTCAACAGTAATTCCCTTAAAGATACTGTATGCTCATTCACTCGAAACATTTGCAAAGGATGCTCTGCGTTTTGCGCTTGATATGGTGCTTCTAACTCGTCAACATCAGAATGTCCACTTTTAAGCTATGCTGGAGTCTTCAAATGGTTCCCAAATTCATAATGTTGACAAAATGACATCATTTACGTCCTCTAAAGTTCTCTGAGCCAAGTAAATCTTTGTTCTTTTAAGTTGCCCTAGGACCCCAAGGGGCCTCAGCCACTGAGTAAATGACCCTGGTATGGTAACAATTAGAAAATAAAATCAGATTTGCAACTCTATCCCTGTCTTCTTGCCACTCTCAATTATTTTTATCATGATTATTAAGCTCCTTGGGTAGTTTATAAACATAAGTGGATTTTAGTCGATGGTTGAGAGAGATCAAAGTTACACAAAAGTGAAATAATCCACCAGGCCACACGTGTGATCTTGGAGCCATCGGTAGTCTATTTTCAAAACATGCATTTGCCTCTGCATCTGCCAGAGACTGTCAGTGGTGGTGGGGGAGCGTGCACATATGAAGCTTAAAAATGCAATTACTCGAAGGAAAACGGGCATATTGTCAAATCACATTAAAGAACAGAGAACATTCAGTTTCCTTCCTGAGGTAAAGGAGAGGAGAGGGAATACCACATCATACCTTGCAACCAACACCGGCCACCAATGGTGTGCCAACCCTGCCTCGGTTGTAAGATTCCCGGCAGGACATTTATCAGGGTATTCTACGCTACGGTTTTCTGTGTTTCTTTTTTCCAAGTTAACATTGTGGAGGAAAAATATCCAGCAGCCCACCGTCAACATGGCGCCCTTGTAGAAAGTCCATGCTTCGACTTGTACAATTCTGAACTGGAGTGCTATTACAGAGAAGAGAAATGTCCTGTGCTCGGCAGTTCTGTCCCTTGCTCTCCCTGTGGACTTGAGTACAATAACACCAGAGGCCAAAGGTTACTGTACACTCTGAGAAGACAAGGCCAGTTGGCCTTGAGCGCCCTTGCAGGCGCACATCACACAGTTCCAGCTAGGGGGCTCACCTTTAGAGGCAACACTTCTCTGTTTATAGAAAAGAAGGAAGCCATGGCTTTGGTCCAGGAACAAAGACCAGCTACATTCCCACATACGCGTTTAGCAGTTTCGATGTTGTAGTCGGCCATTTCAAAGTAAGGATTCAAAAATTCTATCACTTCTTCATTGATTGTGTCTTTTGGGAATTGCTATGAAAGAAAAGAGTAAAATTAAGTCAAAATGCTCCTTTCCATGAGGCCACATTCACATTGTGCTCACAATGCCATTGAAATTGTTGAACTAAGGAATGAATGAACGACATCATATTTTGTTGATATTTCAGGATATTGGACAAAAGTCCTGAAACTGAAAACAGAGGAAGCAGTGACAGCAAAGAAGTCGGAGCATTCTTTATCTTCTGTGAACAAGAGATACCAACCCTAAATAAATGTTCCAGGATCCAGGGAAGGAGTAAATTATTTAGGCGATGAATACTAACATGGTTATTAAAATTTCCAAAGCAATAACATGTTCATGTCATTAATCCTAAATAGGTGGATTGTAAGCCCATAAAATCAATAATGGAAAACAAATACACTCTGGTATTTTCAGCCTGCAGACAAAATATGTTTAGCATTTAGCAGCAACTAAATGCTTAATGCATTCAAACAGAGGTTCTATTAAGCTCATCTGAAATACGAAGGTAACTACTTGGACATTCGGTCTTGAGGGCAATGAATTAATTTTTAATCATAGAATTATCCAGAATATGAAAGAACTGTTAGCTTCTGAAGGGATAAGATTCAAAAATAGTAGCATAAGTGGATTAAGAATGCCTTCCTGCATCAAGAGAAGACTGGCCAAACAATGAAACTGGACCTTCCTCGAGTGGTGTTTGACATCTAAAAGAAGCTGAGCAGGGGCACCTTGGTGGCTCAGTCAGTTAAGGGTCTGACTTCAGCTCAGGTCATGATCTCACGGTTCATGAGTTCAAGCCCCACGTCAGTCTCTGGGCTGACAGCTCAGAGCCTGGAGCCTGCTTTGGATTCTGTGTCTCCCTCTCTCTCTGCCCATCCCCTACTCATGCTCTGTCTCTCTCTGTCTCAAAAATAAATAAAACATTAAAAAAATTTTAAGAAGATGATTCGATTTCTCCAAGTAGAAAGGAATGTGGCGCCTATAAATCAAAGTTTCCACAGAACATGCAAAGTACAGGGCAGAGCACACACACTCTCATTCAGACAACCTCCAATGCAAGTTTCTTCTATGAGCCCGGAGAAATGATGAGGGCAGAAGAAAACTCAGAAGAACATTTGGGAGCAGCAGAAGGGCAATGGTGACAAAAGGCAAATGGCGAGGAAGCTTCCAAGAGCAGTGGCCCTGCCACCAGGCACATAGGGCAGGAGCCTGGAGTCGCCTGCCAAGATCCCATGAGAAGTCCAATGCCACTGTTGCACTTTTCTGTGAAAACTCCTTGATCTCCTCGGTCACCATTGTCATTTCACATATGCTCAGAGTTCATCACCACCTGTGTGTGACTCCTTCTTGGTGACAACTTATGTCATAGAGTGCCACGTTTTAATTATCTGGGACAAGTCTGTATGGCCACCAGTTTCATAAGCTGCTCACTGTTACAGCTGCTGTAAGGTGCCTCACAAGAGGCTCTAGCCTCACAACACTTGGGCATGTGGAATTGAAAACTGAATGAAAGACAGCATGGAGGTTATTGCTTTGGAAACAGATGTGACTTTGGTATTCCCCATTAGTTGTGTCACGGTCCAAATATGAAAGACAAAACAATAAAACTTCTTGAATAAAACATAGAAACACTTATTCTGCCTTAGAGGGAGGGCAAAGATTTCCTGAACAGAACACAGAAAGCACTCCTAGGAAAATATTGATAAATTGGGCTACATCAAACTGAGGAATGTCTGTTTATCAGAGGACACCCTTAACGGAATGAACAACCAAGGCAGAATGTGGGAGAAGATATTTGCAAACATATAAATGACAAATTACTCATGTTTCTTATAAGGAAATACTACACGTCAATAAAAAATTTAAACAGACAAGACACCTTACCAGGTACTTAACAAAGGAATCCCCAAGAGGTTCATAAACTGTTGAAAAGATTCTCAGCATCATTACTTACCAGGTCTGATGCAAACTAAACCCACATTAATAAAACAGTACTGCAAACCCATCAGAATAGTGAAAAGTAGAAAATAGTTAAGATGTAGAACAACTTACACACTGCTGGTGGGTGTGTAAAAGGACACAGCTATTTTTGAAAGCTCTTTGGCACTATCTATAAAGCTGTTTAAACCCTTGTAGTGAGCATAGCATAATGTATACAGTTGTCCAATCACAGTGTTGTACCCCTGAAATCAATGTAATAGTGTAAGTCAACTATACTTCTATCAAAAATATTTCCATCTGTTTTTAAAAAGGATAACGTAAGACCCAGAAATTGCATTCCTGGAGTACAGAGCCAATAGAAATTCAAATACACCCACCAAATGGCCCATAGACCAATATTCACAGTAGCTTTATTTATAATAGCCAGAAACTAGTAACAACCCCCAAACCCATCAACAGTACAGTGGACAAATAAATTGAAACATATTACAGCATTTCACACTGTGCTGGCTCATACAAGCTCATCGGAAACCATTACTAAATGTTTAGGAGTTTTGCAAATAGGTTGTGAAATAGAACTGTTCTTAAAAGTTAAATTATAGAAACTTATAATTAGACAAATGTTATTTACAACAAAAAGAATATACTATAAAAGTAATCACATTCTCTTACATTACTACATTTTACTATCTATGTTTCTGAGGGCATTTATATCCATTGTACCTACGTAGTGGGAAACTATACTGCTTACACACCTCTCCCCCAGATGCATTCAGCAAGATCATTTCGGTAGCTTGCAAATGGCCATTGTGGGGATACTTATGCCATGGAAATTGCCAAACACTACAAATCAGACTTTTTCTTTTTTTTTTTTTTTCCTTTTTTTCTCCCCGGAGAACCAGTTGTTTTTAAATATTTAGCACACACCGCTGCTTCATCTACTGAACTGCTATATAGCAATGAAAAAAAGAATGAAATACTGTCCTTGAAACAATAAGAATGAATCTCAAAGACTTGTTGCATAAAAGAATATAACACAGGAGGTCACGTGATATCAATTCGCCTATGTAAGTTTCAAAACCGACAAAATTAATTATCAGGATAAAGATGAGAATAATAGTTACCCTAGGGGAGGTTATTGATGAGGTAGGGACACAAGACAGATTTCCGGGGTCTGGAAATACAAATCCTGATCTCAGTGTTCATTAACAGGTATACATATGTGTAAATATTCATTAATCTGTATACTTAAAACTTGTACATTTTATCATATGTAAGTTCTACCTCAAAATTAAAAACATGCAAATTACTACTCAAAAAATTACTACTGAGACTTGCAAAATATAAGTACACATATATTTGTATTCATATGTATACAATACATGCACATATGTCTTGCTTTCTTAAAATGATTTTTTTTAAACTTCTATTGAAATAGGTCACTGATGATGTTTTAGTATGCCTACAATCTATCAGGAGAGGTTCTGATGCTTTTTTTAAAATTTTTTAACATTTGTTCATTTTTGAGAGAGAGAGAGAGCAGGGGAGAGGCAGAGAGAGACAGAGAGAGAGGGAGACATAGAATCTGAAGCAGGCTCCAGGCTCTGAGCTGTCAGCACAGAGCCTGACGTGGGGCTTGAACCCATGAACTGTGAGATCATTATCTGAGTCACAGTCAGACACTTACCTGACTGAGCCATGCAGGCACCCCATCTCATGCTTATTTTTAAAGCTCTAATGTCTTATATTTGGAAAAGAAAATTCTGCTCTGAAAAATACTTAAATATATGTTCAACATATGTAAGTAGAATATTATTAAGGCTTTAAAAATAAGAAACTCTTGCCATTTGTGGAGGACATTGTGCTAAATGAAATAATCCAGACACAGAAAGACAAACCCTGCCTGTCTCACGTATACATAGAATCTAAAATAGTCAAACTCACAGAAGCAGAATAGAATGCTGGTTGCCAGGGATGGGAGAGGAGAAAGGAGAGATGTTGGTCAAGGCATACAGAGTATCAAGATACAAGAAGAAACAGTTCTGGAGACCTAAGGTACAGTAAGAAGAATAGAGTCAACAACATTGTATAGTTGAAATTTTCTAAGTGTTCTCGCCACAAAACAAGAAAAAAAAAGAACAGAAAAGAAAATGGTAACTGTGAGGTCATGGCTACTTTAGCTTGACTGTGGAAATTATTTCATAGTGTATACAGATCTCTAAACATCAAGTTGTACACCTTAATATATAGAATTTTATGTCATTCTACCTCAATAAATATGGCAAAAAAATTAATAAGGAAAAATGTGTATGTACAGCAAAACCTTTTCAGAAACTTATTCTATTAAAGGACTCAGATACTCTAACGAAGTCCGAGTCCCCTGTCATCCCAACGTTACTGAACTACCAACCTGCAAGTTCTGTAAAAAGTTTCCTGCGGTCATGAGTTTTAAAGACTCCTGCCAGGAAGGAATTGTACAGCTTCTTTCCAGGTCAATTTTCACTGCATTGACTTTCCTTTGAAACAGGAGCAGCACACAATCCATGATCCTCATGATGAGGTGAGGTGGTCGGCCCAATGTGCGGACAGTGGCGATGTCCGAAGGCTTGATAGTCTGTGAGAGGAGAAGAGGTCATCGTGCAATCTCAGGTAAGAAAGTGTGGACAAACCTGTAATCTCTCAATGCTATTTTGACAGAGGAAAGGAAGCGTATTTGAGCTGGATGCAGTCATAAGGTTGAGATGCATATTTAATCCCAAAGAAACGCATGTCCCAGAAAGTTCAAACTTCTACAATTCAAACTGACAGCAAGAGGAGAGACAGTGAGGGAAATACTGGTGAGCAGATAAGGAGCTGTGACTTCTCCAAAATTGTACAGACCACTTTGTGTCAGAAAAAAAAGGGGGTTGTAATCTGAAAGAAAAAGAAAACTCAGCACTCAAGGAGATATGAGGAATTCTAACCCAGGAAAACTCCAGAATGTACAGTGCTTTTTACTCATTAGTGATGTAGGGCAAGAATCTGCCTCTCTCTTTAGCAACCCAGACTTGTCACAGTGGACCGACACAAGCAGGTAGCCCCAGGGCTGACAGACTGAATAATTAGAGGTTTCTGAGTGGAAGTGACCTTTAAATGATGGAACTTAAGCAATACGAATTTCACTAACTCAGAGAAGTCCTGTTCCATTTCTATCACGGAGATTCTGATAGAGTAAATTATTTAATAGTCAGATAGACCCACTGTGGTTGCTAACTGTTCTGTCTCTTAAACACTTTATGGGGATAAGTATGGGAAAAAATTCTAAAGATAAGAATCTGATACAGTCCTATTTCTGGGACAAATAGTGTATACTCATTCCTTCCAGATGTTGAAAACCTTCTGTCTTAATTGCATTTGCATCAAAGGAAGGTGACCAGAGACCTTGGAATCAAAGCTAATAACCTTTTCTCTGAGGATTGGGGGGAAAAAATGAAGAAAAAAAAACCCCACTGAATTTAGGACTGTAACTACATACTTTGGAAATGTTTGTTTCAGTCGATGCGTATTTGTGACGCAAGACAACCGGAAGTGAAGGAGAATTTGTGTTCAAGGGCTAGAAACAGCTGACAGATCTTTATATGAGACGTGTGGCTATAAAAGAAAGGAGAGAAATATAATAGCAGCCAGTGGGGAAAGTAGGCTCAAATAAATGTTGTAAATAAATGTTAAGTAAAGGATGTAAGGAGCCGGACATGCTGATTTTACTTTAGCTTTAAAAGAGAAAATTGTCTAACAGAATTGGGCTCAATTATGTCGGGTGCCCAGGTAAAAGGAGTTGGGGGGGGAGGTATGTCTAAAGCTCAACCTATTTCAGCTAAGTATTGGATTCCTCTTTTCTCTGAAGACAAAGCAGTGTGATGGCCACATAATTTCCTAGACACGCTTGCAATATAATAGTTATTTAACATCTGGAGGTATTTTGTTTGTTTGCCTGGAGTCAGATTAGTTTTGAGATAGGAAGAGAAATATTCTTTGTGCTTACCTTATTTCTTGTATAGATTTATGTGGCCTGATGCCAAAAGGTTAGTTTGAGGGGATCTAGAACTTCTTAGAATAAATTGGTAGTACCATATTTCAAGATTTCAAAAGCCCACAAGGAAGCAATAAAATGGAGGCAGAACCAATGAAGGAAATTATTGGAAATCTCTCCAATACACCCCATCATGTTACCCCTGTTTCCAGACATTTCTGCATTGATGTTTATGTGGAATATCTTAGTGGTAGAGAATAAGAAATTAGGAGGATAAAGAAAAATATGTTATAATACAGAAAAGATGCTAAGCCTTTTAAATCTTGGGAAAATTTACCCCTTTAAGCATGATCTAAGATACCATAGGCTCTTTTTCTATGATGCCATGGGGTATCATGAGTTAAGTAAAGATTTAAAAGATTCTTTACACTATCAATGTCTTCTTTCTATTGATCAGAGACCCACAGTCGGAAGCCAAAATGCCCCAAAAAGGGGGGTGGGTGGAGACCAGGATCTCGAAGAGATATCTAACCCCCACATTCACTGCAGCACTATTTACAGTAGCCGATATATGGAAGCGATCTAAGTGGTCATCAGTGGATGAGTGGATAAAGAAATGTGAGATATACATACGTAGAGAGAGGGAGTGTGTGTGTGTGTGTGTGTGTGTGTGTGTGTGCATGCGTGCATATGTGTGTGTGGAGTGCCTGTGTTCAATGGAATGTTATTCAGCCTTAAAAAAAAATAAAGGAAATCCTGCCGTGTGAGATAGCATGGATGGACCTAGGGGCCATTATGCCAAGTAAAATAAACTAAATATAGAAAAACAATATGATCCCATTTACATGTGGAATCTAAAACGGGCAGATTCATTGAAGCAGAGAGTGGAATGGTGGTTGTCAGGGTCTGTCAGGAAGAGAAAATGGGGAGCTGATGGTTTTCAGTTATGCTAAATAAATTCTGGAGAGTTACTACAGAGCACAGTCCCTATCGTTAACAATACTGCATTATATACTTCGAATTTGTTAAGAGGGTAGATTTTAGATCCTATGTTAAATGTTTTTATGACATGAAAAACAATAACAACAACAATGGCATTAAAGGGAGCGGCGGGGAAACTTTGGGAGGTAATGGACATGTCAATAGGCTTGAAGTTAGGGATGGTTTCAAGGTATATATTTATTCCCAAACTTTCTGAGTTGTATACAGTATACACGTCCTGCTTTTCACATGTCAGTCCTACCACAGTAAGTTGATTTTTTAAAAGAGGCAGGGGGAGATGAGGAGCCCACCAGTCTAAGAGACTGAAGACCCACGGGGCTTTGAGGATGAAGAAGCACACTCTAGCCAGGGAAAGGAGGAAGACAGAAACAGTAAGTGAAGACACATCACAGTAAGAGTAGTATGAAAAGTTGGAGGGACAAAGGAGGCGGCCGTATCTTCATTATCTCAAAAGAGTAGAAACTCATATTTATATATTGCTCAGGAAACTAAAAGGCTCAACTTGGATCAAAAAAGATTTAGAAGTGTCTAAGGCAGTGAGCCAAAGAAGCGATTAAAAAAGTTTGCATTGTCAGGTAACGAGGCATGCTTAGTGGGGGTTCTAGAACTTGAATTAGCTGTGGGCAGATCATCAGGGCTTCATTTCTCCAGCCATTTCCTAGACCAGGAATCAATAACATAAGGCAGTAGCTGAGTAAGACAGAAGTAAAGGCAATCTTCAATCGAGTCCCCAGAAATCTTAAATTGGGCCTTCGAAACTGGACCAGCTCTTTAAGGTGGGGCCTATGTCACTAAACTCATCATATTTTCTCAGAATCCAACCTCCTTCCTAATTTTGCCATTTCTGCTATTGCCACGCAAGTTGGGACCTGTTCAGAACCTGCCGTTCACGGGCTACATTAGGTCAGCAGCTCTGTATTTGGGTAAAATCCACAGATACACTCGGAGAACGTTGTCTCTTACAGACCCACGCCGGGGTCCTCAATGAATGAGGAGAGAAATGTTATTTTAGAAATTTTCTGTGGCTTTCCCAATGTCACATAGCTTATTGGCGACAGAGTGGAAATGAGAACCCAGGACTCCTGACCGCCAATCTATGACACTGCCCATCATTCAGGAGTGAAGAAAATGAGATGCGGAGTAGCAAAAGCCATATCTATACGGAGCTAATAACATCTCCCTGCAGAAACTATTCCTAGAAATAGTTCCAGGGAAGACCTTTGGTCTGGAGCAGTAGCGCATTTCCTTGCTGTTATTCATTTTCCTTCGCCCTCCTCCCAGGCGCTAAACTTGACACCTGCCATATCACACAGATTTACCTGCAGGGCTGCTTCTGCCTCTTCTAAAGCTGGTTTTGCGGTTTCCAGTTTTTCTTCAGCGATGGCTTTGTCCTTAGAGATGCTGTCTACAATGGCTTGGGCTTTGTCCTTCACCTTCTGTACCTCAGCCTTGACCTTCTCGGCGGCCTGCGCTTTCATTGTCACTTCTTTTAAGACCTACTTCAATATAGAAGGGGAAAAAAGCTCACAGAACAAACCTCGGCAGGCTGAAAATGCACATTTTTGCCTTGATTTGTTGAGTTGATCCGGTACCGTTGCCCAGTAAGATTAAGAGTATTAGATTCTATTGGAAATAACTTGTACTTTCGTGGTTACAACTCAGTGAATATGCATACGTCGTTAACACTTATTACCAGGAATTTAAAACAAATTTGGCACACGTGTGAGTGCCCACGCACCGTGTCAGCTTTATCATTGGCCACTTGGAGCTCCTTTTCTTTCACTGCTAGTTCTTTGCTCAGGGCTGCAACAGATTCTGAGGCTTCTTTTAGCTTTTCCAATCCAGTATTCATTCTAGGATTGAAAATCCAAGCAAGCCATGGTTAAAATTTGTGGTTTTCCAAGCACTGGTTCATTAACACAGACAGCAATGGTCGTATTTGAAGAATGAGGGTCTGTGCAAATAGCAAATCCAAGAGGGCTTGACGAAAAGAATATGCATCCAGGGCTGATGCCTAACTAAACACGTCCATATGTTTTTCACACACCGCATGTGGGACAGTGAACCCATTACGATGCCGCACAACATGAAGAACAATCGTGGGTCTAGAATCTGTATCATGAAGGAAACAGGCCTAATGAAGTTTAGTTAAATGACAAGAGACTTCAAACGCTTGAAACCCAAATCTGGAGGAAGGAAAATAAATAACTTCTGTTTTGTTTTGTTAAAAACACCAATTAAGTTAAAAGAAGAAAGATTTGGGATTAAGGAATGAAACAAATCAAGGAATGAAGCCATCAGAACCACCCTGCGAAGGGATGCTGCCTGTCTGGGCCTGAGATAATGCAACCTCAAAGACCAGGGCCCTCAGAGTCAGTCAGTCCAATGTCCCACCCAGGGTCCCTTATGAAGCATCCCTGGCTGGTTCTGGCCATATCCAAGCAGAAGCTATAGGTGTTCAGAAGACAGCTGGGCAGAGCAGTGAAATCTGGAACAGAGTTCAGTGAAGCAGGGTATTCCCCAGGCAGTGAACGTCAGCATTCCAGAGAAGGACGAGTGGAGGGAGGCAGGCAGTCTGAATTCGCTATTTCCACCATTATGTCATTCAGTATTATAGCAAGTAGTAGGTCACATGAACACTCGGCAACACTTTATCCGACTGGGCAAAAACAAAGCTCCTAGCAATCATGGACTAATCCTTGGAATAGGCTTGAGAGGAGGGTGCCTCAGCCGCAGCACTATTGGCATTTGGGGCTGATTCTTTGCTGCAGAGGGCTATCCCGTGCACTGTGAGATGTTAGCAGCATCCCTGACCTCTACTCATTTGCTGCCAACAGCACCCCTTCCCGACCACCTGAGTTGCAACAAACAAGAATGTTTCTAGTCATTGCAAACTGCTCCCTAGGAGCAAATTTGCTCCCCGTTGAGAGCCAATGCTTTAAAACAACTTTATATCCGAACTTCACACTTACCTGTTGGCCAGGGTTTGCACTTCTGCACGCTTTTCTCCATATGTGAGCATATAGCCTTGAATAAAGGAGAGGTACGACTTGGGAGTCACATGAGCAGGCCGTCGGAATCTCTGGAAATAATCAACACACTTCTCAGCTACCCCGTCCTGGAAGGAGCCCATGCATTGGACCACTTCCTTCTTGGTTTCCAAACTGCAGTCAATATCATAGGGGGACAGGAAGTGTTCAGACACTAGAAGGAATAAGGACGGCAGTGTGTGAAATATACACATGAATGACCATCTGAAAAGTTAACTGGCTAATTTTGAAAGATTTAGACATTTTTTAGGACTGCATACCATTTTTATACCCAAACCTGGTAAATATCTGTCAGCATTTTTGGCCCCAGGCCTATGATTTCAACAATTTTATTTTCCCTTTCATTTATAAAGCTGTAACAGACCTCAAGACTATCATTAGCCTTTGTTTTCTGTTACTTATGCAAAGAAGTCTCTTCTGCATGGCTGCGGGTTCTGGTCAACAGCCAGCCTGTTTTGTGCTTCACATAAGGGCAAAAGTGGTACAAATAACTCAGAAATCAGTGCCCACCTGGTACTCAAATTTAACATTCCCATTTATTTTTAAATGCAGAACCTGTCATACCCTTAATTCCCCCAGGCTCTGACTGCATTTGGTATGTGGAATGTTTGCCACTATATTTTTTTATGCCTGGGTCATCCTGTTCTTAAAAGTGGTGGGTGGCCATCTGCAGTCAATTCTAATTTACAGTGTCCTTTAAAAATGTTTGGGTAAAAACCTCCTGTTGAAGACCTTTGTCTTCCCGATACTGCCAATCATGGGACCAATTCTAAGGCAGCATTTCCTATTATAGGAAGAGGCCATAAAGCCAGACCTAATCAATCACCACAAACACGCTGAGTGTCTGCGGCACACCGAGCCCTGTGATGGTACCGTGGAGCTAAAGACTAGTATGAAATTTGGTCTCAATGCCAAGGAATTTACAAAGGTTATGCACAATGCGGTTAGAAGTTACCATGACCAACTTTATGTATCTTGGGGGATACAAAACTGCCTACGGATTTGCTTGAAAAGTACTTAAAGCATTGAATAATGTACATAAGAGTTGCAAATAGAAATACGGCCAATAAAAAGGGAAGGAAAGAGAAGGAATCAAGTAAACAAACCTATCTGGTGATAGTTGGCAAAGAAATAAAAAATGATTAGCAACTGATCACTAAATTAAGTTCGTAAAGCAATTGTGGGGTAGTGTTTACATCTATGTAAATAATAGGTACCATTTCTTGGCTTGGTTATAAACAAAGTTTACCATATACATTGAAAGGCCATAAATTAAGACTCAGAAGTCATATTTTCTCATATGAGTTAAGCAATCTCTACAAAGAACAGTTTAAGTTCTAGGAAGTTTAAGTCTAGGCACCAGGAACACAGGAACAATCTTTGCCTAGGATGAAGTTTTTGTAGTAGGTATTAACCCCTACAGCAGCAATATTCACCATGAGCCAGGCATGATGCTAAGTGCTTTACTTGGCATTACAGGGTATCCTCGGGGGGGTTCCCACTTTCTGAAAACCTCCTCGTATTTACTATGTAATGATTTTTTCCCTTCTTATGTGAACAGAGAGTATCAATATGGGGAATTCTTTTTTACGTAGCAAGTGCTGTTTTTATCTCTCTAAAAGTCAAAGAGAATAAAAATAGAGTAGATTCAAAGGATATTTTTCCAAGGACTCACAATCTCTGGTGCAGGGAAGGTTATGAAAACAATCAAATCACTTTTACTTAGCGTGACCAAAGCCTGCTAAGCTCAAGCAAGAGGCCATGGAAAACCCTTCCAAGGTCATCTCTATTATCTAATCACCAAAGCAGCAATGCCAGTTTGGGGGCCCATCTTCAGACTGAAGCCTGAGGTTGGTATGGGTTATATTTTGGAGTTGTGTGCTCACAGCACTTGATGGGAATGAGGTGAGGTATGTGTGGGATAGAGAGGAGAATGTTCGGATCCCTGCCTGAATTTTGGTGCCCTTCAATTTCCACTTCATTGAGATGAAAAGAATTGAAGTAACAAAGGGAAAGAGGGGCATGAGTTGCCTATCCAGCAGCCATCCTCTCTCTTTGTTACTAAAAGAATCTCTGTTTTGCTCAAGGTAACAATCTGCCCAACTAAAATTCGTCGATTGTCCAGACTCTCTTACAAGTAGGGGTGACCCAGTTGAGGCCAATGACGTGCAGACAAAAGTTCTTGGGGAAGAACGTTGCCCTGAACTAAAAGGCAAATTTCATAAGGCATCAACAAACATAATGTCTGGAGATGCAACAGCCACCTTGTGCCTGTAAGAGTAAAAGCCACACCCTAAGGACAACAGCAAGATAGAAGGAGTAAGACCCCCCAAATGGCATCATCCTGGACTGCGCAGCTCTGTGTTTTCTTGGCAGCAGGAGAAGGGGGGAGAAAAAAGGACTTGCTTGAGCAAGCACTTCTCTGGTTTTCTCTTACAGCCAAACACATTCTTAACCGATACCTTCAGAGGGCGAGCATGTCTAATCTTGACAAAACCTTATCAGTTAATCCTTACAACATCCCTAAGTGATGAATTTTAACATGTGCCTTTTGTACAGAAGAATAATGAGGCTTAGAGGAGTTTCCTTGCAGATGGCAGGTTGGCGATTCAGTGCAAGGATGATGGACTCCAAAGCCCATGTCACCTTGATTTAGAAGTCCAAAGAGAACTGAACTCTGTAGTCTTTTAGAGTGCTAAGCAAACACATTCAACTGCAGCACCAAGTCCAAAAATATTTATTGACTAATGGGCTTCATAAGCAAAACAGGCTAATTTTCCCAGAAAAAAATGTGGATACTGTTGTGGTTGGCATTACTTTCTGAGGGGTTATCACGCGAAGCTGCCTTCTTGAGGATGTATCACCAGCTGTGAGCGGCTGCAGAAGCAGGGGTGGCTAGCTCATAACACCATGTCTTGTATATTATAAATCAAGTAATAATTCTCAAAGAGGGCCATTTTATTCACATAATTAAAATGGCCTTCTTTGAAAAAAAATACACCATATATAGGCTATTGATTTTGCTTGAGACTTCATTTTCAAGTGAAGATGGCCTACTTTGATAACAATGTGCTTATTTAAAATGTAATCTAGAAGAACATTAAAAGTTACCTTTACCGTGGAGAAATCAAAATGAAGTTCATGGGTTTAGGAGTGACATTAGCACCACAGAGTATCATTAAGAAATGCAAGACTACTATCTTAATAATACTGGAATTAAACGAAAAAACCTAATAAAAAATGAAATAGGAAAGGAAAATCAAAATGCCTCAGCTGATGGAAACCTCTGTCCCTCATTCTCCCAAAAAAAAAAAACCAAATTAAAACTGTAACACGCCACAAATTGATGCCAGTATCCCCAGAGAAGCCTTTGAATGAGTCATAAACTACTTTGAATCATAAATTCAAAAGTTAAAAAGAAACTGACCAAATAATGTATCAGGAAGAAATGAAAAAAGGAATTGACTGAGCTCAGGAAATAAGAAGAAAAAGATAAAACCATCTTGGAAATGAAGACTAAACTAAAGGTAGCCAAGGAAGGGACAAAAAAGAGAAAAAAAAAATACAGACAAGACCACCAGAATGAAGAGAATACAGACATTTAAAGAAACAATTCATTCAAGACAACGCCATATAAAGCTAAAAACAAAGGTTTGCCAAAATGGAGGTTATTAAATCGTGGAAAAGACAAGACTTTACAACATAAAACAAGGCATATTTTTCTTTAAATGCTTTATCAAGAGACTTAGTCAATTTAAATTCACGTATGAAAAAACTCACATTTTTCCCAAAAGCACTTCATTATGAAAATACTACAAAATCTAGTATTAACCTTCTAAGTAAGCATCTTTAAATTAGATAAATACTCTGGGCAATAACATCAATCCGAAAAAGAAATTAAGAAGAACTAATTTACAATGATAGCATCCGAAAGAATAAAATATGTAGGAATAAACTCCACCAAAGGAAATGAAAGACTTGTACGCTAAAAACTATAAACTACTAATGAAAGAAATTAAAATAAACACAAATATATGAAAAGCCATCACATGTTTATGATTTAGAAGAATTATTATTTTCAAATGTCCATACTACCCAAAGCCATCTACAGATTCAATAGAGTCCTGATCAAAATTCCAATGGCATTTTTTTACAGAAATAGAGAAAACAATCCTAAAATTCATATGGAACAACAGAAAACCCAAAAAAAAACAAAGCAATTCTGAGCAAGAACAAAACTGGAGGCGTCACACTTCCTGATTTCAAAATATATTACAAGGTTACAGTAATTAAAACAGTGTGGTATTGGCCTTAAAAATAGACATATAGACCAATGGAACAGAAGAAAGTTCAGAAATAAGCCCATATATATATTGATTTTCAACAAGGGTGCCAAGAATACACAACAAGGAAAAGATAGTCTCTTCAATAAGTGGTGTTGGAAAAAGTGGAGATCTGTATGCAAAAGAATGAAATCGGACTACTGTCTTACACCATACACAACACTCTATGTATTGTTCAATCTATTTTGAGATTAAAATAGATTAAGTAGATTAAAGACTTAACCATAAGACCTGAAACCATAAAACTCTCAGAAGGAAGCATAATGGGTAAGCTCCTTGACAATGCTCTTGGTCATAATTTTTGGGCATGACACCAAAAGCACAGGCAACAAAAGCAAAAACAACATGGGGCTACACCAAACGAAAAAATCTCCTGCACAGCAAAGACATCAATTAACAAGTGAACAAGTAACTTATGGAATGGGGGAGAAAATATTTGCAAACTGTACCTCTGATAAGAGACAACGTGAAATAAATACCTCCTACAACTCAACAGCAAAAAAACAAGTAACTTGATTAAAATGGACAAAGTGGGGAGGTGCCTGGGTGACTCAGTCAGGTAGGCGTCTGACACAATTTCGGTTCAGGTCATGTTCTCATGCTTCGTGAGTTCAAGCCCCACATCAGGCTCTGTACTGACAGCGTGGAGCCTGCTTGGTATTCTCTCTCTCTGCCCCTCCCCTGCTCATGCTGTCTCTGTCTCCTGAAAATAAATAAACAACTTGAAAAAAATTTCTAAAAAAAATGGATAAATTAACTGAAAAGAGATTTCTTTAAAGAAGACATACAAATGGCCAACAGATATATGAAAAAGTGTTCAACATCACCAATCCTTAGGGAAATGCAAATCAAAGTAACAATGAGATATCACTTCATATCAGTTAGGATGACCATTATCAAAAAAAACCAAAAGATAACAAATGTTGGCAAGGGTGTGCAAAAAAAGGAGGGTCCTCACAGTGTGGAGGGTCCTCAAAAAATTAAAAATAGAGCTACCATATGATACAACAATCCCACTTCCAGGCACATTTCCAAAGGAAGTAATATCACTGTCCCAGAGATATCTGTGCCCCTGTGCTCATAACAACGTTATTTACAACAGCCAAGACGTGGAAACAACTTAAATGTCTGTTGATGGTTAAATGGATATACATGCAAAAGAATATTATTCGGCCTTAAAAAAGACACCCTGCCAAAAAAAAAAAAAAAGACACCTGCCATTTGCAACAACATGGATGAACGTGGAGGGCATTATGCTAAGTGAAATAAGCCAGACACAGAAGGACAAATACTCCATGATACCACTTACAGGAGGAATCTGAAGTGTCAGACTCATAGAAGCAGAGAGGACTGTGACTGCCAGGGACTAGGAAGAGGGGGGTCCCATTTCCCCCTCCTCCCAGTCAGAAAGTAACAAAAAGTACAAAGTTTTAGCTATTCATGAATAAGTCCTAGAAGTCTACTGTGTATCATGATGCCTGTAGCTAACAATGCTATTTGTATACTTAAAATTACTACAAGAGGGGCGCCTGGGTGGCTTGGTCGGTTAAGCGTCCGACTTCAGCTCAGGTCATGATCTGCGGTCCGTGAGTTCGAGCCCCGCGTCGGGCTCTGTGCTGACAGCTCAGAGCCTGGAGCCTGTTTCAGATTCTGTGTCGCCCTCTCTCTCTGCCCCTCCCCTGTTCACGCTCTGTCTCTCTCTGTCTCAAAAATAAAAAATAAAAAAACATTAAAAAAAAAAAAAATTACTACAAGAGATCTTACGTCGTGTTATCACAAAATAATAATAATAATAATAATAATAATAATAATTAAGAAATAACTTAAGAACTTCTTACACTTAAGTCAGAAGGAAACTTCTGGAGGTGATGGATTGTCTATGGTACAGATTACGATGATAGTCCCATGGGTGTGTATTTACTTCGAAATACATCAAGTTGTATATTTTAAATATGTTCAGCTCTTTGTATATCATTCATACCTCAATAAACAGGCTTAAGAAACAAAAAATGCATCTTAAAGAATAAAATATTAATCGGGGCGCCTGGGTGGTTCAGTCAGTTGAGTGTCTGACTTCAGCTCAGGTCATGATCTCACCATTCATGGGTTCTAGCCCCGCATCGGGCTCTGTGCTGACAGTTCAGACCCTGGAGCCTGCTTGGGATTCTGTGTCTCCCTCTCTCTCTGCCCCTCCCCCGTTCGTGCTCTGTCTCTCTCTGTCTCAAAAATAAACATTAAAAAAAAAATTTTGTTAAAGAATAAAATATCAATAAAATATTAATTAATTATAAAAATATACAATTTAATATTTTATGGGAAATAGTATAATCTAAATGATATATACTAACACAAATGAAATCATGTATTTCCTTTCTGATGTGGCTGGAGATAATAATTTAACTTAGAACCAGAATCCTGAAGACAACTTAAATAAGGTTGTTTCTAGAAACCTCATGGCTAGTTTTCCAAAAAGAATAAACAACACTTAAGTTCCTAAGTATATTAAGTATTTGCAATGCCCACACATGGTATTCTTTCAAATTAACAGAAGCAAGGTTAATATTAGGTGCATAGATGTTGGTTTTCCCAACAAGATTTTGTATTTACTAAATAAAGGAGCTATGTCTTATATCTTATAATTATTTTATCCACTACTGTGACTAGCACAGTAAATACTTACCAGACTAGACTGAAGACATACCACAAAAAATTACAGGTTATCAATAGTTTAAGAAGATTTCAATACCAGGTACATGATATAAAGTCTACGTGCTAAGATATAGGAGGTCCAAGATGGGAGGGTGGGAAACTAAATATTCCTTAGAGAACAAAAAAAGAGTGAAGGATGTGTTGAGTTCTGACTAAGCTCTGGAACTTAGATAAACAGAGGAGACTGAAGAGAATATTCTTGATCTAAGGGGGACAATGTATGGAGAATAAGTATGATTAAAGCACATTCAGAGGACAAACAAAAGAGGTGTATCTGGGGAGAAAAAGAGAGAGAAGGTTTGTGTTGGGTTAGAGAAGACTGCAAGTAAATGAACTTTGACAGACTGACTCATTCATTCAGCACTGGTAGCTGCCCAGATTGTGAATAAAAGATAGGTAGTCCTTGACCTCATGGAGTTTTTAGTCTACTGGGCCAGATCAACACACAACTATACAAATGGCAGACTGTGGTTAGCCCCAGGAAGGAAGAGCACAGAGTGCTATGAAGTGATACCATGGGATCAGTTTTGTGGGGAGAAGGGGAGGCAGGATTGTTCCCCTTAAGAAGGGAAGTTTGACTGAGCCAGCACCATCCAGACAAAGGGAGGAGGGCTCAATAGGATGGAGGAGGAGGGTGTCACATGGGAAGAAAAAGCAGCCTGTTCAAGGATCCAGAAGAACAGAATAGTTAGAAAGAGTGACCTCAAGGGAAGATGGGGGTTGGGCAGGGCCACTCTTCCCAGTCTGGGAGGCCAGGCTACGTAACGTGGCCTTTCTCCCAAGAGCACGGGGAGGTCATGCGAGGTTCTAAGTAGAAAGCTGTGTGGTTGGGTTTGTGTTTTCCTCATTCTTCTGTCAGCATTGTGGGATAGATGGCAGACAGCTGGAAGAGGAGGAGAGGTCATTAGAAAGTGATCTGGGTTTTCCAGGTGAGTGACAATGACAGCTTGGCCTAGGACATCTGTGAGAGGGAAAGTGCTAGAGACAGTCCCCCAGTATTTAAAAGATAAAGTCAACATGGGGTACCTGGGTGGCTCAGTTGGTTAAGCATCTGACTCTTGATTTTGGCTTTGGTCATAATCTCATGGTTCATGAGATTGAGCCCCGTGTCAGGCTATGAGCTGCAGTGTGGAGGCTACTTGGGATTCTCTCTCTCCCTCTCTCTCTGACCCTCCCACCCCAAATAAATAAATAAACCTAAAAAAAAAAGATAAAGTCAAAGTGATTTGCCAATGGAGCAGACTTGAGAGCTGAAGGAAGCTGGGATGTTCAAGACAAAGACAAAGCTCTCTGATTGCATGGTTTTGTGGACAATGGTGGGACTTCCTGGGGAAGGGACCAGAGGAGAGGCAGTTCAGCTGCAGACATGTGGAGTAGCGGTCTGTAAAGCCCCCATGAAGATGTATCAAGCAGGCAGTCAAGTGCACAGAATGTATCAAGCAGGCAGCCAGAGGACCGACGAGACTAGAGAGAAAAGTTGATGGGGCACATCACCCAGAAGGGTGACAATGAGCTTGCCTGGGAAGAGGATCCGGACTGAAGACACAAGCCCACCTTACTCCCTCTATGCCTGGCTCTATAAACAGCATGGAGTTCAATAAATACATTCACAATAAACAAACAAGGAGCCTCATCCGTTGAAAGTCAGGACAGCAGCTAGGAAACAACTACATGGAAATGAAAACTTCCCTGACCTCCATGTAATCCTGGCTTGGGTTGATACGATGAGATTTAAAAGAAAGGGGCAGATTTGTGAGAAATTAACAAAGGAAAGATCAGTGAGGCCTTTGTCTTGTAATAAAAGAGATGATTGAAATACAGACCTAGCAGGAAGGGCTCCATATTTAAATTAAATCATCTTAATTATGGTATATTACAATGTTTGTCACCTGAAATTGTTATTTTATTGTTCATAATAATACTTTACATGCTACTCTACAAAGTACTTGCATACTAATTACCATGTTTCATAGTTAACTTTAATATAGCTCTTAAATTCTGTCATTGTGTGCTCTGCATTTATATCCTACTTCAAGGAATTTTAAAGCTTTACCCTTAGTTGTGTTTACATTTTAAGAGGACTTAAAATTTTAAATCACTGGCCTTTTCTCCAACCTTAGAAGACAAAAGAGGAAAATGTACATGTGTACTTTGAATATGTAAAAACATTCTGTGTTTAAAAGCCACAGATTGGAAAAACATTATTGTCAACAGCAGTTTGCAGAGAATAAAATGTCCCCAGTGGATAAGAATTTGTTAAAAATATATATAAATCTATAAAGCCTGGGTTCCTCCCCCAGTACAGATCCTAATGCTTCTTAAATCTCTGACAAGTCCCTCGGCTTCAGCGTCCCCCGTGTCTCCATCTGTAGGAGACAGGCTGATCGGTCGTTCTCACCCTGGGCACCACAGAACTGGAGCACCAGATGTGGGTGTGACACAGACGTGGGCTGGGGCTGGGAGGGCAGGCTCCAGCCCCTTCCTCACCTCCTTCACCTCACTTTGATCTACCAAGGCTACCAGCAACGTATTACTGGGAAATAGGACTCTTCTGAATTATTATTAAAACATAACCAGACAAAAGTTTGAAAACCACTGCCATGAGACAGGGCACCCCTGAGATTCTGATACAACAGGTCAAGGGTGAGTGAGGCCTAAACATCCCCATCACTTAAAATATCCACAAACAATTTCTCACCCAAAGCTGAAAAAACATAAACTCAATGATCTCTAACATCTCCTCTACTAACATCTCTTCCACAGAAGTGGAAGCAGCAAGGATCCAAGTCCCAGAACACTCTAGCTAACATTCCTTTCAAGGATAGGAACCATCAGAGGACTGCTGGATAATGTCTTCTTCTTTGATTTCCAGCACTGCAGCCACGAGAATGAAATGTCCAAGAGACATTTGGCTTCAACTACTCAGAGATGGGCCAATCCACTTTGAAAAGAACACAAATGCTATCAAAGCAGTTAAAACCTCAGTGCCTTCCTGGGACATCCTGGAACGTGCCTGGGGATCCAACTGAGACAAAGCCTTTAAGCATCCCTGAGAAGACTAGAATCACTGGAAATTAATCCAAGGGAGTACAGACGGAAGATCATTACCTGATAACCACACTCTGGGAAAAATTAGCTACCTAATATGAAAGAGCAGCATCTTGTAAATATCCTAAACTGCTGGACAAAGTGACTTTTGACTCAATCCAGTACAGAGAGAACAAACAGCACAGAATATAAATAAATAAACATGCGTGCACACACACACACACACACACACACACACACACACACACACACACACACAAATGTTAACCAAAAACTGACAAAAATGTCCACCACACTAACCAGCAACTAAGGCATCTTTAGGCCATCGGCTGAACCAGTCAATGGTGCATCCTGAAATAAGGGCAGGGAACTTCAAAGCTCGATTTCGAAATTTCTCCCCCACAGGTGAAAAGCAGAGCACAATGTGAAGGTTCTGCCGGACCCGACTCATGAAGTAGTCATACAGGTTCTCATTGGTAGGAGGGCGCCTGGGGTATTCTTTTTTCATGACTGATATGAGATCACTATTAATTTCATCAATTTCATCACGAGCAAATAGGTTGGAGACCTTCAAAAGAAGTGCAAACATTCAAATTCAGTACAGGCATATGCAAACAGATCAAAATACATAGGTCGATACATATGATATCTTTCCTCCATTTGTGTCCTAAAACTCACCTTTAAAAATTAACAAAAGTCCTCATGACACAAACAAATGGAAAGACATTCCATGCTTATAGATTTTTTTAAATGTTTACTTATTTATTTTGAATGAGAGAGAGCATACATGCATGTGAGCGGGGGGCAGGCAAGAAGGAGAGAGAGAATCCCAAGCAGGCTCCACACTGTCAGCACAGAGCCTGACACGGGGCTCAATCCCATGAACCCATGAGATCATAACATGA
This sequence comes from Panthera pardus, assembly GCF_024362965.1. Lineage (NCBI taxonomy): Eukaryota > Metazoa > Chordata > Mammalia > Carnivora > Felidae > Panthera > Panthera pardus. The sequence continues at coordinate 11,110,974 of NW_026526765.1, forward strand.
GCCAAAATCAAGAGTCAGATGCTCAACCGATTGAGCACACCCCCATACTAATAGATTAAAAGAATTAATGTTATTAAATGTCCATATTTCCCAAGGCAATCTACAGATTCAATGCAATCCCTATCAATGTACCAATAGTATTTTCTGCAAAACTAGAATAATCCTAATATTTGTATGGAACCACAAAAGACCCCCAATAGCCAAAGCAACTTTGAAAAGGAAGAACAAAGATGAATGTATCACAATTCCAGATTTCAAAATGAACTGCAAACCCATAATAATCAAAACAGCATGGTAATGGGGAGTCTGGGTGGCTCGATCAGTTGAGTGCCCAGCTCTTGATTTCAGCTCAGGTCATAACCTCAGTTTGTGAGATCAAGCCCTCTGTGCTGAGAGCATGGAGCCTACTTGGGATTCTCTTTCTCCCTCTCTACCCACATTCTGTCTCTTTCTCTGTCTCTCTAAACATAAACAAAATAACTGAAATGAAATGAAATGAAATGAAATGAAATGAAATGAAATGAAATGAAATGAAAATGGCTTAAAGACCTAAATACAAGACCTGAAACCATAAAACTCCTAGAAGAAAACATGGGCAGTGGTCTGTGGCATTAGCTGTAGCAACATTTTTTCTAGATGTGTCTTCTCAGGCAAGGGAAACAAAAGCAAAAATAAACTATTAGGACTACAGCAAAATAAAAAGCTTTACACATCCTTTTTTTTAAAAAATTAGCCAAGTCCTCAAGATAAGATACCCCACATTTTAAAATACACAAACGATTCTATTATTAACTGTGAAGTCATAGCCCTTGGAGGGGGTAAATGGGCATATCGAATATCCAATCAGCTCACTTTTATTCTCCAAACCCAACAGAAAAAGCATTTCTTCCTAATAGGGATCTCCTAATCCCCCATAATAGCACTCATTCAACAACTGTGATGGAAGGACACAGAGAGCTCTCAAGCAGGAGGCCATCTGAAGAGTCAAAAAGCATGAAGATATATGAACTCCTACCTCCCCCGATGATAAAACATTGTTCACGTATTCCAAAACTGACTCATCCTTAATCTCATTGTCCGTGAAGAGGAAAGTGATTCCTTTGCCTTGCTGTCCAGCCGTTCTATACAAAATCTTCAGGTCTTCCACTAGATTTGATGTGTTGTAGGACCTAAAGAAATAATGTCATTGTGTCGTTAGCTAAATTATTTTGATGGGAAGGAAAAGATCGTTATAACAATGCTTTATGCCATTTGGTTAATAAAAAGAAGTGCTGATATTGTTCCATCAGATAAGAATTTTATTGTATGGGAATGTTACTGGTTCATTGTATTTACTTACAAGGATGAAATTGATTTTTAAAACTTTCTTTCAGTGTTGAATACCTACTCCTTTGGGAGTAATAGAGGTGAACCATTTTGTGAAAATTTTGAGTACTTCCTTATTCGCTAAAGTTAAGAACTATTTTTTTTTCTTGAGGCATAATTGACATATAACATTATGTTAGTTTCAGTTGCACAACGTAGTATTTCCATACTCGCATATATTGTAAAAAGATCACCACAATAAGTCAACATCAAGTCAAATCACATTATATTTACCTGCAAATATGAAACTGATTTTTAAACTCCACATATCATGAAACAGTATAATTTTCTGGGACACAAAATAAAAACCTAGAGTAAAAAGTCAACCTGAAACCAAAATACTGTTTTTACCACAACGAAGTGTCATCTGAAGCCATATATGTTTCATTTTGAAAATACTTGTTGGTAACGCTAAAACAAAGGTTAAATTGGGACGTTTACTAAGGACCTATCTGCCATTGGAATTGTAATGACACCTCACAAATTAATCTAAATGAAGCAATTTCAAGTCTTATTCTTTCGGGTGAGGGACATGCCTCATTACAAATGGTGCCCTCTCGAGGCGCCTGGCTGGCTCCATCGGAAGAGTGGGTGACTCTTGACCTTGGGGTTGTAAATTCGAGCCCTGCATTGGGTGTAGAGAAATTACTTAAATAGTAAAATGTTAAAAAAAGAATGTTGCCCTCTCATCCTCCAACACATCTTTGGGGCCCACATAAAAGAGTTTTCTGAGCAATCAGTACACAGTAGGAGACTAGCTGGAAACACAGAATATCACACTCTAAATCTTCTTTCACGATGAAAAGCAATCCTTTAGTGGAAGTCAGCCTGCAATCCTGAAATATTAGAGAGGTCCCAGTACAGGGCAGCCCATTACCACCAAAAGTAAAAATAAAGATCTTCCAATCCTAGAGATTCAGACTTACTGAATTATTATTTGAAATTTTTTGTCATTAAATAAACTCAGAGTTCAAAGCACAAGAGCAAATGGCCTTCTGATTTTTTTTAAAGCTACTAAATATTTAACTTCTATACTCTGTGCTTTTTGATCATCTAAACCCTAAATCCTAGAACCAGAAATCCCACTACCAGGCATCAATATTTTAAGAAAATGTCTAGAGAAGCGAGATCTGAGAGATTAGAAAAGAATTTCAAAGATGCAGTTCCCCATTAGAGAGGGAGACAGAGAGGAAAAAAAAAAAATACCTCATCCCAGCTTCTCCTGACTTGGAAAAACTTCCAGTCCAGTCCCCTGGATCAAGGGCCCGCTGCCTCAAATAATGACCTGAGCCTTCTTACAAATGTCTGTGTTTCCAGAATGTGAGGCTCTTGCTTCCTGATTCTTGGCCACATAGCTATGCAGAGGTGTAGGCAGTAAGATGGCCTCTTGAAGGCAATGGGAAGGCTAGCAGGCCTTGGCCCTCCTTTCCATTAGTAACAGAGCGTTCCCACTATGACATGCAGAGGAACTAATTTATCACAGAGAGAGGAGGTGCAAGATATTTTTCCTGAGGCACTGCGACACAAAGCCCAGCCAGACCAGAAACCAGAAATACTGTTGGTTAATTCCCAGGTAGATCTGGGATTTCCCACAAGTGATAGAGTCTCCACTGTAAGATAGGCTAATACTATATGCCCTGCTAACCCATAAAGCTCTTTTAAAGACCAAATTAGCCTAGGCATATAAAAGTGCTTTGAAAACTGTACAGTTTTAAATAAATGTTGGGAACAAAAATCTCAGAGTCCAGGGGTACCTGGGTGGCTCAGTCGGTTAAATATCTGACTCTTGACTTTGGCTCAGTTCATGATCTCAAGGTTTGTGAGATTGAGCCCTGCATAGGGCTCTGTGCTGACAGAGTGGAACCTGCTTAGGATTCTCTCTCTCCTTCTGTCTCTGCCCCTCCCCTCACATTCTCTCTCTCTGTCTCTCAAGATAAATAAATAAACAACATTAAAAAAAAAAAATCTCAGAGCCCAGTCTCTTTCCTGTATAGGATATCACTTATCAAATTCTGCTTCTATCCAAACTAGAACAATTATACACAAGGCAATTAGAATTATTTCTCTCTGTCCTAGTACTTGAAAACAAAACAAAAACAAAAAACAAAAAACAAAACAAAACAAAAACCAGCAATCTTTTAGATTTATTCTCGAAGCAGAAGCCTATAATCTGAACCAAATGGAAAGTGTAACAACAACACATGAATATCTGGGCCTTAAACCCAGTGTTTAATCATTTTCGATCTTTGCCCTAGTAGATATCTATAGGCCTCCATCAGTAAGACAGATGGGTACACTTTGCCCTACTGGGCCAAACCAAAACTCTAGAGCAACGCCCAAAAGGCAAGACTTCCTAGTCCCACACCTACAGGTTAACCTCTTATAATTTTCAGCCCAACTAAACTTCGCAAACTGGCCTCCTGTTTCTCATCTTGGTTAATCCTGAAATTCAGCCCCTTTGAATCACCCCTGCTTTTCTCTTCATGCTGACTCTTCACTTCCTGGTTCCGCCCGCCCCATACACGTATGTCCGAGAACAACCGTCCCGGGGTTCCCTATCTTGAGGAGGGTTTGCATCAGTGTATGCATCATCTTTCCAAGCCAGAACTAGGATGGACCAAGTCCAATAGTTCAACTTCCCAACGATCTCAAGTCTGTCCTTTTTTCTCCATTCTTACTGCTACCACTCAAGTCCCATTATCTCTTGCCTAGATCCCTGGGACGCCTTATAACTATTCCTGTTTAGCCCCTTCCATCCATTTTCTGTACATACAAACCCATAGGCCCTTCCTAGGGGTAACTCATTAATGGTTTTCTGTTGCTCTAGGATAAAGTCTAAATTCCTTATCATGTTTTCAAAGGCCTCCTTTTCTATTCCTTCCCCACTTAGTATCTTATGCTGCACACCCACCCATGTTTTACTTCTTCCAGGGCCTCCATGTGACTTCACATGTGCTGATCTTTTTTGCCTGGAACGTTCTTTATCGTTCCTCTTCTCTGAGATAACTCCTATTCTTATTCAGGTTTCCATCTTTTCCTCCAGAAAGCCTTTTCTGACCATCCCCTACACTAGGTTAGGAGTCCCTCCCTCATGTTTCAATAGGAGCTGGTCTGCATTTATTTCTTTCTCATAGATAGCACCTACATACGACACCTTATTTTTTTTAATTTTTTTAAAAGTTTATTTATTCTTGAGAGAGAGAGAGACAGCGTGCAAGCAAATGGGAAAGGGGAAGAGAGTGAAGGAGACACAGAATCCGAAGCAGGCTCCAGGCTCCGAGCTGTCAGCACAGAGCCCGACACGGGGCTCGAGCTGACGAGCTATGAGATCATGACCTGAGCCGAAGTCGGACGCTTCACCGACTGAGCTACCCAGGCGCCCCCTACATACGACACCTTACTGAATGAACTGCTCAGGTGCCTGACCCCTTGACTACTGTAGGCTCTGTGATGACACGAGGCTGACTTGCCATGTGCTCCCTAGCACCTAGCCAGTGCCTGGCGCATAGCAGGTGTTCAACAAATATTTTTAAATGTACGAATAAATGAATAAACCCAAATTTTTCAGTTATTTTTCTAGTTTGTTAACATTCTTGAAACCTGAATTAACACCTAGTAGAGAGAAGTTTCTTCTGAAATACACCAAAAGGAATACAGGTAACACTCATGGCATGCATAAGTGCAGGGGGGCAGCTATTTACAACGAGAGGCTGAAATATCTCAAAAGCCAATTATTAATGTGAAAATTTCACATCTACAACAAAGGTTGAAAGGGGACAATGATAACTCAACATTTAAGAGGGAAAATGATTATGATTCCTTATGTTTAAGAAAAATGCATGCTAAATTCAAGTGGCCTCTGAGAACCTGCTATCAAAATCCATTTCAGGTTAATTACAGTGAAAGCTTGTTACCTTGTCAGAGTGATCTGGAAGGAAGTATAGCCAGCAATGAACGAAGCCAACCTCGTCAGGCTCTGCTTTCCTGATCCGCCCACCCCCACCAGGAGGGCATTTCCCCGGGGCGTGCCAATGACACGTGAGATCTAGAATGCGGAATAGAAAAGACACAGATCATTGTTCAACATGTAAATATTCCATTTTTTCCTCTTTACGCAAAAGAAGCATTTGGGAAGCCATATGTGTCTCAGGATCGGAATGGAGAAAGACGCTGGCTGGATGAAGGACAGCATTTCTGAAATAGAATGGTGTTTGAAGAGTACCAGACAGGGCATATGTTGGGGGCGCCTTTGGGAAACAAGAGGAGACGAGTACAGAGAAGTCAGCTGAAGTCCCTCTTTGGCCTGCTCTGGGTTTTAAAGAAAAGAAGTCGAGGAGGCTTGGATGTTTCCTTTCAGTCTCCCAACCTAACGCAGTGGGACAGGAAAGAGACTGAAATTTCAAGACAATGTATATCCTTGGAATACAGAAGAGTTGATTAGAGTATCTTCCACATTTGAACAATGGCAGAGCATTTAAATCGAAGGGAAGAAAATTTCCAAAATGTGGCATTGGTGATGGAATTTTGAAGAGGAAGATGACGAGGAGGAGGAGGAGGAGGAGGAAGAAGAAGAGGAGGAGGAGAAAGAGGAGGAAGGAGGGGAGAGAAGGAGGAGAGAGAGAGAGCGAGAGAGAGAGAGAGAGCGAGTGGGGTAGGGGCAGGCAGAGAGGCAACACAGAATCCAAAGCAGGCTCCAGGCTCTGAGCTGTCAGCATGGAGCCTCACACGGGGCTGGAACTCACGAACCGTGAGACATGGTGACCTGTGCCAAAGTCAGACGCTTAACCAACTGAGCCACCCAGGTGTTCAGAAGCCCATGTTTCTTTAGCTTTATTGTTACTGATGAATTGCTTACACCATCAGGCTTCCAACACCCCCACAGAGGGGATTCAGTGTAGGATTCTCCTGGATGCTTTTTTCTCTCTACATGATAACTACTTCTCTTTCCGACCTAACTGCAGTCTGAGCCTAGGGTATTGGTGTGATACCCACTTTTCTGTAGACTAATGATAATGAGAATGGAGCTGAGACGGATCACCTCTATGTGGCTGGGGTAACCTGGAATTAGCAATATGTTGACGAACATATTGGTAAACATCCTTTCTCAGGACTACCTCCTGTGGCAGGGGCTACACTTTATTCCTGTTGGGACTACTCTTTTTTCCTTTTTATTCAGATATAATAAAATTCTGGGACTACTCCTGGCTGTTGGATTATTTCTCCCAATGTAGTGTGAGCCCCTGGAAAGGAAGATCATGTTCATGTCTCTGTTGTGGACCTGAGAGCCTGTGGCATGGGTGGGTGGCACACTGGTCCTTCCAGGCTCCTACTCAGTTGTAGGCAGGGGAGTTGTTGTAGGCAGGTAAGGAACAGTACTGGCAAGAATGATTTTGCTGCTGTCTATTCATGTTCTTTCCGTGGTACTACTTCAAGAGGCACAGATAAGGCAGGTAAGGGGCTACTGAAAGCCACACTGGAATCTTCTGTGTCTTTCCTTGGTTAATATTTTTCAAATATATGTCTTTTGTCCTAACCATTTCCTTCCGTTGGTGTTGGTGAATATATTAAGGGTTGAAATAATTGTTGATAATTAGGTACTGGGAACCTCCACCCAATATCTTTTCCTGAAACCAGCCTAGATCTTACATTACAACATTCCATTCCCAGTTTCTAGCACACGTTAAACCCTCAAACCGCATACGACAAATGAACATATACATGAATAAATAAGTAGAAGGGTTTAAAAGAGATTCAAAAACTCATACCCTAGAATACAAAAAGAAATAAAGGAGAAAACACAGTCAAATAGGACCTTCAAATGGTACTATCTTTCTCCTACTCTATAGATTGTGAGATAAAACTATTCATTTTTCAATTCCTTTAGCAAATAGTTTAAAAATTAGCAATGCCCAGCCTGCCCCGCAGGTGCTCATGTGCTAGCAGAGGAGAGAGACCTGCTAACAGAAACGTGGGGATGTACCACGCTGCATGTGGAAACAGGTAAAAATGGCAGCAAACGAAACAGTGCTGCTGGGCAAAGGCAACTCTCAGGTGTGGAGCTGGAGCGTGATCTGGGTCTTGAAAGATAACTACGAGTCTCCTACAAAGAAGTGGGCAGGCCAGGCAGGAGTTGGGCTACGTTTTAAGAAGAGGGCCTGGGGTGCACGAAGTCTCAGAGTCGACAAAAGGCCTGGGGTATCCCTAGGAGGTGGGAACTTCAGTACTAGGTCCAGAAACATCAGGAGATGAGGCAGCAAAGGGTTGGCTAGGGCCTCAGTGGGGACTTGGTTAAATTCCAATCCCATTTATCAAGAATCTCAAGCGTGCCTATTCTCCGTCCTGTGAATACTGAAGTGAATAAACTGGGTGCCCCACACTCACAAGCTTGCTGCCCAGCAGGGAAGACAAACACAAAACACACAACACAGATAAATTCCACACGACGGGGCACTTGTTGGGAATGCACGTGGGTGAAGTTGTCTGGAAGAAGGGTGCGTTTCATCATGGGTAGCTGATTTTTCTTGATTACATGCTAAGCTGAGCATAAGCCACAAGCTAGAGTGCTAGGCAGGGGCGAGACCACAAAAAACCACACACGTCATGGTTCAAATCTTAACCAAAGAGGCAAAAAAAAGAGCTGTCACAGAGATATTCTCTGTTTTGAAAGAAAATCATTATTTTACTTTATTTTATTTTATTTTATTTTATTTTATTTTATTTTGAGAGAGAGAGAGAATGGGGGAAGGGAGAGAGAGAATCTTAAGCACGGAGCCTGATGCAGGGCTCAATCTCCCAACCCTGAGATCATGACCTGAGCCAAAATCAAGAGTCGGATGCTTAACCAACTGAGCTACCCAGGAGCCCAGAAGAAATCATTAGTTTACTGAAGAAAGGGACTAAGAAATATGCCTGGTCTCATATCACATCCTGTTTTGCTATAATTTTCATCTTAATTCTATCCTGTAGCTTCTATCACATCTTATAACTAGGTCACATATTTCAAGGCTCACATCAATGTGACACTTTGGATGTATTGTCCACAGGAAACAAGCAGGTAGAAGAGAGGGTCAGCCTAGGAGACTGTGAGGAATGGAGCATCTTAGCTCAAAAACTTCAGTCAGGAATTCTTCAGCCAATTCAAGAGCAGACACAAGAGCCTGAGAGAGAAACTGAGGCAAACAGTCAAAGACCCCGTGCTGAGTCACCTGTGCCTCAAATGTCATGTGCCCACAATTCTGAAGTGAAGAAATGCTCATCGCTCATACTCATCGCTCATACTCTGTGTCTGAAACACAGAAATGAGGCAGTTCTAGAGAACTTATTCAAGCACGAGACTAACAATAGCCTCATTTCTTTTTTTTTTAATATTTTTTAATGTTTATTTATTTCTGAGACAGAGAGAGACAGAGCATGAGTGGGGGAGGGGCAGAGAGAGAGGGGGACACAGAATCCGAAGCAGGCTTCAGGCCCTGAGCTGTCAGCACAGAGCCCGACACGGGGCTCGAACTCACAGACTGCGAGATCATGACTGAGCCGAAGCCGGACGCTCAACCGACTGAGCCACCCAGGCGCCCCAACAATAGCCTCATTTCAATCTGAGCCATTATGAAATCCTAGGCCAGTCAGATTTTGTCCCCAAGAGACGTTAGTTATGAAGTTGCTTTTGGTATCATTTTCTTTTTTTCTTCTTCTTCCTTTTAATCATTAAATATGACAGACTATCATTATTTATATTTGGAAGGATATCTGTGCTCATAATTCAATACAGATGTCTCAGATTCTGAGTATTCTAAGTGTTCAAGCTAAATGCCTTCATGCAGGGGGCGACGGGGACAGCAGTGGGGGTGGGGGGGTACCCAACCCAGACCAGCCTCTCCGTCTTCCTCCCTCTTCCTGATGTCCTGGAGCCTTCCCCACCCTCTTCTGCTTTCAGAGGCAGGGTCATCTAGATGAACTCTAGATTCAGTAATTATGAGAGGAGACAATTTGCAATTATAAGGTTGCTCCTCATGATTAAACCTAAGCAATGGGATTCAGCCTCAAGCTGTCCTTTTTCTAACTGAAAGGATGTAATCTGAGAAAGAAGTTGACATCAACAAAGTGAGAATATCAGCAACAGATTTAAAATGGCATTATCTTGGGGCACCTGGGTGGCTCAGTCGGTTAAGCATCCAGCTCTTGATATGGGCTCAGGTCATGATCTCAGGGTCGTGAGATCAAGCCCTCCATGGGGCTCCTTGCTGAGCATGAAGCCTGCTTAAGATTCTCAAGCCCTCTCCCTCTGCCCTTCCCCCACTCACACACTTGCCCACACTCAAATAAATAAATAAATAAATAAATACAATAAAATGGGATTATCTACCACCACAAATAAATTAGATCACATAAGTTATCAAGTAAATAATATATTTTGTTTCCAGTCTTTGAAAATCAACTATCTTAGGAAGAGATACTGAATGACCCCTATGACAAAGCAGAAAGGAAGATGTACTTTCCTGGTAAATTTCATTCTAGCAAAATTTTCACCCAGCTCAAAGTCAATTGTTCATGCAGCATTTTCTTATTATCATTTCTAACTGTGGTGAAATACATGTGACCTAAAACTTCCCATCTTGACCATTAGGCATATCGGTTGCATAATCGGTCATTAGGCAACCACCACAAAAACTCTCCATCCTGCAAAAGTGAAACTCTGTACCACTAAACACTCCCCACTCTCCCTATCCCTACACCCCTGGCAATCACCATTCTACTTTCTTGTCTCTATGGATTCGACTATCCTAGGTACCTCAGACAACTGGAATCATCCAGTGTTTGCCCTTCTGTGACTAGCTTATGTCACCAAGCATAATGTCTTCAGAGCTTTTTACAGCTCTCCTTTGCATAATGCAACAAATAAGCAGACTTTCTGCCTGTGCTTTGAACTCAGATGTCAACCACATTCATTCTACGGAGTGAAAACATTGAGCTGGAAGCTGTGTAGCAACACTGAATAAGATTATATCACACGTTGGAAGTCTACATGCTCTGATTTTCAAGCTGATTTTCCGCCTATAGGGGTCACATGTTGCAGTTTCGAAATTAAACTGGACGCCAACATTGAGTTGATTTTTTACACTGAATATTCTCTTAGGAGATGAAAACAAAAGAGGGGGAAAAATTCTGGTTTGAAGCCCCACGTTTGAAGTCCGTCACTTTGGGGAGGTGTTACTGGGTGTGACCACTGACCTTGACTAAGTGAACCATGGCATCGTCGAAGAACACCAAATCCATGCCGGTGCCACGGATGCTCTCGTTATACAGCTGCAGGAACATAGTCAAACGCTTCTTTAGGTGATCAAAAGATTCAATTGGCTCATAAATTTTGGGCATTTCAGCATCAGCCTCGTCAGATGTTTCACCTAGGGAGTTGGGGGAACAATTCAATTGTTTCCTCAAACTGCCAGACTTTACTACTTACTTCAACCTAAATTAATACACTCATAACTCTACAATTTAACACTGAACAATACTGACTTTCACCCAAATGCCATAGTATATATATTTTTAGAAAAGAAAAAAAGCAAACAATAGTAAAAACATTGGAATTTTTGTGGTCATATGCAAACTTAGTTCCTTTCTGCCTAGAAAAGGCCAATTTCAAATAATGTAATATACATTGAATTTAATTTGAATCCATAATTGAATATTGGCATTTCAATGAACCTTCCGGGAATATTCACTTCATGGACAAAATGAAGGTCAGAAAAACAGGGATTTAGTGTAAAAAATCAGCAAGAGAGATGAAGACTTAAAAGAATTTTTTAATAAGATGAAAAGAAAAAGGTCATTGCATTTGCTCAGGAAATTCTTATGATTCAGGAGTTTCAGGTTATGGCAAAGATAGAGTGAATTTTAGGGAACGGACGTAGAGGGTTGAGAGAAAACAAAAAATGATTTCCTAAATAAACATATTGAATTGTGTCACTGGGAAAAGATTATTGAAATCAATATGCTTTTTTAAAAATTAGAAACACATAATATACCAGGTTAACACTTTTCCATCTTTGACTATAAGGCATAATGCCAAAGGAAAGCTAAATGAGGCCTCTGGAAGTTTACTATTGGTTCACATTAGTAACAGGAAAAAGAGTGACACCTGAGTTGAATATGCCAGTAACAACTTAGAAATTCACTGGGAACTAGAAGAGAGAGTGGATCTTCCAAATCTAATAGTACATAATTATTGTCAATTGACCTTGTCCTAATATAATAGTATATTAACCTTTTTATAACAAAGCGAGAAAATTGATTTAACATAGCCATGAAGATTGGCTTATTTGCAAAGCCCTCGCTAATTAAATTTCAATAGTCACTTCACCTTTTTTTTTTTTATAAATGTTCAACTCAAGCTTTGAGAAACAAAGCGCTTTGAATCAACAGAGGTCATGTGTTTGCCTCCCACACACCCGCCCAGCAAAAGTGCCCCAGTTGTGCTTTGCTGCCTGGAAACCATAATCTAATTATTTAGCCTTCTGAATTAGAGGAAATAAAAGACATAAATTTTTATTATTTACCCTTCTGAATTAGAGCAAATGAGATACATAAATTCTAATTTTAAATGCTCTTACACCTACAGGATTTTTGTACGTGTGTGACCTGATTTCAAGTAAAATGTGTCCGCTTCTTTCTGTGGAAGGATCCTTCCAACTGCATAGCTAGCAGTAAACTGCCTTTTGCAATTGTCACTCGGGAACTTTTGATAGATCACACACATCCTTATCAAATCTGGAAAGGGGCTGCCTGGTCACTTTCAACCGTTTAGAAGATACAAATAGCATGTGTTTAAATATGGAAATTAACTTAAAATTCACTTCCAGTATTTTAAAAAAAAGGTAATTAAATGAAAGAGAAATCGTCTACTTACACTCAGTTATTTCTGAAGGAAAAAAGATATTGGAGCACTAGCTCTTTGCATAAGAAGAGAAGCAATATATCTCTCAATTTTGCACAGAACCATAACCACGAAAGCTTATGGCCACATCACCCACCTCTTTCCCATTAGATTCAATGGCTTTCTCAGGTATTTGAGGCTTTTCTAATTTCAACACTCGGGACGACCCAAATAACAATTACAGGAAAACCACGGACTGCGAGTACCCTGTTCTGTGAGTGTTCCGCGAGATGAGCAAACATTTCTAATGAATTTTATCTTGATAAACAAGCGATGTCTTGCAATATGAGCAGTACGTGTTGCCGAATGTCACATGACCTCAACCGAGCCAATGGTTCTTGACATTCTCTTTGACATACGAGTGCTTTGGATTACAAGCACGTTTCCGGAACGAATTATGTTCATAAACCAAGGTTTTTGCTACCTTCCATTCGGCAGACTGCCAAGCCACTCTGCAGATAATATTTCATTTATTTCCCGCAGTGCCCCATGATGCATATATTACTATTTCCATTTTCCTAAGGGAGGAGAATGAGGTTCAAGTCCAGAGAGTCATCCAGCTAACATGTGGTAGATCCCTTCCACAAACGTACCACTGTGTGACAGCTACAAATCCTGGGCACTTTCTTCTACCCTATCCTGCCTCCTAAATCTACTTTATATGCAGGATTGAGAGGTATAAAAAATAGTTAATCTTTGAGCTCCATCAGTAGCCACGCATTCTGTATTTATTGAGCAACTACTATGTCCCAGGCTTGTTTCAGTAAACTTTCCTAGCCAGAAACTCAACATCCCTAACCTGAACCTTCTGTCTTCAAGTATCCCTTTGGGGAATTTCCAATTCTGCTTCACATCTTTACCTGTCACTTCAGGTGCATCCCTCAGGAAATCCACAAAATAAGCATCAGATCCACAGTCCACCAAGGGTTTTTTCTCTTCACCAAACTCTTCCTCCACCAAATGTACTAAAGCCTTATCAAACCAGGTCACATCACTGGAAACCGTGAAACGATCAGCTACAACACGTTTACACTCATGCTTCCACAGCCTTAACAGATCCTGTTGAAAACAGAATTAAAATGTGTTATTCGTTCCTATTTGCCATAGTTGGGAATCAAATTGACAAAATTATAGAGCACCATCCTTCCTGATCTAAGATGCTACATTTTAAAAACTAAAGGTTAGGGGCACCTGGGTGGCTCAGTTGGTTAAGCCTCCAACTTCGGTTCAAGTCATGATCTCGAGGTCCATGAGTTCGAGCCCCACGTGGGACTTGATAGCTCAGAGCCTGGAGCCTGTTTTGGATTCTGTGTCTCCCTCTCTCTCTGCCCCTCCCCCGCTCAGGCTCTCTCTCTCTCTCTCTCGCTCTCGCTCTCTCTCTCAGAAACAAATAAACATTAAAAACATTTTTTAAAAAATTAAAACTTAAGGTTAAAACATACTTCATTTCAGGGTGCCTGGTTGGCACGGTCAGTTAAACATCCAACTTTGACTCAGGTCATGATCTTGATCTTGTGGCTGGTGAGTTTGAGCCCCACATCAGGCTCTTTGCTGTCAGAGTACAGCCCTCTTTGGATCCTCTGTCCCCCTCTCTTTCTGCACCTCCCCAACCCGCACACACACTCTCACTCTCTTTCTCTTTCTCTCAAAAAATACACTTTAAAAAAAGTATTTTATTTCAAGTTGGTCTAATCAAGTATATCAAATAGAGTAGTGTCTATTCATGTTCAGTCTTTACATTAAAATGAAAACAAACCTAGACAAATCACTAAAATGACTCTGATTAACCAACAAGGTAATATGCTACATAAAAGTCTTAAACCTGTGATAAATTAGTCTGTTTGGATAAGACACCTACATTCACGTGGCCAGATCAGAAAATAAAATGTAGTGTATAAACAATTTTCACATACATAACTATTAGAAGGGTATGTTTACTTAACGCGATGTGAAGGAAATTTGCAGCAAGTCTGGATTATCTGAACAAAACAATCACCTAGTCTATGTAATCCAAGGCGCAAAGTTCATTGGAAGTTGAGGATATTAATTGCTCGATACACTTGCTTCTATAGCAAGTTCATCTGATATGAAAGACTGGTGGAAATTTGTGAGCTTGCTAACATTTTGCAGGTTAGGGGGTTTTTAAGCTATTATATTACTAATGATAAAATGCTATTGGTTATATTTGGTTACCAAAATTTAAAAGGAATTTAGTAAAATATATTCAATGATTCAGTTAATTAAGACAGAAGTTCATGACAACATCAATTGCTGGAAATATGATGATTTCAAGTAAGCATCAAAATCTGGCTACTCAAAAAATAATATTGGGGAACTGCATTCTGCATGGCCACTAATGTGTCAATGACTTTGAGGGGAAAAAAAAACAAGATAAAATGTTCCCTGCTGCTAAAATTATTTTCTGTTCTCTGTAACAAGGAAAGTGAGTTTTCCCCAAAACGTCTTTCTTTGGAGTCAGCCATGTGGTTACCTACTTTGTGAGCATCTGGGGCAAAGCTGGGTTTTTTTTTTTATAGTCACTACTCAATATGCCTAGTGATGGTTTGTTTGATATCTCAATTGTTCCTGTGTATTGATGGGGACAAATCCCTAAAGCCAGTTTGCTTAATTACCTTCTCCATTCCATAAAAAGCTAAAAGGGAAGCCAATATTACCTTAGCCTGAGCACACAGGCCATGCTTTGGAATTTTTCCATAATGTTTCTAGTTTGAAGAGAATTCTTTTAATGCTAGGAACTGTTATATTCAAGTGTGTGTACAAATGCTCATTTCTCAGCCAAATGGACTTTCTACTTTTCTGCCTCTTCTTAATTATGCCAATATACATAATTGTTTTAGTTCATCTAGTTACACGGAAAAGAAAGATCGTGGATGATTAACAACAAAATGGTCTCTTCAATTTTGAGTGTTTATAAAGATAATTACTTTTTTAAAGCTAAGATGTCAAGTTTAAAATATGGAGACTATTACATAATAAAATCAATACTGATTCTTTCCATTATTTAGTATAAGAAAAATATAATGGGAAAATAAGATCAATTGTTTATTCCATTCATTAGAAAATAACTATGTATACTATTTCCTTAAGTATAAATTTAATTGGAATTTTTTAAAAGAAACTTCCTGATGTACTTTTCCCTTATTTATGTTAGTTGAAAGGCAGAAAAAAAATGCATGCTAAAACATCCCAAAATATTTCATCATCCCACTAAACATTACATTACGAATAACAGTTTAGGGAATAGAATAAATAACGATGCCATTTATTTTCTCCTCTTATATTTCACTTACATCTGGTTCCTTGATAACCTCTGAGGTGGTGTTCAGCATTCCCTGCCAGATCCTAGAAAGATCTCGAAGGTTAAACACATAATGGAATTTTGCAGGGGTAGGGAGCATTTTCATCTTGGTCATCTGCCACAGTCGACGTGTCAGGGGGACCAATTTCTTTACTGAATCTCTCACGCCATCTGAGAAGCCCCTCTGACTGCAATAGTGGCCTACCCCAATCACACCTGAAAGGGGAAAAAAGTCGTAACATTCTGAGTGATGGTTCAAGTCAGTGAAATTAAAATGGAAAACATTATACTATAGAGTTTGCACAATTATTATACACAGTATAAGCGATGACCACATATCAAAGAAATTTACATTCGTGTTCTCTTATTTTTTTAATCTAAAAAATAGATATAGGCTCAAGGAAGTTAGCATCCAAATACTGAAAAGTTGGTTAAGAAACACTACTGAAAACTCTAGGTAAATGAATTCAATATTATTAAGTGGGTGACGTTACATATATAAAGGTGCTTTCGAAAGACATAAGGAAAAGGGAGGTGCCGGGAACCCTTAAGATTTCTCCATTCTACTGTTGCCTTTCCAAGCATTACAAAATATTTTAATTTACTTTGTGTGTAAAACTTTCTAGGCAAAACAAGAATAATTAAAATTGATTAGGGTCTTTTTTTTTTCTCGTCCATTGTAATTTTCCCAGGTTTAGACAATTCACATATCACTTGGTTTCCAAACTTTTGCCCACTATCATGATTGAAGGCAGATATAGCCAAACCCCACTAGCCCAGGGTGCTGAGATGACATTCTAGTCTGCCAGAAATTAATTAGGGTATCCTAATGCATTTTCTCTCAGTAGTAGTTTCAGAAATGGTAAGTTAACACCTAACACAATGCGTACATAACTTTACACTCTTTTTCTGCAAAGAGAAACTACAAAATCAACTATAAACTCTTTTCATTATTCAGTTTGACAATCATAGTTATCTCCTGGGCTAGTGTCGATATAGATATAGATATAGATATAGATATAGATATAGATATAGATATGTAGATATATAGTGTTTATCTATAGAGATATATAGTGTTTATCTCCTGGGCTAGATATTATTTCCGAAATACTACATATTTAATCAATCAGTAACTTATTACAATCCTGCAAATTACTCTGATGATCAGACTCTGGCTAATCTCTGCTATGGGCAAAATTATTGCTTTGGCCAAAATCATTACGTGGCTTGGTTAAAGTCTCAGCCACATAAACTTTTGGCATGGTAGTCGATCAATTGGACCTGAAATAGGTATATCCATGAGGAAAAAAATCTCATCATCTTCACGTTCATTTAATGTTTGGCCTCCTTGGTTAAGAAGCTGGCAACAGTCACTTTAAGAAAAACAAAGGTAGAAAGGATCTACCTAGGCACCCAATTCACTACATATATATAAAAATTCCTTATATAAACAAAATCCTGATATAAACACTACTTGAGGGTACATGGTAAAAAGGACTGAAGAGCCACCCAATGCCCCTTCTGTGTTGACCTCTGGGTAGATATCTTCTCAGTGGAATGCAAGTAGGTATTACTCCCTCCCCGTGCCCCACTGACACCATTTTACCAAAGATCTTGTCCATGGAAGCATCAGAAGGCAACGTGCAGTTGAATATAGAGAACTGTCTTTTGAGTCTTTGGGGAATATCATTGCGTCCACCCCCAGGATGGATCATGGCTGCCAAAAATTGGATGTCCACAATGCTGGTAAACTCCCCAGGCTTCTCCAGGTTATAAAACCCATTCTCTTCCATCAGCTGTCGTACTATCTCATTAGTAACCTAAGAAAGACAACGTTCAGAATTTAAAGGTCACTCCTTTACATCCCAGAAGCTAATGCCTTGATGTTGCCAAATAATGGAATTTCTTGGAATTCAGTAACAGCATATTGAAAAAGTAGAAAAATATTTACTCATCAACGTTGAGTTGACATAAAGTGTGCAATGGAATCAATATACCTGATCGCCCCACTCATTGATTACTGGCATATTCACATCATCAATAAAAACAGTCATCTTCTTTCCCGCAGGAGGGCCATACGTTGTACCCATGCGTTTATCCACATAGCTCTCTATTGTCCTCTGCAAAACAAGAAAGCCAACAGAAAGATTTGTGAAAATATACCCTAAGACACGGTGAATGATTTTTAAAATCTAGGAACATTTGAATTGACAGGAATTACTCACAAACACCCCCCAAAACTCTCCTTAATTCTGGAAACCAGGGCATGAAGTGCCTAAAGTGTCTTGCATAATGTTCACCTTCGAAAATCTGCTTTAATTTTGGAGTACATGAAATTCTAATTACTGTAAATTTGGAGTGGGATGAGACTCCTTAGTCTATTCCTAAAGATTTTGTCTCATTGTTCTTATACGGATGACACTGCATTCCCAGCCCCATTATTCGAAGAATTTAGCCCTTCTAAAAGTTTCCCTGTAAATCAGGGACAAAATTAAACAGGGCAACGGTCCAAGAAGCTTCCTAGGTCGGTGCTCTGAGCCACACAGCCCGTCCCAATGTGAAGACTGCTCTGTCTCCATTGAGAAGGCCACCCACGGGCTTCTGTAGTGGACACAATCCAGATCCAACGCTTTGGGACAGCTGCAAGCACAGTGAATCACCTCCCACCCCCTGATACAAAATAGCAAACCACGCCCCGCTGGGTCTCTCTCTCATTTCTCCACTCTGAGCTTCTTCTAAAGAAGACTATACTGGGCTCTATTTAAAAACCAAACAAACAAAAATTTTAAAAACCACACTTTTTCCTAGCAATATGAAAAAAGGAGTATTGGGAGAAGTAAGGGAAACCTGGGGAGGGACCCAGACTATCGATCATTTCAAGGGTAGTACCGTGTGGTTTGGAAATCAACCAGTCATTCAAAATGTATGCCCTGAGTAACCAGAGCTAGCACACAAATAAAACAGAAAAGGCTTCACAGTCCTCATGCTCTAGAAGCTCAGTCTTAAAGACCTCATTCCATACCTACCACTGTAGCAATTTACTGATCCAAGATTTTAAGTTGTGTTAAAGATAATGTAGGGACACCTGGGTGGCTCAGTCGGTTAAGCATCTGACTCTTGATTTCAGCTCAGGTCACGATCTCCTGGCTCATGAGATCAAGCCCTGCGATGGGCTCTTGGCTGACAGTGTGGAGCCTGCTTGGAATTCTCTCTCCCTCTCTCTCTGCCCCACCCCAGATGGTGTGCATGCTCTCTCACTCTCTTTCTCTCTCTCAAAATAAATGAATAAACATTTAAAAAAGATAGTGTATAGGGGCACCTGGGTGGCTCAGTCAGTTAAGCGTCCGACTTCGGCTCGGGTCACGATCTCGCGCTCCATGAGTTCGAGCCCCGCATCGGGCTCTGTGCTGACTGCTCAGAGCCTGGAGCCTGTTTCGGATTCTGTGTCTCCCTCTCTCTCTGACCCTCCCCCGTTCATGCTCTGTTTCTCTCTGTCTCAAAACTAAATAAACGTTAAAAAAAAAAATTTTTTTAAAAAAAAAAGATAGTGTATAAATGTAGGAGAAAGTGGAGATACATTGACCCAAAATGCATCCTCCTCCTATCCAAAAAAGCTTACTTATTTCATGATGAAGAGCAAACTAGTTAAAAATGACTTCAATAATCCAAGACACAACCACAAAATAAGGCCAACATAGAAGCAAAAAGTCATATATTTGTCCTTGGAAATCTTTGCAGTTTGGTCATTTCAAATTATAATTTCCCATCACCATTTGAATGAATAAGGGCAAGAGATAGGACATTTTTTCACCATTTCCAAATATAAAGATATATAAATATATCACAACTCATTCAATTACAAAGTAAATCTCTCACGACAACAGTACAATGGCAAAAAGAATTTCCTATTTTCCTGAAATAAAAGCAAGCTGTTTAAAGTAATGAACTGGCTAAACTTAGCTCTGCTTTTCAATGAATTTAAATGTATAAGGCGATTCATAATCTCCTGACACCTTCCTATGGCAAGCTAGAGCCTTCCAGATATTCCCTTGTCTATTAACGAGACCTCTTAAACACATGAAGATTTTATGTCTTGGGGCGCCTGAGTGGCTCTCAGTTAAGTGTCGGACTCAGGTCATGATCTCGCGGTTTGAGTTTGAGCCCCACATCGGGCTCTGTGCGGACAGCTCGGAGCCTGGAGCCTGCTTCAGATTCTGTGTCTCCCTCTCTCTCTGCCCCTCCCCCACTCAAGCTCGTTCGTGCTCTCTCTCTTTCTCTCTCTCTCAAAAATAAACATTAAAAAAAAAAAGATTTTATGTCTTGGGTGCCACCTAAGAGGTAAAAAGCCACAGGTGGAATAGGTGAAGTGATATGGAGTAATAGTCCCACACCTGCACTTTCTTTCCCTTCACGGTGACCCTATTTTTTTTTTCAAAATAACAGGAAATCGTTAGTAAACTATATATGTCATAAAAAGGCTAAGCTGACAAAAAAAAAACAAGAGGGAGTAAAATGAAGCAGCTTCTGACCCTGGAGTTGAGACCTTTCTGTTTTTAGAACTGCTACCCATTAAATCATTACCTAATGCATCTGGAGTTTGAGGAGACCTCCTAGAGTTCGGAAACACAAGAACTGTAGGTTCTACTCCATCACATAACTATTTGGAAATGTCTGGGAAAACCATATATGTGGACTAGTATCTCAAGCTGGACTTCGCACTTGGGAGGATCCATACTTGGCATCACAAAGTCAACATATCCAACATAAATGCCCCTTACCCCAAAGTCTGCACCCCCTGCTGGGCACCCATTTCAGGGATCTACACCAATGACCCGACTGTCCCGTCCAAACATTTCCCCATCCAACATCAATACATTCTCTCTCTTCTAATTTCCATACTCCTATTTGATGTATCTCCTCCTCCCTGAACAATGATATTCCCAAGGTCAGTTATTTGTCTTTCTCAGGGGGATTCATGTCACAAACTCTTAAACTTCCCGCATTCTGCCTCTGCCAGCCAGTCCTGATAACTTCTTAATAAGTCATATAGACTATGTTGTGTGATTTACAATTTTATCTAGAATTTTCTGTCTCCCCCAAAAAATCAGTCTAAAGAACTACAGATAATCTTTGTTGTGTTTCGCCACCCACACACTCTCTGATTTCCTTCACCTGGGTTCCCACTTCAACCACTGTTTTGGTGAGATGGACCCTGGTGTAGTTAACAAAAACTGGCATATTTGTTTATCTGAGTACTGTGTCTCCCACTGGAATGTAAAGAGGAAAGACATTTTGTTTGTCTTGTTCATCACTACAACCTCAGTGTCCAGAAAGGTATATGGCGCAGTGTCCTTATTTGTAAGTATTTGATATACAGATAAATGAGGAAAAGAAACCTGGGAGTCATCCATAACTTTCTTCTTTCTCTTCTACCCCTCTCTTCTTTTTTTCTAAATTTTTTTTAATGTTTATTCATTTTTTGATAGAGAGAGACAGAGAGTGAGTGGGGGAGGGGCAGAGAGAGAGAGGGAGACACAGAATCAATCCAAAGCAGTCTCCAGGCTCTGAGCTGTCAGCACAGAGCCCGAGGCAGGGCTCGAACTCACGGACCATGAGATCATGACCTGGGCCAAAGTCGGACGCCCAACCGACTAAGCCACCCAGGCGCCCCTACCCCTCTCTTCTAACAACACCTACTCAGACAACAACAGGTGTGCTTCCATTCTAACTTTTCTACTTGGTCCAGCCCTCATCTCCCAGTTCTCTCTGAAAACACCCATATCTCTTCATCTTGTCCTCCCCTCTGCAGACAGCATGAGCCTTCTAAAGGGGCAGTGTCACCCTGTAAAATACTCCACCGGTTCTCCAGGAGTGATTTACAAGGAGTGCCATGATGTTCCCACGTACATCTCCAGTCTCACCTCTAAAGACCCCTTAGTCTCTTTGTTCTGGGCCCTCACCATCGTAATTCATTCGTATTCAGTTAACAATAAAACACATACCACACAGTGATGCTCAGCTCACAGGCTAGTGTTCGTTAAAGGGTCCTTATTTACATATTCCTAGAGTAGCCATTTCTGAGCCAAAAAAATCCCTCAGCATTAGCATCAGCTAAACACAATTTGTCAAAAATTGATTTAGATGAATGATCTTCCATAAATGTCACTTCTCTCGACACAGCTATTGATAAAAAAAAAAAAAAATTGAGATCTCTAGCAAGAACTTGGACTAAGGGCGGTTTATGCTGTTGTCTGAGAACAAACAAAAACTTTACTCTGAAATCAGAGGACGCTAGTGAGCATGATATCATCTTAAGCACTCTATGGAATCTTAGAAAGATTCTGTTCTTGTTGTCTGCCTATCTCACACATGGCATGCGAGGGCTAGCCCAAGTTGTGACAACAGCATTTTAAGAAATAAAAACCAGAAGGCTAGAAATCCAGACAGACTTGGGAATGCAGGTGAAGAAAGCTGCCCGTGTCCATGCTAAGCTAGGAGCCCTACAACTAGGGGTAATTCAATTTTTTGAATTAATTCTTAATAGTTCAGCCTCTATAATTCCTAAAATATATAATATTAATATGACATAAGTATGGAATTTCCTTAAGTAAAGTCAGCTTTTTCATTACATTGATTTCTGTAATCTTCTGAAGAAATTACTTCCTTCCTCCTCTGGTCTCCACACTTGTAGATTACACCATAAGTAGCACTTATCATATAAGTTATACTTGATTGTATACATGTCTATTTCCCCAACCAGATAGAGGGCGGAACACTGCCTTGGAAGAGATATTGGCAGGGTAATGTACAGTTGAGAAGGTTGTGCACTGCCCAATTCTTGGGTTTATCATTCACACAATTGTCTCTGTAATAGGACATAGCACAAATCTGCATAACCTGCATAGTCACAAGTGGAAGTGTATATAAAGATATTTAAATTACAGATACATGTGTATGTGTGTATATACACAACACAGTATTATCCATAAATGATATATGTCAAAGTACAGGGTGAGCTTAATGCATTATAAAGATGAAAGATATTTTATTATCACTTACAGGTAACTCTATATATCAGCATTTAAGTCATTTTCATATATATTACATCCAATTGAATTGAAATATAAAATATGCTTGGGGCGCCTGAGTGGCTCAGTCGGTTGAGCATCTGACTTCAACACAAGTCATGATCTCACGGCTTGTGAGTTCAAGCCCTGCGTTGGGCTCTGTGCTGACATCTCGGAGCCTGGAGCCTGCTTCAGATTCTCTGTCTCCCTCTCTCTTTCTGCCCCCCCCCCCTCATGCTCTGTCTCTCTCTCTCTCTCTCTCTCTCTCAAAAATAAATAAACATTTAAAAAATTTTAAATATGCTTAATTTTAGGCCTACATATCTGCTGTTTAGCTAAAAGATTAAAATGGACAGCTTATGTTCTTATTAAGACATCTATTGAGGGGTGTCTGGGTGGGTCGGTTGGTTAAGCATCCGACTTCGGCTCAGGTCATGATCTCACGGTTTGTGAGTTCGAGCCCCATATTGCGTTCCGTGCTCATAGCTCAGAGCCTGGATCCTGCTTCAGATTCTTTGTCTCCTTCTCTCTCTGCCTCTCCCCTGCTTGTGCTCTCTCTCTCAAAAATAAATAAACATTTAAAAAAAATTTTTTAAAGACATCTAATGCTTGAATAAGATCTTCCCCTTTTACTATAAATCACCAAAAGCAAATGAAAAATCTTACATTAGTAAAGTGTAAAATGCTCAATAGCATATTATAAAGAAAAGTAAAATATCTAAAACAATGTGAAAATACAATAAAAAGGTAAGTAGAAGCTAAAAATAAAACAAGATCACTAAGTGATAAATCAGTCATTTGAATATTAATGTGGATAAAGAAAAGCCAATTGGAAGGAGGCATACGGGTGAACTGGAAAAGCACAGAACATATGGGGACCTGGTTTCTCACCAGTTTCTGCTATCGGCTAACTGTGTGAACACAGACAAGTACATCAGTCTCCCTCGAACTGAGTACATTCATAGTAACAGTAAAACCTGACATTTTTAGAGACCTTCACCGTGGAAAAATACTTTCACATATTATCTCTTATGATTCTACTCCAGAAACTCATCTTAAAACTATGCTCTGAAGAATCAGAAGGATTTTCCGCAACCATAGGGGCCTCTGCAGGAAGCAAGGATGAAGTCGGGAAGGGTTTCAGGAGTCCAGCTCCAATTCCACCAGAGCAAATCTATGGTCACCTGTTTCATAGCTTAGTCTTCTGCATATGATTTCATTTGGAAAAGTGGTTCTGAGTCTTTAAAAAAAATGTGGAATTTCTTTCTCGGCTCTATGAGTCTCATTTTTTAAAAAGAAAACCTAGTGCCATACAACTATTTAAAAGACAATTATATTCAAAACATTTTAAGATTATTTTTAGAAAAGATCAACTTTTTCAGAAATTCTCTAAAGAAACTTTCTTCTTAACTTCCTGTGTTGTTTAACTTTTTAAAGGTATGTGTAGATTACCTCTAAAACAGAAAGAAAACACTTAAAATAATATTTGTTGGGGAAAAAATTGAGATCTCTCTCTTAAAAGACTCACTGAATTGCCTTCGCCAAAAAGATCAGGGCATCGTACAACTTTTGCCCAAACTACACACTTTCGATAGTTACAGGGATGCCATTACTTATTAATCCAAGCCAATGGAAGTAAACTAGACTGTTCTAGATGAAGACGGACATATAGTCAAACACTGACAAAAGCTGTGCATGTGACACCTTGGGGAAAATAAAAGAAACCATAAATGAAGATAACCTGTCAAGCAACAGACGTGTGGCCTCGACTGGACCGTGTGCTATCGTGGTAACACAGGAGGGACGCACAGTATCTATTTTCTCGTCTACAATTGCAGTTGTGTTTGGATCCAGGTAAGCAGAAGATACCCAGAAAGATGCTCATCTCCCTCAAAACTCGCTTTAGCATGAACGGTGGAAAATTACAATGAGAAAGTTAATTATAGCAGGTTAGGTAATTGAAACTTTCTAAAATTAATGAGTCTAGCTTAGTAGAAAGCTTGGATACTCAGCAGTCAACAGGCACTGAGCAGACTACATGATCCTATGATGCTTCTGAGCAGGAAAAGAAACAGTGAACTATCGATGACAGCTTGACATCGGGGTCGGAGGGAATTGGGCTAACGTAGCTGGGAATCAGCTAATGGGACCTGAAAGAACACACATGTTTGTGTTCTAAAAGCCTGCCTATTATTGTCCTAATTATTACATTCCAATGTGGTGCAACTTCTAGAAATCTATTACATCGTTTATGAATTTTGATATCAACAAACAGGCTGCTTTCTAGATAACATATGCCTTTTTTCCAGGGAATTAATAAATGTCTCGTGATAAAGCCTACAGATCTTTATCACCCTGAAGGAGTCAATAACACCAAGAGTTACTAGTAAAAATACAGTGACAGGGTCTTGTTACATACTAAATGATTTGGCTGGCCTTTGTCCCTGGTTCCTAGGAGGGAGCCTTTAAACACCTGCAATTCCCCGAGTAATAAGAATCTGTTGTTCATGGTGGGTCCCCTCAGTCTACTCTTGCCCGAAAGGCCAACTGTGTGATTTGAGGGTTGGTGATTTGGACCACGTGACATCAGTGGATATTTTGGGAGGGGAGGGGGCTTGGAGACTGAGTTCAATCACATGGCCAATGATTCCATCAGTCACGCCTACGTCATGAAGCCCGACAGAGCTCTGGACAGTGTCGTTCAGGTGAGCTTACCAGTTGGGGACGCGCTTGGATGTGCCTGGAAGACAACACATGCTGAGGACACAAGAAGGTTTCGGCCGGGATCCTCCCAACCATTGCCTCAATGCATCTCTTCTTGTGGCTGATCCTGATTCATATCTTTTATAATGAAACTGTAATCATTAGCACAGCACTTTCCTAAATTCTGAGAGTCATTCTGGTGAATTACGGAGACAGAGTCATAGGAACCGCTGAACTTTGAGCCAGGTGTTCGGAAATGCTGGTGGCCTGGAAACTGAGGCAGGTGGCTGATACCCGAAGTGAGGGAAGGTCTGGGGGGGACTGAGCCCTTTGCCTGTAAAGCCTCAGTAACTCCAGGTAGTTACTGTCAGAATTACATTACAGCCCTAAAGATTTACTCCAGTCTCAAGAAATGTGAATTGATAATTACCCAACATAATAGGGGGAAAGAATCACACTTTCATTTAATGTTTGAAAACCTGCATCCGCAAAGAAGTTATAATTAAAGCCTTTAAGGGGATGCTCTCCTAAAGTAAAACTAACAAACGTTCTTCAAATGTGAGACAATACCAAGGGAATGTGCATAATGTCAGTAACAAAGGAATATGTATAACATTAGCATCTTGCCAGCCTAGGGTAATTTAACGTGCTATTCCCCAAACACGAAAATATCACAGCTCAGTCTTTGCAGTTTCAGGCTGACCTTCCATGCAGACATTCCTTCCCATCACGACACGGTAAATGGTATTCATCTGACAGAGGGCTAGCAGGTATTGGAAATTCCATCTCTAACAGGAGCAGAAAACAGTTGACAGTCTTATTTAGAAACTTAATCAATGGTCTTAGTTTATTGGCGCTCTCCAGTCACCAATTACATGAAGGGATAAAAGGTCAGGATGTAGCCAGGCTGTCAACAATTTTCATTGCTCTTTGATATTTTAATTCCAACAACCACAGCACAACAAAGTTAATCAAGACCAAAGTTCTTCGGGTTGGAATTCTCCTAAAAATTCCCCTTCCATCTTCAAGTTATGAAATGTATCCTTTTTATTTATGTATTAATGTTCTAACAGATATGAGGGATGATTTGAAAACAACCCAAGCATGAGTTGACACATAGGATTCTCTCCCCAGTTTCCACAGGGTCTTAAACAACTTAGGACCAGAGCAAAACCACCAGGCCACCACTGGGATCCCAGTCATTCTTGGCAGTGTTGTTCACAGAAGCAAAGCAAATTTGAGGGATTTTTTTTTTCTATTACTCCTCAATAATACAGTAGGGTAAAATCTTGAATGTGTTAACTCTACGATTTATTCCTGCAATTGATAATGGGAGCCGTGGTGTAATGTTAAGTCAGGATACAACAAAATAAATCAGCAATGTCGGGACTGGAGATCAGACGAGGAACGAAAGCAAGACTGGAAGAAAATTAGACTTGCACCAGTCGGAGATCTTTCCACACTAATACCCCGGTGTGGACCCTGAGAATGTGAATTATGGAGAGGTGGGCAGGGAGAATGAAGAGAAAGAAGGAGATGTGAAAAGTATTTCCGTAGCTACATTTTCAGACCTTGATTCAAGAGAGACCCATCCAAGACGACCGGTGTATCTAGCCTAGAGGCTAGAATAATAGTAACAACGACAGAAGAGCAGACACTAGGGAGAGGAAGCAGGTTTGGATGGAGGAATGAATGATATTCCTTTCAGTTTTGGGTTTTACATGTTCACAGGCTTTCTTTACATATTTTAAACAGTACTGGGGCGTTTAACTCCCTGTATAAGCTTTTTATTTCTCCACAATTTAAGATTATACAGTATAACTCAACTAGGGGGAGATTCTATTGCAGGTAAATAATACAGATAATGGAAGGCATATGTAGGGGATTTATCACGGCTGGGAAAAAGTACAGATGAAGTCAATGGGCACAGGCTTCCCAGGGAAGAGAGTAGAGCCTCCAAACTTTATCACAAACTTGGTCTTAACGAGCAATACCAAAGAGCCAGTACCTGAAACATCAGTGGGGTGGTTGCAGAAGAAAAATTCAGACTCTTGGTTATGTGACTTTCAGAATCGTATTTTGACATAAATCCTTTGATAATGACTGTTTTGGCTGTTCCTTGCTCCCCAATTAACAGCACGGCCTAAAAGAGAAGTTGAGAAAGAAACCCAAGGAATGCAATAAAATGATTATGGGCTACATCGTGCTCCCCCTCTCCAAATTCACACGCCGAAGCCCTAATACCCAGGGCCTCAGAATGTGACTGTATTTGCAGAGAGGGCCTTTAAAGAGATGATGAGGTTAAAATGAGGCCATTAAGGTGGGCCCTGGTTCAATCTAACCAGCCTCTGTAGAAGAGGAGGAAGTCTGGATACACAGGTAACAGGAGGGATGAGCACAGATAAAGACCACAGAGAAAGCTGCGAGCCAAGGAGAGAGGCCAAGCTGCGAGCCAAGGAGAGAGGCCCCCGGGGAAACTAAACCCGCCAGCACCTTAACCTTGGACTCCAAGCCTCCAGAACTAGGAGGAAAGAAAGGTCTGTCATTTAAGCCACCCAGCCTGTGGTGATTTATTTGGGCAGCCCTGGCAAACTAACACAATTATCAGAAGAGAAGAATGTCTCTTTGGACAAACGAGTCAAAATTCACTGTCTCTCAACTAACATGTGAGAACAAATCACTTGCTCATGAATTGGAACCAGGCAACTCTACGGCTGTCAGTGGAGAATAATAAAAGTAGTATATCCATTTGGGTCCTATTTTCATTTCCTCTGGACAGCAACCTAAAGCATTCTAAGATAAATGCAAGATGCCTTGTGTTTTCAAGGGACGTTTGAAAATGTGCTATTGTTAGCAATTAAGTTAAAGAGCCGTACCTTGCCCTGTTTAGCGATGGTTTTGATTAGGAAGTCGGTCCTCACGTTGTCGACATTTGGTACCAGGATGGAGCCGTATTCTGGAGTGACATCAGGTGGATACACATACTCCTCGGTGCACGTGTTCCAGTGAAGCCACTGACCTGAGGTGCACACAGAACATTCACATATTCATACGCCTATTAATGACTTAATTCCTAACGGTCACGAGCAGATGTCCCGGACATCTCATAAAGCATCTTTCAAAATCTCCCCGTAAAATAAAATGATTAGAATGGTAGCTGTACGTAGTATTTAAGTATGTGTCAGCCGAGTCAGAATTTCCCAAGGAACAATTCCAAAGTGGTAATATTAGGAAATATTAAGAAGTGTCTTGGAATTTTCTTTTTAAATATGTCAGTTTTCAATAATGTCTGAATAAAAATTAAGAATACAGTGATAAGGGACTGGGTGGCTCAGTCGGTTAAGCGTCAGACTCTAGGTTTCAGCTCAGGTCATGATCTCACAGTTCACGGGTTCGAGCCCTACATGGGGTTTGGTGCTGACGGCACAGAGCCTGCTCGGGATTCTCGTCCTCTCCTCTCTCTCTGTCCCTCCCACGCTCACTCTCATTCTCTCTCTCAAAAATAAATACACATTCAAAAAGAACACAGTTGGGATGCCTAGGTGGCTCGGTTGGTTAAGCGTCCGACTTCGGCTCAGGTCCTGATCTCACGGTCTGTGAGTTCCAGCCCCGCGTTGAGCTCTGTGCTGACAGCTTAGAGCCTGGAGCCCGCTTCAGATTCTGTCTCCCCTCTCTCTGCCCCTCCCCCACTCACGTTCAGTCTCTTTCTCTCTCTCAAAAATAAACAAACATTAAAAAAATTTTTAAATAAAAATAAAAAATAAAAAAGAATATAGTGATAGTAGTATGTACCTAAAACCACTTAAAATATCTAATCTCATAAGCTTTTCATTATGTACTTCCTTTAATTATAGAACCAAAAATAAAAGATACAGAAATATTGTGTATATATATATATATGTTTTATATAGATGTACTTTATATATGCACATATAAATAAACTTAAGGTATATCTGGATAGATCTATAGACATAGATAAACACATTTAGTAAAAATATACTTCACACTTTGTAATCTTTATGTAAATTTCTGATTATATTATACAAATGACTGAAATAGATCTGATTCGGAGATTTTTCTTTTCTAATTTTTTTTAAATTTTTTCTTAACATTTATTTTTGAGACAGAGAGAGACAGAGCATGAATGGGGGAGGGTCAGAGAGAGGAGACACAGAATCTGAACCAGGCTCCAGGCTCTGAGCTGTCAGCACGGAGCCCAACGCAGGGCTCGAACTCACAGACTGTGAGATCATGACCTGAGCCGAAGTCGGACGCTCAACCGACTGAGCCATCCAGGAGCCCCTCTAATTTGTTTTTAATTCATTAAAAGTTTAGTAAATAATATACCTAACAAGGGGAAGATATGCATCTGGGACACAAATGAAATAAAGTTTTGAAAAAGAAACAATCAGGTTTCATCACACATAAAGATTTCCCTTTTAATTTCACAGCGTGTGTTTTAATTACCATTTAGAAAAATAAAAGCTATGTAAACATCAGCCAGTGGAAAAACCTGCTCCCGTGTGTTAGGTAGGAACGGAAGCAAGTGTCCTCACCACTGGACGAGACATGATAGTCAAACATGGTGTCATCGGTCCCCGCTAGAGGCGGCAAATCCAAGGTCAGTGCTTCCTGAGAACGCAGCCAGTGCTCCACCCGGCGCCGGCCCTCCAGTTCCAGCACGGCCCCGACGCTCCACATGAGGGAGAAGACATACAGTCTCCCCAGGTGCTCTGGGGTGACCTCCGCACCTTGCTCCTGGGCACGGAAGAAACTTTTTGTTTTAGTCACTCAATTCTCAAGCCTAAATTGTGCTTTGAGGTTTCAATAAAAATAATAAAAAATGTCAAAGGGACAATACCTTTTCCCAAGACAAGAACAAGGAAAAGATGAGTAAAACTGGAAACGTACAGAATTTATCTCAATACCAAGTCAGTGCCCAAAATAAATCTGGATGTTTATTAGATGACTGTGAACTTGCCACTAAATTACAAACCCGTGACTTACTTGGGGAGAAAAGTAATGAGAAAAATAAAAACGATGCAGGGGGACGTTTGAAACATTCCCCCATCCATAGCTCTAAGAGAGCCAGTTTCAAATACTATACTCTCTGCACAACATGGCTCAGTTAATAAGAGAGAAATTTCTAGAAAGTTGAGCAATTTACCTTTGGAGGGATCAGCCCTTGAAGCATGTCAATGCTCTGCATGATCACAAAGGCCTCAGGTATCTCCATCTTGTGTTCTAAGTTCTGAATACTGAAGCGATACAGGTCGGGAAAAGACTTGATGTACAGCTGACGAAGAATTTCAGCTTCTTGGGGTGAGCGCTTCTTAAGGAAACCCTGTTAATTTACATATTAGTGCACTAATAAATGTATTAGCATGCCAGGAGAATGGCCGTTTTGGGACAAAAGTTTTTTAAATATCAATGGACTATAATAACAACATCTAATGATAATACTGCAGATGGGATGTGCCAGGCCTTGCTATACATTCTTTCATGCGTTAACTCATTTAATGCTCAAAATAATGCTATGAGGTAGGAGCTATTATTATCCTCCTTTTACAGATGAGAAAACCAAAGTCCAGGGGCCTCTGGGTGGCTCAGTCAGTTGAGCGTCCAACTTCGGCTCAGGTCACGATCTCACGGCTCGTGAGTTCGAACCCCGCGTTGAGCCTGCTTCGGGTTCTGTGTCTCCCTCTCTCTCTGCCCCTCCCCCACTTGTGCTCTGTCTCTCTCTGTCTCTCAAAAATGAATAAACATTTAAAAAATATTAAAAAAAAGAAAGAAAGAAAGAAAACTGAAGCCCAAAGAGTTTAAGTGATGTGCCCAGGATCCCACAGCCAGTGGGTAGCCAGGTCCAGAATTCAAACCCACATGTTTCGTTACCAACCTATACATGTGCTCAGGTCTTGAAACCAAGATGGACAAAAAGTCTTCAGCTCTTGATTAAAATACACGAGAAGACAATGAGGAGGCATACATAAGAGAAATAATTCAGGAAAAGAAAAAGGACTAAAAGATGAACAGCAAATCCATACCCACGTTTTCTTAAGTGGGAAACAAAGATTTATCAAATTAGCTGTTTCCTTTTATTTCTTCTGATGTAACTAATAACCAGTGTGGAAAAATATCAAAGAATACTCAGGAAAATGGAGAATTGAGCCACTTGGAGAGCCCACTGTAGAAAAGTGCGTGTGATCCCTAACAAAATACCACGTAACACACAATATTCTCTGAAGCTGAGACAAGTTCCCTTGGCCTCAAGAGATCGGCTCATTCTTAGACACTGAACAGAAGCAATAAAATGTTGATTCCAAATTATTCATCAATTCATGAATTTACCAGGGTTCCACGGCAACAAAAACAGAACATAGCACTTTCAAGTTGATGGAAGCAGAAAGGTCATACACAAGGCCAAGAAATCAGCTTGGCTCCCAGGAGCTGACAGATTCCTATGAACAAAACTTCTCCACCTGCCTGCCTCTAATAACTCCCTAGAGCTGCCTGATACTGCTCTAAACACTTTCAGTCTGATTCTTTGCGAGTCTTGCTTCTTGCCAATCATTTGTGAGAAGAAACTGCATTATTGAAAAGCATTATAAAAAATTAGGTAAGTGCAGCATTAAGACCTTATTCAGCCTCAACATAGAACATAATAGAAGCTTATTTCATAAAAAGCAAAGTCTAAATATTCATTAGCTAGTGGTGTAAAAGTATTTTTTAAAAGCCTTCGTGGATGCGAAGTATTGGGGGAAAATCACACAAATACTTTTTTTCACTTGGAGCTTGCTGCCGTATCTGTGGTTGCCAAATCTGAAGCTACTTCAGTGCTTTTAAAAACAAAAACAAAAACAAAAACCAACTCCTGGACCTCTGTCCCCAGAGATTCTAATCTGGTAGGATTGGGGTATGACCCAATCACCTGTATTTTAAAGAACTGTCATTGATGACTATTTTTGCAAAGCCAGGGTTCAGAACCCTTGCTCTGTATTCTCCTTAATGGATGGATAATTTGATTGCGAAATCTGAAATCTTTAGAAGCATGTTTAGTGACACATCCAATTACACGTAAGCAACATTTTGCTATATAATCTCCCCCTTTTTCACATCTTGACACTTCACCAAACCTAAACCCTTGTGCAAGCCAGAGTTCTGTAAATCCTGAGATGATATTATTAAAAGCTAAGGCATATTGATACAGAAAGACAAGTACAAAAATTTAATGATGATGTAAAATAAACACCTACTTAATTTAAATTATGATTTTATAAGTTTTCAGTCAAAATCTTTTCTAAAAAATTAGGTAAATAAAATAATAAATTTAACTAACAATGTCAAAAAGAGGTTTCACACGTGGCTACTCTAATAAGCATTCTGCCCAGGGCACCTGGGTGGCTCTGTCAGTTAAGTGTCCAACTTTGGCTTAGGTCATGGTCTCACAGTTCATGAGTTCAAGCCCCACGTCAGGCTCTGTGCTGACAGCTCAGAGCCTGAAGCCTGCTTCTCTCTCTGCCCCTCCCCCACTCATGCTCTGTCTCTCTCTCTCTCTCTCTCTCAAAAATAAACATTAAAAAAATTAATAAGCATTCTGCCCTACATTATAGTATTTATTTAGTAAAATATCTAAGTATACAAGGCATTTAATTATAATCTAATTATAATCAATACATTCTAGAATGTACCGGTAATAAGAAAATAATATAGCTTTTCATGAATTGAAGAGACATTGTCTGAAATATTATTTCCAAGAACAAACTTAAAACGAATATTATGGCTATTGAATCTCATCAAAATTCCTTATATACAATTTTAATAAATTGTTTTCTTCAAGCTAATGTTTCTAAGATGGGCGCTCCCAAACTTTACAGGCATGAGTACCTTTTAAAAATGTCATGAATTCCCAAAATGATAAAATTAAATCTCACTTATTCACAGTTTGGCGGGATTAGTGATTCAGCTAGGCCTTGCGATTACTCCACAACCCACAGTGGACATCACGGGTCTAAGGAGATGCAAAGAGCCCAGAAGAAATCAATCAGAACACCGATGGCACCTGGAAGGGACAATCAGGGTTTCGATGTCCCGAAGGATACAAGATCTGCCAGAAACAGTAGCAACGAAATACAATCACACCACAGGTCTGCAGAAAAATCAGCATGCACTGTACCAGAACACGAAAAGATCCATTTTCCTCTTTGGGTCCACAAAAGAAAGACTCCGTGCTGATTCAAAGGGGCACGTGCACCCCAGTGTTTATAGCAGCACTTTCAACAACAGCCAAATGATGGAAAGAGGCTAAATGTCCATCAACTGATGAATGGATACAGAAGATGTGGTTTATATATATATACAATGGAGTACTACCTGGCAGTCAAAAAGAATGAAACCTTAGCATTCATAACAACGTAGACAGAGCTAGAATGTATTATGCCAAGTGAAATAAGTCAGTCGGAGAGAGACAGATACCTCATATGTGGATGATCTTGAGAAAGTTAACAGAAGACCATGGGGGAAGAGATGGGGGAGAAAAATAGTTACAAACAGAGAGGGAGGGAGGCAAACCATAAGACACTCTGAAACAAACAGAACAAACTGAGGGTGGATGGGGAGTGGTGGGGGAGAGGGGAAAATGGGTGATGGGCATTGAGGAGGGCACTTGTTGGATGAGCACTGGGTGTTGTATGTAAGCAATGAACCATGGGAATCTACCCCAAAAACCAAGAGCACACTTTACACACTGTATGCTAGCTAATTTGACAATAAATTATATTTAAAAGAAAAAAAAAGCTGGGCATGAAAAAAAATTAAATTAAATTAAATTAAATTAAATTAAATTAAAAAAATGAAGACTCCACTATACCTCAAGAATAGGACTCCAATCGAGGATAGAAGAACTCATGAAAACCATTCCATTTCTTGAGACAGTAGCAGGTGAAGCGTTGTCAATGTTATGAGGTTCAAAAATGATCTTACAGTTTGGAGCCATGGGAATCCGATCACCATTGGCAAGGGTTAGAGTTTTGTTATCATCCAAAACAGAATTCAGATTTTCAATCCAGATGGCATCTACTGGACCATCAAGAACTATCCAGATATGCTCCCCTAGAATAGCCCACGAAAGGCGGGGGGGAAAAATACACACACACATATATACATATACACATAACTAGTGTACTTGAAGAAGTACTATAATTTGATATAATTTTCATTAATATTTAAATAAAATTTTGATAGAAATGATTATCTTATTTTGTCACATAGGACTTTTCCAGTTCTATCTATAGCCATTGTTTAAAGCACATAACCAAAGGAAAAAAGTCATTTGTTCGTTGAACAAATATTCATTGAGCACCTTCTATGTATCAGCACTATTCTAGGGTCTGGGGACATTACGGTAAAAATAAGACACTGTCCTGTCTTCACAGAGCTTACATTCTAAGGGGTAGAGATGATAATGAAACCAATAAGCAAATAATATGTAAGATAAGAACAATCAGGAAGAAAAGAGGATGGGGCATTGCTTTTGATAAGGTAGTCAATAAAATATTTCAGGAGAGTGAAGTGATGTAGGGATCTAGAGGCAGAATTTTCCAGGCAGTAAGAATACCAAGTGCAAAGGTCTCAAAGTGAGTACAAATTGAGGCTGTTCTAGAAAGCAAGAGTTGGAGAAGAGAAAAGGGAATGTGAGTGCCATCAGAAGGACAGGCAGAACCACGGAACTGATTCTGGCTGGTACATGTCACATTTGAGATGTCCCACACACATCCCACAACGTTGTTGAGCTGGGGATTCAAGGGAGAGGTCAGGGCTGAAGATTAGAATGTAGAAGCCATTGGCTTAGAGATGGCACTTAAAACCGTGGACTGGGTATGTTTCTTCTAGGGAGGACAAGTAGACAGAGGCAGGACGTCTGAGCACAGAGCCACTTCAAAGGTCAGACTTCTGGTACAGTCTCCTTTGCAGACTCCTCCCTCTGACAGACCCCTCATGAGGCAGAAGTAGAAGGACAGCAAGCAGGTTAAGTTTCCCTGATGTCAAGTGACAGAAGAGGTCCAAGAAGAAGAGTGATCAACCGTGCCAGGTTCCGTGCAAGCCGGACTAGCCTGAGAACCGACAATTTGTATCTGACAAGCTGGAGGCCATGAGCCCCTTGGAGGGGCTCCTGGGGACAAAACTGATGGGAATCACTTAAGGAGATATTTGGAAGTAAAAAAAAAAGTGACAAGCATCAGCAGAATGGTCAACGGAATGCCATCGCAAATTTCGGTATCTGGTTTAATAATTCCTCCTAATTTCTTAATCTCTAGTCTCTCTTACTGACACCATGACCAAGTTTGCAACTCTAACCTTTATTTACTGTGCCACAGCTGTAAAATATTATGTGTCAAATAAAATGCTTTTAAAAATCTTAATTATGCTCAGTCGACTGAATTTAATTAAGTAAAATGATGATCTAAACACCCGAGTCACTTAGAAAAAGTATGTTGTCTTCTTTAAAGAGGGAAAAAAAAAAAAAAACCACTGCTTTGAGCTCCCATTCTTTGAGGTAGCACTGGGCACTGCATATGTGTTTACAT
The DNA here is from genome assembly GCF_024362965.1 of Panthera pardus. Taxonomy (NCBI): domain Eukaryota; kingdom Metazoa; phylum Chordata; class Mammalia; order Carnivora; family Felidae; genus Panthera; species Panthera pardus. The sequence continues at coordinate 11,146,944 of NW_026526765.1, forward strand.
AGGATTACTGGAACAAGACAGAGACAAACTTTCATTTATTTCCAGTAAAACAACAATGTCTAATGTGAGCACACTTTAGAAATTAGACATGTCCATGCCTCTTTTGACAACTGATGTTAGGTTGCTGAGCTCCGTTCCCTAAATGAGTGGCACCACCTTAAACATTTCTCAGTAGACAGTGTTCCAAAGACAAGACTCATGAAGAAATGTCCCCAGTACCTTTTCCTTCTCCTGCATCCTTCCTTCTCCCCGCAAGTGCATTCGCTATGCCTTTCTCCCACTTACTCGAGAGTGAGAAAACACGAGAGGAGAGTTGATATCACCTCTTCCATCTGAGCTGGTATCCCAGGAACATTGGGTTCAATTTAGAGACTCCAAAAGTAAGAGAGCATTCAGAGTGAACCACTAGCCCTTAACGAGTTTGTTCACAGGATAACCAAACACCAGTGTGCGTCTAAACAGCAATATTTGTTAGTTCAATAGAGACTTTGTTTTTGATATATGCAATTTTCTTCCCAAAGAAGCCCATTTCCCCCTGCGATTTTATAGGGGGATCAGTATTCTAAAAATAGGCTATGCTTAAATAAAAATAACATTTGTAAAAGATACAGGGAAATGGTTATGGTAAAGTCACTTTATTCAACACTATCAATTTTCCTTAACAGCTTTTTCTTTCTATTTTATTCTAAGATGTCACAGGGATACAAAAACACTTACTGAAAAGGAAAATCATTCCCTTTGTAATAACAACAAAGAAAAAAAGGTGGGAGGGGGGATTTTAAATATACTAATCAATAGTTTCAGTATTTCAACATTGACAAATATACTGATTTAGGGCTTGCTGGTCTCCTCGTATGGAGAATACAGTTGTTCTACTAATTCTAAATAGGCACCCTAAGATTTTATCTAGAAGTACCGGTCGAAAATAACACTTCATTTTCTACCTTTCTTAGCTCTCAACGTTTTCCTCCAAAGAGTTGAAAATATCCCATCAGTCCAATCATTTGTGGCCACATCAAGTCGACCAAACATCTGTGGGGCTGTAATCGCTTTGGGATTCATCCTCATTTCCCGGTGTGGTTTTCCACAATCTGTGCCAAGTAAATCCAAACTTTAAACAACGCAGATGTAGAGCAAGCCATCATTAGGTAACACTGTACTAATGGCAATGTATTGTCAGCAGGTGTTCAAAATAGGAAAAATACAAAATTACACGAAAACATTATGTCTTACTGCATTCCAAGGTATCATCATTAACATCGTTACATCTTATGGACTAACATACTTTTGTTTCTATCTTCTGTAAAAGCAAGCTGCAGGAAACATAATGGGGGTGGGGGAAGGATACCATGTTGGCATGGATGAAGGAATTAATGTAATCTGGAAGTTCTTCCAATTTCACAGCTCAAAAATCTTTTGATTTATGACATATTGGATTAAGCCTGGTCTCTGAAATACCACCCAGAAGATGCTGCATTCTCTGCATTCCCGACTTCAATTTGCTGAGATGTGTTCTTACTCGGTTGGAAAAAAAAAAAACAAAAAACAAAACTAAGCGAAACTGATGTTGCAGGAATCAAGGACTTTTCTTTTACAGCCAACTTCAAAAAAGGTCTTTGACTCTTTCACACCCTAAAACTACTCCTAAATAAGCTAGATTCTGTACATAAGGGACTGTGGTTAATAAGCAGAAAAGTGAAGAATAAGGTTTAAAGTATAAAATGATAAAAATTGATGCTGAAACATTACATACTGTGCGAAAGGTTGACAAACACAGGCAAACACACATAATAACTATGCACATTGAAAAAGGTGTTAAAACCCACTAAAACCCATTTAGAAAATTAGACCATAGTTCTCTTTTTTTAAATCACGAAAAGACTCGGGGTAATTATTTGCAGTACTGAAGGGAATGCTGAAGGGAAACTGCATCACAACTCAGCTTCTTCAATAAATGATATCCATAAGACTAGCAAACTGTATCTTTTACCTAAAGGCCAGCAAACTCTTAAAGAGTATGACACTATTAGGGTGTCTAGGTGGCTCAGTCAGTTAAGTGTCCAACTCTTGGCTTCAACTCAGGTCGTGATCTCGCGGTTTGTGGTTTCGAGCCCTGCGACGGGCTCTGTGCTGCAGACTGATTGGGATTCTCTGTCTCCCTTTCTCTCTGCCCCCTTCCCTGCTCACTCTCTCTCTCTCTTTCTCAAAATAAATAAATAAACATTTTTTAAAAGACTATGATAGTATCATAAGTAAAAATGACTTGATCTGCTGCCCATATAAGAAAAACTATCAAAAATGATTTCATTATGGGGGCGCCTAGGTGGCTGAGTGGGTTAAACGTCAGACCTCGGCTCAGGTCATGATCTCATGGTTCAAGCCACACGTCGGGCTCTGTGCTGACAGCTCAGAGCCTGGAGTCTGCTTCGGATTCTGTGTCTCCCTCTATCTCTGCCCCTCCCTGGTTCATGTGTGTGCTCTCTCACTCTCTCTCAAAAATAAATAAACATTAAAAAAATTTTTTTTAATTATTTCATTATGGTAGTATGTAGAATTGTATCATTTCAATTTTAAATACCGTAACATTTTGGTACAGAATTATTGAGTCACTATGTTATATGCCTGAAACGAATATAACATTGTATGTCAACTACACTTGCATAATATTTTTTTAACTTAAGACCAAAAAAATGAAATACCAAAACATGTTTATAAGATCACTACAAGAAAAAAATGCTTTACTTTCAAAAGGTTGGTTAAACTAATTCCTCCTTTTATTATTATTTTTTAATTAAATCCATGTTAGTTAACATATCGTATAATAATGATTTCAGGAATAGAATTTAGGGATTCATCACTTACATACAACACCCAGTGCTCATCCCAACAAGTGTCCTCCTTAATGCCCATCTCCCATCTAGCCCATTCCCCCCACTCAACACCCCACCAGCAACCCTCAGTTTGTACTCTATATTTAAGAGTCTCTTATGGTTTGTCTCCCTCTCTGTTTTTATCTTATTTTTGCTTCCCTTCCCTTACGTTAATCTGTTTTGTTTCTTATTGCCACATAGGAGTGAAATCATATATGTCTTTCTCTGTCTGACTTATTTTGCCTAGCATAACACACTCGAGTTCCATTCACATTATCACAAGTGGCAAGATTTCATTCTTTTTCATCACCAAGTAAATATTCTATTGTGTATATATACCACGTCCTCTTTATCCATTTGTCAGTCAATGGACATTTCGGATCTTTCCATACTTTTGTTATTGTCAATAGTGCTGCTATAAACATTGGGGTGAATGTGCCCCTTCAAAACAGCACACCTGCATCCTTTGGATAAAGACCTAGTAGTGCAATTGCTGGGTCATAGGGTAGCTCTGTTTTTAATTTTTTGAGGAACCTCCATACTCTTTTCCATTCCCACCAGCAATGCAAAAGGGTTCCTCTTCCCTACATCCTCGCCAACATCTATTGTTGCCTGAGTTGTTCATTTTAGCCGTTCTGACTGGTGTGAGGGTGTATCTTGTTGTGGTTTTGATTTGTATTTCCCTGATGAGTGATGTTGAGCATCTTTTCATGTGTCTGTTCACCATCTGGATCTCTTCTTTGGAAAAGTGTCTATTCGTGTCTTTTGTCCATTTTTCACTGGATTACTTACTTTCTATGTGTTGAGTTTGATAAGTTCTTTATAACCCTGTATCTGATATGTCATTTGCAAATATCTTCTCCCATTCCATCGGTTGCCTTTTAGTTTTGCTGACTTAAACCGAATCCTCTTAATTCTCTTCCTAGGCATTTTTTGACTGTCCCCATCACTCCACCTTCATGGATTCTGCCCTAGAGTAGGTACACTTTCTTGCTGCTGCCTCTTTATGGACTCCAGACCATCCCTCCTGTCCCGTGGCCTATTCTCTACATGGCCACAGGATGGTCTTCTACACACAGGGTTGATCATATCACTCCCCAGCCCAATGGCTTCCCATCACCTGCAAAATAAAATCTAAGTACTTAGCATAACTTACAAAGCTCCTCATGTGACACCTGTTGCACTAATTTGAATGCCCCCTAAAAGGAAAGCCTCAAACAAGGATACGGGTATGGGGAGTTTGAAGTCAGGGGAAAGAGAGAATGAAACAGAAAATGAGAGAAATCCAAGAATGGGCTCATTTGGGAGGTGGCCACAGATGTAGTGTCCCTCTGATGGACATGAGGAGGTAGGACACTTGCCTTCAACCCAACTTCTGCCACTGTTTGAGGGTATGGCTGCCTCAGGGGCATTAATGCCCACTCTCTTCCAGGCTGAACCAGTTCCCTAGATTCTAGGAAAGTCATAATGCTGAAAAACTGGGAGACACCCCTGGCATTTGTGGGAGAAACTGACCAACAGCTGCACCCGTACCAGGACAGGATCAAAGGGGTGTGGTGGTGGGCACCAGAAGCACGCACTATATACACCTTCTCACCTTCCCCACTCCCACCCCCACACACAGACTACCTTTTATCCACACCAGTGCACTTTCTGGGCATGCCATGCTCTCTGGAGTCTCTCCTATCTGCACAGGCTCTTTGTTCTGCTAAGAATGCCTTGCATCCATCTGCTACTCAACCGTCAATCTTCAGCTGAAGTGGCACCTGCTCTGTAAGCCTTCCTAGAATTCCTTAGAAAGGTTTCTGATCTCCTTTGCCTGCTCACAGCATAACTGTCCAAATCTTCTCATAGCGATTCCACGTTGACTAATAACTGTCTGGGTTATCCCGCTCCTTGAAGGCATGGCCGCTGGTTCTCACGCCTGCTTCCCCACTTCTGCTACAGAACCTAGCAGAACCTCACGTACAGAACACTAAAGATATTTGATAAATAAATACATGATGAATAAGGAAACACATATACATGGGTCTAGTATAAGTTCAAGGCAATTACCTTCTCAATCTTTGGGATAATTAGTGTTTTGGGCATTAGACAATGTTTTGCTTAAGATAATGAATGTTTGCCCTACGTATGAAAACCAAGAACAGGTTAATCGACAGCAAGTAGTCTAATGATTAATTCATCTTTGCAAAGAACTTCTCCAAAACCAGCGATGCCATATGGATTACATAATTTAGACATATTATACATAATGTATCACTATTGTTTAATATTTAGTACTCATTTTGTCCAACTCACTTTACCAGGTGCATTTGTAGTTTACTGTTAACAGAAGGCAGCTACACAACAACAACAAAAGTATTAGTAAGCATAATTTGAGAGAGCACATCATTTTAAAGCTATATAAAAATCCCCAAACAGAGTCTCAACAGCACGTGAAAACCGCACGGTAAGTCTTGCAGGTGTGTGCTCTCAGTTTTGGCAAAGGTAAGTGAGAGCTGAGAGCACAGTTCTGTCTCAGTGTGAACACTCCGTGCTCCAGTCTTAACGTACAGAACTCGCTTTGCCCCCTAGCTGAGGGCACCGAGACTGAACCCAACACGTGCAGGACCCGAGAGCAAACACAGAGCAGTCTCCACCACCACAACTCAGCATCGGTGCACTGGAGTTTCACGAGCGGACTGGAAACCCAGCCAGGCACCTTTTCCCCGTGGGACCATGTGCGATGCAATCCAACGGCTGAAGTTCTGTGAAATTTTGGGACTCAAATCTGCCATGGCTCAGAGCTGCCTACACAGCACTTTTAGTATGGGAAACATCAATGTCCAATCAGAAAATACAGGGATAGTCACATAGTCACATAGTGGCAATGCCCATAATCTTTGGATGACCTTGGGCTAGGTAGGGACTTAGATATAAGGCTAAGGGAGATCTGGGAATTAAAGGCATCTCTTGAACTTCACCAGGAAAATATCTGATTCTTGGTGGGAAATTAGTTTACGATTAGGATGATTTGGGGAGTTGAAATTGAAATTATTTTTTTTAATTTACTGAGAGGTAGCACATTGTATTAACTCATTGGGAAGTACCATGTTATAATGGGAAACGTCCGGGTTTTTCATTAGTGGGCCCTGACCTTACTGTCTTCACAACCTGTAGCATTTCTGAACTTGAAGCTCGACATTTTTGTACAAAATGGGGATGGTCAGAGCCACATCTCAAGATCATGGTGAAAATTAAATGACATAACATAAGTAAAACACATAACACAGAACATAAAGTCACTGTTTAAAATTTGTTTTCATGCAGCATTATTCATAGAAGCTAAGATACGGAAATGATGTAAATGCCCATTAATAAGAGAAAGAATTCAGGAAATGTGACATATATATATATATATATATAATTCAACCACACGCAAGAAGGACATCCTGCCATTTGCAATGACATGACGACACGGATGAACCTCGAGAATGTCACGCTAAATGAAGTCAGTCACACAGGGAAAGATAAATCCTGTATGGTATCATTTATGTATGGAATCTAAAAAAAAAGCAAACCCTGGAAAACAGATTGTAGAATGGTGGTTACCAGGGGTTAAGGTGTAGGGAAATGGAGAGATATTGGACAAAGAGTACAAACTTCCAGTTAAAAGATTCACAAGGATGAGAATCTGACGTACATTATAGCATAACGTGCATATAGCATCATGATCATAGCTAATTACACTGTATCATATAATTGAACAAGTTGCTAGATGAGTAGGTCTTAAATGTTCTCACCACAAGAAAGAAATGGAAAGTAACTGTGTGATGAGATGGGGGTCAAAGCTAATGGTGGTAATCATTCTACAACATACAATTGCTTCAAATCAATGCACTGTACACATGAAACTTATACAATATTATATGTCAGTTATATCTCAATAAAGCTGCAAAGAACTTTTCCCCTCCAGTTCATTATTATAATACACTATCTCTAAAATGCACCCAATAATCAGTAGAGCATGTCCCTCTTGGAGCATCCAAATGTGTCACAGTGATTTAAATGTGTTGCCCAGAGCAACATAGCTTGACCACCCCCTTACCTGTCATGGCTTTCATCAAGGTGTGGATACAAGTGGTCTTCCCCGCTCCACTGGGCCCCAGGGTCATCATGCCGTGTCGCACTCTCTGTGTCTCAAACAGCTGGATAACTTTCAGTTTCCAAGGAGGATGGTTAATTAAACCAGCTTCTTCAACCTGAAAACATAAACAAAGCCCCACATTGGGCCACATCAACAGCAATCTGGACCTTCCACTGCGCTCAAACTAAGCACAGACATTGAGGAGGGGGATAGAGGAAAGATAGTTACTATTTAACGGGTATGGAGTTTCAGTTCGGGGAGGTGAAAAAAGGGCTGAACATGGGTGGTGACGATGTTTTACACAATAATGTGAAATGTACTTAATGCCACTTAACAGTATACTTAAAAATGATTACAATGCTAAATTTTAAATTATATATTTTACCACAATGAAAAATATATTGCTGGGGTGCCTGGCAGGCCCAGTCAGTGGAGCATGTGACTTTTTATCTCAGGGTTATGAGTTTGAGCCCCGTGTGTGGCGTGGAGTTTATTTAAAATAAAAAATTTTTATATATATGGCATAAAATATATATATATATGTATATATATATTTATATATATATACGCAATTGCGTATATATATATACGCTATATATGTATATATATATTTATATATATATACGCAATTGCGTATATATATATACGCAATATATATATAGTATATATGTGTGTATATATATATATATATATATATATATATATACACACATATACGCAAAGACCATAGGTTGAATATTCAAAATGTTATCCCAAGGCAATAAGAAACCTCTGCATTTGCCTTTGGGAATTGAATACATTTATATTAATACATCCTTGAATATATGTCTTAAGAGCAACTTAAGAATAAAGACTCATGTATCAAAATGTATTTTAAATGTTTAATTTAAAAGGTGATATTTAATAACTGGAAAACTTGGTAGCACACCAAGTTGACTGAAATTCCATCTAAAACTCAAATTGTCTATAAATCTACTGAGTTTTTATCTGTCAAACACACACATGAAAGTTATTCTGCCAAACACTAGTCTAAGTTCAATATTCATAATAACACTACAAGATTAGTACTGTCACTATCTTTTACAGAGAAGGAAACTGAGGCACAGAGAAGCCAAGCAATTTACCCAAGACTATTACTTGTAAAGTTACAGAGTGGGAATCCGAACCCAAGAAACTAAGCTCCATGGTCCATGCTCTTAACCATCATGCTACGCTTAACCCCACTATAAATGATGTTTTTATTTTTATTTAAAGAATTGTTGGATAATAATCACATGTCATTTCATGCTATGTGTATGCTCTTCAGATTTTTCATATGCTACAAACTATGCTAACGTTAGTCACCTTATAAATTACTTTATACTAAGCTTTTTAGACAATTAATTCAGCCATAGGATGATAATTCATTTGCAAAATGAATTATCACTCTTACCTGATCAAATTAAGATTTTTGTATCTTGATTTTTAAAAGGAAAATATCCATTAAGTACTACCGTATTTGATTTTTGTTAACAAATATCTTAAACAAATTGAAATGTACTTTATAAATGTGAGCCAATCACTATTTCTATAAAACTTTTCTTCCCCCAAACTCTTCTTTGCAGGAAAGTAAACTGTGGCACAAGGTTTACATGACTCGTCTTCATTCCTAGGAAAACTAGAAAAACGCACAGCTGCACCAAGTCTCATAGGAAGTCCAGACACCTAATGACTCACATAACATGGCAGATCCCCAGAGCCTGGGGAAGAAATCACAAGTGATCCTTGGCCTGGGGGAAAAGAATGACAGTTGAGGAGCCACGTGAGATCACTGTGAGTGACACTTCAGGGCGGGAGTCCCGAGATCAAAGCCATGTGGAAGCACCAGGGCCACAGACAAAGCCAAGTCGAGGAAGGCTCGCCAGCCAGCTGAGCCCCACTCGTCCCGCTCACTCATCATACTTCATTTCAGAATCTGGTGTGGAATGGTTTCCATCCATAGTGGGCCCACTAACATGTGGCCAACTAGATGTGCTTGTGGGACAGCAGGAGACTGTCTGGCTGGAGAAGCTCCGTCAATGGCGTGTAACAGCCTCTCCTGAAACAGTAGCCATCATCTTGGGTGTTGCTCTTGAAACCCACGGATCTGCAATACATCAGCTCCACCTGACACCCATGAAATTCAGGTGAAAGAGACACGGACAGGGCTGGATGTCCTTAGAAATACATTACCTGCCTACCAATCGCCATTTCCAGTTCAGGGTAACCTGCTTTGTCCAGAAGAATATTTGGGAAGAGATCTTCAATCAAACTCAAAAATAAGGGTTCATCTTCATCAATCTAAGAGAGAAAAGAAAGAGAAACTGGACCAACTATTTTGGCACAATCATAACAATGCACGGATAAACTGAAAATGCTGAACATACCAAATTATTTTATGATAATAAGTAAAATATCACCTTCATTGAAGTTGAAGAATATTTTCCTCATGTTTCCCATAAATTAAAAATTATTTTAGAAAAGAAAGGGGGAGGAAAAGGGAGGAAGAAGAGAAGAAAATGAAGGAAGAAGATGAAAGAAAAGAAAATATTGCCCATATGACAACCTCTCCATAAAATAATAATCAGTTCAGGGAATTACCACATAACCTACAATTTCTAATTGAAATTGTAAAAATAATAATTTAAATAAGAGATAGTAACAAATTCATGAATTGGAATTTGCTCCACCCTTTTATCTTGAAAAAAATATATACCATCCGTCACCCTGTACATAGATTCACTAACACTGAACAATTGATTTTCAGTCTCACCTATGAAATGAGAGAGTGTGAAATTATTACACACTTGTTAAATTTACATATAACTTCCTGCGGGGTTCTACAGACTTTAAAGAAGGTGAGATTTTAGCTCTAAAACCCAAAAGTATTTCAAGGTATTTGGAAACTTAACATGTGGATTTTTAAAAATCCATTTGAATTCTATCGAAATAGGCATATGTTAGACTAGATATGAGTTACCACAAAAGCAACGTCTGAAAAAGTCTAAAGTTAGGCTCTCCAGCACTTTGGCTGATTATTAAGCATTTTAAATGAGTATTTTAAATAAATATTTCTAAATCTCATTTGTGCTTAGTTAGCTGAACTGGTATTTAAGTTGGTGGAACATTTCCATCTGTGAATCTTACTAGTTTAGAAAGATTCATGTCTCGCAGAACACGCATGACGATTGTTGATTCCGTATCTGTGGGGTTGGCTCTTTTTGCGGCTCCCAGCGTTCGCAGAACTGACAGAATGTTCCGCAGACCGAAATCATAATGTACCTGAAGAATGTGAGGTACAGCGGGCTTATTTTCAATATTAACTTGCGCATGAAAACGATACAACCTTGACAAAAGACCTCTTCACAATAACGAACAAATGCTAATTTTCCTTTAGAAAAAAATTGTAGCTAGTGAAGTAATAAATTTTTATCAGTATATATTTTTAGAGCAAACTGAGACTATCCAAAAGAGTTCTCTCATGGACAATCACTAATTTAAGCCCTTAGATCAGAGCTAATAAATATATCTTGACAGGGAGAAAGGAATAAATTTCCTCTTAGAGTATACACGTCTCCCTGAGCCTCTTCTTAATCAGTCATCCATAGGAAAATGTCCTCATATCTCTAAAGCTAAAACTCTGAACCAGGAATGTGTGTATATATACATACACACACACACTGATAGGCAAAAAGACCGAGGTTTTAAGAAGGAAGAAAAGTAGTCCTATTCTAGGATTACCTAGAGGGGGGGAAAAATAAGGACAAACCAGAAAGCCAAGCCCCAGCTTTGTTATTCCCTTGATATATACCTGTAAAAGCTCAAATCATAACAAATGTTATCACCTATAAAGTGAATAATTAAAAACTGATTATCTAACCACTATGGAAAACAGTATGCCAGTCGCTCAAAAAATTGAAAATAGAACCACCATAGGATCCAGAAATCCCTCTTCTGAGTATATATCCAAATAATTGAAAGCAGGATGTCAAAGAGGCAGTTGCACACCCATAATGACAGCAACAGTATTCACAACAGCCAAGAGACAGAAGCAACCCAAATGCCCACCTTCAGATGAACAGGAAAATGAAAATGTGGCGTCCTTTCTTCAGTCATAAAAAGGAAGCAAATCCTGCCATATCCTCCACCACGGGTAAACCGAGAGGACATTATGCTAAGCAAAATAAGCCAGTCAAAAAAGACAAATGCTTACAATCTCATTTACATGAGGTATCTAAAGCAGGAAGATGCATGGAAACAACAAGTAGGCTGTTGGTCACCAGGGGCCGAGAGAGCAGCAAGAGAAGAATTTCTATTTAATGGGTACAGAGTTTTGCAAGATGAAAACGTTATGGAGATCAGTTTCATAGCATTGTAAGTATCCTGAATACTACTGAACTGTACAGTTACGAACGGTGATGATGGCAAACTTAATGTTAGGTATGCTTTACCACATAGAAAAAAAAAAAACAATTAGGGGCTAAGGTAACTGGGAGCAGTATGCCTCACTTCAGACAAATCATTTGGAGGATGGAGCACATAAAAATATTTGGACTGAGTTCCTGCCTTCAAGGAGTTTAAATTCTAATAGAGGTAAAAAGGTAAAAATATGAGCAAACTCGCTAAAAAGTAACCATGACTTGAAAGTGATGTGTGGAACTAATTAAGGAAAATTTCTCAGAGCCAGACTCAGTTAAATCTGTGGGCATGAAGTGAGAGTCATAGAATGTTCACCCAGAGATCAGCACGGGGCCAACTGTTTTGGGCACGTTGGCTCATTTCATGACAACGACCTGTGAGCAGGGCTGTGGGCATGAAGAAAAGTAGAAACGAAATAGTAGAGAAGGAGGAGACAGCAGTCAGTGACGTGGGAGTTTTCTACATGCAAGAAACAGCATGGAAAAATATTTCTTTGACAGAAGAAAAAAGGAGAATGGGTGAGTAAAGGCGTCAATAAGCAGAGGAAACAAAGAGCATTTTCAGTGGGAAAGTAATTTAATTGAGCTTGGGGGTATAAAAAAATAATCTAGAGTCAAAGAAGTTTGGAATGGAGACTAGAGTAGAGAGGAACCAAAGTATTGTATATGTTAAGAGATTTTATTTGTGTTACAGTTTTATGTTTATTGCAGTGTATTATTATTTAGTGTATTCTTTCAGTAATTTTTATTTATATGTCCCAGAAATTTGTGGCATGATCCCCACCTCCTGGTGTCTGTGTCCTTGTATGATCTTTTCCCTTTGAGTATGGTAGGAGCTAGGCTTGTTTTAACCAATATAATACAGCAACGATGACTGGCCATATGTGATTTCTGTGTATGTGTTCATGTGGTCACATTACATAAGATGTGTGATGGTTAATTTTATGTGTCAGTTTGACTGGGTCACAAGATGCCCAGAGAGCTGATTAACGTTATTTGTGGGTGTGTCTCCAAAGAAGTTTCTGGAAGAGATTAGCATTTGAACTGGTGGACTGAGTAAAGAAGATGGCCCTCCCCCATGTAAGAGTGCACCATTCAAGTGCTGAGGACCCCAGTAGAACAAAAAGGTGGAGAAAGGATGGATTTGCTCGCTCTGCCCTACTGCCAGGCTGGGATATCAACCACTGCTGTCCTCAATGCTCCTAGTTGTCTGGCCTTCAGACTTGGACTAGAATCTATACCATCAACCCTTCAAACTACACCATCAGCTGGTCTCCAGCTTACAGACAACAGATCATGGAACTTCTCTACCTCCATAACCGTGAGCCAATACCTTATAATAAATTTCCTTACAGGTATATACACATATATCCTATTGGTTCTGTTTCTCTAGAGAATCCTAATACAAGACCATAGCACTCATCGTGCCAGAACCTTTTTCCCTTGCTGACTTTGAGAAGGCAAGTGGCCGTGTTGGGGGATCCCATGTGGCAAAGAATGGCATTCAGCCTGCAGGAACTGAGGTGGCCTTCTCCAGCTGACAGCCAGCAAGAAACAGAATCCCTCAGTCTTTCAACCTCAAGTAACAGAATTCTGCCAACAACCTGAGTGAGCTTAGAAGTAAATCCTTCTCCAAACAGGGAGCCAAGACTTGACTGACGCCTTGTTACCCTCTAAGTAGAGGATCCAGCCAAGATGTACCAGGACTCCTGACCTACAGAAACCATGAAATAATAAATTGTGTATTGTTTTAAACCAGTAAGCTTGTGGAGCTGTTGTCACAAGCAACAGATAACTAACACAAAAGTAATACATGATTAATCTCATGCCTCTTAACTGCAAAGGTTCATGATGTCAGAACCTGCTACGCTAAACAGTACAGAAAACTTAGCAAAGAAGTTACCATTGATAAAATAGACAATTGGCAAAGCTTGGCCCAATATGTGGAAGATATTGGAAGTAAGAGGAGTAAATGATTGAGAGGTTCCTGAAAACCATGAGGACGCACAACACATATTATGATTAATGTACAGGTGGGATAAAGAGCAAGTATTAATATTTATAATTCTTTGGCTCTTAAATCAGTTCAGATAGTACTCATCTCATTTTTATGCTGTAAATATTAATTTACTTAAACGTACTTCAGGAAACTACGCATATAAAATTGATTTCATAACGATACAACCTTGTACTTTGTATCCGTAAGGTAATCTGTCAACAACCCCAAGTCTACAATTTTTCGAAATGAGCAAATCTCACTGAACAGAAAAACTAAGTATGCATAAGTCCAGAGAGACTTTCAGAACATCACACCTGCTTAGAAAGCTGCTCCTCACATAGCTTGTAGAGAGTATAAAACTTCCTGGCCAAAACGACGTTGTCAATGAAGCCGCAACTAGCCAACTTCACCCTGATGATAATCTGTCGGTCGGGCACCATCATGGCCACGGAGCGGAAGTTAATCTTCAAGTTTTCAGGAAGCTCCTGCCGTCCAGCATAGCCAGGATTCTGTACAGAAAATAAGACCCACAGATGAATGACACAGTCATGGGGCAACACACATACATTAGCACGGCACTAAAAGATTCATTATGTCCACACAACAAATCTGGACTGACAACCGAAGAACTCATTTACATATCTCACTCTCCTTTTAACTGGAGAGACTACATCACAAGTTATTAACATGAGCTTCGTTTAACACCAAAGGCCTTCACAGAGGAGTTAAAATCACTGTCGCAATTTCCATTCATGAAAAATAAGTGACCTAAGACGAGGGAAATGCATGAAAGCTGTGAGATGAAGGCTGAAATTCAGCAGCTCTTCTTGTGGTTCCTTACCATGGTCAGGAAAAGTCCAAATTCAGGGTTCATAGTCACATTATCTCCATCGGTGAAAATAAAAGACTTTTTGCGCTCCTTTTTACATGTCAGAATAATGGAAATTTGCTGGGCTGCCACTGACAGAACTGGTAAATCGATACGGTTAAATTCATCAAAACAACCCCAGGATCCAGACTGTGCTAATCCTTCGAAGGGAAATTAAATAGAAAATCCAATTAGTATATAATTTCGGAAAGCCAAGGAAAAGAGCATTTTGCAGCTGCCAAGACAAGCCAGAGATAAGTCTGTTCAAAAATAAACTTGAACAAATAGATTATGCATAAAGTGCCCCCGAAATAACTCACAATATGGAGCTCTATCTGTAAACAGCCAACCTGCAGGGATAAAGGAACATTACAATGACAAGTGATGTTGACATTTGATCCACACAAGAGTGGTTAAGATTTGGATTTTCCAAAAAGTTGTACAAAGTTTAAAAACGACACTGAAATACAGCCAGTTGTTGAAAATTTTTTTTTAACATTTATTTATTATTGAAAGACAGAGAGACACAAAGCATGAGCAGGAGAGGAGCAGAGAGAGGGGGGACACAGCATCTGAAGTGGGTTCCAGGCTCTGAGCTGTCAGCACAGAGCCCAATGCGGGGCTCAAACTCACATACCGCGAGATCATGACCTGAGCCGAAGTTGGATCCTTTACCGACTGAGCCACGCAGATGCCCCCCAAAATAAATCTTAACCAGATAGTCTACCTTAGCTTTACATTTCTCATCAAATAAAAAATATCACCCTCACCTTTAAAAATCCGTCCAAGTCCTCGGAAATCCATCTGGTCGGAACAATTGAAAACCACGACGTACTTCCCAAGACATCGACCCATATCTTTCGTAGTTTCTGTTTTTCCTGTTCCTGCGGGTCCAGTGGGAGCTCCTCCCATGCTCATTCCCAGAGCTTGAGCCAACGTGATATAACACCTGGAGGAATAGAACATCACTAGAACCATGCCCCCCGGCACCTAGATGACACGTCTGGGACATCACAGTAAAATGAACTGCGCACAAGACTTAAAAATGGAAAATTTAAGCCACTGTCCCTACATAACATTTCCAAAACTGCACCCTAATATACACTTTCCTTATGGATATTTGTTAAGGAAAAAGGAGGGGCTGGCCTATGGTTAACTCAGTTTGAAAACTCTTAAAAAGTTTCAACAGGCTTCCTCATGATAACATATAGCGTGAGATTCTCCAAGTGTGAAAAAATAGTACACAGCATTTCCAAAACTTACTTGGCAACGATTTTCACAGAAATCTACCAACATCTAGAGAATAGTGTTCTATGAAACAGATTGGGAACCATTAGATCAATTCCCTTCTGGGAATCTAAGTGTCAATAATTTGATGTACTTGGGTACAAATGATCACATGAGACAAATCACACATTGCTAAATGATCATATCTTCAATCTATTTCTGGGAGTGCCTACTGTACCTTGCACATACCTTCTATTATCTCTTATCACATGATATTAACAAATAAAAGATTCTGATGAGGAAATACAAGAGTGCCTGGGAAGGAAAAAACTACCCTGATAACTCACTGATGAATCACTCAATTCTCCAGCATCACCCAGTGCTGTCAAAGTGATGAATCTACAAAGTGATGAAGTTGAGGGCTTTCCTACAGCGAACTCTATAAAGCATTCATCTGGACTTGAAAAAAATTTCAAAGGAAATAAAGTGATAGTCCAATGTGAAAGGTGGGAATAAACAGCAAGCACACCAACCAGAGGTCCTCCAGAGTCTGTATTTCATTGGAAGTGGGTTCCTAAAAAGGCAAGTAAATGACTTAGCCCTCAATGTATATGGAGCCTGGAAATGGAGAAGACAATACAGGAGGACGCCCAAGCTCACTTTGATTTTGCCTTTTAATTCAAAGTTTTATTTCCTGCCTTGCACTTTCGTTATCCCTTGCGGAGCAGTCTCTAAAAATAGTTAACACGTTGTGCTCCACTTACATTATCTTGCTTAAGCCCAGAGAATCCTGCAGGGAAGCTACTGCTGTTTTTCCCACCTTACAGATCAGGAGAAAGGCTCACAGAGATGGAATTATTTCTCTCGAGATCGTGGTAGCAGAGCCGAGATCCGAGCCTACCTGTCTGGCGGCAAGCCCTCAGCTGCCCGGCTCGAGAACACGTCCACCCCGCCAGGGTAAGAAATAAATCTCCGAGAGCTCTGACCCCCAGCTACTCTGTCTTGCAAACCCTCTTTATAACTGGGACCATTTGAGTTTATATTTGAACTGAAGCAGTAGTAAGTTGTTAGGTTGCCTAAAAGAAGTCATCCTATTCGTGCAGAAAATGAGCAGGCAAGCCAGGTGCTTTATCCCTTACTTCCTCTGGGGGGTGGGGCTTCTGTCCATCTGCTAGGCTGGCACGCGGGCTCTTCGAGGACCTGCCTTTCAGAGTCAAGCGTGCATCTGCCAGAAAATCTTCATGTCCATGTTTACTTGACCGTCCCGAGTATTCTACATGCATGTGTACCTCTCTCCCTCCCTTTCCTGCTTTCCTTTCCAGTCTCTTTGCTGATTTCAAAAATGTCATCATTCAGGAACACGATTTGGACTCTGATGTGATCTAGGGGCCTGCTCCGCAGTTTTCTCTCTCTCCGCTAGGCTGCCATAAAATCTCTGTTCTCAGGAGCTGGGTCTAGTTCACATTTGTACTTCCAAATACTTGCCTAAACCCTGGCACCTAGTACTCTATGAACATTTGCTAAACAAATGGCTTGTGCCCGTCCAGCCATAGGCTCCTATCTGGTTCCTCCTATCCCAACAGCTACTGGAGTTAAAGATGCAGAATGTGGGGTGTCTGGCTGGCTCAGTAGGCAGAGCATGAGACTCTTAATCTCAGAGTCGTGAATTCAAGCCCCAAGTTGGGCATGTAGCCTACTTAAGAAATAATAAAATAAAAATAAAATATGATTCCTTTCTATCACACCAAGAGTTTAAGAGAGAGAGAGAGAGAGAGAGAGAGAGAAAGAGAGAGAGAGAGAGATGCAGAATGTGACTACCATGCTAAATCAGCAATGACCAACCTCATGACCTGGGTCTCATTATGGTATGCAATTTAAGCAAATCTGTCACCAACATTCATAGCACCCTACATGCATTTCATCACATATAAACCAGTAGTGCTTTTGGTTCCTATTCTTAAACAGTATTGATTGCAAAATGCTGGGAAATTTCCCAATGCAATTATGGTACACACATCAAGAACATATTTTTCTTTGTTTCTTTTCTTGGGGGGTTTAGTTATAGACTCTGATTATAGGACGTACTTAAGGAGAAACAGAAGGAAACATTGAGAGGCACCTGGGTGGCTCAGTCAGTTAAGCATCTGACTCTTGATTTCAGCTCAGATCATGATCTCATGGTCATGAGCTCGAGCCTTGCATAGGGCTCTGCACTGGGCACGGAGCCTACTTAAGATTCTCTCTTTTCTCCCCCCTCTGCCCACCCCACTGGTACTCTCTCACTCTCATGCTCTCTCTTTCTCTCTCTCTCTCAAAAAAAAAAAGGAAACGTTGATAAAGAATGTGTTATTGATGACTGCGAATAACCATAGTCATAGCAACAATAATGAGTAACATTTACTGAGTGCCAGGCCCTCATTACCTACATCTGTCACCTCTAGTCCACACAGTGATTCCAAAAGGAGGGAATCAGAGAGTTTAGGTGTCTGGGCCAAGACGATGCAGCTATTAAGGGCAGAGTCCAGTGGTCAACACACAAGTATGATTCACAGAAGCTGTGAGAATACTTCAGAGAAAGGCACATGTTTTTCTGTTTAGACCCATGTACATTTCTTATCAAGCAGATGAGAAACTTCTATAAGCCTTTGATTCCTGCTGCCCTCTGCCTGAGTGACAGTGTAGTAAGAATGATTCCTGTCCTCTCTGCTTGTGCCCAGAGTGGAAGGAGGGAACGGCCATGAAAAAACACCACGAGCTTTCAGAAAAAGGCACTATATGTTTTTAGTGAATTAGAATAACTATTTTATCATCTGGAACAATGGCAACTCCATCCATGTGATGTTGAGCTTCCCAGAAACTACAGCCACCAACGTTGTTGACTTTCCACGGGGCAGTCAGCAAAAGACTGATGAGATATCAATGCCTCTGCCCTTTGATTTTTGTAAGGATTAACTTTAGTGAGGAATTCTTCGGGAAAAGGGCAGGAATGCTTACAGTGGAATCCCAGTGACCGGCAAAAAAAAAAAAAAAAAAATAGGTAACTCACTTCTCCCATAATCAAGAGAGTTAAAGAAAAATAAGCAAATGAACATTGAGGGGGACACAGGCTGAAACAAACCCTGGAATCACTTCCACTTCTATATTTAACAGACACCTGCTGTGTTTCTAAAGTTCTCAAGTTCTCTGGGGTGCGTGGGTGGCTTAGTCAGTTAAACATCCAACTTTGGCTCATGTCATGATCTCACCATTTGTGAGTTCGAGCCCCATGTCAGGCTCTGTGCTAACAGCTCAGAGCCCGGAGCCTGCTTTGGATTCTGTGTGTGTGTGTGTGTGTGTGTGTGTGTGTGTGTCTGCCCCTCCCCTGCTCACATGGGTCCTCTCTCTCTCTCTCTCTCTCTCAAAAATAAACATTTTAAAAAAAATTTAAAGTTCTCAAGTTTTTTTGATACAGAAAGATGTACAAGACAATGAATATAGTGAAAGAATTAAGATGCAGAGAAGTTTGTAGACTATATACCAATACCTATATGTAAAAATTAAATGTAAATTAAATGTAAAACTTTTACCAGTACCTATATGTAAAAATTAAAAAGAATTTTGACATACTAGCATTTGAAATTTCTAGAAGAGGAAATAAACTGTTAAGTGTTAAAAAAAAAAAAAAGAAAAAAATTTACTCTCACACTTTCAACTTTATGTCCTTTTGTACTATTTAAATTTTTCATCACAAAGATGTGCCTCTGAAAATAAACATTTCGTTCATTCATTCTGGAAATGCTTATTTAGTACCTATAATGTGACAGCACTCTTGTAGGGGCAGTAAACAAGTCACAGGAAGTCGATGCCAGCTCTTTAGCTGACATCTTAAAGGAAGGTAACAAGTTATTCCAAAATAGGAAACAGAAACAATAAAGTTGGTCAGGAGGGCTAGGGGGAGTGTGGGGGTCTCTGCTTCTTGTGGCGGGTCTGAAGTGCCCTCTGAGGTGACATTCGAACAGAGCCCTGAAGGTGAGGGAGCAAGCCATGCCAGTACTGAAGGGAAAAAGAGTTCCAGGTCAAGGGGACAGTAAGGGCAAGGGCCCCGAAGCAAGAGTGTGCTGTTCTAGAACAGCTAAGGAGCAAGTGGCCGGAGCTGAATGAGGAAGAAGAAACAGAAGAATAGCTGGGGCCACATCATGCCATGCCACATAAGGTCACTTTATTTTGGGTGAGATAGAAAGACAGTGCAGGGACTGAGGCAAAGAGATGACAGAATAGGACTTCCAGTGTCTGAATGGAGAATAGACCACAGCGGGGGGCAGGGGGGCAGGGCAATGGCAGGAGCAGGGAGACCAGTCAAAATACCGTTGCGAGAATCCACGCTAGAGATTATGGTGGTTTGGAGCAGCATGATAACAGCAAATGGGTGAAAAGCGGTCACATCCCAGGTGAATTCTGGGAATGGTGCTGAGCAAACGTGATGACAGAGGGGGAGATAATAAAGCCAGAGAAAAAGGAAGGTATCAGAGATGCTCCATGGATTTTGGCTTGAGCGACCCAAGGACGGAACGCCATTTGCTAAGATGACGAAGACTAAGGAGGGTGTGTCTGTGGGGCACGATCAAAGCTGTTAACTGTGAATTCCGGGCAAGCATCCGAGTGGACACGTTGGGCAGGTATGTGGATAGATGTGTCTGGAGCTCAGGGGAGAAGCCCGGGCCAGGTGCAGACTGGGGAGTCCACATCTGGACGACACTCGCAGCCACAGGGGATCACCTGAGCAGCGGGCGTAGACGGACAAGACTCCCGGCACATTCTGGGCTTAAACTGGGAAGGTAAAGGGGAAGCAGAACAAGGGTACGAAGGGCCAACTGGAACAGTACAGAGCCAGGGGTGTCTTGGAAGCCGTGTGACGACAGTGGATCACAAAGGACAGAGTGCTCAGCTGTGCACACCGGTGGTCCCTCACGGGTCAGGAAAGACAAGAACAAGAAATGACCAGTGCACGGAGCAACAGAAAACGTCTGCATGGTAGCTTCCAGAGAAGGCAGAGAGTATGAGGGGCAGCTACACCCCAAAGAGATCCACATTCGAATCCCCGGAACCTGTGAACAGGTTGCTTCGAGTGACTACCGGGACCTTGCAGCTATGATGTCAAAGGTCTTGCGATGATCTGGGATCACCTGTAGGGACCAATCTAATCTCACGAGTCCTTCAGAGGAGAGAAGGGAGGCAGAAGACCGGGTCAGACGTGGGACTGAAGACAGAGGAGAGTCGATGCCTGAAAGGGTCTCAACCCACCGCTGCCGGCTGTGAAGATGAACCAAGAAAAAGTACAGCCTCCCAAAGCTGGGAACGGCCTTCAGCCGACAGTCAGCAAGAAAACCCGGCCTCGCGTCCTCCACGGCCAAGAAACGAATTCTGCCAACAGCCTGCAAGCACGGGAAGGGGGTTCGCCCTTACAGGCTCCAGGAGGGAGTCAGCCACGCTGACGAGTGTCAGACCTCTGACACACACTGTAAAATCATTAATTTGGGTTGTTTAACCTTCTAAGTCTGTGGTGACCTGTCACGGGATCAATAAGAAACTAACACAGAGAGCCCAACTGGAGTGAATTCCACATAAAAGAGGTGAAAGACAAATGGGTGCTTCCAAGGAGTTGTGATGAGAGCACAGGAATGGGAAGAAACGCCGAGGCGTCACAGGAGGATTTTCTTTCCGGTAGCAATTACAGCATATTTGCAAGTTGATGAGAAGGATCCAGCCGGAAGTGAAAACTGATGCTGTCCCAGAGAGGAAATCACTGGCGGTGGGGATGTTGGCTTTGGATGGCCGCACAGACCATCCATCCAGAGAACCGACTGCACAAGAGCAGGTGCCCTGGATAGCCGAGGCGTGAGTGGGGACCGAGGGCGCGGCCCCTCCTGTGACAGCATCTTCCCCACAGGACAGGAGAGGCGGTCTTCGCTAGGGAGGGAGGGGGGTGCTGGGAGCCTAAGAAGACAGTAGGTGTGAAATCACTGCCTGAGCCACAAGCGTCTCAAGGAACTGGTCACGTTTTGTGATTATCTGCCTCTGTGCTTCAAAACAAAGAGAAACACTCCAAAAGGACATCCAAGAGCATCCAGTATAAGTCATCTCCAATCCAGGCATAAGAAGGAATCGAAAGACAATGAAGAGGAGGAGAGTGACAATAAAGTCTCTCTGTTGAAGGTCAGCATTTCATTTAGCATCTGGAATGAGCAGAGAGAACAATCAAGCAGCATGTGAGTAACATGCTTGTGTCAAACTTCTATGTTTTGTGTGACAATATTTTTTTTAATTTTAAAATATCTTTTTTAAACATTTATTTATTTTTGAGACAGAGAGAGACAGAGCATGAATGGGGGAGGGTCAGAGAGAGAGAGAGACACAGAATCGGAAACAGGCTCCAGGCTCCGAGCTGTCAGCACAGAGCCCGACGCGGGGCTCGAACTCACGGACCGCGAGATCATGACCTGAGCCGAAATCGGACGCTTAACCGACTGAGCCACCCAGGCATCCCTTCTTTTTTTTTTTTAATATTTATTTATTTTTGAGAGGGAGAGAGAGAGAGAGAGAGAGCAAGTGGGGGGAAGGGCACAGAGAATCGGAGACAGAATCTGAATCGGGCTCCAGGCTCTGAGCTGTCAGCACAGAGCCCGACGCCAGTCTCGAATTTACAAACCGTGAGATCATGACCTGGGCCAAAGTTGGACGCTTAACTGACTGAGCCACCCAGGGGCCCCTGGTGTGACAGTATTTGTCATCTAATAGCCCAGAAGTTCATTCCATGAAAATAAATGATATTAACCATCAGCTTCTACTGAGGCCAAATACCGCTTTTAACACTCAGCCATTTTGTCCAAAATAAGTAGGCAGCACATCCCTGAACAGAGCACATATGCAATTAGTTGATGCCACAGAGTTCAAAGTGGACTAAGTGAATTACAGAATATGAGTTGCGGAACGACTCTTGGAGACAGACTGGCTCATCTTACAGATGAGGAAACTGAGTCTAGGGAAAGTGCAAGGCGCCTCTGGCTAACAGAGTTGCTACGTAACAGGCAGAGGACAACAGGGAACTCCAGACGTCCTGGCCAATGTCCTCCCCATCACTTTTCACCTGTATTGATACTCAATTTCTTTCCTGCTAGGAAACCATCTTAATCATCTCTAATAACAGCAGGTGCCACCATCCCCAGTGCAACCCTCAAGGCCAACTGTGATTTGCACCTATTGACACGGCAGTTAATTCCTTTTCTTGCCCCGCTGATGTCCACTGAGGTCGTTTAAACTTAGCCTCCCTAAGACTGAAGGCAAAGGAAGCAAGGCGTTTCGGTCACAAAAACCCAGATCCCATGCAAAGACCCATGTGTAAAGCTAAAGATACCGTATTTCCAAGACTTTGGTATAATAGAGCCTATAAACCCTAAAGAGACAGGAGGCAGAAATCTCCTGAGTGACTCAGGAGGATAAAAATGTAGGGGAGTGGGTGGAGGGAAAGAGGTTGTGGGATCACAGAACCTTCCATCACCTGTCTGTGAGTGGAGTTATAACAAGCCTGTCAGTGCAGCCTAAAAATTCATTCTGGTATATGAAAGCCACATCCGTGATATGGATCATCATCTTGTCGGAATCTTCGTTAAAATAAAATCTGCACTGTTTCAGCCACTCGAAGTCTGTAGGGCTCTTGATATGCATGTGGCACTGAAATGCAAAAGGGAGATGTTAGAGCTGAGATGAGAACCACTTATTAAATATGCACATTAGCATTCACGTAGATCATAACGGGATGTAAGACAACCCAGCTGGTTTGGAGATATCAACTACATCACCATCCAACCCATTCATTGACTGATCGGCAAAAAGGACACTTGAGAAGATACAGGAATAAGAAAATTCAAGAGGAACCCCTAGTTGTGCCCACCAATGTAAACAGCATGACATATTTTAATAGATATTCACTTCTCAAATTGCACCCTTAAATGCCCCAAACCACAGCCCTAACCATAAAGTACAACGCATGAAAAATGTTTTCGCATACAAAGACAGAATCAAACAATCTCATTAGGAAAAAGGCATCTCTTGTGATTATGACAAAGTACAATGTTGGGGTTTTTTTAATCCATTCGTTATCCTTCCTAGGATTTGCGGCGGGCCAAAATTTCTAACATCCAAATGGCAGGTTATTGACCAGTAACGCTTTTGTCTGAGTTTTCTAACCAAAATGTTAAGCCGTTTTCATCATTTTTCTTGGATAAATAATAAATCTAAAATTATCCTGGGCCCTTTATTTCTCAGAGAGGCAAACACTGTGCTTCACTATTAAGAGAGATTAGACCACAAGAGCTTCAATAAGCTGTCCTTCTCTCCGTTACGTCACAACCGATCTTTTATAATCTTTTTCACATAACGGGGTGAGACACGATCCAGAAAGTTATTATGAAAATAAGGGCTTTTTGCCTCTTATCTAATGTTCTATTTTGTAGCAGAGGACAAATTTCACTTCTTTTCACATTTCCTATTTTCCATAACTACTAAACTGCCTTTGCTACTCTGTTTTCTCTTGAAAGGCAAGAATCTGCATGACCTCTGGATGTCACCAGCCATATTAGGAAAGGCCATTTGCAATCAATGACATAAAATGTAGCGAAACTTGTTAAAGATGTGACTTATCCAAAAGCCTCCAAGGAAGCATGAACCAATTCTTCTAGCAGTGTTACCTGTCATTTCCATAGCAAGAGACACTGGTAATCTTTAATAACTAACAGGAACACAAGACCAATGAAAGCTTTTTTCAGGATGTTCCATGGCATTTTAGCTTCCGAACTGGTCACGTAAAGAATCTAAAATAAAGTCTAATTGATCAATAACATCTTAACAAGAGATCATCAAAATATGACTGAAATTTTGGTTTAAAGACTGAAAAAAAAAATTTGACAAACAAGTTCTCATCAGGAAGATGACCCTTTGCCTGAATCTAACCTTTCCTTTGAATTCATTCAAACTAATCCCAGTGGGTAAACACAGATATTGCCCAGTGTTTGCTTTTCTATAGATGCCATAGTATTTATAAAGCATTTACCAGGTCATCAAAGATATCCCTTTGGTGCACATGGATAGTAATCAAAGTCTCATATTTAACTCGTTCCATGGAACTCAGATCCTTCGTCGTGATGCCTATCAATGTATTCAACAGCTCCAGAAAAGACTGATTGGTTTTCTGCATGATTTTTTTATCAAACTTGGCATTTCTGAGGGCTTCTTCTGAATCCCGCGTCCATATCATTTGAATTCCTAATAATCCAACCTTATGGAAACAAAAAAAGGCTTTATGAGTGTGTGTGACATATTAATATATTTAAATAGAAATTACAATATAGTGAATGATGGTGATTATTATGCAAATGTAAGGACATCCTTGATTATTTCAACTTGATTCATTGTTTGGAAACCGATGGAAACTCTATTCATAATGTTCCCTGGCAGTTACACATATACAACCTCATGATGTGTCCACAATTTTTTCCTTGTAATTTTAAATCATTTATTGTTTAAGTCATATTTCTCCCTAGATAGATTTTAAATTACTGGAAGGGAAAGAACATGGCTTAAACCTGTTTTTCTCAAGCTAGCAGGGTTTACATGTGGTAGATACCCACAAAATCTTTATTGATCATAATGGTTAAGAGAACATCGGTTTTTACATTTTAACACTAAAATACATTTCTCATCTTTCTGGCTAAGCATACGCTCAGTACTTTGTTATGATTTATTTACTAAAAAGATTCAGCAGGAAAAAGAAAAACCTTTTAGGTTAAAGAAAATATAAAGAAAATGTATCTATACAACATGTGTAAGATGTTATTTATACTTATACGTATATATATAACCAAATAATCTGTAGCTGAAACCTTCAAGCTTATCTATATTAAGAAATCCTTAAGAAAATCTTAATACTGGTCCAGAGTTAAATTATAGTCAGTTGTGTAGTTTACAATAGGCAATGTACGAGATCTAGTATGACTATTCTGTAAAAAATATTTTCCAATTTAATACACTGACCTGCGCAGGGAAGGAAGAAAGAAATTCAATCAGCTGGAAACCTGTTTCTTGAATATTTGCAGCTGCCTGGCGAATCACAAGATGTAATGAGGACTGAGACTCCTCCAAGAGAGAATTAAGCCAAACTTCCACATTGCCCTCTGCCATCACAGGTTTATCCAAGTCAACCGTCTCACCCTCTCGAGAGGAGATTGACAGAATTCGATCATAGATCTACAATAGAAGCCAAAACAGAAAAGAAAAAACAAAGCTATATTCACATAAAGAATGAATTCCTCCACTGCCCTCTTGTCAGTGTTATCCTTCCTGAAGGAAGGTAAGCTATAGATTATAAAATAAGAGGCAAAATATGATTCAAAATCAATTTCAAGCCAAAAAAAAGTCACCCATGAAATCGAAAAGGGAATACTTTTCGAACTGAGATAAATCAATTCCAAATCATCTACACCTGAAAGGCAAAAACTTACTTCCTAACAGAAATACTCAACGTAAATGTGATGATCGAAAAAAGTCTAGTTTCCGCCAATGAAATGGGACACTGTAAGAGCCTGTCATCCACACCACAAGCTTATCGAGTCAACATTAGCAACGACCAGGCCAATATGATCAATGCAAACGCCTTTCCAGGTAATTCCACGTCTCTACTAATTGTCGTCTTTACAGGAGCTCCTGGTGGCACATAACGTTTTCTTTTTCTTTTTTTTTTTTTAATGTTGTTTTTTTTGTTTTTGTTTTTAGAGAGAGAGAGAGAGGAAGAGAGAGGCAGAGAGAGGGGGAAACAGAGGATCTGAGGGTGGGCTGTGCGCTGACAGCATGGAACTCAGTGCAAGGGTTTGAACTCACGAACCATGAGATCATGACCTCAGCTGAAGTTGGACGCTTCACCAACTGAGCCACCCAGGTGCCCCGATGTTTTCTAATTCAAATCCAGCTCCTAGTCTGGTCTTCTCACCTCAGTTTCCACGTAGCATGGCATCATGAGGATAGCATGCTATTTGCTAAAATACAGGTTCAAATGGTGCTCTGCCATTCATTGACCATGCGATGGTGGAGGACACATCTCTGAGACTGAAATTCTTGCTCATAACTAGTCATTAAAACCTATGCCTGTGCTGCTTCCCTACTCACTTCACAGGCTGCTCATAGCATACAATAAAATAAGGCAAATGATCAAGTAAGTACAAATTTGTTGCGTTCTTGTTCTTTAATAAGTGGGATACTGTTTCCTTGGGCTCCAACGTAGTACCGTATCAATGAATCCTCCTGTGTCGTAGACAGAAGTGGTCTACCAAGAAGCTAATGAGACAGAAGTTCCACAGCCTGTCACTTCCACGGGCCCTTTCCAAGTCCTGACTAGAGTTGTAGATTTATAATTTCACAGGAGTGAGGACCTACAAAAACCGGATCTGCCCCTGGTTGTAGAAAGGTTATAGCAAGAGAAAACAGCAAAAAAGCGATGCTATTTATTTTAAGAAGTAATTGCTATGAATAGCGGCTAAAAATGAGGACGTTTCATTGATTCCCACTGTGCAATGAGACCGTGAGAAGCTGCACTCTAGAACCGTTCAGTCCTAGTGCAGAAGGATGTAAGAAAAGCATCGGGAAGAACTTCCTGTGCAATTCAGTGCCTCTTTCAACCCACACATCCAGTAGGTCTACAAGAAACAATGGTTTTGACCCGCTAAATCCATACTGCCTTCCCTTCCTCTCTCCCCATTCTCCTTCATCAAGGCTCTGTTGTAGCACCTCAGCCTTTTCCATCCCGACTGGGTTCCATGCCTCCTTCTGTTTTACCTCCTACACTGAGCCAGAGAATCTTTCTGAAACACAACTGGGTCACCGCCCTGCGTAAAGCCCTCCTGCACCTTCTGTCATGTTCAGGATGAAGTAGAATTCTGTAGTGTGATACGCTTGGCCGTTTGGAATCTGGTCCCATGTCTCCTTCTTCCCCTTCTCCCTTTGCTCATCGCTGCCCATCAGGGTTAAAATGTGTACCCCCAGGGTGCCTGGGTGGCTCAGTCAGTTAAGCGTGTGACTTCAGCTCAGGTCATGATCTCGAGGCTCATGAGTTCAAGCCCTGCTTCAGGCTCTGTGCTGACAGCTCAGAGCTTGGAGCCTGCTTCAGATTCTGTGTCCCCCTCTGTCTCTGCTCCTTGCCCATTCATGCTCTGTCTCGCTGTCTCAAAATAAATAAATGTTAATTTTTTTAATTTAAAAAAATGCATACCCCCAAAATACATGTTGAAGTCCTAAGCCCAGAACCTGTGAATGGAACCTTATTTGGAAATAGGGTCTTTGTAGACGTCATCAAGTTACGATGAAGGTGGACCCTAATCCAATAACTGGTGTTTTTATAAGAAGCAAATCTAGACAGAGAGACACAGACACACAGGGAAGATATCATGCAAAGATAAAAGCAGATATCAACGTGACATGGGTATAAGCCAAGGAACATCCAGGGTTGCCAACTGCCACCAGAAACTAGGAGAAAGGCGTAGATGAACTCTCCTTCAGAGCCTCCAGCAGGAACCAAGTCTGCTGGCATCTTAGTTCAGACTTCTAGGCTCCAGAAAGGTGAGAGAAGAAATTTCTGCTGTCAATCCAGAGCAGCCGTAGGAAACCGACACAACCCCTCACATAGCCACACTCCCGACACCCCAGGCTGCCCGCACTTTTCAGACCTTTGCACCTGCCCTTGCTTCTGACTGGATCATGCACCCCTTTCTCCACCTGCCTGGGTAGATTGCACTTGCCTTCAAATTATCAGTTCAAGTACCATACTGTCCCGCAGGGAGCCTTCCCTGACACCCCTTATACCAGGCTAAGGCTCCCTGACAGCATCCCCATGTTATTTGTGCATAACACTAGCACAGCAAGTCAAGAATTACCAACCGTTAAATGGCCAGATTTCTCATGAATGTTGCACGGCATAAAAACAACTTCGGTGTAATGATAAATTCTTCCCTGGAGCCCCAGGACTAGCACCATGCCTGACACACAGCCACGGGCATGAACTTAAACGAATGGCTTTTGATCGCGTCCAATGTAATCACTCCACCACGGCACCAGCTGCACTCTAGAAACACCCCACCCGAGTGCGGATCCCGGAGGTCTCTGATTCTCGAGTTCAGCACAACATCTGGCACATGGAAGTTGCTCCCCGAGAGCATGCCAGGATGAATAAGGGAATGGCATTGAGGGTTTCCGGGAAGCCCCGGAGGACGACTGAACACACTGTCAAACTGGAAGGGCCTCTTTCCCAGGGAATTCGGGGTGAAGCGATGGATCAGGCAGTATCTTCCAGCAGCCGTGAAACGCAACCTCCCTTACGTTGAACGGCTTCTCTTGGGTCCCCCACAACTCCATGACCCTAGAAACTTGTAAGGAGTGTTTCAAAAAAAAAAAAAAAAGGCTTCAATCAAGCATGATGAGCACCAGGGAAGACGATCACGCCAAATACTTCTGAAACCTAATTAAAACAATCAAATCACTGTGGCAATTCTGCTTCGTCAAGGGACTATTTTCTGAGCGATTGGTTTCTTTGTTTCGTTGAATTTCGCAACAGCTAACTTGGCACAATGCTACATACGATGCATCCCTAATCATATTTACACTGTTACTCAGATTTACACTTTGGATAGTAAGAAATCACACAATTCTGAAGGCACGTTGGGCCCAAAAGTTTGTTTTTAATCACTAGCTGGGAGTAACCCTATGCAAACACACATCAGAGAGCGATTGTACAAAGACAAGGGAAGTTTAAGATATGGCAATTGCCGGCCAGCAGTTAGAATTAGGCAAACCTTTTCATGGAACTTGACAGTTTTGATGTTGTCAAACACATTCAGCAAATGGGCTTGTATCGTGTGTGTGTCTGATGCCTGCCCCAGGATCTCCAGAAGGGCGGGGTCCGAGACAAAGAAGAAGCGAGGAAAGCAAAGACGTTTTTTCTCCAAGTACCTAAGTGGAGAGGAAAAGAGAAGTTTTATAAACACACAAAGCAGGCCTTTCTAGAAATAAACTCATCGGGACGGTGAGAAGGGGGAAGGATTGTGAGACAATCAAATTTTCCCACACACTGTTCGATGTTTTTGTCCTGTGATTCTTACTAATCTTGCCTAGTAGCATTCCGTATTTGGGTGAAAAACAAATATTTTTTCCAGAACTGATAGGAGAGTTTCTTCATCTTTCACGAGTGTAATGCATACCCTTGAGGTAATCTGGAAAAGTTTGTACTTTCTTGGTGGAGGACGGGAGCAATCACACTCAGGGAGTTTTGGAGGGGGAGGGGGGGTTGGTCTTGCTGCAAGCACATTGCTGTGTCAGCTGAAGGGTGCATCTCATTCTTGGAATTGTATCTTAAAGAATGCAATGAATCCATTACCGAAGCAGAAGGCAAAATCTAGCTCTGAATAAACTGTGTGAAGGGGCCCTGGCACTATTCTCTGCCTCCAGGAATTACTGAAACCCAGAGAATTTTCAACTGTGCTTTTGTTTCTATATTTTGTTTCTATATTTGCTTAACTTTATGGTGTTTCTTTGTGTGACGGATATATTTTTCTGTTATTTTGTTTAATGTTTATTTTCGAGAGACAGATAGAGCACGAGCCGGGGAGGGGCAGAGAGAGGAGGAGACACAGAATCCGAAGCAGGCTCCGGGCTCTGAGCTGTCAGCACAGAGCCCAACACGGGGCTTGAACTCACGAACTGTGAGAGCATGACCTGAGCCGAAGTCGGACGCTTAACCGACTGAGTCACCCAGGCACCCCTGTTATTTTCATATTAATACCTCTGTACCTTCATTTTCTTGCATCCTTCGATATGCTTGCTATAGTTTTCATTGTAATTTGTTTTTGAGACCTTACCAGAAATCCTTTTTAAGTGTTGTCTGTCTGAAAAATTTCTATTCCTTCCTCGCCATGGGTATTATTATTTGTTTCCTGTGTAAAATCATGAGGGAAATATTCTTATTTCACAGAAGCAGATTCTCTTCATAGGAAGGTAGGGTTTTTACCGAGGACAGTGCGGACCAGAAGCTGGAGCCAGCTGGTGCCCTTGAGGGCATGCAAGGGGGACACTTGGCTGCCCATATTTAGTCAACTGCTGGACTTCTGTTTTGGTGAATGGTATGCCCAGCATGAGGGCAAGAGCTAAATTCCTTAAGACAGAAGACAGGACTTTTTTCAGAGGCTGAAAGAGGCAAGAAAGGAAGGAAACAGAAGGATAGACGATGCTACAAGAGGTGCTCCGGGTGATGGACGAGCTTTCTGTATGTGGTGTAATCTTCCTCCTGAGCTCTCATGGAACAATCAGTAAAATACTACAAACCATTGCTTTGGCAATTTGGATTTATTCACTTTCGGCACGTGAAAAAGCACAAAATCTGGCCTCAAAGAGGGGGCAGGATAAGGCTGCCCAAAGAGTCTCTGTTTACATCCCCCTCATTTTCTTAAACTCTTGCTTTTATGCTCGTGTTTGTTTGGGTTTCTTGAACATTTATTTACTTTTGAGACAGGGAGAGACAGAGCATGACTGGGAAAGGAGCAGAGAGACACGGAGACAGAATCCGAAGCAGGCTCCGGGCTCCGAGCTGTCAGCACAGAGCCTGACGTGGGGCTCGAACTCACACACCTTGAGATCACAACCTGAGCCGAAGTCAGATGCTTAACCGACTAAGCCACCCATGCGCCCCGTGCTCATAGTGTTTTACGTTGTTTGTTTTTAGCTTTTTCTTTTCCTTACCTTAAATAGGCTAGTTTTATTTTAAATATCCCAATCCATCTTATTTGTAGAAGCTTGATCTTTATTCTTTATTGAGAAAAGATTTCCTTATTCCTTGTTCTTTTTTTTAATGTGTATTTATTTATTTTGAGAGAGAAAGAGGGTGTGATCAGGGGAGAGGCAGAGAGAGGGACACACAGAATCTGAAGCAGGCTCCAGGCTCTGAGCTGTCAGCACAGAGCCCAACACAGGGCTTGAACTCACCAACTACAAGGTCATAACCTGAGCTGAAGTCAAACACTTAATCGACTGATCAAATTTTTTAAATGCTTATGTATTTATTTTGAGAAGAGGTAACATAAGCGGGGGAGGGGCAGAGAGAGAGGGAGAGGGAAAACACCAAGCAGGCTCCAAAGTGTCAGCACAGAGCCGGACACAGGGTTGGATCTCACAAACCGTGAGATCACGACCTGACTTGAAATCAAGATTTGGACGCCTAACCGACTGAGCCACCCGGGCGCCCCTCACATTTTTCTTTAAATTCTAGTTAGCTAACATTCAGTGCAATATTGGTTTCAGGAGTAGAATTCAGTGATTCATCCCTTACATACAACACCCAGGGCTCATTATAACAAGTGCCCTCCTCAGGACCCATCACCCATCTAGCCCATCCCCCATCCACCTCCCTCCATCAACCCTCAGTTTGTTCTCTATCTTTAAGAATCTCTTACGGTTTATTTCCCTCTCTCTTCTTCCTTTTTTACAAAAATTCTTCTTTTGTCAAATGTCCTTCAACAGTTACTTGACTTGATTCAATAATTTTATGAAACATATCAAATACCTGAAAACCTATTTTTCTAAAAAGTTATTTTGAAGGATTTGCTTGCAAATGGTTTTGCTTTAAAGTTAACATTTAAAGGGTGTTTTACCGATGCTTTAATTGCCTATGATCTTCGTGATTAATAATGTCTTCACAGGACAATTTTCTAAAGGAAAAGTATTAGCATAGGCCCATGGCATAAGCTGTTGGGATGCCCATCACCTAGATTAGAGTAAACTTGCAAATATTTGCCAAGGAAAATCTCGGCCCTAGTTCCACCTCCTACTGAACCTGCCTCCACATGTAGTGGGGTAGACATCCATCTAGGCATGGTCTTGTTTAGACTCTTCAACTTTCCTAAAAGCATGCCAACTTCATCACCCTCCCAGCTGACACCAAAGTCTATGGATTTGTCTTTAACCAGCAGTGCCAATGGTCTATCACCTAGATTCTTGTCAGGGCTTAAAATCCCTCACATTTCACACTGCCCCATATCCTCTGTTAACTTGGATATACCAGTGATATTCACGAAGGAGTTCCTGAAGAGTGTGAAGGCATCCCATCGCGGCTTCCCTGGATCAAGCCATTCTGTCATAATGTCTCCCACTTGACTCACACTGGGGTAAGGCAAGTAGGTGAGGATTCTGCTGAGTGTTCCCATTATAGAGAATGCACAATAGAGTATCGTCCAAGGTGTCAATTAAAAAAAAAAAAAAAAATGTTGTTTTCCCGAGCAACTGGAACCTTTCATTTTATGCATCGTATGAATGCTATACCTAATTGTATATCACTCTTTCCTTTGTCCCTGGGAAAAAAGCCTTTGGTCTCTGAATCTGAGGTCCATTTATAGCTTCTTTTTGAGACAAGTTTACCATCTTTGGTTTTTATCCTTTCCTTTCACCTTAATTTTCTCATTACTTTATTATTTTCCAGCAGCCACTGCAAAAGCCACTTAACCAGCCAAGCATAGGTAAGTAAGCCCCCTCCCTTACATGTTACCCTACAGGTGTTTCTTCTATTTTCATTCAGCTCAGTCACGTTTTTGGTTCAAGTTTAAGCAACACCTCTACTTACTTCACAGAGATCCTTCCACAGTGCCATTTGAGGCTCAGAATTTTAACCACCGCCCATGACTCTGAGCACAGCCTGGCTTAGGTGCCCTGGGTTGCTCAGTGCACAAGACAGCTGCCTAGTCACAGGTGGTGTTATAGGTACTATTGTAGGTCATGAGAACATGGGGGCGTTGGTGTGGGGAGGGGCATCCATCTCCCAGAGTTAGCCAAGGAGACATCATCACTTAGTTGGGGTTAAAAGCTCAGAATATGGGGCATGTCAGTGTCATGTACGTCTCAGCACAATTAGCAACCCTGATGCTGCTCCCACTCGTGACTACAGATGATCGTGACAGGGAATTTTATGTGTCAGCTTGGCTGGGCCACGGTACCCACGTATCTGGTCAAACTTTGTTCTAGATGTTTCTGTGAAGGTTTTCATTTTAAAGTTTATTTACTTATTTTGAGAGAGACAGAGAGAGTGTGAGCAGGGGAGGGGCAGAAAGAGAGAGGAAGAGAGACAAGTCCAAGCAGGCTCCATGCTGCCAGCTGCAGAGCCTGACACAGGGCTCGAACCCACAAACCATGAGATCATGACCTGAGCCGAAACCAAGAGTCAGATGCTTAACCAACTGAGCCACCAGGCACCCCAGTGTAAAGGTATTTTTAGCTAAGATTAACATTTAATCAGAAGACTTTGAATAAAGCAGATTATCCTTCATAATGTGGGTGGGCCTCAACCAATCAGGCAAAAGCCTAAAGAAAAAAAGACTGACAGCCCCTAGAAGAAGGAATTCTGCCAGCAGACTGCCTTTGGGCTTGAACTGAAGCAGATCATCCCTGTGTCTCCAGGCTGCCAGCCTTCCCTGTAGATTTGAACTTGCCAGTCTCCTCCATCACATCTCTCTCCCTCAGTCCCTCTCTCTCTTCTTCTCTCTCTCTCTCTCTCTCTCTCTCTCTACCCCCAACCATGTGTATACACACCCTACTGATTCTATTTCTCTAGAGAACTCTGACCAGTACATAACCAATAGTTTATCCTAAATTTCTCCATACATACTGACTATTCTAAGATTGAAGGGGGGATATTTAGGGACACCTGGGTAGCTCAGCCAATTAAGTGTCCCACTCTTGATTGTAGCATAGGTCATGATCCCAGGGTCAGGGTATCGAGCCCCGTGCCAGGATCTGTGGTGAATGTGGAGCTTGCTGGAATTCCCACCCCCCCCCCCCCGCCCCTCTCCCCTGCTCGTGCTCGCTCTCTCTCTCTCTCTCTCTCTCCCTAAAGTAAAAAATAATTTTAAAAAATGGTTAAAGGGGAGATACTTATTTTTTTAATATGAAGTTTATTGTCACATTGGTTTCCATACAACACCCAGTGCTCATCCCAACAGGTGCCCTCCTCAATGCCCATCACCCACTTTCCCCTCCCTTCCACCCCCCCATCAACCCTCAGTTTATTCTCAGTTTTTAAGAGTCTCTTATGGTTTGCCTCCTTCCCTCTCTGTAACTTTTTCCCCCTTCCTGTTCCCCATGGTCTTCTGTTAAGTTTCTCAGGATCCACATAAGAGTGTAAGAGAAAGAGGAGATATTTAAAAGCATGTATATTCCAGCTATAATATAAATAAGTCATGGGGATATATTTTACAGCATGGTGACTATAGTTGAAAATACTCTATTTCATATTTGAAAGCTGCTAAGAAAGTAGATCTTGAAAGTTCTCATTACAAGAAAAATAGTTTGTAACTATGCACGTTATGATGGACGTTAACTAGACTTATGGTGGTCATCATTTTGCAATATATACAAATCTCAAACCACTATGTTGCATACCTGAAACTAATGTAATGCTGTATGTCAATTATATCTCAATAAAAATAAAAAATACAGAAAACCATGTGTAGTTAACTGTTTTTGGAATATTCACTACTATTCAACATATTTCTGCTTACATGATTTATCTTGATTAGCCAAAGGGAAAGAAAAGAAAAATATATGTTACTCCTGGAATTCACCCCGCCTCCTATACACGTGTGTGTGTGTGCACGTGTGTGTGTGTGTGTGTGTGTGTATGTGTGTGTATACACTGATAGATACATGAGGCTCTTGTTTCTGTACAATCTTGACTACTTGTGTACATTATACTGTTCATATTGTTCTTGGTCGCACCTAATGAAATATTTTGACTCTTCAGATGCTTATCCAAGAAGAAAATCAGAAAAGTAGCCGTATCCGTTTTAAAAGGCAAGGACTATATGAGAATTTGCAAGACTTTGTCCCAGTGGATGGAAGAAGCCCTGAGTCCTATTATTCCAACATCAGAACAAATCCAGCAAGGGCTTGGAGATAATATGAGACTCCAAGCTACCAGTTTCATCTATGCAACAACATCGGACACGAATTACGTTTTAGCAAAAGAAAATCAATATGGCTAATGCTGTCTCGTCCCTCTGATCCCTTTCATCTCTAGGACGCTAAGGGGGCCTTCACAGAGCCAGTAAACTTACCCAGTGAGGGATTTCTGGCACATTTCCAACTGGTCCAGCAAGTGCGGTAACAGCTGCCCCATGGTCTCATCTCCAACACAACACTGAACCACATTTGGCATTTCATGAGCCCGAGTCATAATCTTCACCCAAGATTTATCGATATTGGAAAAGCGCTTGGCTTCCTACAAAAACGAGGTAACAAAGCCCACTTGGACACATCTGTGATCTCAAGGAAAGCGCATCTCACATACCTTCTGCTGAGGCCAGATTTCTCCCCAGTCTGGATATCCCAACTCTATATGCCTAAAATGTCACACATGTTCTATTTCGATTCTCCTTTTGCACCATCCCACCCCCTTTCTTAAATAAGGTCCCCCCATTATGTTAACTGAAAGCAGAAGACAGACACAGAAATGAACATACAATATGAGACAGCTTGGAAGAGAAAAGCACTCCCAAGTGTTTTTGCCAGTTATCCCTAAATGAAGTGAATTTTATGTTTTTCAAGTTTGCTACACTGAGCACTGAATTGTTTGTATATTTAGAAATGAAAACATTTAAAAATAAGATACAAAACTAATTACGGTATAACCCTAATACTGTGAAATTTTTAAACATAGATTTTTATTTCAGAAAAAAAAATTGAAAATGCGCAGAGGACTTTGAGAGAATAGAAATAAGGTTTTCCTTCTTCCCTAAAACTTTCTGTAGTTTACCAATAAGCATGTACTATCAAATATGAGAGCAAGAGACCCCACCGAGCTCCTTGAATATTGAATGTGAAAGTTGCCAGTATTACATCCAATTTGAGATTCCCCACCACCCAGCAAGAAGAAAAACATGCCCAAATATAAAAGCAGAAATAAAGAAATAAGTAAATAAATACTTAAAGTTTCAGTGTGTGGATACATTCCACTGGTAGGTGAAAAATACATCGGCTAACAGATCCATCCTCTGTAATGAAACTGAAAACTCACCACAGGGACAGCTAGGAAGACTGAGCAAAAAAAAACACTCAACACAACCGTGTTTCTAAAACTCAAATATATCATTAAAACATTATAATTTTGCAAACGATTTAAGGTAGTTGAATAAGAATCCTTGAGATTTGGTAAGAAAAATGTTTTTGATAAAAATTTCAAAATACTACACTCCATATTCCCCATAAGATGATTAAATTTGATGAGAAAAAAACATGTTCCACAATCTTGAGAAGAGGGCCTTTTTGTTCTGGAGTTTCTTTTTTCTGCCTGTTTCCACCCCCCCAGTTTTCCAGTACAGATATAATTGGGTGAATTATATAGCGTGAGTTGTTTTAAACTGTCAGTAGTAACAGAACAAATTATCCTGCCATTGTCGAGATAACTACGCCATAATTCCGCACTGTTCCCAAATTCTACCTTCAAATTACCTAAAGTGTATCAATTATGCAGACATTCCTTTTGTTTTTTAACCCTCTGTTTCCCACAAAACCACACGGTTTTGTAGCCTTCACACCCTTACTTTTCCACAATGGCTCTCTCCTTATAAAACAGTTCAACAACAACAACAAAAACATTGGGGAGGGTGTGGCTCCAGAGAAATTGAAATATTATTGCATTTTTGAAGGAATTATTAGTTATTAGAGAATTCTCTGAGTTAAAACCCTGATGAAACCATAAGGAAAATTCTGAAACCTTAGGAAGCTGCTTGGCAATATCTCCTCCCACAAAGACAGCTTCTAAGTAAATCCATAAATTCTGCACCATCATCCAGCTCTCAATGATGTCTGTTGAGTTGGAAAGGTACTGCACCCATTTTTGGATCTGGGCCTTGAACGGCATATTGTACCTAAAATGAAAAATACAGTCAGCATTTGGGAGGTTTTTTTGGTGTTTTCTTTTTTATTGTTGTTGTTTTCAAACTAAAAGATTTTACTTAATCCTAATTTTTACCTGTTTCTTTACAACTGGGATTATGTTGTGCTGGTTTTGAAAATGATGCTACTTGGGGCACCCGGGAGGCTCAGTCAGGTCAGCATCTAGCCCTTAATTTCAGCTCAGGTCATGACCTCGCGGTTCATGGGATCGAGCCCCGCGTCGGGCTCTGGGCTAACAGTGCAGAGCCTGCTTGGGATTCCCTCTGCCCCTCCACGATTCTTTCTCACACCTTCTCTCTCTCTCTCTCTCAAATAAATAAACTTATTTTTTTTTTAATGATGCTACCAAGTGACTAAATCATCATCATTTACTGGACATTGTTCGACTTTTCCTGTTTTGATCCAGAGCATAAACAGGCGGGAGATGTGTCATCTGAGGAGCAGATCAGGCATTAGACTTGATTCCACACAACTGCTAGAGTAATAAAATTGGGGTCATTGTTGCTACAGCCAAGTGAGAGACAGTCTCTCTGCTGACCTTTGTGTCTTCTCCAGGGACTCTCTCTGGTTTCTCACATACTATGGGGCAATTACAGAGACACTGGTGGGGATCAAACAACCAATTCAATTTTCAAACATGTTAATACCTGCAATC
Organism: Panthera pardus; assembly: GCF_024362965.1. Taxonomy (NCBI): domain Eukaryota; kingdom Metazoa; phylum Chordata; class Mammalia; order Carnivora; family Felidae; genus Panthera; species Panthera pardus. The sequence goes on from NW_026526765.1 coordinate 11,185,133, forward strand.
TCTCTCTAGCCTCCCCCTTTCTGGGTCTCTTTCCAACTTCCCAGCCACTCAAAACCACCCACTCGCGTGTGTCTGTGTGTGTGTGTGTGTGTGTGCGCGCGCGTGTGCATGTGCGTGTGCTTGTGTGTGTATGTGTGTTAGGGCTCATGCATGTCTATGTGTAATACTCTGATAGTCACTCTTTAGTCTCTCCTATAGTTAATCTATCTTCCTTTTTTCATTCTTGAGAGAGAAACAGATCATGGCCTTCCAGTGTTTTTTTCCTTTTCTCTTTAGATATAGGACCCCATTTCTACCTGGAAACGTAAGTGCCCAGTTAAAATACTGAATTTCCCAGCCTTCTCTGCAGCAACGGGCAGGGCCGGGACTAAGTTCCACATCAGTAGCTCCCAACCTTGGCTGTACTTTGAGGACATCCAGCAGACATTAAAAATTGGGCCTGGGCACCAGGGTGGCTCCGTCGGTTGAGCATCCGACTTCGGCTCAGGTCATGATTTCGCGGTCTGTGAGATCGAGCCCCACGCGGGGTTCTGTGCTGACAGCTCGGAGCCTGGAGCCTGCTTCCGATTCTGTGTCTCCCTCTCTCTCTGACCCTCCCCCACTCAAGCTCTGTCACTCTCTCTGTCAAAAATAAATAAACATTAAAAAAAAATAAACCCTACTCAGGCCTGCCTGGGTCCCACCCCCAAGAGACTCCAATTCTATCAGTGTGAGATGTGGCCCAGGCACTGGGATTTAAGTTCCCCAGGCGTCCAGTAAACAGCCAAGTGAGGACCACTCTCTTGGGTAAGAAGTGGGTGGCAGCATTGTATGGAAGGGGAAGTAAGGGGAAGGGCCACCCCTGGAAAAGACAGAAGGGTGAGCCTGATAAAGCTTAGGTCCCTGATGATGAGGTGGAGCCTGCTCTCTACCCTGAACCATCAGCCTTGGAGCTTCTTTTACGTGAGAGCCGCATAAACTTCAGTTTTGTGCAGGCAATGTTTCACGAGGTGTTTCTATTATTTGCAGACAAAATTCTAATAATTGTACTCCCTGTCACTGTTTTCCCTTTTTCTTCGCCCTTAGGGATCCCTCCATTCCAACAGACTATGGACTTAAATCTTTCTCAAATATTAGTCATATTCATTAATAAAATTTTCATTCCCACAGTCCTAATTGTGAAACAGACTGTTTTAATATTCCACATCTTTCTGGGTTTGTTTTTTTTTTAATTTACGCTTTTCACTAGAATGCGGTTCCATAGCAACAGAGAACATTGTTTGATTTGCTCTTCTGTCCATAGCACCTAGAAAAGTGTATGGCACATGGTAGGTGTTCAATAAATTTGTACTGAATACGTGTTCCTCACACAACTCTCATCTGTGGATTCACTGCCATCGGTAAGGACAGTTTCCCCGTCCCTAACATAGTAATTTTTACTTAATTTGTATGTGTTCATTTTCTACCTCCCTAGGGTGTGTTATTTTCCATCTGTCCTTCATTTATTTGGGTATGAATAGCAACCAAATTCATTCAAACTCACCAAATCCTAAGTACTTCAGAGTCAAGGTTACCAATGGTCTAAATCTCTAAGACCGAATTTTATATCCCATATTACTCACTTCAAACACTTGGGTGTACCAAGCAAAAGTGAAGAAGAGCAATTTTTATCAAACAGTATTAAGTGGTTATCAATCCCTACATTAAACTTATTCATATACATATACACACAGAAGAGACTGACGTTCGAAAGACAGAATGCAGTAAACTCGTATCTCAATGATACCCACATGCTACACAATTATTATATATCTGAGAAGATCCTGGTGAACAAAAAATTATTTCAGGAGGAGCAAAGGAAGCAAGGTACCAAGGAAATGTTAAGCTCATGAGTCTAAGGCACGTGCATCCAAAGCATGATGGTTTTGCAGTTAACTGTCAAACAGAAGTGTTAGACTCGTATCGGTCTGTGCTGTTTTATTTCTCTTTATGAATTAAATTCACTCTCTATCTTAATCTGTCATCTCATTAAAGTATGTACACAACTAAGAGTTTCTAGTCCACAGATGTTGGCACAACGATTTCCCAAGTAGAACGATTATTCTGAAGCTCAGCCTAATTTCCCCTGGACTCCGGAGCCTGTCAAGCTGTCAGCTGTGCGGTGAGGCTTGTCAGCTGCAAAGTTGAAACGTTCCGCAAGATCCAAGTGGCTAATTACATGTTGCATTATTTTGTCCAGTTGATGGTCTCAGACACATCCCACAGTACAGGATAAGGAAATAAAAACAGCATTACACACGCTGCGCCAAGGGCTAAAATTAAAACACGGATTTTTAATGTTAAATAAATTGTATGGGGGCCATTGCTGCATTGTTTAATATTAATTTCCCTTAAAACGTTTGCTGCGGTGGTCCCCACATCTCAGGGGAAAGATGGACGGACTTCCTACCTGTTGCTCAGTAGAGAGCCTAGCAACATCAAGCTGTCCTCCATGCTGGTGATGATTTCTGAGGTGCTGTCTCCCCGCAAGAGGAGCTCTCCACGGGCTTTAAAGCTGCCAAATGCGAATGTTTTGCTGTCCCACTCGTTCATCACTTGCTTCAGCTTGTGCTCAATGTCTCTCTCTTTCACCGCACTGATACAGATGTCCTATTAAAATTGCAAGCTCTAGCTTTACCACATGAAAGTCACACGTCCTTCGTGAACAGTCCAGATTCAGCAGAGGTCCTAGCCTCACTATTTGCCTCAGACATATCTAAAAATACTTTTCCCGCCCAGCTCTAAAATGCAATATAACAAATGGTGTATATGTATATAGATCGAGATTTAGGGAGAGAGATGAAGATGTATTACTAAGTAACAGAACCTTAGTTTGTAAAATTTCCCACCAAACTCTTCCAGAGAGAAAGATGACAGAAAAGGTACGCAACAACGGAACACCGTGAGAAAGGACATCCTGACATTTGTGACAACGTGGGTAGACCTTGAGGGCATTAGGCTGAGATAAGTCAGACAAGTAAAAATACCATATGCTATCCCTTATATGTGGAACCCTCAAAAAAACAGAGGGTAGAGTGGTAGTTACCAGAGGCCAGGGATGGGGGAACAGAAGAGATGTTGGAAATCTAACACACAGTACAGTGATAATAGACAACAAAACTGTATCATAAATATTAAACTTCCTAACAGACTAGAGCTTAATTGCTACCACCACTAGAAGAAATGATCATTATGTGGCATAACCCAGGTGTTAGCTAACACTCCAATGGCAATCATGCCACAATATAAATGTATCAAACCAATGTTATATACCTTCAACTTACACAATGTTATATGTCAATTATATCTCCATTTGGATTAAAAAAAAAAACACACATGTGTGATAACCTTGTAAATTTTGAAACTCTAATCAAAGACCCAGAATTTAATGTGTCTCTGATTTAACTCTAGAGCCAAATCAAAGCGGTATGAGAGGAGAAAATGAAGAGAAACCTGACTTCTTCCAGGTCTCCCTCCACTTTCCCAGTCTCCTCTGCAGCCATGCTTTTTCCTGGACCATTAGTCAAGCCCCATCCTTGCCTCTTCTCGTCTCATGCTGCACTCCCTCTCTGCATGAGCTCATCTATGCCCACACAGTCTGTAACCTCTTGTATCTCCCGGTAAGACCCCCATCCATTTGCCTATTGGGCCTCTGTGTTTGGATCTAACCAAGGGAATCCCAAACACATTCTGTGAAATATCAAACTCATGCCCCAAATTAAGCTCTTTGCACTTTGTCGCTCAACTGATTCCCTTCCAATAATTCCCTGTCTCCGTGATGAGCACCATCATCCACCTTGATCGCTCAGCAGGAAATTTAAGGTTTACCCTAGATTGTTTCTCCTACCATGTTCCCTCTCTTGCCAGATTCTACCCGGCTCTACCTTCTAATGATCTCATTGATCTTTTCTCCCTTCTCCAGCTTCACTACCTGCCCCCTCATCCAACACACCATTGTCTCTTGTCTGGGATATTCTTATAATCCCCTAGTTGGTTTTCCCATCATTCTCACTTGCCCTCCCCCAATCCTTTCTCCACACAGTTACCACAGTGATCTTTACAAAATGCAAATCTAACCATGTCATCTCTGCTCAAAATATATCTCCCAGACGGCTCCCCATTGGTCTCTCCACCCTGGTGTTCCCTCTGGTTCCCAAACACACTTCAGACCCTTCACACATGCTGTTCCACATGCCTGACATTGTCTTCTTTGCCCTTTCCAAGTCCCTCAGCCTCACCACACGAGCACATTCCCTCCCCAGCAGTCATGGGCATGTGTCCCAACTTCCCTACCTTTACCACCCCATTACCCCAAACAGGTCAAGCCCATTACTATGGGCTGTCACAGAACAGATGCTTTTTACTTCAATGGTATTTACCCCATTGTGTAACTATACCCTTATTTGTGTAATTATTTAACTATGCAAGTTATTTAGTGATCTATGAATGAAGGAAAGCATCTGTATGTCCCCAGCACTTAACACAGAACCTGTCACGTAAACATGTGTGGAAGGAACGAATTGCTGGATGCCCAGAAGAGTTTTAATTGTCCTGGTATGGTTTACTGGTCCAACATTCCATAATGTAGGAATACTGTCAAAATAAATCCCATGAGACCTTCCAATCTCCCACCACATCAGGTAATCCTATGAACTGTACCTCTATTTCTTCTTTGTATTTCAGAAGAGGTGCCTCCATGATATTTCTTAACTTAAAAGTTTCATTCCCCACATCCAGATTATGGCCAGTGAGAGCAGCTATCCTTTCCCAATGCCTGTCCATCATGGCCTTACTGGCCATGTGCTCCAGGAGTGGGCAACACTCACTGAAATCATCAATGGTCTTCTTCAGATCCAAGAAAGCCTGCCAGTCCTTCAAGGCCCGGGGCAGCTTCCGACACCTGCAAAGGGAGTCACCGTGAATGGTCATTCAAAGATGAGCCTGAGTGTCTCCACTCCAGGCTTGTCTACTAGCATTCTATCAAGAAACAGTCATTTCAAATACCTACCACACTTTCAAATCTCATGATTCAAATGATATCTGTTAATCTAACATAATTTTACATTAGAGAAAACTGCCCCTCCCAATTGGGAAAGTTTGGTGCTTTTTTTTTCAATTCCCTCGTAACACTTAGCTAGGTAAAAGGCATTATTTTAAATGACAGAGGTGCCTCCCAATTCAATTCAATTCTACAAACATGTATTGAGATCCTCCTAAGTACAAAGCACAGCGGAGTGTATCAGGCTGTCAACCAAAAAACACAACAAATGACCCTGTATTTTCTTTGGGTTCAACACTTAAGTCATACGGCTCTTGGTTTTATTACAGGAAGTCATCTCACATAAACTTCAAATGTTTGATAAGTGTAACATAAAGAGAGATCAGCTCCCTCCAGGATGCAGAAGAGCCCCTGACAAAATTCATCCAGGTTTAAAGGACGCGTTTGTCTTACGACGTACACACAGGGGTAATTAATAAATAGCGTCTGACAAGGGTGACGTCAACGGACAACAGCAATGCAGCCTGATGTGCTTTCAAAACATCTGGGAGTGAAAAGAGAACTTGACAGTCTATCAAAGAAGAAAGCATTTAAGATTCAATAGCTCGGGGCATGCTAAACATTTAATTTCTCACCTGTTCTGGAACTCTGAAAGTTCACTGTTGATTTTTTCAATATTCACTTCCGACCAAAGCATCTCATGATAGCTATTTACAGTTTCTATGACGCTGTTGTATAGAGAGTATATTTTCTGTAGAAGATTTAATTGCTTCTTTATTTCAAGAAGCTGAGGATACGGAGTAACTGGCAGTCCAAAGAGCTCCTCTCCTCCAGTATAGGTGATGTATTTCCGATAGATATTATCAAATTGATTCTAAAGAAAACACCAGTGAAAACTCAGCAAGATGATTTACACTTGAATAAACAGGTAAACTTAAAAACTGGCAAATAAGCAAACATGTATGATTTCAGAGCACATGTAAATAAGAATAGTAAATAACTATAGTTAATTAAATAGACACCATCTCCAAATATAATTATCCCAAATCACAATTTTTAAAAATATTCCACAATAGGCTTTTCTATATTAAGGGGAAAAAAATGTATGTGTCTAAAACATGTTAGGGTTTTGGTTGTGTAGAAGGTCATAGAAACCAAAAAGATTACCTGGAATATGATAAGCCTATCACTGGCTTCCTGGGGTTTTAAGCCACTAGCCATTGGACCATTCTGAAACAAAAAGTTAAACACAAAATAAAAGGAAGTGTTGTATTCAAATTTCATGAGCTCAAAGTATATGCACATCAAAGCTAGTTTTCATTCACGTCACATCAATGTTAGGAAACTTCTTTCTTTAATTGTAGAAAAGGACTCAGGAAAGTGACTCATTTGGAAATATTTTCAAGTAAAAAAAGCCAAGTTAATACCACACCTTCTAATTTCAGGAAATTCCTAAAATTAAAAATGAGTACTTCTCATTTCTTAGGCGACCAGGCGAGGAAGGGTCAGTAAGCAGTCTATAGGAAGCACGTATCATGCCTGGTTTTGAACTAAAACACCAATGCCACGGAACTCACAGATTTTAGCATTCTAATATTTATTTGCAGAGTGACATAGAATCTTAACATTCCAGTCGGGCTTTCCTACATTAGAACGCCTTCAATACGTGGATTTCTGTGCTGCTCCATCCATGTTAGTGCATGGATCCAACCTCATAACTTCGTTAACTTTGTGCTTTTGTGTGTTCCTACTTAACAGGTACAAACTGTACCCTTCGCATATTTCCTTTCTCTAGTGTATTATGATCGGTTAGAAGTGGGTCTTAGTGTACCACATACTCCTAGTGCCGAAGAGTCTGCACTAAAACTCATAAATGAAGGACTAAAACAGGAACTGCCTCTGTCTTGTCCACGTTGGTGTCTTCAGCACCAAGGGCAGTGCCTGCCACATGCTGGGCGCTCTACAGTGTTTGTGGAACTAAGGAAAGCTGCAGAAGGATGACATTTAACCACATGTGAACAGGACTTGGCCACACAAAGTTAGAAAGCTACCAAACAACTTCAGGAACAGACCAATGATACAATATGGATTGCACTTTTAGACTCCTCATTTCCTGGATTGCTCTCATGAAAATGAAACTCCCATTCCTAGGGAGAGTCATGAAACTTGGCATAGAATCTTTATGCACTTTGCCGGCTCTATTGACTCTTCCCAAAAAATACAAACAGGAAAAACCAGAGTTGTACCAAATCATAGTCCAAGTAGAAGTGGTGACAGTCTCGGAGGAAGACCTCCACGGTACTAATTAGCTCCTTCCTGAAACGGGGCTGCAGTGAGACTAATTCGTTCTGAACTTCACTGGCACGTGTCAGAAGCTTCTCCCAAGAATAGCGCAGAGTATCAACCTTGTCCATCTCTTCCTTTGTTATGAGAAGACCGTATTTGTTAAGCAGGGCATAGGATTCCTACACAAAAGAAGGAAAATTTAATTTTTGCCGGTCAGATGCATAAATCTACTCACTCACTTATTAAAATGATAGAATGGAAAAGATCAGTATGATAGGGAAACTACCCCGAGAGTTCTTTCCTTCTTGCAAACCATAAAAGCTTAAATGGGCAACCGGGCCCCTAAGCTTCAGTTTCCTCTTTGGTAAAATGAGAAAATTCCTGGCTGCTTCACAGGATTTTTGTGAATATCCACAAATATCATTTTAAATGAACTTCAAAAACTATAAACCATTATGCAAATAAAAGGTATTTTTATTTAGGCCCCTAAGTTGTATTTCAAGACTTCGAGATGAAAAACGTAAGATAATCTAACTGCTAATATTAGCATAATAAAATAAATCAGGGTTTTAACTCTATCCCATTTCATTTTGTTGGTAAGAGGTTCCAATAGTAAGACACACAAGGGTACTGCTGCATCAAAGCCTGAGCCCAGTCATTGACCTCAAGATGCAAAATCCTCGACTACTCTCTTGGCTAAAAGAGTTTGGTTTTCATGAGAAAGGGTTTTCCCTAAATATTTCTGCCCTCCTCTCCCGGCATTAGTTCTCTCCATACAGGTGGAACGAATACCTGATCATTAATTTGGGTAAAAGACTTGATGTGGGCAAGCCTAGCCCAGTGCCTTTCTCCCTCTTTCTTCTTCCTCCTTGAAGGCAACCCACTGGTCTGCCCTCCAGTGTCAATAGACTGAAGCAGGGTGGGGTGCCTGAATGGCTCAGTGAAGCGTCCGACTTCGGCTCATATCACGATCTCACGGTTCGTGAGTTCAAGCCCCATGTCGGGCTCTGTGGTGACAGCTCGGAGCCCGGAGCCTGCTTCCGATTTTGTGTCTCCCTCTCTCTCTGCCCCTCTACCACTCATGCACGCTCACTCTCTCTCTGTCTCTCTCTCTCAAAAATAAAGCATTAATTTTTTTTTTTAAATAGAGTGAAGCAGGGTAATAGAGGGGCCTGCAGCTTTTCGATTCTGCCTCTGATGCACGAATAAGTTCAACAATTCTGGGATGTAGTCGTCACAAGTAGTGTGTGTGCATGGATTTGGGTGGTAATGGGAATATGGGAGTTGTACACTAAGCCATGTCTTCCAAATAAGTTCTATCGGGAACAAAAGGTTGTATTTTTACCTTGACTATTTGACTACAGTTTTGTCTGAATGCTCAGACAGGGGGAAACAGGGGCGTCAGTTACTGGGCCTTCCCTTCAAATGCCCAGGGACGCTCCTGGTTCTACACAAAGCAGGGACTCTTTATCTTATGTTTCAATTCCCAAGAAGGGCACGGTGGGCCACATGATTTTCCTGACCCAATACGGCAAAGGTGCAAGCATTTAATTATCTGAACCATTTTCATGGTTATTTGAAACTTTCCAAAATTCAAAGAGGGGCACAGAAAATGTGAGACTGGTGTACAATCCTCACCATCAGAATTTAAGTCCAGGGGTGCCTGGGTGGTTCAGTCAGTTAAGCGTCCAACTCTTGGTTTCGGCTCAGGTCATGATCTCACGGTTCGTGAGTCTGACCCCTGCATGGGGCTCCACGCTGACAGCATGGAGCCTGCTTGGAATTCTCTCTCTCTCCCTCTCTTTGCCCTTCTCCTGCTCACTCTCTCTTTCTCTCAAAATAAATACATAAACTTAATAAAAAAAAATTTTTAAAGAATTTAAGTCCAGACATTTAAGTTATGAAGTGCTAAAATGGCATTTTTTTTTCTGGAATCATTTTAATGCTATAATCATACTGGTTTCATTCAAAAGAATAATACAGTGATCCATTCCTGAGCAAACAATTTCATACAGGAGAGAAAATATGATACAGCATAATTATAAAAGAAATGTGTAACACTAATCAAGCTGAATAATTTCTTTGACCCTTGGTTTCCTTATGTTAAACGAGGTGTTGAGTAAGGATTAAATGTGTTAATACAGAATTAACACATGAATGGACACTGTTAGTACCTATAGGGACCAAAATGTGCCACTTTGCCACATTATTTTGAATAAAAGTCACTTAAGAAATAGCCAATTCAAAAAGAACTCTCTGACACGCTGCCCGACTTTTTCTCCAGAAACCAGGAAATAAATCTCCTGTGTGAAAGGCAGCCTCTCAGAACCAGGAGGTAAAGAAACATCCTTATCACCAGGGATAGGACATTTAGAGCTGAGAAGGCTATATAACAACCCTTGTTTCTTTTTACTAATTTACTACCACAGCCCAAAACTTATTCAGAATTCCTTACTAATTGAAGCTCCCAAAGTTCAGTTTTCTTTATCCTGTCAATTCCTCACGGATTTATTGTCTCTTTGTCTGAAAAGCATAAAAATGGCCTGCCTTGGTCATTTCTTTAGGTCTCAATTTCATTATTGGGCCTCTGTGTGCACATAGTAAAACTCTGGTTTTACTCCTATTAGTAGGTCTCATGTCAGTTTAAGTTTTAAACCAGCTGGAGAATCTTGAAGGGTGGAGGAAGAATTTTTCCTCCCCTACAGTTGCATCCAGGTTCTGTTTTCCAGCTGGTATTCCCATCCTGACTGCTAGGAGTACTGTCTGGGGCAATGGCAGCTGCCTCCTTCCTTGGAAAACTGTCCTCAGCTAAATGGGAGTCTCCTCTTGGGGAGATGATGGTCAATAACCAACTGTCTCAGGGGTACAAAGGCAGTCTCCCTTACCTCAAAGTGGGAGCAACTGTGTGGAATTCGTGCTCCAGAGCACCCCGTGGGAAATCTGTCTACAGCTAAGCTCACACCCTCCCTTAGCTCCCCCACCCCCGATCTGACCTCATCATTCCTATTTCCCTCACACTCCCTTCTCCTATGAGCACTTATCAGTAGATCACTTGTACAGAAATCCTCATCTCAGGCTCTGCAGTTAGGGACTTTAGATGCCATGCAAAGGTCTAGAACTGGCCCATAGAAGGTACCATCATTAAGGTATCATCATTACTGAAATTATTCTTAGGTTAAGCATCCATCTGTAACCACCATCCCTACAGTCCACAGCTAGTCAATACTTCAGCTAATATCACTCAACATGATGAGCTATTCCCATAATGAACAAATGATTATCAGTTACCTCAATAGGTCCTACTTGAAAGTCAATGGAGATTTGCTGCTCCCGGATTTCTTTCAGTGCTGCCATAGCAATCCGAATATCATCTAGGTCTTTAATCTGACGATTCAGTTTTTTATTGAATTCTTCAACAAGTGTAAAAATGTTTTCCATCTCACGCCTGTACTTTTTGTTACAGTGACGACCGATGACAACCATCCAGGCCTTTGTCTCAGCAGTCAGAGTGAACTTCAAGTCATCTGTAAAACCCAAATGTCCACAGTTCAGTTTGAAAAACTTGAACCAGTATGAAAAAACAGAGCACTGCTGTTCACCAATAATAAACACTTTGCAACTTACAGCTTTGTGGTGCATAAAAAAAATTAAACTGGAAAAAGTTAGATTTCCTACTCATCATTTATTCATTTATTTTATAAAGCTGGTCTTACAACAATGCGAAACATATTTCAAAAATGCTTTAAAAAGTACATATCAAAACCATTGAAGATTAGCCTCAAATGTTTACAATTATTTATTAAAGGAAGGGTACATTTTAATTGCAAATACAACACACTCATTCTCTTTCTCTGAAATAGCATTTATTTTCAAGGTTTAGCAGCAAAGTGTTCAAAATAGTCCAGGATATATAATTATGCAGAAGGGAATTAAAAACAAATCTACAAATTGGTCTGAAAACTTGAAGCCCATAAAAACTTTAAGACAGCTAGAACTCTCTGGCATACTAATCTAGGTAAAGAGACAGAACAATACAGTTGAATTTTGATGACTGTATGAAAGAAAACGAACCAACCTGTGTATAGAGCAATGGCGCCCACACAGATGTACTCCGGCTCGGCATTAATTTCCTGCTCCAGCTTTTGAAAATAGACAATCTGAGATTCAAATTCAGAAAGCAAGGGGTTTTTTGTAATAACCATCATAATTGTTTCTTCCTTCTCTTTTTGCCAAATATGATTGTAGCGCTTGAAGCAATCCATAGATGTAATAACTTCCTAGAATACAAATAACAGATTTGTGTTCAGAGGGAAGATGTGGAAATGGCATCACGGTATAAGTGAATGTTGCTCAACTGCTGGTGGTTCCCATGGATTTATTAAATGTTTAATTAGTGAGGCACCTGGGTGGCTCAGTCAGTTAAGCGTCCGCCTCTTGATTTCAGCTCAGGTCATGATCTCACGGTTCATGAGTTCAAGTCCCGCGTTGGGCTCTGTGATGGCAGTGCAGAGCCTGCTTGAGATTCTCTCTACCTCTCTCTCTGCACCTCCCTGCTCGCTCTTCCCCTCTCTCTCTCAAAGTAAATATAAAATAAAATAAAATAAAATAAAATAAAATAAAATAATAAAATAAAATAAAATGTTTAATTAGTGAGCTGTTTAATTATTTAAAAATGCCATAGGATTGGTACTAGATACAATATGGGCATAGTAACTCAGGAGTAGTAACAATGAAATTGTTAGCCTTCCTAGCCAAAAGGAGAAGGGGACAATTTCTAGAAACTAGAAAAAGAGAGTCCATGAAGACTTTTGTGGACAAGACCCTCTTGATTGGAATTGGGTCTTCATTCAAAAACCACAGTTCAGGGGCGCCTGGGTAGCTCAGTCGGTTAAGTGTCCGACTTTGGCTCAGGTCATGATCTCACGGTTCGTAAGTCAGAGAGCCTTGTGTGGGGCTCTGTGCTGACAGCTCAGAGCCTGGAGCCTGCTTCAGATTCTGTGTCTCCTTCTCTCTCTGCCTACCCCTGCTCATGCTCTCTCTCTCTCTCTCTCTCTCAAAACTAAATTAAAAAAATTTTTTAAAAACCCACAGTTCAAAATCATGCCACAACAGGGGTGCTATGGAAAAAATTATGCTAAGGTCACTCTCTTTCCCCTGTCCCACACCCCCCGCCCCCAGCCCCAGACCTCTGCCACGACTCTGTCGTTGGTAAAATCTATTGGAAGCCTCAATGGAAAACTATTAATTTGTTCCATAAGGTCAGAGAATGGAGATAAGATCTGGAGGGGCAAACAGAATACATCCTGTATCAAACCCCACCTGGCAGATTGCATGAAACCACGTAAAATGTATAAACTCATTGGATTAGAAGTGACGTCTGTACAATATTAAAATTAAATCTTCCCATCCAGGAACACAGTATGTGTTTCCAAATCTTCCAATTTTTTTTTTTAATTACATGTTAAGTGTTATGGGAATCTTCATAGAGACTCCACACACTCTTTATTGTGCATATTCCTAGGTATTTTTCAGCGATGTGATTATTGTAAACAGGATCTCTTTTCCACTATTTTTACAACTGGCTATGGATGGCATAGAAGCTTAAAAAATTGATTTTTTAATCAACAGTCCTGTTCGCTACAAAGTGTGCTTCTGTAAGATGAACTGGCTCATTCATGTTTGGTAACTAGAGAATGATGTCAACAAAATGGGGAGGTGACATTATCAAATGCTATTTTTCCCAGCATGCTGTTCTGTACCAGCTAAAGCAGCCGGCCGCGGAGGGGCGCAATTCTGTGTGCACGCCCCTTCCAGCACTTTTTCCTTTGGGGCCAGTTTGGTCCCGCTTTGTGTTGAGGCTGTTCTCTGCACAGTTCAGCCTGATCTTTGGACATCTTATCCTTGTTTCAACTGTTTCTCACACCCACCTTTTACCAAGTTCTGTCACCTTTTAATAGTAAAGCTCTTTATTTACGATACCATTTTTAAATGGGTTAAAATTTTACTATGATTGCCCCTGTTTTTGTAACTACTCGGTTACAAACTTTCCTAGGTTTTGTGTGTCTGCCTCAATTCTGTTTTTCTCATAATCCGTATTATATTTGATGTGCAACTTTGCAAAACAGTGTTTTCAGGAATGTTTATTGTATTACAGCAGAAATGCCTATAATTACCTTTCAATGAACTCTAACCTGACTCTCATTGGGCCATATTTTTTTTTTAGATCAGCCTCTTGGATTTATATAATAGATAATCATATCACCTATAAATAATTAAAGATTTGGCTCCTCATTTCTTATGCGTCTACCTCTTGGGAATCAACTTTTTCTATTGGCTTATATTATAATTTCAGAGATACATCTGCGTGAGAAAAAAATGTTTTAACTGGGATAGAATTTAAAATGCCATTATTTGAAAAAATATAGCATGCCAACAGCATTCTAAATGGCCCAGTCACTTAAGTAAAGCTTACCAACCTGCACTAAACCAAATGGCTTCACTCCAATCCCCAAATGCAGCGAAAGTGTCCCACACGCCTCGGGTGTGATAGCCGTTGAGACGTCCCAGACTTCAATTAAAATTGGAAAGCTAAGCCCGCCACTACTTATCCCAGCCAAAGTGACCCCCTTGCATGGACTGAGATGTTGACATGCACACCCAGGATGAATTGCAACAGTATGTAGACATTCACAAGTGTAGGATGATGTGGAGCATGAATTACAGATTACCAAAGATGCCAAAATATGGGTAGAAATTCCAGAATCCTGAGCTCTTTGAACATCCTAGACTTTATAATATTAAGAACATACCCTAAATACGTTGAGACTCTCATTTATCTTTTCTGACGGTGTCACTCTTTATTAAGTTGGAAGTTTTTAAAGTGGAGGTAACCGGGGCGTCTGGGTGGCTTGTCGGTTAAGCGTCCGACTTCAGCTCAGGTCATGATCTCACGGTCCGTGAGTTAGAGCCCGCGTCGGGCTCTGTGCTGACAGCTCAGAGCCTGGAGCCTGTTTCAGATTCTGTGTCTCCCTCTCTCTCTGACTCTCCCCTGTTCATGCTCTGTCTCTCTCTGTCTCAAAAATAAATTTAAAAAAAAAAACGTTAAAAAAAAATAAAAAAATATATTTAATAAAAATAAATAAATAAATAAATAAAGTGGAGGTAACCTAGGGCTTAAAGGAAAAATTGCACAAACTGCGGGTGTAGAGCTGAAGCTATTTTTATTGCCAAGGTTATTTAAATTGTTTGGTCCAGCTCATCTTTCCAAGCCAGGCAACGTTGTAAGTTGGTGGCTAGCCTACGGATCTGCTGAATGTAGGTCAGGTTTACAATCTGATCCAGTCAGCGATGGCAAGAAGAAAGGGGCTGGGATCATAGGATTTTCCATAGTTGAGCCAGAATCACCCAGAAGGGTCTTTGGCTATAGAGAGCTGATCATGTCTAGTATGATGACGAAATGTGTATTTATTCTTCCAGAAACACTATGTCCATCTCGTCCGTCTGGAAAAAGTCCAAGTTATTCTAAGTGCCTAAGATTTGCACACTTCCTTCATGTAATATAAAAGCAAATGCGACAGAAATAACACGGAGATAAGCATTTTGTTGCCAGCAGTATGCTAATTTCAACGACTATGCTTACCCTTAGATTTTCATAATAGTGGCTGCTTATATTCAGAGAAAGTAATGAGCTTCATTATTGATTTATTTCATTGTATGTTCCATGATTACTGCAACATTTGGAAATATATCTGAATGTTTATCATCACCATAAAATACTTACCTTTATCATGCATACAGAGCTTGATAAACTAAGCACTAGATAAATATTTGTTAAATTGAATTACGTGAACACTGTCCCTAAGGCGAAATTAAATATAGGACCTTCAATATCTTAAGAAAGGAATATTGAAAATGCATAAATGCAAAAGCTTCCAGTTCCCTCAGGAACACATTAAAATTAAACTTAATAATGTTTCTTCACATGGTTACAGCAATGGCAGCTCTCAAAATGTTTTCAAACAAATGAAGCTCATTCTATCAGAACCGAGTAATAGAAAAGATGTATTTGCTGAGTGACAACTATTCCCTCAACACGGAGAGACATTTTTAAAGAGTCAACAGGTATTGGCGGCAGTGTGAATATAAATTGTGCGTAAGTAGAAGCTGACTTCAGGGTTCTGAATCCTTTTGACAAAAACAGGCTTGCCTGAACAGAAAGGGGGGAGCTGAGAGAGGAACAGGTTGGAAGAAAACTTAATCCTAATGTACACCCCTTTCGAGTACAAGTTTGACTTGATAACACCTATTTGCTTTATTTTCCCTATGACCTCGTCTCCGTGTGGTAATACACATACGTTTTCATCTGATAGTTTATGAGATTTACCTGACTACACAAAAATGAAAAATTAAGTCTAAGCCTTATTCTGCTTCAGATGATACTAGTCAGTACTGACTAGTACTCACTTGTGGTTTGAATTTTTTAAGTTTGTATACTTATTTTGAGAGAGACAGTGAAAGTGCGGGAGGGCCAGAGAGAGAGGGAGAGAAAGAGAACGCCAAGCAGCCTCCACGCTGTCAGCTGCAGAGCCCGATGTGGGGCTCGAAGCCACGAACTGTGAGATCACGACCTGAGCCGAAACCAAGAATCAGACACTTAACTGACTGAGCCACCCGGCACCCCTTAAAATTTTTTAACAGTTAGGTTTATTTGTATTAAATCAGTAAATACATAGACTTAAAGCATTAAACAGAACACAACATAAAACATAGGAATAATGGTCCTTTTTCACCTCGCAACCTAGAAAGAA
The DNA here is from genome assembly GCF_024362965.1 of Panthera pardus. Lineage (NCBI taxonomy): Eukaryota > Metazoa > Chordata > Mammalia > Carnivora > Felidae > Panthera > Panthera pardus. The sequence continues at coordinate 11,201,243 of NW_026526765.1, forward strand.
AAAGTTTTAGGTAAATGAACATTTGCTGAGCACATCCAAGATCCCACAGCTCCTCACCAAAGGCACCGTGGGTGAGACCCAGGCTACGTGTAGGACACAAGCTTGCGACATTCACACAAGTACATATTGTAAAGCAAAGGGTTCTGGTGACAAATCCTTTTGACATACCTTTTTAGTGGAGTTGATGATTGTGCTAAGCACAGAGACTAATTTCACAATCTCTTTGTTATCAGACACATTCTTATAATAGTTCCTGGTTTGCACAGGAATGGGTAAGTTTACAGATGCTATTTCAAAGGTATCTAAACCAAAAAAAGAGAGAGAGAGAGAAATTTATATCAACAGCATAGGGAACATGCTTTAAAAAGATGAAGGGGTAGAAATGAAAGCTGGTGCAGCCACTCTGGAAGACAGTATGGAGGTTCCTCACAAAACTAAAAATAGAACTACCCGACGACCCAGCAATTGCACTACTGGGCATTTATCCACGGGATACAGGTGTGCTGTTTCGAAGGACACACGCACCCCCATGTTTACAGCAGCACTATCAACAATAGCCAAAGTATGAAAAGAGCCCAAATGTCCATCGATGGATGAATGGATAAAGAAGATGTGGTATATATATTCAATGGAGTATTACTTGGCAATCAAAAAGAATGAAATCTTGCCATTTGCAACTATGTGGATGGAACTGGAGGGTATTATGCTAAGTGAAATTAGTCAGAGAAAGACAAAAATCATATGACTTCACTCATATGAGGACTTTAAGAGACAAAACAGATGAACATAAGGGAAGGGAATCAAAAAGAATATGAAAACAGGGAGGGGGACAAAACAGAAGAGACTCATAAATATGGAGAACAAACTGAGGGTTGCTGGAGAGTTTGGGGGAGGGGGGATGGGCTAAATGGGTAAGGGGCACTAAGGAATCTACTCCTGAAATCACTGTTGCACTATATGCTAACTAATTTGGATGTAAATTTTAAAAAATAAAAAATTAAATTAAAAAAATTAAATAAAAAAATTTTTTTAATTAAAAAATTTTTGAGGGGCGCCTGGGTGGCTCAGTCGGTTAAGCGGCCGACTTCGGCTCAGGTCATGATTTCACGGTCCGTGAGTTCGAGCCCCGCGTCGGGCTCTGTGCTGACAGCTCAGAGCCTGGAGCCTGTTTCAGATTCTGTGTCTCCCTCTCTCTGACCCTCCCCCGTTCATGCTCTGTCCTCTCCATCTCAAAAATAAATAAACGTTAAAAAAAAAATTTTTTTTCTAAATTTTTTTGAAAATAAATAAAATAAAAAGACGAAGGGATTTCTATAAGGAAGAAATTTCTATAAAGTAAGGACCTCTGACAATCTGCTTCTTTGTAAAAAGCAATTGAAAACTTGTCAATATCAATTTTTCAGGACTCTGGACATTACCCAAAGCTTGCAAGAATCCAAGTAGTGTTTCTTTATTTAAGAAGAAATGCTAAGGGGCACCTGAGTGGCTCAGTCAGTTGAGCATCCAACTTCAGCTCAGGTCATGATCTCGCAGTCTGTGAGTTCAAGCCCCAGGTCGGGCTCTGTGCTGACAGCTCAGAGCCTGGAGCCTACTTCAGATACTCTGTCTCCCTCTCTCTCTGCCCCTCCCCCACTATGCTCTGCCTCTCTCTCAAAAATAAATATTTAAAAATTTTTTAATTATAAAAAAAGAAAAAATGCTAAAATCTTGGCAACCATAGTGAATTTCGAGGTGTTTTAACTTCCCTAGGTCCACTTCCCCCTCCTTGGCAATGTGTTTGCCTTGAGAAACACAGCCACAGCTTAGCATCACCCAGGAGCCAGACTGGCTTTGGAGCCCCTCAAGAAGCCCCAGAGAATTGTGACTATATGACTCATCGTGATGTTCTCTAGAAAAGCCCCATCCAGAGTTTATCTTTATTTGACTTGACTCAGAATTCACTGAGTAAAAAACAAAAAACAAAAACAAACAAACAAAAACCCTATCACCAAAGCATTTATTAGAAAAAAAACAAGCAGTAACAATTAACTTCACAGACGCCTGAGACAATGGTACTCGTTGAGATAAACAAGAGGTTGGCCAAAAAAATCAAAGATCTGAGGAATGAGATAGATATCCACAGAGGGTGTTGTAAAGTCGTGATCCCCTGGGGCTCTAAAAGTCATGCATATGTACAGAGCTGTGCACATGCCCAGGAAAGACCTAAAATGCCCTGATCTTTTACTTTGAACTCAGGGCCTCGCACAATCAGTAAATAAAGGCTAAGGCAGTCCTGAAAACTTCCTGAGCCATCAGGTGCTCCAGCCAACATACCATCCCCTAGGCGAAGGGTGTAGGACTTACTGGTTCAGAGGATTAAGGAAATCTCTAGGCAATCGTTAGCTGACCATGAAACTAACCAGAAACTCCAGCTGTGCACACCACAGGAAAGGCAAATTCTACAGAATTAGTCCAGGAGAGTCCATAAAGTCAATAAAGAAACAAACAGTGACAACAACAACAGACTGGGGACAAGACAGCCAGATTTTCAAAGGTGCCACATTCTATTCTTTAAAATATCAAGTTTTTAACAAAAGTAAGAATGGTCAGCCATGCAAAGATACAAAATAGCAGTCCCCACACACAGGAACAACAGCAGTGAATAGGAACTCTATATGAGAAAACCCAACTACTGGAATTACTAGACAAAAATGTGTATATCAGCTGTTATAAATGTGTTCAGGGAATGATAGAAAACCCTAACTAAAGAATTAAAGAAGGGGCACCTGGGTGGCTCAGTCAGTTAAGCCTTCAATTCTTGACTTCGACTCAGGTCATGATCTTACGAACGGTTCCTGAGCTTGAGTCCCACATTGGGCTCTGCATTGACAGGGTGGAGCCTGCTTGGAATTCTCTCTCTCTCTCTCTCTCTCTCTGCTTCTCTCTCTCTCTCTCTCAAAATAAATAAATAAACTTTAAAAAAAAAGAAAGTGTGAGAATCATGTCTCACAAAATAAAGAATAGCAATAATGAAATAGAAATACAAAAGAGTTGAATGCAAATTCTGAGATTGAGGAGAACATAAATGAAATGAAAATTCACAAGAGGGGCTCAACAGATGACAGTCTCTAGAAGAAAAAAATAGTGACCTTGAAAAGAGTTTTGTTAAGACAGAAGACTAGGTTATGGATTTAAGGTATTTCTTTTTTAATATCCATGTTTAAGATTATAAATTTCCTTCCAAATGCTATTATAACTACATTTCATAAGTTCTGGTATTTTGTGTTTTCCTTTGCTTTCATCCTAAAAGTACTTCCCAGTTTCCTTTGTGATTTCTTCTTTGGCTCATTGGTTATTTCAGAGTGTGTTATTTAATTTTTATGTATTTGGGAATTTCCCAAATCTCCTGTAACTGATTTTTACAATACAGTGGGAGAATGTACTTTGCATTATTTGAATCCTTTCAAATTTCATTTCAATACTCTGTAATTCAGCACAATGCCTATAAAAATCACAGCTGCCTTTTTCTGTAGAAATTCACAAGCTGATTCTAAACTTCATATGGAAATACTAGGGACCCAGAATAGTCATCAACAACCTTGAAAAAGGAAAATGTTGGAAGATTCATTTTCCAACTTCAAAACTTACTTCAAAGCTACAGTAATCAAGACAGGGTGGTGCAGAAGATCAATGAAATAAAACCAAGGGTGCAAAAATAAATGCTTACTTTTACATTTATGGTTAATCGATTCTTAACAAAGGTCCCAAGAAAATGCAGCTGGGAAAAAACAGTCTTTTCAATAAATGGTACTGTCACAAGTGAATATCCACAGGCAAAAAATGAATTTGAAATCCTATTTCACTCAAAATGGATCACAGGCCGAAATATAACAGTTAAAACTATAAAATATGTTAAAAAAATAAAAAAAATAGCAGTAAACCTTCATGACCTTAGGTGAAGCAACAGTTTCTTTTTTTCTTTTTTTTTTAAGATTTTATTTTTAACCAATCTCTGTACCCAACATGGGGCTCAAACTCATTACCCCGGAGATCAAGAATCACATGCTCCACCAACTGAACCAGGCAGGTGCCCCACAACTGCTTCTTCTTTTTTTTTTTTTTTTTTAATGTTTTTATTTATTTTTGAGAGAGAGTGAGAGTGTAAGCAGAGGAGGTGCAGAGAGAGAGGGAGACATAGAATCTGAAGCAGGCTCCAGGCTCTGAGCTGTCAGCACAGAGCCCAACGTGGGGCTCGAGTCCACAGACTGCAAGATCATGACCTGAGCTAAAGTAGGAGGCTTCACTGACTGAGCCAACTAGGAGCCCCTGTTTCTTTTTTTCTCTTAAGTTTATTTATTTTGAGAGAGAGAGAGAGAGAGTACGAGTGAGGGAGGGGCAGAGAGAGAGAGGGAGAGAGAGAATCCCAACCTCTGTCAGCGGGGAGCCCCAAACAGGGCATTGGATGCTTAACAGACTGAGCCACCCAGGCACCACACCCCCCCACAACCCTTTTTTAAGTATAAAATCAAAAGCACCAAAAAAAAAAAAAAAAGCAGCTAAATTGGACTTAATCAAAATTAAAACATCTATGCTTTCAAAGATACCATTAAGAAAGTGAAAGACAACCCACAGAATGGAGAAAATATTTGCAAATTATCTGATATCGTATTGAGGTAAATAACTGTTACAGCTCACCAATAAAAAGACCAATAATCCAATATTTTAAAACATGGGCAAAAAATCTGAATAGACATTTCTCCAAACAAGATATACAAATGGTAAAAAAACACATAAGATGCTCAACATCATTAGTCATTAGGGGAGGGCAAATCTAACCCCCACTGAGGTGCCACTTTACCCCTGTGAGAATGGCTACAACCAAAGCAGACAAGGGCCGGTGAGGGTGCAGGGGGCATTTGCGGAAGCCTGACACACCGCTGGTGGGGGTGGAAAATGGCACGACTGCTCTGGAAGACAGTTTGGCACGTCCTCAGAATGTTACGCATAAAGTTACCCTGCGGACTCAGCCATGCCACTCCTCGGTACAGACCCAACGGAAATGAAAACGAAACATGTCTGTACAAAAACTTTACGCAGATGTTCATAGCAGTATTAGGCATAAGTGTCCAAAAGCAGAGATAACCCAAATGCTCAACTAACGGATGCATCAGGAAAATGTGGCATGTCCATACAATGGAATATGACTCAGCAATAAAAAGAAATGAAGTACTGACATTTTGCTACCACATGAACCTTGAAAATACCATGCGAGGGGCGCCGGGGTGGCTCAGTCAGTTAAGTGTCTGACTTCGGCTCAGGTCATGATCTCATGGTTTGTGGGTTCGAGCCCCACATCGGGCTCTGTGCTGACAGCTCGGAGCCTGCCTGGAGCCTGCTTCAGATTCTGTGTCTCCCTCTCTCTCTGTTCATCCCCCCTGCTTTTGCTCTGTCTTTCCTCTCTCTCAAAATAATAAATAAACATTAAAAAAATTTTTTTAAGAAAAAGAAAGTGTTATGCTAAATAAAGGAAGTCACAAAAGACCATGTACAGTATGATTCCATTTATATCTAATGTCCAGAGCAAGCAAATCCATAAAGACAAAGTAGGTCGGTGATTCCCAGGGGCTGGGAGGAGGGGGATGGGGAGTGATAAAAATGATCTAAAATTAAATAGTGGGTGATGGGCATACAACTCTGTGAATATACTAAAACCACCAAATTGTACACGTTAAAAGAATAAATTCTTAAATAAATAAAGGACACATTTTATGTAAGTTATATCTCAAAGCTGTTATTTTTTTCTAATGCAGCTTATTTTTTTAATTCGTTTGTCATGACAAACACATACAGGCAACTTTTCATTAAACATTTTTTCTTCTCCATTTTAGACATAATTCATGACTGAGCATATTCTGAGTTTAGAAAATTCTCTATTTTAGACTATTTTAGGAAGTAAAGCAATGTTTCCAAATAATATAAAAATTGAAATTAACACAATAACATACGCTTTTTTTTTTTAGCTTCAATAAATACTATTGTAAGTTGTGGACAACATTGTTCTGAGCTATCTTTCTCTTTCTCAGTGACAGACTATCTCAAAGAGGTACGTGTTTCGGTTTCTTGTGATGGTTAGCTGATTTACCATGCAGGAATATAAATAATAATTGAAAATTACATGGCATCTCCCTTTTGCAGGGTTGCTGTAGAAAGAGTTTGCAGGACTAAAGACAACATTTAATATCGTTAGCAACTGGATATCATATGTTCTCTAATTTTACAGACTATAAATGAAAACCATGAGACATACGCCAAAAATCACAACACATTAGCACAACAGGACACATACTGGGTTAAAATACAAACTATCTCTTAAATGTCAGAAAATATTCATTGCAATGATGGCAAGTTTCTCTTTAAACTGTGAGACTAAAGTCTTCCTTGTCCCCCTGTTCTTTTCATTACCAGGGACCAGAAATCAGTGAGGCAGCCATATCTGTGATGTATACACTAAATATATACCATTTATAATGGCTATATTAAAATACATGGATCTTCATATTATATTAACTTAAAACTGGCTCATAGATTTATATTCCAATCAACACTGATTTAAGAATTGCACGGAGGGAAAATACATTTTAGCTCCATCAATGTTGGTTTTCAATGACTGGTTAAAAAGGACTAAAGGAACATTTACCTTGAGGTTCATTTTCCCCAATTTCAGCATCAGAATCACTGTCTTCATTATTCTGCAAAGCAGCCGTTGTTCTTTCCTGCATCTTTTTCTACAAAGTGAAAGGATATTCTTCAGCTCAGCCCCATCCAATAACAGAAGAATCTTCCATAAGAAATGATTCCTTCATCCACACCCACCTTAGACAACAGCTCGCTGCTCCACTGTCTAATGCCCTTGGTGACATTGACGATGCACTCCACAGCTTTGTTCAGTGTCTGCTGTATGTCTTCCAGGGCAGGGGCCATGGCAATGTTGGGAATGGCCAGAGTGATGCCCGCCCGGAAAATGGGCAGACTGTTCTGCTTCCTCTTCGATGTACTGTTACTGTCTGAGTTAACACAAAAGAGGGAAGCCTTACTATTTTTTATTTAAAATGGGTCTTATTTCATTTTAAGCTAGAAAAATTAAAGCACCTAGAACAATACATAATAGATACATACAATCAGACAAATATTTGGTAGATGAATGAAAACTAACTCGTTTTATCCAACATAACAACAGTTCAGTGGGACCGACGCATTTTCTGATGCAAGCCACTGGTGCCCCCTCCATAACGGACACCCACTATGTGGGATCAGGCTTAAATATGTAAACTGTTATCCAAAATACTGAGAGGGATGCTGTTCACATACCACCATGCCACCAAATTAAATGTTAAATGTAGTATAAGGAAGCAAGGCATGAAGAACAAGAATAACTATCAGAATAAGGCAAAGTCAGAGCACATAACCAGTTGGGAAAATTTCAAATAAAACACCTTTCTACCACAGTGTGTATAATCCAAACTGGGAGCAGTGAAAGAGTGGAGAAGAAATAAGGTGTAACTCACCATTTATAACTAAGGGGCTTTTAAAGTTGCATGTAGGTATAAGTACCAGTATAGCATAGATATATAAATGTGGGGGTGTGTGTGTGCATGTGTGTCTGTAGCTTTATATAGTTGGAAATACCTGCAATATATACAGTTGGAAACACATGTGATTTAATATTCAGCATATCAACCAACGCTTGATAAGTTCTAATAATACCCTGGTGTTAAATAAAAGGATTATCTTCCCTTCCAAAGTGAAATAAAGCATAATAAACCATGCTACCAATCAAAAAATCCCTTCAATGTATCCACTTTTACTCATCTACTTTTAATTATTAAAGACGCTTCCCCTTAAATGCCAATATTCAAAATAAATAAAAAGGGTTTACTGCCCTATTATTTTTCTATTCTAATTAATATTTTATTTTAATTTTTAATGTAAAATGTAATTGCAGAATGTCTCTAGATTTGATGGATTTTTGTGGCTCATCTGGGAATACAACATGTGTTTCTGAATTGTGCTGAGGACAGGATGATTGTATTAAGAATGAGCAAACTAGCTGGAAAGTAGCAAATTGACCCAAAAATAGTAAAAACATTTTCTGTTTTGGAAAGTATGGATTAGTAAGACCTACTTCACAGAATTATTGGCATAATCAAAGTTCATAAAGTATAAACTTACATGGAGGCTGTTAGTAAATGGTGGATTTTTTTAATTATTTACAAATAGCAGGAATATACACACACACAATCAGCAACCATGCCAGTAGGCATGCAACCCGCCACTCAAGCAGCAACCCGCCAGTAGGCAAACTGTGCAGAATTATTACCCCGAAAGTTCGCCATGTTGCAGGAATGAATGCGCTTGCGGATGGCCTCCAGCGCGTTTCTTGTAACTTTCAGAAGCGCATCCGTGTTTAGATGGTTAAAATGGGAGAGTAACCCGCAGGCTTCCTCTTCTAATATCTCAGTCTCCTTCTTCTTTCTCAGGATTGTCGCCAAAGGCAAGAGGCCTGCCGGGGCCTTGAGGGATGACGTCAAGGTGTCGGAATTTCCTTCTCTCTTTGCTGTTACAAGATGAGAAGATGGAGGGAGATGGAAAGAAAGAGAACCATCTATCGCAATTGAAGAGATACGATAAATTACGTGCAAGTTTAATCATACTTAGACGTCAGATTTCCTAGAAAGCGAGGAAGAGGAAATTGGGGCACCACGTGGGTTATTGGAGGCCTCTCTGCTCCACAGTGTGAGGAAACAGGAGGAGAGGCCTGAGCTATGGCTGAAAAAGCAAGACGGGGTCTCAGGGACCTGGGTTCTGATGCTCTCTCTTCTATCAACAGCCATAAAGCCTCGGAGGAATCACTTTCCTTCTCTGCCTGTCAGTGTCCTCATCCCCATGAAAGGTTTGCTTTAGGATAGACAGAGATCCTCTAATGGGAATTCCAATCCATCATCCATCCTACTCTACTGACAAGGTACATGCTTGTAGAATTTCACAAAAAAAATAATGGGACTAATGACAATAGGCTCAGAATCATAACTTCAGATTTATAAATGTCCTTATAAAATTGGGAGAGTGTTTACAATAGTGTGAAAGTAACTGATATATAGCAAATGAAATTTTGGTTTTCAGTAATGCCCTTGGACAAGTAAGACCCTTCCATCACCCCATCTCTTACCTGAACTTTCGTTTTTTGAATCAGCACTATTTACATTAGATACTTTGTCACTTTCTTCTTTGGACAGAACTTCCACATCCAGCAACATATTTATTAGTTCATTCACTGCTTCCTCCACTAATGAGCTTTTAAAATTTAGTATCTGAGCACCATTTACACAAAGGTCCTACCAAAAAAAAAAAAGAAGAAGAAGAAAAACAGTGTCATATTTGTTTATCTAGTTCTTTTTTTTTCTAATGTTTATTTATTTTTTGTGTTTTGAGAAAGAGAGACAGAGTGTGAGCAGGAAAGGAGCAGAGAGAGAGGGAGACAGACTCCAAAGTAGGCTCCAGGCTCTGAGCTGTCGGCTCAAACTCACGAACCATGAGATCATGATCTGAGCTGAAGTTGGACACTAAACCAACTGAGCCACCCAGGCACCCCTGTTTATCTAACTCTTAAGACCGTATCAGTACCAGTAGTAATGCCATAGATTTAGCCTCTAGATTGGATTTTGGCCTCCAATAATGCAGGGCCACACCCCTCACATTAATCCTGGCAGGCATGTAAAAGAATGCATTAAAGATAAGAAACCAACTCGATCAGCTCAGGTAGACCAAAATTATACTTACTTCTCCAACAGTAAAGAAAATACCTCCAAATGCTTATCATCAGCCTCTCTGTCCATGAAGCTTCCTTTATTTCACATCAATCTGCTCTAGTCGGCCTTCTTTCTCTCCTCACCTTTGACAACAAGCCATAGTCAGCCCCTAATTAATTTCAGATATTCCACTCCCCTCTCGTGAGATTCCACGTTTCTCAAGAATGAGATTTAACAAACATAAACTAATAATGATTGGGGCACTATGATCAGCTCTGTAGGGTGATAGATACAGATAGATAGATGATAGATAGATAGATAGATAGATAGATAGATAGATAGAGACAGATGATGTAGAGAGTCAGCAATTTACCACCTAGTTGGACAATAAGTCCATGCAATAATACACCCTGTTAGTTGCTCACAGTCTCTGGTTCCTTCCCAAGGCCCACCATTACTCATCTTGAAACTCTTCTAATGTGCTCATGGACCATCTACTCCAAACGTCAGCTTCACGGCTCATTTACCTCCTCATCACCAATGACCTTCACCTCCACTCCGCTGCTGCAGGGCACATGGCATTTTGATACCATTTACATAGGAACATTCTGATGTGTCCTGAAATAAACTATTAAACTTCTTTATCATCAAATAAAGCATAAAATAAGAACTTCACTCCCAACTCACAACTTCACCCAACTACCAATCTCTATCCCTAGCCTTGAGACAATTATGAAAAAGAGGCAGGTCGGAGATTGGGTAAGGGATGAGATAGAGTTAGTACCATCTAGTAACAAGTAGAGACTCCAGCACCAAAATTCCTGGGTTCAGATCCTAGTTCTGGGAAATCTTTGACTCCCAATCTGAAAATTAAGTGGTGATTATCGTAGAACCTACCTTATGTTATTGGGAATATTCCATAAGCTAATGTATGTACAATACTAGAATAGTGCCTGGCACAAAGTAAGTACTCAGGAAGTGTTTGTTTTTATTACTGGTCAGCAAAGCACACATAACCACAGGACCTACATTTGCCAAACTTGCTAATCTCATTCCATATAAATGAGCTCCTTATTTTCTGAGAGAGCACTAATATTTTTTAGAGTCTGTATCCTAAATCCTTTCACTGTACACACCCTTTCCTAATGACTTGCTTTCTCACTTCAACCATTCTCTCATCAGTATCCTTACCTCCATCACTCCCTCAGCCTTCCACTGCCCCAGCCGGGAGAAGCCCAACCCACATGAACCAGGTAACCAACCCTTTCCACTTGCATACACAAGTCAAGGCAACGCACATATTTGGCACTGGGAATGTGGTCCCCAAATTCAGTCAGGCCCCTAATGCTACCCAGAATCATTCTACAGGACTACAGTCACATTCTTCTACCAGGCCCCATAATAGCTGTATCCTCAAATCTTTACACTGTCCTCTTCCATATACTCAGCTAGTGACCTTGATTTTTACAGCACAAAGCAAATAAAGGCCAAGACGTGGGGACTCACCCAAATCCCTGATCCCACGCCCTCATTCAGAAGATAAACTGGCCTCTATCATTAACCCCTTATCTTTTTTCAGTGAATGCGGTATGTCCCCTTCTGTTTAAGAATAACCACACAACGTGAGTTCTAAATCACAGACTCCCCTGCTTCCCAGACACCATACTTACTAGCCATTCCCTTTCTCCTTCCCCCTCAGCATAAGAACATACACCGTGAACTTTAACGCAACATCTTCCTCCAGCTACCAAAACAAGTTTCTGCCTCGGGGCACTTATTGTTCCCTCTGCCTGGAATTCTCTTCCCCAAAGTTATTCCCAAGGCTTTCTCCCTCATTTCCAATGCTCAAATGTAATAGCAGAAGTCATCCCTGTCCATCAACATAAATCACAACTGTCTATCAGATACTCCTTTTCTTCATTACCCTCTTAATTTTTTTCTACTGAGCTTATCACCTCCTAACTTGTTGGGTTACTGGCTTTTTTGTTTATTTGCTCTTCTGAATCCTGAACTTGAAAACGGGCTCCATGAAGGCAGGGATTTCATCTGTCTTGCTCATTGCTGTATCCCCAAGTAAATAAATTCTGGGGCGTCTGGGTGGCTCAGTTGGTTAAGCCTCCGACTCTTGGTTTTGACTCAGGTCATGCTCTTACAGTTTTTGGAATCGAGCCGTGTGTTGGGCTCTGCGCTGACAGCGTGGAGCCTGCTTGGGATTCTCTCTCTCCCCGTCTCTCTGTCCCTCCCTCGCTCGTGAGCATGCACGCGTTCTCTCTCTCTCACTCTCTCTCAAAATAAATAAACTTTTTTAAAAAAGCAAACAAATTCAAGAGAAAGCATTCACTTAATTGGTAATCACTCATTTTGGTAATCAAAATGCAAATTAAGATTAGGTTCTATGATTCTGCTACTTAAACTGAAATGAATAAGTTATAATAATTTCAAATTATTTATTTCAAAAAATTGATTATATTTTATTTATAATAAATGTGTTGTTTTATTATATAACTTATAATAAAATCTCTGTTATAATTTATCACTATTATTATAAAACAGTATCTGTTGAAAGATAGTGAAATTGGTACCATTACGTCGCCGATGGCATTGGAAGCTGATGCCATCCCTTTGAAAAGCAAGTTGGCTACAAATATTAAGAGCTATTAAATGAAGCCACATTCTTTGATGCAATAATTTTGCTTTGAAGAAAGAAATAGTCCTAAAGGGGAAAACATGATACATATAAATATATTCATTGCAGCTCTTGGCAAAATAGCAAAACTTTGGAAACCACCCAAATGTCCAGCAACAGGGAATGAGTAAGTAAATTAAGGTACATGAACTCAATAGAATATTCTGAAGGCATCATTAAAAAGGTGGCTATAAAAGCCACATAGCAACATGAGAAATAGTTCTTGAAAAAACGTCAAGTGGGAGAGAAAAACACTATTCAAAATCTGCTGGAGGGGCACCTGGCTGGCTCAGTCATTGGAACACGCGACTCTTGATCTCAGGGTTGTGAGTTCGAGCCCCATGTTGGGTATAAAGATTACTTTAAAAAACTATTTGTTTAATCAAAATACGAGGCACCTGGGTGGCTCAGTTGGTGAAGTGTCTGACCCTTGATTTCAGCTCAGATAATGAATCACACTTTGAGAGTTCGAGCCCTGTGTCAGGCTCTGCACTAACAATGTGGAGTCTGCTTGGGATTCTCTTTCTGCCCCTCCCCTGCTTGTGTGCTCTCTCTGTCTCAATAAATTTTTAAAAAATAAATAAATAGATAATAAAAAACAAATCAAAATCTGCTGCACGTGTAGCAGGGGATCACAACTTTACTGAGAGGCATATAAAACAGTCCGTATACCCAAACTGTCACAAGCATGGTCTAAATGATAAAAAAAAAAAAAAAAAAAAAAAGTATTTTTCCCATTTTTAACAGCTTGTGCTTAAATTTAAAAGAGATGTATTTTTATAGAATAATCCTACGAATAGGGGTAACATTAAAACCATGAAGCTAAGTGATTTCTCAGAGGGCAAGAGCATGACAAATGAGCAGGGGCGCGCGGGCAGGGGGTGCGTCTGAGAGAAGGAAGAAATAGGAATTTCTAAAATGCTGACATTTAATTTTGGTTATCTAGTAGTAATTTAATGTAAACTGAAGATTACCACATATGCAGAAAAGGTAACATGTGTTACCGGGACGGGACTGAGACTACTATTCTGCTTGGGACGTTGGTCTTTGGCTGGTGTCTGGGGGCCTGGATTTGGGGAAGGTTCCCACGGCTCCCCAGCTGGTAAGACTGGCTCACTGTGCCTACACAGCCTGTGCAAACAGTGTGGTTTATGCTGCATACCTGTTTTCCTTCTGGATACCTGGGATTTTGGTCCATGCTAGGCAGACGGTGCCTATGTGACCACACCCAATAAAAAGCTTGGGCACTGAGTTTCTCATGGACTTCCCTGAGCAGAAATGTTGCAAACATGTTGCTGCATTTTTGTTGCTAGAGAGAGAGTAAGCTCTGTGTGGCCCCTCATGAGAGTGAGAGAGCATAAGGAATGCACACATGCATTCCTCCAACCCCCCACCACCTCGTTTCCCTATGGCCTGGGTGTCTTTACTACATCACTCTAGTAAGTCTCAGTCTTTAGTGCAAGTAGGTGCTGACTTCCGGGAGTCGTTCTTACCAATCTTCCATTCTTTTTTGTTTTTTTAAGTTTATTTATTTTGAGAGAGACAGAGAGAGAGTGGGGAGGGGCAGAGAGAGAGAGCAGGGGACAGAGGATCTCAAGTGTGCTCTGTGCGCTCCGTGCTGACGGCAGCGAGCCCGATGGAGGGCTCAAACCCATGAACTGTGAGATCATGACCCGAGCCGAAGTCTGACACTCAACCAACTGAGCCGTTCAGACATCCCTTAATCGGCCATTCTTATAAATCATCCTTCTAGTGGGGGTGGTCTTGAGGACTCCTGACACACCATATCAAAATCATCACTGATGAATTCTTATCATCAGGATGCCCATCGAGAACACTGCAGTGATGCCAAAGTGACATTTCCAAAGGGCCAATTCATGGAACACCGTTTGCAGGATCTTAATCCTGGTATAAGGAAGAAAGTGTTCCATTTGGAAAAAAAAAAAAAAAGTGTAAGAAATAATGGGTCAAAGCAAGTTACAAAGGCTCTCCCAGGAGATCTTCTGAAAGCTGTTATTTGAATACGTTAATGAGTGAAGAAGCTGCCAGGGTAACTGGGGGAAGGGTCCTTACCCTGAGCAATCTCCACCCAGACCCAGCTTTCCCGGTTTCCGGGCAGTGACTCTGGAACTGTGTGCCATCGGACACCTGTTTGGGGAGCAGTGCTCCACAGAAATGTTTAAGGAAGAAATTCTGTCCTGAAGCTACTTAAAACAATCGCCTTATTAATTAGCACTAGCATACTGGAAGCTCTTCAACAAAATAGCTCTATTTTTCAAAAAATATGGAAAAAAACGAGAAATGCGTCCCATGGCAATTTCCCCTCCTACTGGTCTGAAAAGAAATTATCTGCTCTTCGTGTCTAAGTGACTCCTTAGATACGTTCCTCTTCGTTTTCAAATTACTGCCAGAAAGCTCTGCGTTTGATCACACCTATCACAGACCAGTTACAGACAGAAGAAAAATATGTAATTTATGCTTCGAAACATGCCCTTTATTTTAAAAATTTTAATAAAAACATCAATCTCCTAATAACCTTTGTCATCTGGAGGAACTCGGCGCAGGTAAGTGGCTCCTCCTGGGGAAGCCGGCAAAGCGGCGTGCTGCTCATTTCTTCCAGAATGGCATCAATGCGAAACTCCATCAGATCGTTGACTCTGTCAAGCAGCAATTCCAGGTCCTCTTTGGAAAAAATAAAAGTGAATACAAAGGATGAAGCACTTTTCTTTTTTCAAAAAAAAAAAAAAAAATGTACACGGCCAAACCGCCGTGGTGAAATCAGGATTACGGTCACTGGGGACCGCTGGGTCTCTCTTGGTTTTCTCACACTGTCCTTCCTCGAACTGGTTTCCCGGCTCTGGCTCTCTCGACCTGCCTCTCTCTGACTCAAGACTTCAAGGACTGGCTCGAATGCATCTCCCTCAGGAGGCTTCCTGTGACTCTGCACATATTCGAATTGCCCCCTCCTCCTGCGCTGGCACTGACCCCTGAGCATCCTTCTAGCTGTACGTGCGCCATATTGCCTACTCATCTACTCATGTATCTCTTCTTCTTCTAGAATTCCTCCTTGTCATCCTTGCTTGTTCAACACAGCTCTGCACCTATTCCTCAGGAGGTATTCAACAGATAATTCTCTGTTAAGATTTTGTTTTTAAGTAATCTCTACACCCAACATGGAGCTTGAACTCACAACCCCGGGATCAAGAGTCACATGCTCCACCAACTGAGCCAGCCAGGCGCCCCAACAGATATTACTGAAGTGAAACAATTCCCTCGGTTTTTCTTTTACTGTTAGTATCATAAGGTACATTTTTTTTAAGTTGTGCTGAAGTAATATTGAACACTAAGTTCCATAGACAGAAAGGTCAATTCCAGAGGAAATTAACACTTTTACATCAAAAGTAGGAATGATGGTTAATAAAGCTCTATCTAAGGGATAATATGGTTTTCAACGGATACCACAGAGTAAATTCTCTTTTCTTCTGATACGGTTTTCATCTAGGAAATGAAGTTAAAATTGAATACAGGCAAGTCCATGTCATATACTCATGATGTATCAAAGATGTAAAATGTTCCCTTAAATAAATACCTTTACTTCCTATAGAATAAGGCCTTAAAAGTTTTCAACCATTTCTAAGTTAATATCAAGATACCAAAAAGTTTTGCCTGGTAAGCTTATTTCCAACTAGAAGAGAGCCAACACTTTTAGGTAAGCATGAATGCTCAATAAAATTCTTTACTGTTTCTGATTCTATAAAGCTTCTTCGAGGACATCTGTGAGCCACCCCATCCCCCAAGATGTCCACATCCTAATCCCCTTCAAATGCTACCTGATATGGCAAAGGGGACTTTGCAGATGTGATCAAGTTAAGTATCTTGAGATGTAGAAACTGTCCTAAATTATCTAGGTGGGAATTATCTACACTAGGTGGGAGCAGTGTAGCCATAAGAGTCCTTATAAGAGGAAAGAAGGAGAGTCAAAGTCCATGGAAACAGAGAAACAGAGAGAAGGAGATTTAAGAATACTATGTTACTGGCTTTGAAGATGGAGTGACCATGAGCCAAAGGATGTAGGTGACCTCTGGAAACTGGAAAGGATTCTCTCCCCCAAAGCCTCCAGAAGGAACTATCTGTGCTGATACCTTGATTTTTAACTCCCTAAGAGTCATCTTGGACTTCTGACATCCATCTCAGATCCTTCATGTAAATCGCAAAAAGAAAACAGAATGCGAGAACTAAGGAGAGCTTCTTTAGAAGCTAGCTCCTGTCCCAGGTAACATAATAATAAGACATCCAAATGCAAACATTCTAATCCTAATATTCTCTAGGGAGAATAGTACTAAAGTATAGCTTGGTAGAGCCTGTTCTAATTTGGTTGTGATAACTCTTATTATGAAGTTTTTATACCTTTTATTAAATATCTCCTTCTAGAATGTTAGCCTATTTCCTCCTGTTTTAGTTCCCAGGGAGCTGTATTTTGGAAAGAATATTGTTTTGGAGGCAAGGAAACTGGGTTCTAAACTCACCCTTACTGCTTACATCTATATCACATTAGCAGTCACCCAGCATCTCTGGATCACAGTTTTCCAACTTTAAATTGACCATCTTATTGAAAGTCGAATGTCCAATAGTAAGTATGATTTTTAAATGCAGTTAATCTCTGGGAGATAAAATTAAATAGTGAATTTCCAGGAAATTAATGAGTTCATGTATTTTGGTAAAATTCCCTAAGGAACAGCTTAAGAATAACGGTCTCACTTCATTATTTATACTCCAGTATCTAGAAGAAATTACACAATAGACGTTAAGAACGCAGCCTTTCAAAAATGAGAAATAATAACTATTCAGACAGACTTACTGATCTTCGCAAAAGTGTTTTTTAAGTACGTCTCAATGTTCAGTGACGTCCAGGTCAGTGCAGCCAAGCCAGGCTGGAGAGCTTCATCCACTTTAGCCAAATGAGGGACCATCAGTTGCTCTATGATGGGAGGCATTTTTGACTTCACTCTCTGGTATTCGGCCAGCATCATCTGCAATGAAATGGAGGTCAAATGATCAATGAATATCACACTTCTACTATCTCATTTTTTTCTTATCCAAAAGGATGGCTTTTAGTTAAAGTCCAGCTGTAGGGCTCCAACAGTAGCCTGGCAGGTAGAGTGGCCAAAACAACACAAGAATGGGAGAGGCAAAATCTCTCCCTAAATACAAATTCCTAATCCAATGAAATACAGCTGAGAGAAATTAAGAGTAGGAGTTTCTCACCCCTTCCCCTGCCCAAAAAGGGGAGAAAAGTTCTAAGGTCAAGTGACTTTCTAGACCAGGTTACCAGTGACTTAGTCTGTGCATCACTAAGCTCATTCATTCAACTTTGTATGCTGGCACCACCCACTTCCTGCTCCTCTGGGCAATTCCTGTGGACCATACTCATCACCCAAAATGCTGGGGTCACCAGAAATCTGCCTCAGCCCAAAGGAAACAAAAGCAAAAATGAACCATTGGGACCTCATCAAAGTAAAAAGTTTCTGCACAGTGAAGGAAACAATCAGCAAAACTAAAAGGCAAACAACAGGATGGGAAAAGATATTTGCAAATGACGTATCGGATAAAGAGTTAGTATCCAAAAGCTATAAAGAACTTATCAAACTGAACACCCAAAAAACAAATAATCCAGTGAAGAAATGGGCAAAAGACATGAAGAGACACTTTTCCAAAGAAGGCATCCAGATGGCTAACAGGCACATGAAAAAATGCTCCACATCACTCATCATCAGGGAAATACAAATCAAAACCACAATGAGATACCACCTCACACCAATCAGAATGGCTTAATTAACAACTCAGGTAACAATAGATGTCAATGAGGATGTGGAAAGAGGATCTCTTTTGCACTGCTGGGGGGAATGCAAACTGGTACAGCCACTCTGGAAAACAGTATGAAGGTTCCTCAAAAAGTTAAAAATAGAACTACCCTACGACCCACGAATTGCACTACTAGGTATTTATCCAAAGGATACAGGTGTGCTGTTTCGAAGGGGCAGAGGCACCCCAATGTTTATAGCAGCATTATCAACAATAGTGGAAGTATAGAAAGAGCCCAAATGTCTATTGACAGATGAATGGATAAAGAAGATGTGGTATATATACACAATGGAATATTACTTGGCAACCAAAAAAGAGTGAAATCTTGCCATGGATGGAACTAGAGTGAATTATGCTAAGCGAAATTAGTCAATCAGAGAAAGACAAATATCATACGACTTCCCTCATGTGAAATTTAAGATACAAAACAGATCAACATAAGGGAAGGGAGGCAAAAATAATATAAAAACAGGGAAGGGGACAAACCATAAGAGACTCCTAAATATAGAGAACAAACTGAGGGTTGCTGGAGGGGTTGTGGGTGGGGGGGATGGGCTAAATGGGTAAGTTAAGGGGCATTAAGAAGACACTTGTTGGAATGAGCACTTGATCGCTTCTCGGCCTTTTGGCTAAGATCAAGTGTGGAATGAGCACTTGAAGTTATATGTAGGGGATGAGTCACTGGCTTCTACTTCTGAAATCATGATTGCACCATATGCTAACTAACTTGGATGTAAATTCTAAAAAAGAAAAAAGAAAAGAAATCTGCCTCAGCCCATTGCTGGAATCATAAGCCAAATCTTTTTTTTTTTTTTTTTAAGGTATCTATATATTTTTGAGAGAGACAGAGACAGTGTAAGAGGGGGAGGGCGGAGAAAGAGGGAGGAGACAGAATCCCAAGCAGGCTCCACGCTCAGCGCAGAGCCTGATGCAGGGCTCGAACTCACAAAACCATGAGACTGTGACCTGGGCGGAAACCAAGAGTCAGACACGTAACCAACTAAGCCACCCAGGAGCCCCACGCCAAGTCTTGATGTAAGACCCAAAGCATATAAGGAGTCAGGAACCAGCGTTGATCCCACCAAATGTCATGGCTTTAGGTATCATCTGTATGCCAAAGACAACTAAATTCGCATCTCAGCCCAGATCTCACTCCTCAAATCCAGAATCAAACAAGGCCTAAGCCTATTCAATATCTCCAATTGAATATATAAAAGACATTTCAAAGTAACATGTCCAAAACTGAAAGTTTGTTCTTCCCCAAAACCTTCTCTGCCCACAGCATTCTCCATCTCAGCTGACGGTGGCTTCTGTCTGTCTCTCCCGCCCACAGGCAATCCATCAGGATGTCTTGTTTGTTCCACATTCAAGAGATCCTATATCTGACCTGTTTACCATATGCAGTGCTACCACTATCGATGACTCTCCTCTAAATTACTGTAACGGTCTACCGTTGTCTCCCTGCTTCCACTAATGCCCCGTACAGTCTGTGCCCAATTTAGCAGCAAGAATGACCCTTTCAAAATGTAAATCAGCCTGGGTAATACCTCTGCTTACATAGCCACATGCCTTCCCATCTCATTCAGGAATACAAGTTCTTATGTTGGTCTACAAAGATCTACCCAGTCTGGTCCCCATTACTTCTTTGATCTCATCTCTAATCATTCTTCTCATCCCTTCCCTACTCTTGCCCTACTGTCATCCTTGCTGGTCCCTAGCCTCAGGCCCTTTGTATCCCCTTCAAATAATTACTTGAATGCCATCTTCTCAATGCGGCCTGTCCTGCATACCTACTTAATATTGTAAACCATCACCAAAAACCACCCAAACATTTTATCCTGTGTCCTGCTCCATTTTTTCCCATAGTGCCTATCACGTTCTAATAAACTATGTAATTTATCTATTTAGAATGTTCATTGCTTATTTTCAGTCTTACCCAACTAGAATATAAGGACAAGAGTTTCTATAGAAAATTCTCTTCAAGAATTTTGTCTGCTTTGTCCAATGCACCTGAAAGAGTACCTGGCATATAGGAGGTGATCCATCAATATTTCCCTAATTTATTAATTAGTTGTTATCAGAAGGAGTGCTTGTGATTACAAACTCGTGGATTCTGTCCTACAATGAAATTTACCTGTTGTATAATATTGAACTGTGTCAGTATTCTGTTCATATATTACCATTTGATAAAATTTGTTTAATGTTTATCTTTTATTTTTGAGAGAGAGAGAGAGAGAGAGAGACAGAGTGCAGGGGAGGGACAGAGAGAGAGGGAGACACAGAACTTGAGGCAGGCTCCAGGCTCTGAGCTGTCAGCACAGACCCCAATGTGTAGCTTGAACTCACGGACCAGTCCGTAAGATCATGACCTGAGCCGAAGTCGGACACTTAACTGAGTAAGCCACCCAGGTGCCCCATACATTACCATTTTAAATAAGACTAAAAGTACTTGCAGCCTACCTTTTTTCATAATGTTAGTATTAATAATAATTAATTATAAGAAAGTAAATTTAATGTACTTCTTAAATACAATTGTTTTTAAGATCATATTTGTAATGTGCATGTTGATATTAGTTTGTCATTAGATCAACGTTTACCCAAATGTTTTCCCTGAACTACTAGCCCTAAGAGATTCTATAAGGAAAAGTGGTCCCTGGATGAATAAGCTTGGAAACCACTGTATACATGATCCCCCTTCTTGGAAAGTCACAATTAAAATTAATAATTCTGCAAAAACTACAAGAAAGAAGTAAGAAACCCAACGGACTTTGTGAATTTTGTTAAACCCAACATTTCCCAAATGGACCACATCATCCTTTCTTCATACAATACTTTTCTGCAATTTCTCTATATCCTTTCAATTTCCATGAAAACCACTTTGAAAAAGCCTATGTTGGATGGTTCTATTAGCAGCTACTTATACATTTCCTCAATCAATTATCCACGGCTTATCTATTTTCAATGCCCATCACTTATTCTACCTGGAAAGCAAATCAGCAGACCTTCTACCTCTCACCTTAATCCTTTAACCCCATGAGATATTATTCATTTTATAGATAACAAACTGAGGCTTCAAAGGGTAAAAACAATTTGCCCAAAGATAATGATTTGTATCCAGATCAAACTGGTTTTAGAATCCATTCTCATAACTATTAGTCTATGTGGGCTCATTTCTTTCCTGTTTGAACTACACTCCAAGGAACAGAAGAAGAAAACAAGCTCTCAGCATAACTGTGGGAACCTGCGAGCTCTGTTAAATATTCAGCACGATAACTCTGCAACATCTGAGGTGGTCCTCCAACCTACCGAAATATCTGCTCTTACCAGTTACTCATGTTGCACACTTGTCCTCTTCTGTCAGACCCATTAACATTGGGGCAACCCGTAGCCTTCTACTCCACTTTATCTACATTCTCTTCCTTGGAGATCTCATCCAAGACAATAACATTGAATACCAACTATATTTTAAGTTTATCTATTTTTTTTATTAATCTCTACACCAAATGTGGGGCTTGAACTCATGACCCCAAGATCAAGAGTTGCGTGCTCTTCCCACTGAGCCAGCCAGGTGCCCCTAAATGCCAACTATATTCTTAAAATTCTCAAAAATAAAAAAATAAATTTAAAAATAAATTTAATAAAAATAAAACTCTCAAAACTATGCCTTCCACTTTGACTCCTCCACTCTACTCCAGACTTACATATCTATCTGCATGGATAATACTTCCACTTAGATCTCTCAAAATCATCTTCTACTTCAGATGGACATTATTGATTTCCTCCTGCAGTTAGTTTTGACGATAGTTTTATCGTAAAAACTATCATGCCTTTCGCTCCCACTTGAATTCTTGCAATGTCTTCCTGGTGCCTTCAGACTTATAACCTGGGTTTACATGATCGGTGATGAGCTGGCCTCCACCTTCCCTACAGTCACATTCCTTCTCAATCTCCACCTCAGTCATCCTGAGCACTTGCTATCCCTCAATAGTGACATACCACCAGATTTTTTTTTTTTTTTAATGCAAACTGGGCCTAGCCAGAAAGAGGAAAAAATTAAAGTACCATACCTTCATGTTACTGAAGTTCTTTTTGTATACATCCCGTTTCTGGAACAGGGCAGCCGCCAATGGGGACACTTCCAGACCCATCTGTGACATGCACTCTGTCTCTCTAAATAAGGTTAATATCTGCGGGTCAAAGTTTACAAACAATTCCCCCGTGCCTGGAGCCTTCACCAATAAAGATGCCTCAAGTCCTATGTGAATTTCTTCAATCTGTGTCAAGAGATCAACATTTTTACTATTAGAAATTTCAGTGCCTCGACAGGGGGTCTAGCTCAGTCATTTCTGGGAATGATGACCAGTAAGTGTTCTTCCTTGGATTTGAGCTGCTCAAACCAAAGACGACACTCTTCTTCCAAGGTCACTTTCAGAAAAGTGCCTTCGAGCTCTTGGTAGTGATGCTGTGCAGTCAATCTGACAAAATGCCTGGGTCATGACCCTCTCACACCCAACAGGTAAGTGGACACTGCAGAGGCTTCTCAAAACCTGTTTAGCTCCCCGATACCGTCGTGCCCAACTCATTATTCTTCCTAATAAAAGTTTTATTCAACCCACTAAATTCAGTTTTAGTTATCTAAAGAAACTATGAATACCACCATGGAGACCTCTCTGTTATTGGCTCAGGCACCAAGAGCTAAACCAGGAAAATGGGCTAGCATTTTAGGGGGCCTGTAAGGCTGAATTTCATCCTCTGAGATACTTCCCATCAGTCTGCAAAGACATACAAGAGTGAGTAGGGTATGAAATACAATTTGATGAACCTAGGATAACCAAAGAAAATTTAAGATTTCGCTTTACAGAGACATACTAATGTTTAGCGACACATCAAGGAAGTTAATGGATTCGAAAAAAGTCAGAAATCCTAATCGACTAGGTAAAAGAACCAATAAACGGGATCTTCTTTCTCTCTTAGGAGTTTGTAAATTAAATAAAAATGAGCTTCTGTTACCTGCCTTATAATTTTTTTCAAAATCAATCATTATTTTTCTTCATGGACATATTATACTCTTTGACTGATTACCTACATTCAACCAAACCTGTCTTATGAAATACCCACAAATCCAACTTTCTACAGGAATAAAATGCTAGCAGAGGGTTTCCTCTTGACCTGGCAACGAAGACGTCTTTGAAGGGCACACATGTAGAGACTCACTTGCTGAAGCCATGCCCTGTGGTAGAGAACTTCAAACTCCAGGAGGACTTTGGCCACCCTGTTGTAACAGCGAATCACAGGCTTGGCTTCAGCTGTCTGTAGCACAGCCGGGTGCTCCTGGAAAAGCTGCATTGGTTGCTGAATCCTCTGGAAGAGCTGTCGGGCCCACAAAATCTTCCCAGCAATGGGAGGCTGATCTCGACCCAAAGGAGGATCGCATTTCTGCTTCGTATACAGCTTGGAGATCATATCGACGTCAGCCCCATAGTTTTCAAGAATACGCCGATATTTGTCATCAATACCAAGATTAGGTATATTCAACCTGAAAAAAAACAAAAAGTGAATGGTTTGAATGAATGGGAAGATACCTAGCAATCTCCTTTATTAAGATTTATTTTCGGGGCACCTGGGTGGCTCAGTCAGCTGAGCGTCTCTGGATCTCAGCTCAGGTCATGATCTCATGGTTCATGAGTTTGACCCCCCACATCAGGCTCTGCATTGACAGTGCAGAGCCTGCTTGGGATTCTTGCTCTCTCGGCCCCTCCCCCACTTGCACACTCTCTCTGTCTCTCTCCCTCAAAATAAATAAATAAACTTTAAAAAAAAAAAAAAAGGTTCATTTTAAAACCTATGGCAAAGGAGGGGTCCCTAGCTGACTCAGTCAGTTGAGCATCTGACTCTTGATTTTAGCTCAGGCCATGATCCCAGGGTCATGGGATCGAGCCCCACATCAGGCTCTGTAATGATACTGCAGAGCCTGCTTGGGATTCTCTATCTCCCTCTCTCTCTGCCCCTCCCCCGCTCACTCTTTTTTTTCCTCTCTCTCTCTCTCTCTCAAAATAAATAAATAAACATTTTTTTAAAAACATACAGTAATGGAAAAAAATGAGATATTTGGTTGGCATATTTAAAAAATCAGAATAGTATCAATCCATCCATTATCTCAATAAAGTGGCTTTAAATAATAGTATTGGGATGCCTGACTGGCTCAGTAGAGCATGTGACTCTTGATCTCAGGGTCACAAGTTCAAGCCCCACATTGGGCATAGAGTTTACTTAAAAAAAAAAAAAAAATAGTATAAATCCTTAAAATCTAAGCAAAACCATTAACCTGGTAAGAATTTTTTTTAATTACTTAAACATTAAGTAATATTATGATAGACAATCTCATGGTAGTTCAAAGCTAACAGGAAATAAAACAAACTCTTAACATCTGAAGAACTTAAAAACTCTGACCTTGTTATGCAGACTGTCGAGAAAGGATTTTAATTAATAATAACAAAATAAGCTAAACTGTGTTCATATGGCCCCAGTTTTAGAAGACAGAATAGAATCTGTTTCAAATTTTTACCTTTCAAATTTCTTTAACATACTTAGAGCTTGATTTGTGTTCTGAATCTTTTCAAATGTAACATCCATGAACTTCTGCAAGTCGTTCTGAAATAGAGTAAAGTCTGATTGTAAACAGTGAATTCTCATTGGAAAAGTCCTCTTTCCTTTAATTTTTTTAGAGTACACATTCTTTAGTTTCAGATGTACAACATGTTGATTGAACCAGCACTCACCACATAGGTGTGGCCCACCGGCTGTCACCATAAGTTATTATAATATTATTGATTTTTAAAAGTCCTGTTTAGCAACAAGACAGAAGAGTTCCCCATTCTCTACGAGCACATATAATATAGGAAAAAGCATAACAGAAAATTTAGTCCTCCCCTGAGCTTGAAAGATAAATGCCCAGAAGCCATAACAAAGAGGGTCTTGAAAGCCAGGGCAATCACAGGAGCTGGCACGAAGTCAGGCTTGGGTCAGATACAGGGCCTGGGGGGCAGGAAGTGGGGTTTTATCTCAATGTGGGTAGAGAAGCTGTGGGGTCCTAACACTCTCAACAGATCGCTGTGGAAAGCCACAGCCCTTGAAATGCAGCAATAATTCTGTCCACAAGGAGGGAAAGCAGCATGGGGGCTTGCCATCTGCCCAGAGTCATGAATGGATGAACCAGGCCCCCTGAATCAGGATCCCGCACCTCCTCTGTAAAGGGCCAGACAGTAACTTTTTTCAGCTTTGTGGGGCATAGGTCTCTTTCACAACCACTCACCTATCACCATATGCAGAGGCAGCCATAAACAATCCATAAGCAAAGATGCAGGGAGGGTTTGGCCCTTGGGCATAGTTTGCTGATCCCTGCCCTAGAGCAAATGAAATCCTATGTCTGCACCACACCTAAAAGAGGCATCTGAGTTTAAACTACACATGAGATGGGGGGTGGGGGAGGGGCAGTGTCTAACCCAAGAAATTAATATAACAGCTAGTCTGCAATAGCGAACCCACTGGGGCCCCAGCAGAAGAAATGCCAAACTACTCTGTAGAAACACTTCCAGAGCCCAGGAACATAAAACCACTACGGAAAAAGAGATTAGTAAGTAATTCCTAAGAATTTCAAAAGGAATGACTTAAATACCAAACTTTGAAGAAATACCTCTTTCATTAAGCCCTCAGATCGATTTTCCAAAATGATTTTCATGATGAGTTGTCCTGAGAACCTCACATATCTTACACTATCGTACAATTTTATGTAAAAAAAAAAAAAAAAAAATCGCACCAAAAAATGAAGCACATGATTTATTCTTGGTCATTCTAAGATTTAGTACAGTTGTCATTACAATCTAAATTGAGTTCATTAAAGACAAAAAAAATATTTCATTATTTTCTATCTCATGCTTCAAGGTAAAGGTGCAACCAATTCTTCTCAATTTTACCAGACGAAAATTTTGAGCCTCTACAATTCTAAAGGGATCATTAACTTACACAAAACTGGGAAGCCAGTTGCATATGCACTGAGAATTAGTACCAAGATGAGCTTGACTGTACACAAATCATTTGGCAAGACCAGATGGAAATATCCAGGACACCACTGGAAACACTGAACACTTAAAGAAACATTGCTACCTGGGGGGGCTCCCTACCCCATTCAGCAAAGTCCCAAAGCTGAAGGATCACTACACCTATCACAATACATTCTTGCTCTCAATACTTCTCACTACTCCTACTAAAACTATATATATATATGTGTGTGTATATATATATATATATATATATATATATATATATACACACACATACATATATACATATATATAAATACATACATATATACATATATATACACACACACATATACCATTTTACATATGTTATATACTACACGTATATTAAATGGCGCTATTTCTTCTGCAAAAACCACATCTTAGGATTGAGAAATTGTCCTGCACTAAATAGTACAGTTAGCCTAACTAAATAAACGTTCAAATGTTGTCACTACATTAAAAAAAAAAAAAAAAAAAAAAAACAACTGTGTATAAACCATGCACAACCAGAATATTTGCAATGCCTCCATTACCTCCCTAGAACTACAGACAGCAGCTTTACTGAGCCCTAACATTTGCACCTGGTTTTCCTTGCTTTCCTACCCTGTGGCTTCACAAAGGCCTATGCTAAGCTCTTTATGAATATTTAAGACCTTGAATTAGTCTTCTTTTCTCTCTTCCTTAGGCCCATTCTGTGAGTCTTATGGAATCTGGCCATGGAATCTTCATACTAGTCCTCTTACAAGTTCTGGGCTCTCAGGTCCTTCTCAGTCTTCTCTTGCCTCAGCTTGACATCTCAACAGCTGGTCCTTTGCTAAATACTGCCTTCCTCTGCCTGCTAGGCTCTGCCTGCCAGACTTCTAATGGCTCACCTGGTTCCAAGGCATTCGCTCTCTGACCTGTTAACACCAGCATGAACCCAGGATTCCAGGCTCTGATCCCCTGGACACAACCCTGATCAAAATCACTCATGTACTGCCACCCCCCCCCCCACCA
The DNA here is from genome assembly GCF_024362965.1 of Panthera pardus. Taxonomy (NCBI): domain Eukaryota; kingdom Metazoa; phylum Chordata; class Mammalia; order Carnivora; family Felidae; genus Panthera; species Panthera pardus. Next base: position 11,228,653 of record NW_026526765.1, read on the forward strand.
CCACCCATGCCCTCCAGTCTTTATCTTGGAGACACCAGTTACTGGTCCCCTCTATCTCTTATCTCCAAGGCTCATCACCTCTGTCCCCGACTCTAACCAGAGCTGTAGGAAAGTCAGTATTTTCATCCTGATTTTATAGAGACAAGAGCTGAATTCAGTGAGAGTGGGTGAGTAATTTAAAGGAGAAAGGCAGGGTCTCCTGAGTGCTTCAGTCAGTTGAGTGTCTGACTCTTGATTTTGGCTCCAGTCATGATCCCAGGATCATGGGATCAAGCCCCTCATCAGGCTCCACACTGAGCATGGAGTCTGCTTGGGATTCTCTCTCTCCCCCTCTGCCCCTCTCCCCTGCTCACATTCTCTCTCTCTCTCTCTCTCAAATAAAAAAATTAAAATTAAAAAATAATAATAATAAATTAAGAAGAAAGGGGCTGGTTAAGAAAAAGAGAATGGAGGGGCACCTGGCTGGCTTAGTCAGTAGAGCATGTGACTCTTGATCTCAGAGCTGTGAGTTCGAGCCCCACATTGGGTGTAGAGATTACTTAAAAATAAAAATCTTGGCAAACCATAAGAGAACAAACTGAGGGTTGATGGTGGGGGCGGGGAGTGGAAATGGGTGATGGGCACTGAGGAGGGAACTTGTTGGGATGAGCACCGGGTGTCGTAAGTGATGAATCATAGGAATCTATTCCCGAAGCCAAGAACACACTGTATATACTGTATGTTAGCTAACTTGACAATAAATTATATTTTTTTTAAAAATCTTAATCTTGGCATGTTAAAAAAATATATGTACCTTGAAACCATATGGAGAAATAAAGATCTCAATAAAGGCAAATACACGAGCAATTATAAAAATAAATAATAAATAAATAAATCTTTTAAAACAATAGAAAGAGACAAAGAAGTCAAAGGAAAAATTGGTCATTCAACCAAAGAAACAAGTAGACCACGTGGGTCTGAGGTGTAAGATGAGATAAACAATAGTGTTGAATTAAAAAAAAATTATGAGAATAGGCACTAGTAATCTACAACTAATGCTTTAAAGCCAGCCTGTAGGGCATTTATAAAATTATATTCTTGGTATTATATAAAGTAAGCACAGTCTTGAAAAGGTTTCCCCACTCCTCTGGTGTCCCCCACCCATGTCTGTTCTAGCATCAGCCTCCTCTCCAAAGCCTCCTCTCTGAAGCTCCACCAGTCCCAGCCAAGCAGAAGACAGGGGTATTCTCCTAGGCTCACGTCCTACCCTCACGGGTCGCCGCAATTATCAAATCCTACCTGTGTTCCAGGCCTGTCCTGTAAGTTGCCCTGGGACTTCTTTGGAATATGTCTTTTTATCTTTGAATCCTCACTTCCGGGCACGGTATCGGAATATTACATTTTTAGAGTTGGTCATTTTAGCCACTCTTTGCCCTTCCTTAAATAAGGTACTCATTATTCTAACATATATGTGCTTGTATTTCAACCATATCACACGTCTGCCGCTGGCTGTGAGCTCTGAGGGCAAATCTACTTGATTTACTTCTGCCTTTATAACCCACAGCAACGAAGCATAGTTGTTAATTGATACACAGTAGATGCTGGTTTAATTGCAGTAAATCGAGTTCTTAGGAATTGCTTACCCACGCACTAATTTGGCAAACATTCCTTCCGCTCTCTGCAGTTAGGTAAGGCGCCCTGGAGACACAAAGGGGAACGGACGCAAGCCCCGCCCTCGGGGTGTTCACCGTCCGCTTCTGTCCACCCCCACACAAGCTACTAAAGCGCCGTGTGATCTGAAACCACTGGGAAGGGAAGCTGCAGCAGGGAATCAGCGCCACCACTGCCCATCGCTTCCCATCGGCCTCATGCCTAGCTGGCCCCCAAACAAGGTCACTGCATAAATTACCACAGGCACTATATCTTCCCATCAACCGAAACATTTATTCTCGCGTAATAGTTAAAAACTTGACTGCTAGGGGCGCCTGGGTGGCGCAGTCGGTTAAGCGTCCGACTTCAGCCAGGTCACGATCTCGCGGTCCGTGAGTTCGAGCCCCGCGACGATCTCGCGGTCCAGGAGTTCGAGCCCCGCGTCAGGCTCTGGGCTGATGGCTCGGAGCCTGGAGCCTGTTTCCGATTCTGTGTCTCCCTCTCTCTCTGACCCTCCCCCGTTCATGCTCTCTCTCTGTCCCAAAAATAAATAAAAAACGTTGAAAAAAAAATTTAAAAAAAAAAAACAAACTTGACTGCTAGAGCCAGAATGCCTGGATTTAATCCCGACTCTCCCAGTTGTTATCCCTGTGATGATCAGATGATTAACACCCATAAAGTGCTCAGGACAGTACCCAACATATGGAATTAGCTCATTTTGTTAGGATTCCTTTTTACCATTGGACCCACCCTTCAGAGCTCTTTTTCCTTGAAATGCACGAATTGACTTCGAAACAGAACTTTTGGGAAAGAAGTAACAGAATGGTCATTTTCCTTTTCAAATCAGAAAGGCATACACTTCGGACTTCACTAGGATGAAAAGAAGTCTGAATATGAAACTTCGGTAGACACCGATGGGGTCATCTCCCCCTCACCCTCCTTGATTCTTCTCTGATAACACTCACAGCCCGCTCCCCCCGCTCCAAGAGACCCAGACCCCCCATATGGGCTGGAAGTCAAGATGGCTGGTCAGTGCGGGGGCGGGAGGGGAGGGGAAAGGAAGAGAGAAGTGGGCTGCAGACCAAGAGGGGTCCAGGTGCTGAGTGGGTCCTGGCACCACTGTTTCTAAAGCCAGCTGCAACCCTGGCTTTGCAATCTGGCAGACAGTTGGTCGTAATCATTGCTATAAAGTAACAAACAAACAGAAACAAATTTCTATATTCTAATAACTCCACATTTCAACAGGAGATGAAAGTTAATTTTCTAAGAACTAAGATGGAAGGCATGAAAAAGTATGATTACAGATCATTATCCAAAGCTATATTTATGACCCTTTAATCCATGAAAAAGAGCCTTCAATTATTAATGTGAAATCACAAAATGCAGGCCGAGGTTGCGATCGGTCACCTCTATGATGAAGCCGCCTCTCCCTTCTGAATGGTTAATGATTAGCAACAGCATCATACAGAAGGGAAAAAATAAACACACGGCTGTCAACAGGAATTTTATTATACAACTTACATGAAGGTCATTAGTCTGCTTGCAAAACTCTTCATAATCCTGGTCAAAATCCATTTTCCTCTGGTCTAAGAAATTATATTCCTTTTTCTTTATGGTGGCAACAATACTCTGAAATGTTATGAAAGAAATAAGACATTGTCTCAACATTCTCACAATACTCAATTAAATAGGACCTTTAAATGTAGAACCTGTATAATCATCTTTCAAAAATCAACTTAAAAGGAGCCTTATTTCTTTAATTATTCACATGGCTTAATGCTTATCAGGGGCAATAGAATCTTGCCAAGTGCATTCAGAGAAATCACTTAGAAAGCATTTTCATGAGGTTTTACATATTCCTGAAGAAAAATATAAAATAAAACCATAGCTGAAAAGCAGGAGAGGTGTTTTCTCTAAAAATTTCTCTGGGGTGCCTGGGTGGCTCAGTCAGTTGAGCGTCTGACTTCAGTTCAGGTCATGATCTCATGGCTTGTAAGTTCGAGCCCCACGTCTGGCTCTGTGCTGAGAGCTCAGAGCCTGGAGCCTGCTTTGAATTCTGTCTCTCTCTCTCTCTCTCTCTCTCTCTCTCTCTCTGCCCCTCCCCCGCTTGTGCGCGCACGCGCGCGCTCTCTCTCTCTCTCAAAAATCAGTATAAACATTAAAGAAAATTCCTTTTTAATTTCTTACTAATGATATCTGAATTTTTTTAAAAAGTCCAGAGTAGAATTATTAAAACGTTTTTCACTGAAAAGTTTAAGTCTTCTCAGAAAATAAATAGCCGTAACAGAACACAACCAACCTAGGAAGAAAATAGTTGTAGCATCTACAGATGAAAAACTACCTTCTAAGCCTCACATGTCTTAAATAAAACATCAAACCGCAATCTGCCATTTCAAGAATCTCCAGAATTAACTGCTTCCTCCTACCCTGCAAAGCTACAGTCTGTGACTATGAAAGTACAAATCAGGCAACTCGTCTCCTTGAGAATACTATTATCCTAAGGTTTGTTTGCTCAGAATAATGAGCTATAATGCTCTATGATCGTTCTTAACCAGGTACTAAGCCATTCTCAAACTCAGGTGCCCACATTGTTGACACAGGCATATAATTTTTATGAAGAAAGTTGGGCCTCCTTCCATCACCTCCTCTTCAAAGTCATTTCCATTTAAACATCAATTCACATCTCTCAATAGACAAGTGTATAAAATGCAGAACTCCTTGAATCAAGTTTACTAACTAAAACAACCTACTCTTTCATGCTGTATAACTACAAAATTAGCTCTATGTAGACACTATATGCATATGGTGCCATCCATCATGTTATGAGCATTGAAAAGCTGCATTACTACATTTTAATGTGGCAAGAAAGAAACAAACAAACAAACAAACAAAGAAACAAAGATTTGGGGTCCTTAGAAAATTCTATGTTTGGATTTAATGGTCACTTAAGAGTATTAAGCTGACAAACATTAATCATGACCTTCAACCAACTAATCCAACTCAACCTAGTAAACCATTTACTTGACGGGTATTTATTGTGCACCTATTACAGGCTAGTGAACTCTGAAAACCCAGGAAGGAGCTGAAAAAACAAATGTCCCTGCCCTCAAAGAACGTCCAGCCTCGGTGCGGGACGGGGTCAGAATCTATGTAAAGCACAAGTAAATGGACAGGATAATTTCACACAGTGAAAAAATGAGTAATGTGACATTGAGTGCTTGAGAAGAACAGAGATCAAGGAAAACCTAACCAAAAGGGTCATTTAAATGAAGATCTACAGGCCAAGAAAGAGTAGCCATGTGATGGTCCAGAGGCAGAACTTTCCAGGAAAAAAAAGCTCTATAAGCCCCAAGGTGGACTGAACTGAAATGACCTGCGTCCAGAGAACATCAAAGGAGAAGAGAAGCAGATGAGGAGACAGGAGGGGTGGACAGGACCTTGACAGCTACACAAGGAACCTCAGTTTCACTTCCATGGTCACCATTTTGAGCTTCTAAACTGGTACTAACACACAAAAACCTCACTAGATGCTTTCATGCACCATCTACATTTTAGCTCACTATCCTCTGGTACATCCATTTTAATCAGTATTTCACGTTAGATTTTTAGATTTCTCTTCCCAGTATTTTTATCAGGTTAGAACAGTCTTTATCTGCATTTAGATGTATAGCTCAACTTCTCCTTCAAAAATAAACTTTGACATATGCTCCAAAGTTATTTTTTCATTAAGAATAGAAAATAAATAAATTCCAAGCTGAAAAGTAAATGAATATATTCGGTCTTTGTCTTGCAAAACTGTCGGTTTCAGATATAGATTATCTACCCTGCAGATAACACCCAACCCACCTAAAATGTTTCCTGCTATATAAAAAAGGTCTTTTCTCTTACTCTCCTAAAATCTGGTCTACTCAGGAAATGAAAAAGATTCCTTATATTAGACTAAACTGTTAGAATACAAAAACTAACGTGTGGCAGTAGATTTTACGATTCTTTTCAAATTCAAGTACAAAAAAAAAAAAAAAAAATTAGCTTTTAATATCACTGTCCCCAAACAAGAAAAACTTAACTATATCAAGACTAAGAATTCAAAACCCATTTTGTTTGGAAATTGTTTTTCAAAACTCTTCAAAACATTATTAGATCGCTGTGCCTGCTTTAAAAACTAAGATTAGTTACACACCTACCCTTACAAGATAAAGCAGTTAAAAATCAAAATAATTAGAAACTGTTGGGCTAGGTGCGCCTGGGTGGCTCAGTCGGTTAAGCGTCCGACTTCGGCTCAGGTCATGATCTCGCGGCCCGTGAGTTCGAGCCCCGCGTCGGGCTCTGTGCTGCCAGCCTGGAGCCTGTTTCAGATTCTGTGTCTCCCTCTCTCTGCCCCTCCCCCGTTCATGCTCTGTCTCTCTCTGTCTCAAAAATAAATAAACATTAAAAAAAAATTAAAAAAAAAAGAAACTGTTGGGCTAAATTAAAATCTTTTATTTCGCTAAAATACGTCCCTTTTATTTTGCTAACATAGGTCCAAATAAAAAGATTAAATGCAGCCATAATCAGATGCACCCAGAACTCAGTGTCAGTTAGTGCCTGAAGCATAGTATATGTTTCATTAAATATTTCTTGCACGAATAAATGAAATAATACGTTATATTTAAACATTTTTCTTGTGCTAATGAAAATGCTCTTACTAATGATGATTAATTTTAGACTATTGGTAAGTCATTCTCATAATCACATACCTGAGAAGAACATATTAGCACCATTACACAATTCTCAAATAGATTTAATTTCTTTATTGTTCAAGGGTCATGAGCTTACATCTAACATTACAGATTATTTGAATCATTCTAAATATAAATACTTGTACGAGATATTAAAGTTTTAGTTACAGAAAAGGTAGGAAATTTAGTTTTAAAGGACAGAACCTCGGGGGCGCCTAGCTGGCTCCGTCAGTGGAGCGTGCAACTCTTGATCTTGGGGTTGTGAGTTCAAGTCCCACATTGGGTATAGACGTTACTTAAAAAAAAATAAAATCTTTAAACAAAAATGAAGTACAGACCTGGTATTTAGTGACCATGTCTTCCAGCCCCTCAATTTTAGAATCTTGCAGGACTGAGTATGTCCTGAAGGTTGTAAAGATATCTATTATCTTGGCAAGACGTCGGTGGAAAGTTTCAAATTTTCCAAAAATATACATCTCACTAAATTCAAATTGTTTCTCATTTGGATCTTGTTTAAGCTTTTGTTTTGTCTTGTGAAAGCAGCGCTGGTATTCCTTAAAATTAAAAACCAAAATATTAGAGAGGGAACATACCCCAGGTTATCAACCTTATTCTCTCACGTGGAAGAAGCTGTAAATTCAGGGTGGAACTTCAAACCCTGTCAGTGTCATGCCTTTGCGTGTGCCCATTCTTCAGCTGGCAATGTCATCATTTCCTAACTCCCAATCTAGCAAATTACTAATTATTCATGAGGCAACTCAAAGGCACAGCCTTTCCACTTGATCCCACTGTGTCAGCATTAGCCTAACTCGGTGTCTAACTCCCAATTCATCCTCAAGAAACTAAAGAAACTACCTCATCTTTGCATTTCTGGGACTGAGTGTGGCATCAGGACATCACAGGGCCCCAAAACAGCAGAACAAGTGCATAGACTTTGAGAGCAGATTTATCAACATTCAATTTTCTTCACAATAAAGAATTACTCTTTTACAAAAAGAATTACTTCTCAGCAATCAACAATGATAACTGCTACATGATTTAAGATGCATCAGCAAAAACCACATAAAAATAATAAAATATTATCTAAACGTGTTATTAAGCTGACCGTTACCTGCTTGAGTTTAATTGCAGATAGTATCTTTTCCACAACAACATCTTGCGGCTGGCTCCAGATGGACGCAGTTCCGTTGTTGGTAATGTAGGCTTTACATGCAGATATCATCTGATTCGTCACCTGGAATTTCCCAATAAAATGGTGCTAAGTACATAAAACAGCCATCACTCGTAAACTGAACTGGAGGGTCCTTGACTCCTCTACCTCTCAGGGTGTGCAATCTGTGACCTTGACACTAGGTTTCTTTTTTTCCATCACAGCCACGATCCAGCACTAACACTTTTTTTGCCCCAGCTCTTTTTTTGCCCCAGCTCCTTTATACAAATGACAAACAACAATTATTTATATTTCAGGTGTACAACATGATCCTTTATATTCATATGCAGAGTGAAATGATTACCATGATAAACACATGTACCACCTCACAGTTTACCCCTGTGGGTGTGTGTGTTGTGTGTGTGTGTGTGTTGAAAAGACGTCAGATCTGCTCTCTTACCAACTTTTGAGTACACAATACAAGTATTATTAACTATGGTAGCTATGCTGTGCGTTAGATTCCCCAGAATTTATTCATCTTATAACTGAGAGTTGTAGCATCTCCCTGTTGCCCACACTCCCCAGCCTCTGGCAACCACCCTTCTACTCTCTACTTCCATTTGTTCGTCTTTTTTCGATTCTAACATGTACTGTCAAAATCATCTGTGAAATCACAGAGTTGGAAGCGCTGTGGCCAATCAACAATTCAGGCCCCCTGGTTTATGCAGGATGAACATCTTGACCAACCAGGAGAGAATTCACTGCCCTGTCTGAAAGCTGTTGAGAGTTCCCCCAGTCTCCTTAGGTAGGCTGCTCTAACATGTAACTCACAGTCTCCAAGTGCCATGGAAAGGACTGTCCACCTGATCATTTCATGACACCAGGAGCTGTAGCAGAAATGTCAAAAAGGAGAAGAAGAGAAAAGAGTCAAGCTGACATCCGTAACCACTAATATTTTATCCATTCCTCCAAACTGCAAAAAAAAACTTCAGAATTTTCTTATGACTTTTTTATAATGTAAAAGGAAAACCAGATGACTATGTATGCATGGAATGGCATGATGTCTGGGACAGGCAGTGCAAAGGCTGCAGGAGAGTGTGGAACAAGATGGGTGTCGTGCAGACAGAACCTGGGCGACAGGGACTTGGGGGTCTGGTGTATAATTCTCTGTCCTTTGTACCCGTCTCAAAATTTCCATAATGAAAGCTAGTCCAAAATTAGATAAATGATGGTTTCACAATTTGGTTCAAAAACAAGCCTTGCGGATAATATGCATGAAGTCTGGAGCGATGATACAAATTGACTTTGGAGGCTCCTTCTCAGGTAATATCCCTCACGGCCCTCACATGTCCTTTTAACATGGGAAGAAGTGGAGCAAGAATCTCATGGATTCCCCTCCTTTCTCGACCTGAACTGCCTGACTGAGAGCAGAGAAAAGGGAGCCTCCTGTCCAGTTCTCAGGCTGGACGTACCCCTTCCCAAGAAGAACCATGCCTCCTACCATGCAAGCATTCACCACACAAGTCCTGATGAGGCAGAAATGCCTCTATTGTAGCACAACATTTAAAATTTTCACCTTGGTGATGAAAGTCATTTACTTCTTAGAGACTGCTCAAAATGGGGAAAGCAACAGTGCTCACCATAAACGCTTATGAGTTAGGACATACGGTTGAAACATCGTTATGTTTTTTGGCAGAATCATTATAATTGCTTTAGGATTACTGAAATGTTGCAAGTGGCTTTTATGACCATGATAACTGTTCTAATAACACCAAGTAAACAACTGTGGCATCAAATAAATTTGGAAAAGTGGCACATAAAATATAAAACAGGAGAAAGCCAGTTAAATATAGTTTTTCTTAATTAAAATTTACCCAAAAGGAATAAATAATGTGCTAAATAACATAGGGAAAGAAATTCCAAGAAGACTCTTTGTTAAAATTTTATTATATAAATAACACAATTATTGGGGTGCCTGGGTGGCTCAATCGGGTAAGTGTCCAACTTCGGCTCAGGTCATGATTTCGCAGTACATGAGTTCGAGCCCCGCATTGGGCTCTGTGCTGATAGCTCAGAGCCTGGAGCCTGCTTCGGATTCTGTGTGTCCCTCTCTCTCTGCCCCTCCCCCACTCATGCTCTGTCTCTCCCATCTCTCAAAAATGAATAAACATTTAAAAAAATTTTTTAATTAAAAAAATAGCCCAATTATTTATTATAATAATTATTTTGGGAAATAATGCTTTATGATTTGCAAGAATCAGCCTCACGAATACACTTAATTCTATATCTATTTACAGATTAAATTTTTTTTTAATTGTAGGATACACAGACATTGAATTGTGCCCATATGGTAATTTCTAATTATCAAAAAATCAACATTGCAAAAAAATACAAGTGACCATGGGATCTATGCTACGAACTTACCTTTACAAACAGAGACGTGATCTTCTCAGAGGTGTTATAGTAATGGGAAATACTATAGATCATTTTAATTGCATTTATAAGTGTAGGGATAGCATCAACCATGGATATCTAGAAGACACCACAAAAGTTTTCAGAGAAACAAATACCAAATTCAGCAAAATTCTGATAGTATAACCATTCAATCTTCATTAGAATAAAATTAGCTAAGAGATTTTTAGTTAAATTTTTAAAATATTATCTAACACTCCACATAGATGTATTTAAAGGTAATTTCATTTTTATTAGTCACATGCAGTTAATCAAATTTGTTTCGATGCAAGAAACATTAACTGTCTGTTAATGCCAAGGTTAACATTAATTTTGTAATCAATAAAAGCAGGCACTCCCTAAAGTTAAAAGATAAAACACCAACCGATAACTTTTCCAACACCTCTTTGAGTATCATCCAGAATGTCAATTACAATACTCAATGCAAACCGGAATACGCAAAAAAGATTCTAAAATATAATATTGCATATCCATCTCAGAGAGAGAGACAGATAGACAGACAGATAGATACAGATAGATATATACATATGTACAGTTGACCCTTGAACAATGAGGGGCCAGGCACACCAATCCCCATGTAGTTGAAAATTCATGCACAACTTTTGACTGCCCCCCAAAACTTAACTACTAATAGCCTACTGTTGACTGGAAGTCTTACCGATAATATAAACAGTTGATTAATACATATTTTGTATGTTTTATGTATTATATACTATATTTTTACAATAAAGTAAGCTAGAGAAAAGAAAATGGTAAGAAAGATAAAATATACTTTCAGCAATATACTGTATTTTTTGGAAAAAAACCTCATGTGTAAGTGGACGTACGCCGTCCAAACCCATGTTGCTCAAGGGTCAACTGTATACATATAAAATTTTCTTGAGACTAAAAGGAGGTTTCTAAGACTTTTCCAACAAACTTTAATATTAATGAACCAAACTCCATGCTCGATTCCGCCAGTGCAAAAGGTTTATCAGCAGACTAAGCAAGTAGATTTCTTCAACTCACAGGGTCACTACTGTACAAGGGGTCACAGCATTTTTCAAGTGTGTACAAATATTTGACATTGTCCTTCGCTTCATTAGCTGCATCAGTGATTCGAATATCCAGCTCCCGCCAAGTCTAAGCACAAGACAGGAAAGCAATTTTTATGCAATTATTATAAAGGAACTTCCAATATAACAGCTGCTAACAGCCACCACAGGTCCGTTGTGTCAGACTTCCAGTTTATCCTGTGCATCTCACATAAAACTGAATCCACAGGAGTGAGGGGTATGGCCACGTTGGAGAGCAATTCAAATTTTTTGGCCGAATGTTTAAAGGTATCTCTTTAAGGCCTTCCCTTATAAAATCTACTCGCTAACTAGGACAGAGCATCAAGAGGGCAGCACCTCCATTTGAACCCACACTTTCTCTCCTCCACTGGCTCCTGGATCCATTGTGCACCTCACTCCCATACTTTGTATGGTAAGAACCAAAGGAAGCCTCCAGCACACAGCGAGCAAGAAACTGAATCCTGCAATGACCTCATGAGCAACTTGGAGGCAGATCCTCCCCCCAGGTGAGCCTCAGATGAACCAACACTCTGACTGTGACCTCAGGAGAGATCCTGAGTCAGAGGCACCCAGCTGAGTTGCCCCTAAATTCCTGACACACAGCACACAGACTGGTATGTAATATATGTTTGCTGTGCTATGTTGCTAAGTGTTAGGGTAATTTGTTACAGGGGGATATAAAACGAATATACTAGGGCTAATATATATATATATATATATATATATATATATATATACACACACACACACACACACATATATATACACGCATATATATATATATATACACACACACACACACACATATATATATATATGTAAGTTTTTGTTATTACAACTCGTGGTTAGTCTGAATTCAAAATATATACATAATCGTGATGTTAAGCTACGTCTTAATTACATGCAATGCTCTCTAATAATACATATACATACATGTACACCAGCCAACAAATACTCTTAATTCAAAGGCAATGTCCACAGTACCCAGAATTATAAAAGGGCAAGATTATCCAGTCTTCAAGTTTTTTCATAAAGGTATAACAACATTTCTCTGTTCCTAGTTACTCTATGACATGAAAATACACACAGAGAATTTCCATTCCCGTTTCATAAAGCAGAAAGAAATGGCTGACAACCTTCAGAAGTTTAGACCTAGCAGCAGCAAGCATTGCCAAGACAGCCTTCACATCCGGGCCTTTTAATTGATCCAAAAGGTAGTTAAATTTGGACAGTCTTTTCTTCCAGTGCTCCAACTCTGCTCGGGGCCCGAGGTCATCCGCTTCCTTACGCAGCTGGTTGTTTTCAGCAAGGACCTGATAACGCACGGCAGAACTGTGAACCACTGAACGGGGCTGGCGGTGTGAAAGTTATACACTGGGAAATAAATCAATTATGCTTTCTGGATCATGATATATTTGTATTCATTTGCATGCTTCAAGTGACAGCCTTTTACTTGTATCCATTTTTAAAACTTCAACAAAAATTTAGTGAACATGCTCAAATTGAAAACTACTTATTTAACAAGTTCTAATGAGGGGCGCCTGGGTGGCTCAGTCGGCTAAGCGTCCGACTTCAGCTCAGGTCACGATCTCACGGTTCATGAGTTCGAGCCCCGCGTCGGGCTCTGGGCTAATGGCTCAGAGCCTGGAGCCTGCTTCCGATTCTGTGACTCCCTCTCTCTCTGCCCCTCCCCGGCTCATGCTCTGTCTCTCTCTGTCTCAAAAATAAATAAACATTAAAAAACATTTTTTTTAATAAAAAAATAAAAATTAAAAAAAATAAAAAGTTCTAATGAACTTTTGGAGGACCTGACCTCAGAACATTTCCTTGACTCTTCACTTACCGTATACCCTTAGAGCAATATAACCTTGGAAAGTCTGCATGCCTTAAGTTGGTTAACTTTCATTGTTAACTGTTGCTTAATTTTCATTACTTTTTGATTAAATGTCTGCCAACACTTCAGATTTTTCTGAAAATGTTTTTTTAACCTTTTTTTTTTTTTTTAAGTCTCGAGCTCCCTTTTAGAAGGCACACTGACTGGAAAACTCCTTGTACTTCTACAGAGATTCTCTGTAAAATACACCTTGAGAAAAAAGAAATTGACAAAGTGCAGTCTTCTTGTTACATTAAGTATTTAAAGTTACTTGCTTTCCTCTCTTCAAATTTTTTACTATCTCTTCTTAACTAATGACGATAAATGAAAACCACACTGAACTCCTCACCTTTTTAGGGACTCGTCAAATACTTAGGCAAATGGGAATGGCAAAAGATATACCGTCTTCCACTGACTAGTTCAGTAACGTAGCATCTGAAGCTGATGTTTGCTTTCTGAAAATTACCTGTTCTGTCTGTTTGATCCATACTCTCATACAAGCTTCTATTTTCTCCAGAGTCTCAGGGTTATGAGCTAGACTCAAGTAGTCTATCGGCTCCTTCAGGGTTTTCAGTTCAAATATGTCACACTTTTGAAGGCTCACCTAATTAAAATGAAAGTTAAACAATTAAGATGATGCTAACTTTATTTTTTTAATGTTGATTTATTTATTTTGAAAGAGAGAGAGAGGAAGGGACAGAGGGAGAGGGAGAGAGAATCCCAAGCAGGTTCCACACTGCCAGCATAGAGCCCGACACAGGGCTCCAACCCATGAACTGTGAGATCATGACCTGAGCTGAAATCAAGAGTTGGATGCTTAACCAACTGAGCCACCCAGGCACCCCATGATGATGCTAATTTTAAAACACACACACACACACACGTAAACACACACTTCTGGTTCATCCCCGGGGTCAGAAGGATCTTAAAATTTTCTCTAAACTACCCTGTTCCCTGAAGAAAGATCTCTGAAAGCATAGTGTGATACATAATGCTCAGTCCTCCCTGTGAACTAGAGATGACAGGGCAGATTTGGGGTCATAAAACAGAAAGAGTGAACTAAAGAGAGAGAGTCATAATATCGCAAATTTTGGGAATTAATAGGGAATTCAGAAATTAAAGAGTCAACTCACGAAACCAAAGAACATGGGGGAGCTTCAAGGTAATTGACTGGGGGAAGGGTAATTTCTAATGCATTACATTCTTTTTTTGAAACTAACCAGATGAAAAGATTCTCCTGTCCTTAACCAATAACATCCATATAGTTTGCAAGTTTAATGGCAAACACATGGATTCATTTTAGGGGAGGAAGGAGGAAGAGGATAGAGAAGGAGACATGTTGGATTTTGACTTGACAAAGAAACTCAGCACATTTCTGCACACAGGTAAATGGACCTCGATATTTGCTCAGGACATTTTCTCCTGGGAAAGTGCACCTGGCATTGTGAATGCCTAAATTCAGGTTTCAGGCCAATCCCACTTTAGCAACAACAGAGCTAGTACGTTTCTCTCAACTGGTTCAGAACCAGCAGGAAGGGGCGTGGTTATTTGACATCCTCAAATGCCCATATGGTCAAGGAGCCACAACACAAGGCCCAGGCCCTAAGGGCTTCTTGGTAACTGAGGTAAAACCAAAGAGTTCACTAGGAGATATGGCAGGTGAATGGTGCAGGCTGGGAGTGAAGGGCACCAGATGCTGAGTTCAGACCAGCAGAGAGAAGCCTATAGGGCGAGTCAGAGCACCTGCTACGAGGGCCTGCTGCAAGGGGACCCTGTAACCCCTGGATGGCCCCCTCAAGGTTTCTCGTTTCCTTCACTTGGCTTCCTAATAAAGCCCTGCCAGCTCTAACCTTACCTGATGGCCTCTGGCCCTGATGGCCTCTAACCTTAGCTGATGGCTCCCATGCCCACCGCTGCTCTATGGGGCTATGTCCCATCTACATGGAGCTCAGAGACACCACTCCGTCCTCCCAGAACCTAGCCTCCCCACTCTGTTTTTCACTTTGCTACCCTCCGACGGGGCTCTGAAAACCCACGAGGGCGGGCACGTGCCTCTGCTCCCCTGTGCCCTTGCTCACACTGCCCCCAGCCTGGAGGAACCTCCCAGCATGCCGCCACCCCTCCCCCCACCACACTGCATCTTCCACCTGCCACTTCCGGAGCCATCTTTGGTTTTACAGGGGAGGGCTCTGCTCTCCATGAAGCGGCACTACCTCCCTTCTATGTGGGTATCCATCCACTTTTTTTAATACCTAGACCACAATATGACGTGGGACCATATGAAAGCACTGCTTTTTCAAGTAGAACAACAATCTAACTTGCTTCAGCTTGCGGTTTAGTATATAGGCCTGCATCAGAGTTCACTACACATAGAACTCAGACATTAGGCGGAATCAACCCGCTCCCAACTGGATGAAATTTACTCCACTCCCCTACTCCATGTCCTCTAGAAAGCCTGATGTCTCTCTCCCAATATCCCAATAGGTCCCAATGGTTCTCAGTCTCCTCTGGAGAGGAGTGAGTAACACACCGTCATTGGTATCACAGGCTACATTTCTGTCTCCCATTCGTGCCTGATTGGGGCTATCGCCATCACGGTCTTGCTTCCACCACCGTCTGCCCCAAGTAATGTGTAACACGGGCTTCCAGTAGATTGCACAAATTTTAAGGGAGCTAAATCTCACATTTGCCAAACTTATTCTTAAAGGCCCTTTTGGTCACAGGCTTAACCGCAGGACCCAACCCACTCCCTCCAGATACGTCAACTGCTCTCTCCTTCTCTCTCATCTTCAGGATTTCCTCCATCCCTACCCATCACCCAACACCCAACACCCAACCCCCCCCACACACACACACACACATGGGCACACACTCTCCACACTCTCTGGGTCCAGATTCCTTTCCTTCTAGGACAAACAGTGATGCCACAAGCATTTCATTCACTTCTCTTTGCAGTCAAGCATGTGACTGAATGAAACCCTCCATCGTGGCCGACACTTCTGATGCATTAATCACTCCAAACCATAAGAATCTACATCTAGCTACCACCACCACCTCTGGGAGGGGCAATAAAAATGCCCATAAAATTTTTTCAAGATTTGCCAGGCAGAGGAATTAAGACCATCCAACAGAAGCATTACACACTTACATGTTGATTTGTTCACCATCTGATAACTTTTGAAGGAAGAACTTATTCATTCTTACCTTCTCCTTCAAACTCTCCTGTGCGCCCGACAGGACGCCCACAAAGCCTTCCAGAGAGCTCAAGAACTCCTGCCGAATGCTGGATGCTTCCTGAAGACCCTCGAGCTCGCCCCAGCCATGGCTCGTGGCCCTGAGAGCGGGAATGAAGATGTCCGACAGCAAATGCCTCACGCTGTTGAGCAGGCCCCCATCCGCGGTATCTAACATATTAAAGCTCACCTCCTGGAACACAGGGGATCCCCTGCTGTAAAAATTATCTGCAATTGCAACATAGCTACTAAGTCACTTCTGAATGCTGCTCATTAACCAAATATCCCGCGTCGGTCAATGAAGACCTACCAAATGAGAAAAGCAAAACTGCTTACTCGGAACTTGCTATAGCAAGAGTCGGCCACCATCACCCGCATTTCGGAAGACACTTAAGAGCAGGCAGGGGAGCGGGAAAGCCTTCTAGTGGAGGAAAGAGAAGCTTTCAGGCATGTCCTGATTGGAGGCTGCTGGTGTGGGGGACCTGGAGGCGGCCCCTAGAAGTGGGGCATCCTGTGTGATCCGCGAGGGGTGCATATTTGGCTTTCTCCGGCCCCAGGGAAATAGGCTGGGGGTACGGACAAAAATTAGGGAGGCCGACAGTCACGAACCAGATGCTGGCACTACTGGCCAATTTGTCACAGCCACTCTTGTGTGGCTTCCCCGCAGGCTTCTTGCGAGTCTGACAGTGCAGGCTGGCTCCCTGGATTGTTTCCTAGATAAGGGGGTTGGCTCCCTGGACAGGTTGCTGCCCGTTACAGGTCAAAATTCTGCTTTACGTGCGGTCTGGCCTTTGTTTGTATGTTCAGTCTCTCAATCCAGTAAATTATTTTTTGATGCCCTGGTTAAGACCTAAGCTTTATACTATTCTAAATTGCAATCACCAAAATAAAGACCTGAAATAAGCAGAACACGATACGTCTGCCAGTTTATTTGCTCCAAGCAGATAATGCCCCCGTCGAGGGCAGAGGAGACATGCACTTTATTTTGCACATACACAAAAAAATTATATATCCATTATTACAAACCTTACTTTAAATGTATGAAATTTGCCATTAAGTAAATAATGTACGGGCCATTATTTTTTAAAGGAAAGACTTCACTGTATCACACACACACACACACACACACACACACACACACACACACGCATGCAAATACATATACATAATGTTATATCAATTTTTGTTAACAAACTGAATATTAAGTCCTATAACTCAACAGATTTAAAGGAAATATCTTGTTTGCTATGAATGCTTTTAGAAATACTTCTTTGAAAGTAGTTTTAGATAGTTAATGAAAACAGTGGTTACCTCTATAGGGAAGGATTTTTTTTTTGTAGAATTTACATGATTTTGGGTCATTTGGGGTAAAGGATTACTCCAGCCCCTTACCCTATGGATGTTCTCAGGGGTGATGGCTCTGGAAGGGTCAGTCCTGATGAAGAACACACATACTCCAGTAAGAGCCACATCTTTTCCCTCGGTCACAAACACCTTAGGTTTTTTAATCTTTTCAGAAAGAGAAGTCACTCCCCCTGGAGAGCCAAGTTGTCCTACAAATGCAAAAGAATTTTAGTTTCACAAATGCTACTTACGGTCCATATGGTTGTCTCTTGGAATGAGTTTCCTTGTTAAAATAGTGTCGCGTTGACTCATCCATGTGCCCTGGAAGGTCTGCTGCCTGGACAATCTCTAGCCTGAGCCCTGAAGGGATCTAAAAGGAGGTGACTGTTTCCAGATCATAGGTTCATTTCAAAAAAGTGTTGCTCCAGCAAAAAACAGGAATGAGGGGCGGCTGGGGAGCTCAGTCAGTTAAGTGTCAGACTTCAACTCAGGTCAAGATCTCCCAGTTTGTGAGTTTGAGCCCCGTGTCGGGCTCTGTGCTTATAGCTCGGAGCCTGGAGCCTGCTTCGGATTCTGTGTGTCTCTCTCTCTGCCCCTTCCCTGCTCACACTCTGTCTCTCTCTCTCTTAAAAATAAATAAACATTAAACGCACACACACACACACACACACACACACACACAGGAATGAGAGGCACAGGAATGAGAGAGTTTGGTCCAAAGCAGATTCTTGCTGAAGCTACAATAGTCATTTTCATCCACAACAGGCCGCAACAGAGGCAAGGGGGAGGGGCAAAGAGGGAGACAGTACCTGTTGCATGTGCTGGGTGTCAGCTCCTCTGCTTGGTACCTTGTCTACATTATTAAAGTCACTACAACCTTAAAGGCAGCGGTGGCCTGTCCCATGTCACAGCCAACAGGTGGTAAGAGTTGAGATCAAAAAACTAGCTTTGACTATAGAACTCCAGACCCCTGCAGCCCCCTCAGTATCGTGCTAGAGTCAGGACACTGTAGAGCCAGGAGAGCAACGGGATGAAGGGCGTGGGCTCTAGAGTCAGACCCCCAAGGCGTGAGTCTCCTCCGCTGCACTTCATGGCCACGTGACCTTGGGAAAGATACCTAGTCTTCCTGTGCCTCAGTCTTCTCATCTGAAAAATTAGAATCATATCCCTAGAAGCTAGCATCGGCAATTGTTGTGAGGATTAAATGAGTTAATACATGTGAAGCCCTTAGAAAAGCACATAAAAACACTAGGCCACTAAGCGTTACCATCATTATTATTTGAAAATTGTATTTTCGGTCGTCGAAGCATGTAGCTCATTGAGTGGACCATTTACGCACACAGAGGGAGCCAGTGCCCTTGTCTGCCCACGGAAGTTGGAGCTCTCCAAGCAGATCGGTAGCTCAAGCAAGGTTATCAGGGGAGGGAGCACAGTGCCAAGGGAGGGACCTGGGGAAGAACATGGACTGCAAGCTGAATCCTGAAACCCTGCAATTAGAACCTCTTGGAGGAACGTCCCCCCACCCAACCAAGTTCTGCCCCCACGGTGCCGGGCTAGAGACTGGTGCTGAGGCTTTGGCAGCGAACCCACCCAATAAAGATAACCAGCAGATACGCCTCACCGGGAGGACAACACGTCACCGCGGGATGTGCAGCGAACGCTCCCAGTGCCGACCCAGTGCCCACAAGAGCAAGGGCCTGGGGAATCAAGGTCCGCCAACTTGTGACAGTGCCAGTGCTGCTCGAGTAAAAGCTTTCCTGCCACCTCGTCCCTCTTGTGCCTGCCCTACCTCAAGCCAGAGCCGTGGTTTGCACAACGTGGACAGGAGCAGAAGGTTGACTTGAAGGAGCAGAGGAGGACCATATGCTTCTCTCCTCCTGTGAATACTGACCTTCAGAGGTCCCTGCTTAGAACCTTGGGGGATGGGGGAAGGAAGTGGGCGAGCCAGCAGTGAAGAAGATTTAACTTTAGATCAATTCATTTTGATCAACTGGATGGTTTTAGTTTCTGCACTGAGACAGTATTTGTAATGTGAAGCAACCATAGGAACATTTCCTATCTAAGAATATCCAGGAAAGTCATGGAATGGTCTCAATGTTGATCCAAGGTCAAAAGGTTAAAGCCAGTCCCACGGTAAAGGTCTAAAGGGAGAGCGGGGAACGAAATTAAATTATGTTTACATCCCGTGAGCCTTCCTCGTTCACTGTCACATTTACACGCGAACACTGAACTCCACCCAGTGCCCATTTTGTAGATAACTCAACATCCCATTTGACTTTATGTTTGTCAGACTGGGATAGAATTAGAAATTTCTGTATTATTTTGATTTTTCGTTCAAAGTGGAATGGACTTTCTGGGTGCCTCAGTGGCTCAGTTGGTGAAGCGTCTGACTTTGGCTCAGCTAATGATCTATCTCACAGTTTGTGGGTTCAAGCCCCGTGTTGGGTTCTGTGCTGACAGCTCAGAGCCTGGAGCCTGCTTTGGATTCTGTATCTCCCTCTTTTTCTGCCCCTGCCTCGCTCACACACTCTCTCTCTCTCTCTCTCTCTCGCACGCGCTCTCAAAAATAAATAAACACTAAAAAAAATTTTTTTTTAAAGTATAATGGACTTTCTGACCACAAAATATCAGAAGAATAATTCTAGGAAAATCCCAATCACTTAGAGTATGCATGCATAATTTTCCCAGTTTTTAAACAAAAGAGCATAGTCATACTATATGCCAACAGCAATAACTATTTTCCCTTCAAAAAGGTTATAAAAAGATGAATGTAATACTTTAATATAATCATAATATATTTGTTTGTGCCCCTAGCTTGGCTTTAAAATTATATGAATCCACATAAACGTAGAATGGGAGATGCCAGTTGAATCCACACAAAGATTTGCAAATTTTCTTAAGTGAAAATAACTCAACTTGTCATTCCACATTACTCGTTTGAATCATAGTCGGTAGAAAATAAACATAATGTGATATTTAACTAGACAACTCATTATGCTTATTGGCAACAATTCCTCTGTTAAAAATAAATGGTGCCTATATAGAAAAGAAACAGATGCCCATAAAAAG
Source organism: Panthera pardus (assembly GCF_024362965.1). NCBI lineage: Eukaryota > Metazoa > Chordata > Mammalia > Carnivora > Felidae > Panthera > Panthera pardus. The sequence goes on from NW_026526765.1 coordinate 11,249,196, forward strand.
TTCTAGAACATCACTGCATAGAATGAACTAGGATGTAAGGAAAAGAAGTCTCAAAATGTAAACTACTTTATTATTCCTCAATTACCAGCACAGCCTGAAAAGGAAAGCAAAATATCTCAAATGAAGCTAGAACAGCCAGGCGAGACAGCCATCATTATCCGTCCCTTTTCCTTGAGAACAAAATGGCACCTTGGCCTCACCCACCACACCTCACCACTGCCCCTTCGTCCCATCTCCCAGCGTGGATGTAAGGGGCCTGGTCAGCTCTGAGAGTGGCTTTCTGCTTCAAGCCATCCTCAGATGAATCTAGCCACACGTTTCCGGCTTACATCACATCAGATTCGGATACCTGTATCTGCTACCTCCACATCCTGATAGTAGAATATAAGGTGACGAAAACCTCCAGCAACAAAGAGCTGATCTATTCTTTCAATCTGTGAAAAAAGAAAAGGCAAGGTCACAACTTCGTTCTGAATTAGAAACCAGATTTCAGTCAGCATTGACTATCATCTTGCTTCTTCAGATAAAACCGCATCTAATGCAAAGCATACAGAAGGCGTCATGTATTTTTCAACCAATAAAACCATGAGAGAGTAAATGCCTCACCATGATAAAAATGTAGTTCAAAGAAGGAATCCAATCAGTCATCACAATATTTGCTACATACATGTTTGAAAAGATTGTCCTTCCATTTTTGCTAATTTCCTAAAGCGTTGAGCTGTTGGAAGCAGATATAAATATAGTGTTTCGTTTTCACTCAATTGCAGATCAGAAGGGAGAACAAACCTTTCAAAACCTACTCTAACACACTAGAGGTAATTAATATTAAATTGGAGTAATCACTGGAAAATGCCATGAGAACACATATGATCATGGAACATTCCATCCAACGGTAGTCCAGAACTCAGTCCCATCCATGAGGTTCACTACACAACCAGAGGTCTGCCAACCGGCCTACTACCAGTGGAAGCACTTTTTTAAATCTTTTTAAATGTTTATTTATTTATTTTGAGAGAAAGTGTGTGCGTGCAAGCTGGGTAAGGGCTGATAGAGAGGGAGAGAGAGAATCCCAAGCAGGGCATGGAGCCCAACATAGGACTCGAACTCATGAACCACGAGATCATGACCTGAACCGAAATCCAGAGTCAGATGCTTAACCAACTGAGCCACCCAGGAGCCCCAGAAGCAATTTTCTTAAAGTCACTAGCACTGTTCTAAATTCAAATTGGAGGAAAAAGGATAAAATCTACATGCCCATTAGCATGGCTACTGTCAAAAGAAAAAAAAAAGAAGAAGAAAAAGATAAACGTCAAGGATGTGGTAAAATTGAAACACTTGTATACCCTTGGTGAGAATGTAAAATGGTGCAGTCCCTATGAAAACAGTATGGGAATTTCTCATAATATTAATACATTCCTCCATGATCCAGAAATTCCACTCCAGGTACATACCCAAAAGAATGGAAAGGAGGGTCGTGCAGAGATATTTGCACACCTCTCCTCACAGCAGCATCATCCACAGTAGTGAAAAGATGGACACCACGCAACTGTTCACTAACAGGTGAACGCATAAACAAAATGTGGCACAGACATATGATATAATATCATTCAGTCTTAAAAAGGGAAATTGTGACACGGGCTACAACACGGGTGAGCCTTAAGGACATTTTGCTAAATAAAATAAGCCAGTCACAAAAAGACAAATACTGTAGGATTCCACTTTTATAAGGCATCTAAAGTAGTCAAATTCTTAGAGACAGAATGTGGGATGGTGGGTTGCAGGGACTGGGAGAGGCAGGGGGGAGTTGTTGTTTAATGGTATCGATTTTCGGTCTTGCAAGATGAAGAGGTCTCAAGATGGGTTACACAACAGTGTGAATAAACTTCACACTACTGAACTGTTTACTTAAAAACGATTAAGATGATAAACTTTACATTCTACGTTATTACCACAATTTAAAATAAAACATTTGCGGGGTGCCTGGGTGGCTCAGTCGGTTGAGCGTCCGACTTCGGCTCAGGTCAGGATCTCGCAGTTTGTGAGTTCGAGCCCCGCGTCGGGCTCTGTGCTGACAGCTCAGAGCCTGGAGCCTGTTTCAGATTTTGTGTCTCCCTCTCTGCCTCTTCCCCACTCATGCTCTGTCTCTCTCTGTCTCTCAAAAATGAATAAATGTTAAAAAAAATTTTTTTAATTAAATGTTTTCAAACAACAAAATCTAGCCTGAAATTTTAAGTGTGAAAAAAATAAGCCCCCTCCAATTTCCACCATATTATAGATAAAACTATTATATATAAGGGAGAGCAAGTTGCCCTGGTTCCTTCATGACTCTTCTTTGATTGAGAATGCTGTCGGGCTGAGTGGGACGCCCTCGTTAAGGTTAACTTCCAAGCCAAGAATCTGAAGGAGATACTTCCAAAAGGCCAGTACTGAAACTCCTGCCCCTCTACTTTGCTTGGGAGACTGAGCCAGGACATTTTCTTTCAGCCTCCAGGTTTTGACATTCCTGGTCCTGAATACGACACAACAGTTTGACCTGGGTTTCTTATAGTTCAGAACTTGTACTCATTTATTCCCCTCGCATGATCCCAAATCCAGATGTCTGAATTAGGAAGAGGGGTAGAGTTAAGCATTTCACCTCTCCAAGACTGAATCAGTTAAGTGACTGTCTCATTCTGTGCCTCCATTTTGGAGGAATAATATTATCTACCTCCTGGCATCATGAAAATTAAATGAGATAACAGATGAAAACCACTTAGATGAGACTGACACCTGGTAAATATTCAACAAATGTTAGCTGGAAGGAAAAGGAGAAGGAGGAGAAGGGCATTTCCTCAATCTCTAATTAACTCATCCTGCAGTTTAGCCATTTTAGTGTTGTCCACCCCTCACTGTTCCACTGACTCCTACTGATCCCACCAGACTGACATGGCAGGCAGGAACAAAGCCACCGGAGAACTGGAGCCAACTCATACTGGTTCATGACAGCCAATTGATCACAACCCTTTCCAACTAAGCCTTCAGTAGCATCATGCTCATAGTCTGGAATCAGCCATTGTGGCAGTATTAACACCACAGAAATCAACACTCAAAATAGCGCCCCCCCTCTACCCTCTTGCTCAAAGCTGGTTGTTAAACATTTACAGGTATAGCACTAAAAAGCATTATCAAGAGTGTGCCACCCCCATCAACAGAAAGAATTCTCTCTCCCTCTCTCTCTCTTTCTCTCTCCTTTTTTCTATGCTAATAAACCAAAACAAACAAACAAATAAAAACAAAAAAACCTTCAGGAACCATCATAGGGCTCCTGATACGCCTTCCTCAATGCTCATGAAATTATATCCTCCCATATTTTGATCTTCCCTCTGTAATCACACCCCAGATTTTGGAAGGAAATCATGGCAGAAAATGGAAGTCAAGCTCAGGAACAACAGAAACCAGATTCAGCTGCCAAAACTCAATCTCCCAGGTTAGAATAGGATAAATGCAAGACAAGATATATCAGAAGCTGAGAGAAGATTCTATTCTCCGACCTCAAGTTCCAAGATGGCACCCGAACCCAGCTTCACTGGATTCAGAAACAGGCAGACATTGCTGTCAGAACCATGGAACTTAAGTGACGGTTAGAAGTACCCCCATTCAACATGAAGAGCTGGAGAGCCCTAACGTCAATCTGCCACCACCTGTATGGTCAGAATGGAATCCTGTCCATGTTAGAACAGACACCCTCCTCTGCAGCCCAGCACAGATCCTGCCATAGGACAGAGGTCAATAGGTTCTCTGTGCCCTCCGTAATCAAGTCTGGGAACACTCAAATGCATCTCACCTGATTCCCCTCAAGAATGGCATCTTCCACTTCAGTTTTGTCCAGGTCCACGCAGGAAGCTACGATTGCAAATAAGTAGTCGTGTCTGCCATCCAAGCGTGCCCGTTTGGCTTCCTTCTCTTCCTTCAGTCTTTGCTGTAAGAAAGGAACAAAAATGGTATGTGACAACTACTGTTCTCAGATGTATTCATTTTGTAATAACCGCATGAGACTGTTGCTTTTTTCAGGTCGTGAGTACTCACATAACAGACACCTTAATGGTACCAGTTTTCATCTTCCATTTTTAGAAATAATGTTATTCTGTTATGAAAATAAGATGTGCTCATCGTTTTGGAATTGTGTAATACAGATAAGCTAAAAGAAAAAGCATAAAAATCATCTGCCATCCAGAAATTATTACTGCAATTATTTTGTTCTAAACCTTTAGATTTATTTCTATGCATATATAAACATTCAAAAGACACACAAAAAAAGAGATCCCCATTTTTGGAAACATTCCCCAAGCCTTTAAAGTAATATTGTTCCACGTTATCTCCTACCTTTATTGTCTGTCTACAGATTCATATCTGGTCTTGAAATTGATTTCTGAATACTAGTGCTTACCTTTAAACTGATTGTTAATTACAATACTAAGGCACGTGACCAATGTGGGCAGTTTGAAGCATATCCTTCCATATGCACTATGCTCATACAAACGTATGCAAATGTATACACACATCTGTATATTATACTATAAAATTTTCATACATATTCCCTTAATAATACACCACAGACCCTTTTCTACTTTAATACAGGCTATTCCTACCTGTGTGATAGCTGCAAACTATTCAACAATGTGGATGTACCATAATTGATTCAACCATTCTGCCACTGGTGGATATTCAGCTTCTAATTCATTTCTTGAATTAAGTACATTGCCTGAAATGCCAATGAGCAACACTAGGAAGAGAAAAGGTGGCCCCTCTTTTGTTCAACATACAGTTATTTAACCCCAATTATGTTCCTGTGCTATAGAGGCAAATGCTACCCAATGACGTCAAAAAATCTCATAGCCTGTTTGGCAGGATCTGAGCGGAAAGTATAAGTATGACAGGATGATATTATGGTTGCCACCAGGGCATCAGATCAAGGCAGGGACCTTTATGGGTCTTCAGAGAAGTTGCAAAAAGGAGGGTCCCCCACTCCAGCCTGGGGCTGAGGTAGCGATGACAGAGAACATTTTGGGAAGACGTGGGTTGAACCTAGAGTGGAAGGGCAGTTGGCCACAGTCCCAGAAGGGAGGCATTTCTGCACGTGCAAAGGCCAAGTGGTGTAGGAAAGCAGAGCACACTTTGGAAACCACAAGGTAGCCGGGTTGACTGAACTAAAAAGGACTAGAAAGACATACTGGGAAATGAGAAAGCAGTCCGATCATAAAATATCTTGTGGGCCACATTAGGGAGTTTAAGCGTTATCTGAAGTCCATGGAGAATCACTGACGGGTTTCAGATCAGGGGAGATGTTAGCTGTCCATGCTGCAACAAAAAAATCAGTCATTCTCGAATGGATAAAGAAGATGCGGTTTATATATACAATGGAATGGTACTTGGCATTGAGAAAGAATGAAATCATGCCATTTGCAGCAACGTGGATGGAACTGAAGGGTATTATGCTAAGTGAAATAAGTCAGGCAGAGAAAGACAGATACCATATGTTTTCACTCATATGTGGATCTTGAGAGACTTAACAGAAGACCATGGGGGAGGTGAAGGGGAAAAAGAAGTTACAGAGAGGGTGGGAGGCAAACCATAAGAGACTCTTAAATACTGAGAACAAACTGAGGGTTGATGGGGGTGGGGGGAGGGGAAAGTGGGTGATGGGCATTGAAGAGGGCACTTGTTGGGATGAGCACTGGGTGTTGTATGGAAACCAATATGACAATAAATTATATTTTTAAAAATTAGTCATTCTGTCAGCAGTGTGGAATGTGGATTGGAGCGACACAAGCCTGGAGGCAGGAAAGGCAGTCAAGTGGCTTATGGTGGCACTCCCAGAGCCCAGGATGCACAGACCATTGGGAATGTGGCTCTGGAACTCAAGGGGAAGTTGCACTGTAGATCCAGATGTAGATACGGGTTCTCAGTGCAGCGCAATTGGTATTACAGGCCAGATCTTTCTTGTTGTGAAGGGTAGTCCTGCACATTGTAGGGTGTTCAGCAGCACCCTTGGTCTCTTCCTTCTGAATGCCAGGAACTCCCTACTACTGAGCTGTAAGAATGAAAAATGTCTCCAGACTGCCAAACATCCTGTGTGTGACAAAATCACTTCCTGCTGAGAATCACTGATACGATAGAGACAGAGACAGTCAAGACGGTATCTTTTGGGGTTACGCAGTGCACAACCTGCACGATTATGTTATCAGTCCTTTCATCCAGTAGGGGGCATGTGCGTACTAGATATTCAGTAAACACTTGTCAAATGAATAAATCGAACTTTAAACCATGAGTGCAGACATGATTTTCTAAGAAATGGAGAATGAAAAGCAAGAGGTGAAGAGCCTCGGGATGCACCAATATGCCAGGAGCAAGGAGGGAAAGAATAGCCCACGGAGACAAGTGAGGATAGTGGGCAGACAGGCAGAAAGGGAACCAGCAGGCCGCACCACCAATACACCCCAGAGCCAATAGTGCTAACACTATAGTGGAGCGGTGGGGTCAGTTAGGGTTTCCTTAGTAACTAATTCTGTTTACAAAAGGGGCTGTAGCATCCCCCAGCCCCATGGCAAAAGGATCATGCCATTCACCTCTCCTCCTCTTGAAGGTGGCTGGCCCTGTGACCAGTTTTCACCAAAAGATCGTGGGGAGAAGTACGACTGTAAACCTGCCTAAGCTAATCTTTAGGAGAGCTTCAGCTTCTGCCTTTGCCCTTGGAAATGCTCCCTGGGAACCCAGCTACCATGCTGTGACAAGTCCAAGCCACATGGGGAGACCACATGGAAGAAAAACCAGGGCATTCTGGTCAATAGCCCCAGCCAACCCAGCCAACACCCCAGAACCAACTTCCCTCCAGGTGAGTAAGCTATCTCAGACATTCCAACCTAATCAAGCCTACGGAGGATTGCAACCCAGCCCAATGCCACTCGAAGCAGAACCACCCAGTTGAGCCCAATCGCCGATATACTGAAGACAGATAATAAGGGACTGCTGTCTCTGCTATAAGCCATTATGATCTCGTGTGGTCTGTTATGCAGCAGTAGATAACAAGGTAATCCTTGTAGAATAATTTCACTGGTTGGACAGAAAGCAAATGGATGTAGGCTTGAGAAAAAGGGGACTGAGAAAAGAGAAATACAAAGATACTGAATATAAACTATTCTTTCCAGAAACTTGACTATAAAGGAAAGAGGTGTGGTAGTAGTAGATAGAGGGGAATTTATAGTCAAGGAAGAATTTTTTAAGACACACACACACACACACACACACACACACACACACACACAAAACAAACAAACACCTTCAAAAACAGTGAAGAGGAAAAGGTTGGGGATTTCAGAGGGCTTGAAAGGCCATCTCTGGACCCATGCAATTAACATTTGTTTTCCAGAACCTGAGGTGCCTGCTGGAAAGAATTGGAGGTGGAAGGAGGAGGGATTAGGGATTTTTAAAATTTTTCATATACCTATTTTCTTGCCATTTCTCTCTATAGGAACTAACACAGGTCCTGACACAAAGTATACATTCCATAAACATCAAACAGAAGCAAATTTACATCTCTTTTTAAATGTGGCTAGAACAACGATGATGTCCTGTTGTTTAGACTGTTTTCTTCCTGCTTGGCAGGGAGGAATCAAGTGCTTTTCAAAGTGAATTCTCTGGGTTTGTACTAAATGGCTTCAGCAGCTTGAGGACATGGTGGGCAACCAGGGGAGCCAGAAATCAGGCATCAAAACAACCATCTTGCCGCAAATGCTAGGGAGTGACAAAGAAAGAAAAGAACTAGAAAACCAGGAAAGTCAGGATGTAAAGCCACTGAAGCCTTCCGAAGAATAGAGAAACTTAAATAAGACTCTGCCATGGCAACACATCCTCTATGACCTGATTTTATGAGACTCCAAAGGGAAAAATATATATATATATTCTAGTGGAGGAAAGGAGTGATTGGTCCCTAAAACAGAACACTAATGATTCTATTTTTACTTAAATATCACGGAGTAAGAAAAATTCCAAAGAAGCGTCATGTGTACACAGCGAATTATCAATGTGTTTTTAAAGTCAATGTTTTCCGAGTTGCACGAAAAAGCATGTTAAGCAACGAATGTGTTCTTGCATAAACTGATCGTTCGTTCTATCTTTGCTGAACAATGAGGGAATTGTTTTTGATCTACCACAAGAAGTCAGTAACATCAAACAAACATTTAGTGACCAGACCAGGGCATTGTCAGCCCATAAACTTAAACCCGGAGCTTTCTGGCTGCTAGGAAATGGCAGCAACAAGCAGTCAGGTGACAAGCTGTCTGGAGGTGGCTGTCCTGTTGGCCTTTGAAACATGGAGGGCAACTGGGGAGGGATTAAGATGGCAACAGGCAGACAACGGAATGGCTTTTTTTGGAGTCACATTAAAATTGTTTCCTGTTGCATGAACAAGCACCGAGGGATGGGGGCGGGGGGGGGGGATGGGAGGAGGGGGCTGGGAAACCTATTCAACGTCCACAGAAATCTCGAAAGTAGTGAAACACTTCTGCAATGTGGTGGCAAGCTATGTCGCTGCCATCCTTGGAGAAAAGAGTCACTAATGGGCTAACTCACAAGAAACAAGTGCTGCTTTCAAGGCTGGACAATTCTGCGTCCAATTCTGCTGGACAAATGAGCCCTGGTCCCGATCTTAGGTTCCTGTCCCAGCTCTGTCACGTGCATCTGTCAGTCAACCTGCCCAGGCTTCAGTTTCCAGAACTGCAGACTCGAAGTGTTAGACTAGGGATGCCTGGGTGGCTCAGTGGGTTAAGCAGCTGACTTCAGCTCAGGTCATGATCTCGTAGTTTGTGAGTTCGAGTCCCGCTCACAGTGCAGAGCCTGCTTCAGGTGCTCTGTCTCCCTCTCTCTCTCTCTCTGACCCTCCTCCACTCATGCGCTTGCTCTCTCTCTCTCTCTCTCAAAAATAAACATTTAAAATAAAAGCATTGGACTAGATGACAGCTAAGCACCGTTACCTTCTCTGCGGTCGGAGCTTCTTGCTGGTTCAAAAGTTAACACAGACGAGAGACTTGAGATTTTAAAATACAAATCCCAACAAAGACCCAATGCATGAGCTTTCATAATAAGCTCTGTGATGTTTTCTCATGATGAGCCTACCCGTCCAACTTTTTTTAACACAGTATACCAACTTCTGCCTTTAACTCTATGGTTAAGTGCGAGTCTGCGTGCTTGTTCACGTGAGACCGTGCAACTTCCTTCTGGCTCCGGACTGGTAATCCCTGAGTATGTGAGAGACCTTACTCTCGTCTGAAAAATGAAAATACAAGTCCAAACCTGAAAGGCATTTGTGAAGATTAAAATGGGAGCAGTCTTGAGACAATACCGTCAAGCAGCACTTGAATTCAAATGGCATGATCAAGGCACTGACCCTGGGCATCAAAACTCAGGAGAAGCCAAACTTTTCAATAACATATTTTTTTAATTCTACAAATGTTTATATTCCCTCTACCCTTAGGAAGCCCAGCCCCGTTAGCAGGTTTGTCTCAGACCCGGGTCCACGCCACAGACGCCATGACGGCCAGAAGTGAATGTCAGGTTCAGGAGCCCCTTTGTGCACAGGGACACCCTTTTCCCCAACTCTCTGAAGGTGTCACAGGACACTTTGCTCTGTTCGCCCTGGTGGCATTGCTAGCCGTGGCTCTGAGAGTCATCATTTCCTTACCGTGCTTACGTTTAATTGTCACAAAAGCCTTATGAAGCAGCAGTATTACCTCCACACCAGGAAGTTGAGACTATGGACCATTAACAATTTCCCAAGAGCACACAGCTAACTAAGTAAGCTAAGAGCTGGGCTGCAAGGCCACGACATGGTTGTCCCAGGCAACTAAGAGTTTTGCACCTATTCAAACCGGTATTCCATAAACACGGTCTCTTTACATTCCCACCCAAGAATTATCTAGGGCCCTCTTGGAGGGTGTCCCCATATACATTGCATGAGTTACATAAGGAGCGGTGGGTAGAAACTGGGGTTAACTGGCACCATTTTCTGAGTTACACCAGTGACATTTTAGTACCAGGATGCACTGGTGCCCACTTGGCTTCCAGCTGGCATGCCTTGTGTCCAGCTCTCTCATGACGCTCCTGTGTCTCAGCAAAAGGTAACCTGCCATCCTCAACTCCTAAAAGTTCCTAGAAGGTGGCCTCCCTGCTTGGGCAGCCAGGAGGCTGGGCTCCATGCTTTCCCCACCTGTTGCTGCTTCTGCCTGAACAACTTCACTTTCATCTATGTCATCCTCATATGATGCCTTTGCACGGCCAAGTGTATGGGGAAAGGAATGGGTTCTGCAGCCAAAAATGTATTTCTTTGTTTAAAAAAAAAAAAAAAAGTTTTCCTAGGTGACATGATTAGCCTTGTTGCAGGTCTGAATGTGAGAAAGAGGAAGAGATCTGTCTTAATGAGGGTCTGTTGCATATGTTTGGATGAATATCTTTCTATTTTCTTCATTTGGGTGTTTTGTTCTTTTATGTATACAGATGCATACAGCAATGTATCAAGTGTGTTACAGGAGAGTATAATCTAGATTTACATCCCACTGGAGATATTGGAAATATCGTGAGTCTATGAATTACGGGTGAAACTCCTTATCTTAAATCGCCAAAGTAAATTTGTCTAAGACTGATTCTGCTTTGGCTCTCCATATCAATCTCAAGTCCACACATAATTAAGCATCTGATGAAACATAGTACCAAAGAGGCCAAGGACATGGATTTGATCATCTCAGGCCAGTTGGCTTCACTTTTTACCATCTTCCTCAACCATGGATGAATGAAGGCAAATCCACGAGCAGAAGGAGAAATTACTCAAAGTGTATGCCCAGCTTTCTGAAATGCCTCATTATTGGTAACCTGCCATACGTATAACCTGATCCTTCTTATCTCTTGCAGGTTAAAATAAAATAAAAATCAACTGAGTCTCATCATTCCTGCAAGACGATCAGCTCCACAGAAAGGGAAGTTTTCTATTTTAATTTTTGCAATATCCCTAGGGCCTAGAACAGTACCTGGGACATAGAGAGCCTCAGCTGATACCTAGTGAGTGTATACAGTATCCAAATTAATCATTTACAAGTCACTTTCAAATAACGAAGGGCTGGAACAAAGTATTCTAGCTCAGTCTGAGTCCATGATCACAGACTCAGAATTCAGTCAATAAGCTCCTGGGTCTTCAATGCTGTTGTGTCTCAAGTATAAACATGGCACAAAATTCTACCACTAGTATGGACTATAGTCCTCTCTCATTTTACAGCAAATATGACTAAGCTCCCTTAGCCTACATCCTACTTAAATGTGTTGAATTACAAAAACTGAGGGAAGCGGTTCTCCTGTTCACTTCCATGTAGAGCCCTCTCTACAAGGTCAACTTCCTTTCCATGTCTTCCAACAAAGAAGAGCCTCCTCCTTTGTCTTCCAGCATTTTCGTTTTACCCCACAGGACCCCCATTCCTCTGAGAGAGGCTACTCTGTGGTGCTTCCTGGAGCACCCAACCCTGCTCTTTAACCGGCTGGGAGACCCACAACCTAGCAACTCCCCACTTTTAACTGTACTTTTCACGTCTTGCCCTTTCTTATCCCCTTTCCCTTTCGTCTCTCCCAGTGAAGCATCACAGATGCAGAGGATGCTCTCCTTCCCACATAAAGAGCACTTCAGCAAAGTGGTTTTCTGGAAGGGAAAGACACTCCACGATGGCTAATCCCACTCACAGCAGGTGCTACAGTGAAGTCCTCCTTTATTCAACAAGAGCTACACTCCCCTCCATTGCAAAGAGACAGCACTTAAACTGAGAAGTTCCCATCAATCCTCTTGTCCTAACAGTAAGCTCTGGAATCTTGTCTATTTTTCACTGTAGTTCTTAGGACCCTCAAATCTCCCCATTTACTGGCTCTCTTGTCTGTCATTCTTTCCAAGCCAATAAAAGATACCCTCTTGACTTTTTACTCCATGTGGGTTTGTCACCCAAATCGATCCAAAACCTGCTATAGGGATGTCCTCATCGCCACAGCCTTCTCTGCCCCAAACATTTCAACCATCCAGACTTACAGTCGGTTTTCTGCACACCAAATTTGGGGATCTGATTGAAGGTCCTTAGTGGACCTTCACATGACTCCATATTCTATCTTCCTTCCCACCCCACAGCGGTTTTTCTCCAAATCAGGAATACCTCTCTTGCAGAATTCCAAGAGTTACCTCTGGCAGCAGGGGTCATATAATTTCACTCCCAAGCTAAAATATATATAATGTCACCATTCACGTTACATAGGACACAGGGATGAAATTCAAAAATGCCCTTATTCATCACAATAAACTAGAGCACTTAAAGCTGGCTGCTCACTAGAATCATGGGGACTTTCGGGGCACCTGGATGACTCTATGAGTTAGGTGTCCTACTCTTGGTTTGGGCCCGGGTCATGATCTCATGGTTCATGAGATTGAGTCCCATGTTGTCGGGCTCTACGCTGACAGCATAGACTCTGCTTGGGACTCTCTCCCTCCCTCTCTCTGCCCTTCCCCTACTGGCGTGTGCACATGTTCTCTCCCTGTCTCTCTCTCTCTCAAAACAAATAAACATTTTTTTTTAAATCATGGGGAGTTTTAAAATATTGATGCCTGCCCCTTCCCCAACACTCTAACTTATCTTCTCCCAAGGAGGCCTGAGCACTGGTATTTCTCAAGAGTTCCCTTGGCAATTCTAACATGCAGCCCAGCCTCAGAACACTGCCCCAAAGGAAATGATTTTATGGATTGATCATGACTGATTAGTAGGACCAGGTTCTCACTTGAGGCAGGAACTTAACAGAGGAAGTCCAAGGGCATAAATGTGGGATCCTTCCAACCCTAGACCTCTTCTGTCCATCTCGTTACTGGCGTTGTACAAAAACCGATAGTTGTAACTAGGTTTCAGCTCTCAACTCCATGAGGCCCAGAAGTGCTGTTGCATGCCTGATCACAGAGCACAGCAGCGCGTGGCACAAAGTAGACATTCAACAGATTATTTGTGGACTGGATGCGTTTTGCACTTGGCCACACTCTCCCAGGGTCTAGCTAGGGCGTGATTATGATGTGGGCATCTGGAGCATTCACTTGCTCAAGCTCAGCAACGCTCACCTGGGTATTAACAAGCAGCACTGGTCCCTTCCTCCCCCGCCAGCTAAATCCTAGAGCCATTCACCTCCCCATCTGCAAGGGAATTGTTTTCATTTTGTCCGCTGTATTGTATATATGAAACGTGTTCACCGGCCAAACATGCCTGGGCCTGATGAACAGAGGACACCGAAACCTGTTTGGCTGTTTTGCCTGAGGATAACGAAACCCACACACTTTAAGCTTTCAAAAGATATCTGAGAGCAAAGGTTCTTTTCTGTCTCGGTTTCTACCCACGCACTCCCAAGGGAACAACGGCGGCCTCCCAGCAGAGTTTCTCAGGGGGGGAAGGCATAGTGCATCCCCAGAGGAGCCTGCACCCTCCCTTCCCCACAGTCTCTATGCCCTCGAGAATCACTGTTTAGAGAAGCCTAGCCATCTGAAATGCAACGAGCAATGATATTCCCCAGCTTAAGTACATACAGTGAAAACCACGAACAATATATATCCCTGGGGCGAGGAAGAGAACTGTTCTCCATGTGAAAATCAGCTTTGCAATTAGGTAAATTTAAGTCCTAATTTACTTAAATTAGTAAGTAAATATAGTTCAGTTTAATTTGAGGGACAGAAAGGAAAACAGAATCCCTAAGTCTGGAACTCATGTCTGTTGTATACTTGTAAGTTGGTGCTAAGCAGTGTTCATCCATGACAAAAGCAGAGAGAAGGCAGGCACATCTGGGCCACATTTTTGTAAACAAGTGAGTGAATAGACACAGAATTATTTCATGTTTTTTCACTGAAAAGCATTTACGTTCATTAGACAGCAGAAAGGAGGTATGGCTTCACCTTTCTAAACCCAGGAGCTATGGTGTACTTTTGGTTTTAATTTTAGGTATAAGCCGGATAAAGTCAACTATTATATTACAATAACCTAGTTCAAATACAGCATCATTGTAGTAATAGTTCCAGACCAACATTATGGACATAGAGAATTATAGTTTTTATGTCACGTAGCTTTGGAATCTTTGCCATTGATTATTTCAGGTCACAAAGTTATAATTTAATAAACCATCATACCAGTGCACTATATAGAAAATGTGTAATTATTTTCACAATACACTGCAACATTATTGAGGTAATTCTCTCTCTTTTTTTAATCTACACCTTTATTTACTTACTTTTCAGTTAGTTTAAATCCTTGGGGGGTACAGCATCACACAGATTCTGCAACCAATGTCTTTAGCAGGAAGGTTGCTTTGGAATTTGACTCAAACCATGACACTGTTCCCATGAGTTACTTTTCCCCAGGTTGCTCTGGTTTTATTCGGTTCACCACCAGGAGTCACTGTGTTGTCCTTTGCTTTGTACACATAAGCACATCTCTTACCTAGATAGAATTCAGCTTCATCTTGAGCATAAACATCTTCAATTTTAAGAAGGGCTATGTGCTCCCTCTGGGGAGACCCCACTTAACAGCCAGCAAAAATGGCTTTGGACCACAGCCTCCGGACATATTTGTTGTTTTAGGAGTCCTGTTCCCAGCAGGCCTCCACAGGTTCCAAGATGGCGGAAAGAGCTTGAGGTAATTCTCTTAATCTCATTCTTCAGAGGGGCAAACAGAACCAGCACCCGAAATACATAAATGAACCCCCCAAAAAGCTTACTCCCAAACGGTAGCTCATGCCAAAGAAGAATATAATTAATTAATCAAGATTTTTAGTCAATTAGTCAAGATTTTTATCATTGATTTTAACATTAAAGACTCAGCAGTAAGGTATTCAGTGAGAAGTTTAATTCATTCACTTTATTAACCAAGCACAAAATTAAGGTGGATCAGCACCAGGCTCCGTGCTAGGAGAAGGCTATCTACAAATGGAGAGCCCATCATCCCTGTCCTCCAGGGACTCACAATCTAGTGAGGGAAGGGAATAGGTAGACAAATGTCATTTCACTGCAGTGATGTGACAAGGGTGCCAGCAGATGCAGAAGCAAAGTGCTGGGAGGGCTTCTCAGAGGAGGCGCTGCTGGCATTTGGTCTTAAAAAATGAGTGTTTACAGGCAAATACGTCCCAGGGCTTGGCTGGAAGATGTTGACCTTGGAACGGATGCATCGGAATTGTGGGGCTGGGGAAGGGAAGGTGACTGGTGGCAGAGTGCTGAGAAATGCAGAGACAGCATCCCTGCCGTTTTGTGGTGAAACAGCAGGTTGCAAGGCTAGACAGAATCATCTGGGCTGCTGGGGATGCATAACAGATAGTGATCCAGCCCTGAGGAAGCACGGGTTAATGCGGAGAATGGGGTCCTAGAGCAACCACCATTTTCTTCTGACATTAATTGGCAGCGGAAGAGGTTCCAAATCCCTCTCTGCATTTGCATAATAAAAAACTGCTGAGCTGAGCCCTATGCCAGGGAAGCTCATTCTTCAATGTGACTCCAAAGGCACATCCTTGTGTGACCTCATTTCCAGGCCTATAGAACTGGGGATTGATTCCAAAGAGCAGAGAAAACTTGCACCCCAGAATCTGCCTTAACTCTCTCCCATCACCAACACAAGCATCCAGGGCTGAAAGAATGCAAAGTCACCAAAGCACCCTGAATGTGCTTTTTCCCCCTCAGACAAGCATTGTCCCCCCCCCCAAAAAATGCAGGCATGTATGTCTACAGGTAGTTATAGTTCAGGCAGCAACGTGCAGAAAAGCCAAAAGATACGGTCCCCTTCCCTCCCCTTTTTTTTTGTATGTGAAATATCAATGCGTAACATTATGAACGACCCCAAATTAGTAAGCAAGCATGTTGCTCACAAATTCATCACGATATAACTTTGACATGTTTTTAGGTATTTTGCCACATGGTGTGAATGATGATAATCCAAGACCCACGTGCAAGTTTACGGACAACAGCCCCTTACCGTTAGAATGCGGGTGACGCTCTGCTTCCAGAGCTGTCTCCTACCGATCCGAAACATCACAGCAGTCTGGTCAGCAAGTGGCAAGAGGTCTTCCTAAATGATCCTGTAACTCCTGGAGGCCTGCCCCTCATCCAACAGGCTTTCAAGTGAACCCTGCTCTGGAGGACCAGAACTTCACCTTCACATGTCCACTCTGCATGCATTACTCACCATATGCACAGGATAAAAATTAAAAGTGCACCTGTACTATTCAAGTTTTCCTTCTAGAGTCTCCCCCCTCGGCCTCTCCTCTGCTCCGAAGCCTGTGTTGTTAGGGCAATACCGTTTACATCCCTTCAGTGCACTGTGTCCCTCACTTGTGTTTATCAACCAATCAAAGCATTTGAACTGCTCGGTTGCGTCACTTCTGATGTTCGTTGAATTCCATACACTGCCCAACAGTACGCTTGGAGTCAACAGAAGTATTTGAGTGATTTCCTTGAACAGTGAGAAACTTTAAACCACATCAAAATAGAAAGCAGAGAAAGCCACTCTGAATGAATTGCTCAAGTCAAGAAATTCAGTATTACTTGGACTGAACAACTTTATGTGCACGATTAACTGCCAGCATTGTGACTAACTGTGACTAATTGTCAGATGGGCTGATTGTGCCCCAAAGGAGCCGTTTCCTCCCATAAAGGGAAGCCTATTTCATATGCAAATGGAAAATGATGTCCATAAATTACTTTTGCTCACCCGGTTGTACATACAAATAAACCAACGTAATTTTTCTATGTGACTAAATATCTTGATCATCCTTACTGTGAAGACATGAATGGGAAACCATGGCCAACGTGATTTGAGAGATCCAATTTCTCTCGTCAAGATGAATAGAGAGCAGGACATTTAAGGTAGGTCATTGTTGGGGCGCCTGCATGGCTCAGTCAGTTAAGCGTCCGACTTTGGCTCAGATCATGATCTCACAGTTTGTGAGTTCAAGCCCCACATCGGGCTCTGTGCTGACAGCTCAGAGCCTGGAGCCTGCTTCAGATTCCGTGTCTCCCTCTCTCTCTGCTCCTCCCCCACTCATGCTCTGTCTCTCTCTCTCTCCTTCAAAAATAAATTAAAAACAAAAACAAAGGTAGGTCATTGTTAAATCCAGGATTTGGTCCTTGGAGTTCAAGTCTCGGGTACTCAAATCCCAAGGATAATCAGGAAATAGGGGACTCATCTTACTAATATTCTACTAACTAACCTTACAAGACTGACTGGAAAACCAAGATGCTAATTTGGTTTGAAACACCAGGTGCTGGGGCACCTGGGTGGCTCAGTCGGTTAAGTGTCCGACATCCAACATCGGCTCAGGGCCTGATCTCACGGTTCATGGGTTCAAGCCCCGCGTCAGGCTCTGTGCTGACAGCTCAGAGCCCGGAGCCTGCTTCCAATTGTGTGTCTCCCTCTCTCTCTGCTCCTTCCCCCCACTCATGAAAAAAAAAAAAAAGAAAAAAAAGAAACACCTACTGCTGATTTGGATGCTAATTTGGTATCTGAACTTGGAAGTCTGACCTGCTACGAGGGTGTGGCCTCCACATGTGGGGTTAATACAAGAGAGAACACTTAGACCTGAATCTTATTTGGTAAGCAAAGAACTGGAGCATAGAAAGTTAGACTTTGTTTATGGAACATTTTTTAAATCAACCTCTGGGTATCGGTGAGCGGCTGTTTCCTGTTCTAATTGTGAATGAAGAAGGTGTCTAGACTAGAAGTCATTCTCCTCTGTGCGGGGTTGAAAAGTCACCAGCAAATAGCAGTGTTTTCTCATCCTCTTTGTTCAGCCTCTTAGTGTCAGTCCCAAGAACCTTCCGTCAACGCATGACCTCTGGACAGAGGTTACGCTTCATTATATGTGTGCTTATCTTTCATTAGTTACATTCGATGGCGCTTCCCTAATGGTGTGTCAGGCACTATCTTTGTGCCAGCAGCCCATTTACAACATTATCTCTTGGGAAGAGTTACTTTCTGGAAAAATTCCCGCAGATGGCTGATGGTATTCATTTTGTGTTTGGCAGGCATAACCATGGCTCTCTCGAGGCTCCGCGGTTAAACTGCAAAGTCTTCCAACCCCTGTCGCTGAAATCAACCCCCTTTGGGCAAGGCAGAGGCAGGTGTCTTCAGGGATCCCCTCAAACGAAGGAAGCTAACCGAGAATTGTCGTTAGCAGCACAACCAAGGCGAAGCGCAAGCCTGAATCTACATCTGACCATCTGCCCCTCACCGTCGGCCTGAAATAAAATTGATTTCTGGTTGCTGAGAGGAGTTATCAATCATTACTTGGAGGGAGTCTCAGGAGGGTTTTCATATGAGTAGTTTTCACCAGGCGACAGTGGGCAAGACTCCTCCTACAGGAACAGTTATGCCAGGGACACCCCAGCCCTGTCTGTGTGGACAGCGCACTCTTCCTGCCTACGAGTACTGGCCATAAACAAATCTTACATCAGACTTAATGAGAAAACAAGGGTGGACAATGGACCTCATGGAGGGAAAGGACTTCATCCAGAAATCCAAGTACCTTCAGGCAAGGTTTGAAGTTCTACTTCCATTCATTCACTCATTCACTCATTCACTCATTCATTCATTCATTCATTCAACAAATGTCTGTGAGTGTCTTTTTATGGGGCCGGGCAACTGTGCTACATACGAAGCATACAGCAGCTAATTAAAAAACACACTTAATCAAACAGTAAAAACTGAACTGTGATATGCGTAATTATTTTATGGAACACTCAAAGAGAAAGATAAAATGCTGCCAAGTAAACCTGAACACCACCTCAATGTTAGGATGCATTCTGGATCCACAGATGTTAAAATGTGAAAACTGTGTATCTCAGGATTGGTGACAAGCCGTCATTCCTGCCTTCGTTGGGGGAAGATATTAAATAAACCACATAGTAATAAATACATAATTATAAATAGGATATCATTACAAATTGTGAAACGTGCCCTTAAGAAAGAAAATAAGGTGCAAGCTTCACCTGGATCTGTATTCTGAATAATTACCATGTCAGGCTTACATTGCTGAACTCTCCATCCCTGAATTATGGAGACTCACCTACCTTGGGCCTTGCAGCCCTATGTGTGCAACCTATGCCATGTGGCAATATAGAAAAGTACAACCACTGAGGTCAGACAGACCTGGACTTAAATCCCAGCTCTGGGGGCGCCTGGGTGGCGCAGTCGGTTAAGCGTCCGACTTCAGCCAGGTCACGATCTCGCGGTCCGTGAGTTCGAGCCCCACGTCAGGCTCTGGGCTGATGGCTCGGAGCCTGGAGCCTGTTTCCGATTCTGTGTCTCCCTCTCTCTCTGCCCCTCCCCCGTTCATGCTCTGTCTCTCTCTGTCCCAAAAATAAATAAAATAAAAAAAAAAAAAAAACGTTGGAAAAAAATCCCAGCTCTGTTCTCTTGTAGCAAGAGGACATCAGAGGGAGCTTTTGTTTCCTAAATTGTACATTAGAAATAAATCCACCTGCCTAAGAAACAGGTGATGATTTAAATGTATGTAAAACTCCTGGATCCTCATAGGCACGTAAGAAATGAAAAATGTGACTATATTTTTTCTTTGCAAAAATGTTATCACTACAATTAGTGGCAACAGCAAGGTAGGGGGCAAATTCTCAAGGGATTTAGCCGACCCCACAAACTCCAGTCTAGAGCTATTTGGAAATTTTGGTCTTGATTTCTATGTCTCAAAAAGTATTGGATCCAAGTTTTATCAGTTACCATCTACACATTTATCATAGATTTCCGTCTCTAAGAAACGCGTTACTGAGGCCAGCAGGATCAAATGCATTTATCAGTTTAATGACCTCCTAAACAATGATACAGTGGGCAGCATATAAAAATGGCAAACAAGTTCAGTGGGATGAGAAAGTACCATATTTCATCAACTGTGAGTTGCATCTTTTTTGAGCTTTTTATTGTATTGAAATTAGGTGTATCTGATAGGCACCCTTATGACTGCTGTTGCTCGGCAACCATCGTGACATGGTTGTCATTATCAGAGTTTATGCAGACTCAGTAGTCACTCCAGGTGGCATGACAAGGCCATAGCTGCACCTGATGTTAGTTAACAAACCACTGAAGATGCATTTGAAGAAGGAAGATGCGTCCTGGTTGTTTTCTGAAAATCTTCCACTGACACCTTCTGGGAAGATCAGGAAAACACCAGTGTCACAACTTACAGAATGAATGGCAGTGGATGGAAAGAATCCCAGAAGGGTCACACCCTGACATGAAGAAGCTTTAGAAATTTCTTAGCCAATTCATTGCACTTACATTTGTATGGATACACCAGGGTGACAGGTGATCTTTTTAATCTATGGTCAAGGAAGTCTCAACAAACTTTTTTCAATTAAATTAAAATTCTGGAAAAGCAATGTATCCGATCATGGTGCCTCAATGCATCGTGATCCCATGCTTCGTGGGTTCAAGCCCCGTGTCGGGCTCTGTGCTGACAGCCCAGAGCCTGGAGCCTGCTTCGGATTCTGTGTCTCCCTCTCTCTATGCCCCTCCCGTGCTTGCACTCTGTCTCCCTCTCCCAAAAATAAATAGATATTTTTTAAAAATTTTTTTAAAAAGGAAACAAACGAGCTAAATAAAAAGAGGCAAATCCTCTTCTCCCAGCCTCCATTTTGCTACCCCTAAGCTATTTTTTTTTTTTAGAAATCCTGGTTGACGAAGGAATGGGAAAAAAAACACAGATGGAATTTGACCGTCCGTGATGGAGGAAAGAAAACCCAGGGGTCAAAGATAGGTTCCATTTTGTCAAGCTTGGGTAAAGTGAAGAACCATAATAATTCAAACAGGAACAGGGGGATCTGGAGAAAGTATATTTTGGAGACTAGGTGACTGAAGAAATGTAAGCAAAGCTTTCATTCTTTACTTTTCCTATGGGTCTTTTCATCTTGAAAACATGACATCTGTGCCTGCAAGGCCAAAACAGTACTTGTATTCTTGATTCCATCATCATTTAAAAAATCATAACAGAAGAACAAACTCATAATAAAAAGGAACTAAAAATATATTCATTCAACAATCATTTGAGCTGCCTCCCCTCAAAAAGCAGTTATCTTAAAAGCTCCAGGTGAAGTGATATGGGTTGTTGCTTTTGCCCCCATTTCCACGGGTTGAAATTGTGCAGCAAAAGCTGAAAAAAGATGCATGCATTTTCTGAAAGTCTCCTCTGCCTGAGTTCAAAGAAGAGGAAGGGGGAAAGGCAGGAAAAATCCCAGAGGAGGATACAGAAAGCTGATGCATTTCGAGGAGAGCATACACTAAACGGAACATCCACGTTCTGCAGGCGGAGGCCAGAGAAGGAGGGAGGCTCTGTGCTAAATGCGCCTTCCAGATGTTGTTCCTTATAGTGCCTCTCAAGTGCAAGTGTAAGACCTGGGAACTTTTGGCACCAGGAGAGGGGCATGCCAAAGGAAAGAGAATCTCAGGAACATTCTTCCACCTTTTCTCGTCTTTTCCTTGATGACACTTCCACTTATGTCCAGAGAAGTAATGTTGCCCTGGCTCTGGGGAGCCACACTTCTTTATTTATTTTTTTTTTGGGGGGGGGGGGGTTCCTTCGGGTAAGGACCGGAAAGCCTACTAGACAAATCCTAAAAGAGCTATAACACTAGAGAAGCCACACTTCTGATCCTGACGCCCACGTACTGGTTGGTTGGACGACACTGATAAACCACCAGCCGCGCTGGTCACCTCTTCCCTCGTGAACAACACGAGGTAGGTGGCCAGATGATCTTGCAGGCATCACCCGGCTCTAAACAAAATGCGTGGCCTAAGTGAGTGATCTCTGCTGCTTGGACCCTAAATATACATCATGCTTAAAGTTACAGAAATGTTATCTTAGTAGGAATTCGACACACACAATCTTATAACATAGCATACAAAACACTGGAAAAATTTTGATATCATTGGCATCATCTGAAATGATGCTGATCACTATAACATTGCAGTGCTAGGACACCTTTAATAATACTGTTTTCCCCATAGGCATTTTTTTTTCCATTCTAGATGCTGATGGCTTGAACAAATGATGCTCCCTGGACCATGATACCTGCTCCTTGTGTATAATGCTGCAGTGTTTTACAAGATTCTTCTCCCAAGCATAACCCAAAGCTCAGGAACTCTGAATAGAAATGTAGAATTCAAGTTTTAAATGCATTTCATAGAGTTCCTTCTAGTATGTCCTCCTAGCGTTTGGCTTTGGGGTCAGCTGCTTATTAGCATGGTTATATTTTCACATTGAGCCTTCCCAGACCATATTGTCTCACTTAGTTACCCCAGTCACTCCTTGTTTAGGACCAAAATTTCAGCACCATATCACATACAACGGAGAAAAATAATGCTTCTTTAATCAGAGCCTGTTTACAGTGATAATCACAGCTTGGGGATGATCCTATGCCTTAATTACTTGTTCTTTCAGAAATCCAAGGTCCGAGAACATAGAAGGCCAGTATCAATTAGAGGCCGGAAGAGAACCCTTACTAATGTGATAATTTTTGCTTTGTGAAAGCAGTAAATGCAAATATTTACTTTTATGTTACCTTTGAGTTGCTGTTGTTCTGCATGGGCATCCTAGGCACCAGGGCATGATCATTTTTCCAAATATAAAACAACAAAAACTCCAGCTCATAATCCTTCTTTTGTTTTGGTTCTGATTTAGTTTACCAGGTATTTATTTAGGAGAAAACTCTATTTCGTTACATCAGTCACTACCCATACCAAGACCCGGTCTCTGGGATTGAAGATGTTTAGGAACAACAGATAATATGGAGATATCCCTAAGCTCACATCCACCTGTTCCTGCTGACTCCCACCAACAGACACGCACAATTCTGCAGGAACCCATGACTCCAGCTGCAGAAACGAGGGTCAGGTGCCCAGGTCTCACTGGGCGATCATTTTGAAGGCGTCTGTTATTATCATAGTTGTGCTGATTTTTATTGAACGAAGGAAAAAGGTAGAGAGTTAGGTTCACCAGCAAACATAAGAAACCTCACTTAATATTGCATTTATTTCCTCTTTGCTTTTCTCTCGTGCCAAAATATTGTAACGTGGTAACCTCAAAATCTTGCTCCCTTCCTGTGGAGAAATATTTAAAGAGAAAAGCAAAACAAATGCCATTCAGTGTAAAATTGAGTCCTGTTATTAGAAATTATTAGTTGATTCACTCAAGAGGCATCTTCTGAAGGTGATGAAAAATAATTCCAGCCCAGGGTCTCGAACATCCTCCTATTGGAAGCATATTAATTAGCTGCCATGGTACAGGAACTTCCCAACTTAAGATAGCTCAACTTTGGAAACCCCTGCTTGCTATGATTTTTATCATAAACATAAACCCATGAACATAATCGAGACATATTTATAAATATGCTAACCAATGGTTAACACTCACAACCATGCCAAGGAGTCTGTCAGTAAAATGAGATGTGCTCACTTGTAAAACAGAAAAACTTTTGACTCCAAGAATATGATCAGATACAGAAAATCCATGCATCTGAAACCAAGCAGTAATTTCTGGAAAGACTGTCTTGCCCCTCTTTGAAATGCTTAAGGATAAACTTGAGGAGACAGCAACTGAAGATTTTCCAGCCAGAGCCAGGAATGATTTGGTCACCTCAGAAAGAGAGTTATTGGCAGATCAGAGTTCAAGGGAAAGTTCAGACACTTTGCTTTTGGTGACCCTGAACCGCCATTACAAACTCCCAGACACCAGGCATGGATCTGTCCTGTCACAGCTATATTTCTTCAATGAATGAAGACAGTCCCATTTATAAACTCATCCACGAGCTTATTAGGTCTTTAGACCCCAAACTACCCACAGTTACAAATGAGTTACTCTGCTACCAACAGAGCAAAACGTATATCACCAAGGAAAACAGAAATAACCCAATGTATTTACCTGTTGCTGTTTTCTATATTTCACCTTTCTTAAAGACCGTAATACAATTTGTAATAAATGTCATTACTACCTATACATTTCACAAGGCAAATTTCAAACACTGGTGTTTCTTTCCACAGCAAAAATGCTAAAATATGATTTCAGAGAGCAAATGCAAGGTCTATTATCGCATACGTAAAGAATAAATTTGTTTTTACTGTTAACAAAACTAAATTATATAAACACTATGCAGACCAAATGTGCTTTTGAAGCTTAAGAATGAGTTCCAATGCTTACTTCTTACCAAAACCAGCACAGCAACTTTCCTGACAGCAGAGATAAAAGGACCCAATTAATATTAACATAGACACACATTTCCTATCATAAGTACATTTAACAATGCTTTATAATGCAACATCTAGTTCCTGCTTCCCAAAGAACTGCCAGCTTCCTGGTTTTCTATTACTAATTCTTCCACAGAAAACAGTCAACACTGGGCCTTGTATTCAAAGGTAACCCCCCAGGTAGTTTCAAATATCCAAATGAAATGGTACAGTTAATTACATAAATCAACTTTCATTGAGTGAAGTGAATTCAATTATCACGGGGCTATAAATATACCAGGTGCAAAAAACATAAAGGCCAGAATAAGGCAAGGTTTTTGAAAATGTAGCCCATTCATGGTGATTTAGTCTTTGACATGAAATTAATCTGAACGATTACTTTATTTCAATTGTTTTAACTTTCAAATATTACATCATCAAAAATGCAGAAGGTTCCTGTTCCGATAGGAAGCAAAGGTAACAAAGAAAGACCCTAAGGACCAAACCTGGTGGTATAACTCCTTTCCCATGTGGTAAGGAAATTAATTCTGTATTTTAGATGTGATTCAAGAAGAAGTGTTACATATTTTAAGAAACTGTTTTTAGTATGGCTCATTAATCCCACCAAAGTCAACCACCACTATATTTATTGAGCTCCTCTGATATGCCCAGCACACTGTTATTCAAATAAAAGATAGGAAGGGCCTCTTGGGTGCCTCAGTCAGTGACCAACTCTTGATTTCAGTTCAGGTCATGATCTCACAATTTGTGAGATCGAGCCCCACCTCAGGCTCTGTACTGACTGCTGACGGCATGAAGCCTGCTTGGGATTTCCTCTCTCCCCTCCCCCTCTCTCTCTCTCTCTGCTCCTCCCTGGTTCGTGCTCTCTCTCTCTTTCAAAAATAAATAAATAAAC
Source organism: Panthera pardus (assembly GCF_024362965.1). Classification (NCBI taxonomy): domain Eukaryota; kingdom Metazoa; phylum Chordata; class Mammalia; order Carnivora; family Felidae; genus Panthera; species Panthera pardus. Next base: position 11,274,402 of record NW_026526765.1, read on the forward strand.
TAAAAAAAAAAAAAAGAAAGAAAGGTAGGAGCAATAGTACACCAAAAACTAAAGGGAAAAATCAAAAAGCTAAATAAAGTCTGTACTATTTCTTTTCCTTTCATAACTGAAGAAAATAAGGGGGAAATATGTTCCTGAGGTAAGTGTCCTGAAAGTGAGTTAGAGCAGGCCAGGAAAAAATACTTCCTTTCTGCTTTTTCACTTCCTTCTTTCCCCTTTCCCAAAGCAAATGGTGAACATTTGAATCTGCTCCAATGGAAAATTCTAGAAGAGCAGTGTCTCCCTGTTCCCCATGACCCCCTCCCCCAGCACTGTATTGCTGCCACTTCCGGAGCGAGCGAGGGGGGTGGCCACTCCACCTTCTAAGCCTAAGTCTCCCTTGCTCTCTGGAAACCTCCCCATGAGCTTGTCTCCCTCCTTCCTTATAGGAAAGCCTAAACGGAAAGTATCTCCCAACCAAATCTCGCACATTCTCCTTCACATCATGGCCAGTTCCCTTGCCATTCAGAAGATCATTTTGAAACCAATTAGGACGGAACCATCAACCCTAAGGCTAAGGCAGACTGAGGGAGCAGACTGCGTGGTGAGATTCCCTGCCAAACAATGGAAGAAAGAAAACACGAGGTGCCCAATTGCTTATTACATAATAATAACAAAATGGGGGGAAACAAAAGTTGAAGGTGTTAATTCATTGAGTGATATAGAGCAGTAGGAGAAAATCTATTGCTTTTCTAATCCAGGAAATGCACAAAGCTGAAAACCACAGTCTCCGAAGAGAAAATCTTAAGGCAATTACCACTAAGAGAACGATAGTTGAAGGCAATTTTTCTCCAAACTGTTATCCCCATTTGGGAATTACATTTCTTTCTCTCTCTCTCTTTTTATAGAAAATTAATGAAATGGAAAACATTTTTAAATTACAAAAGTTTGTTCTGTAGAAAGGTTTCCAAATGGTAAGCATTCGATTTAGAGTTCATTTTTCCCTAATTAGTTCTATCCAACACTTGTACAGATTAAATCTTGTTAACCTCAGTTCAAAACTCTTATTTAAGTATTAAAATTTTATTCTACTATATAGGGAAAAGCGAGACCTACATATATATTCTAATATATAGGGGAAGATGGTTCCTTGTCAATAGTGTGCGACAACGAAGAAACAGCCTCAGGCCGCTTCAAACACCCCCCAGTGCCAGGCCATCACCCCTCAACCACTCATGCCAATGGGGATACACGTTGGTCTCGAAATGTACCTTCAAAGTCTGTCTGAAACACACTCCCCTCCTTCTGTACAGGCTATAGTTCCACGCATGTGTCAAGAATCTGTTCCTATATCCCTTCCTCAATGGAATTCTTCTGGGGTCTCAGGAGTCCCTTCTCTGAAATTCTATTGCTCATTCCTTGAATCTAATCATTTTCATCCTGAATAATAATTTCATTTTAGAAATATAATTTGTACTAGAATTTTTTTAAAAAAACAACAGCTTTGACTAACATGATTAGCACAGCATCTGACACACAATAGGTGCTCATTAAATATAGATCAAGAGATCATCTTTAAATCACTTCTACTCTCATAACCAAAGTGACATTTATTTTTAAGTAATACCTCTATTTTTTAATCTTCTTGGAGGTATCCTTTTCCATGCCATTGTTGCTGTTGTTGTTGTTTTTATTTTTTAATTTGTTGATATAGATAGTGATAGGGGTGTCTGGGGTGTGCAGTACAAGGAATCGTTGATGGGTGTAAAAGCCAAATTCCGACCCCTCCTATCAGTGTCACTTTGGTCTCCTCCATTAGTTGAATGGAGGACATACGCTTGCTTGTTCTGTATTTCCATTTTCCTCTATTAGCCTAGACTGAAGCATGAGGTTGACACGTTGATCAACTTTCACATTTTTTTCTTGCATTGAAATATACAAGCCAGAGCTCTTTTTCATTATCATTTTACTGAGTGATTATCAAATGGGATAGAATTGCAAACCGGAATTCTGTGAACTGAATTCTTCATTTGAGTGAATTTCAGTATAGCAAGCATCCATCAGCTTACCATTGCTCTGAGCGATCAGCTAAGGTTTCCAAACATTTCCTTATGGGGGACTGTTGTTGCGATATTATTTGCAGTGTGGAATGTCAAAATGGTAAAACTCTACTATTAATAATGAATCTACAGACTCAGGGAGGGGCACTGTGTCTGCAATCAACAGGCTTAGGTTTATCTGGCTTTTTTTTTCTTTTCTTTTTAAAAAGAAATCTTCAGAATTCCAGTTACAAGATTTAGAGCATTTCAATCTTATGCCCTATAAAATCTTATGTGCGGAGGTTAATAAAATGAGATTAATCCAGAGATACTGCATGTTGCGTTCTTTTCTTTTTTCCTTTCAAGCACAGTATGTTAAATGATGCCCAGTCTACACTATGGAAGAGGGATTCTGGAAACAACTTAGTAATAATGGAGGTTAGCTGCCATCCAGTGGCTGGAAATATAACTCACTTCCCAGAAGAGCTAAGGAAATGCAAAGTGGACCCACATCTCATGAGTACAAGGGCTACCAAGAATTTACATTTACTGTCTCATATTTACAAAAAAAAAAAAAAAAAAAAGGGATGATGGGAAAATTGTCGAACCCTTTAATGAGAGAGAAGCCTCTTTTGTAATTCTAAGCCATAAGAAAATTTACTCATTTCCCTTCCAAAAATCCCCAGTTTAGAAACTTTGCCTACCTATATCATATGAGTGAAACTAATGAAATACTTGTAATTTAATTTTCTTACTTTTATTTATTTATTTTTGAGAGAGAGAGAGTGTGTGTGCGCACGTGCACATGCACACAGGAGCAGGGGAGGGGCAGAGAGAGGAGGGGAGGGACAGAGAGAGAGAGAGAGAGAGACAGAGAGAGAGAATCCCAAGCAGGCTCCACACTGTCAGTGCAGAGCCCAAGGCAGGGCTTGAATTCACGAACCAGGAGATCATGACCCGAGCCAAAATTTATAGAGTCGGACACTTAAGAGACTGTGCCACCCAGGTGCCCCAATAGTGAAATAATTATGAATGATAAAACAGATCTGACCGCATGAAAGATGATACATTGGAGAGGCAAAAAAAATATATATGTATGTATGTGTGTGTGCGTATATAATATATATATATATATATATATATATACACACATACGTTACATCAATCTCTAAAGAATAAAAACGTGAAATATATCCATATAGTGATCCCAATGTTGATAGTTACATAGTGAATTCACTTTGAACGATTTTTATCATTTCCTGTTGTGTAAAACGCAGTATCTTTCCCTCGCTTAAACTCCTTAACCTATTCTAATATGAACAATTCTAATATGAACATTTTTAGTTTTTGTTTGTTTTATTATAAAAATAATGAACGTTTATTATGGAAAATATAAGTAAAAACTAAAAATCACCAAAATCTGAGCACTATTAACATAGATTCTGCCGGTATGCTTTCTGTCAGAAATGCTCTGGCTCTTCCATCTCCCACTTTCCTAAAAAAAAAAATTAAAAAACATATATGTATATATACATATGTATCCACACATACATATGTATATATACCTATTTTTAATTTATAAGATATTAAAAAACTTTCTCATATTACTCAATATTCTTCCAAATATGATTTAAGGACTACAAACCATATTGATTAGATAGACTCTAATTTATTTAGCCTGTACGTTTTTTCTTAACTTTTAGATTGGTTCCAATTTTGCCCATTATAAGCACTATAAAGAATACCTTCGGGAAAAAAAAGACTTATCTTTGTATACAAATCCTTGTATAGATCTCTGCTTATTATTTCAACAAATTGTTAGAAAAAATATTCCCTAAAATTATGCCTTTGGTTCCCATGAGAAATGTACATATTTCATCTTTGCCTACATGATAGATGGGAAACGGTAGCCAGCTGTAACCCCATTGCTAGTATAACTTGCATGTCTTTAACCATAAGGGGCTGAACATTTTTAAAATATTTATTAGATATTTGGTAGGGGGAGGTGGGGGGGTGTGGGTGTGTGTGAATTGCCAATTCTTGTCCCTTCCTATTTGTTCTCCTGGTGATATTCTTTCTGTTGATTTGTAATTGCACTTTTTAAGACTGGATAAAGATACAGTACACACACAGAAAATGAATAGCTGCTTCGACATTACTGTCATACAAAGTCGCATTAAAGACAAAAGCCTTAAAGATTTAGACCAAGATAGACGCTTCATTTTTATAAAAGGTATAATCCACTTTCAGTATATGGTAGCTATGTTCTAAAAAAAAAAAAAAAAAAAAAACAGTATTAACATAAAATAAGCAAAGCACAACCTCTTAAAAATATAGGCAAAATTAACGGAAAAACAATAATAAAAGGATGTTCTAAACAATGTGTTAATAGAAATGTATTAACTCTTATACAATGGAATACTACTTGGCAATGAGAAAGAATGAAATCTTGCCATTTGCAACAATGTGGATGGAACTGGAGGGTATTATGTCGAGTGAAATAAGTCAGTCAGAGAAAGACAGATATGTTTTCACTCATATGTGGAATTTGAGAAACGTAACAGAAGACCATGGGGGAAGGAAAGGGGAAAAAATCGTTTCAAACAGAGAGGGAGGCAAACCATAAGAGACTCTTAAATGCAGAGAACAAACTGAGGGTTGATGGGGTGGCGAGCAAGGGGGGAAATGGGTGACGGGCATTGAGGAGGGCACTTGTTGGGATGAGCACTGGGTGTATGTAAGCGATGAACCACCGGAATCTCCCTCTGAAGCCAACAGCACACTGTATACACTGTATATTAGCCAACTTGAAAATAAATATATTTTTTAAAAAGACAGAAAGGGGGGCGCCTGGATGGCGCAGTCGGTTAAGCGTCCGACTTCAGCCAGGTCACGATCTCGCGGTCCGTGAGTTCGAGCCCCGCGTCAGGCTCTGGGCTGATGGCTCGGAGCCTGGAGCCTGTTTCCGATTCTGTGTCTCCCTCTCTCTCTGCCCCTCCCCCGTTCATGGTCTGTCTCTCTCTGTCCCAAAAATAAATAAAAAACGTTGAAAAAAAAAAAAAAAAAAAAAGACAGAAAGGTAATCATCAAGAAAGATAGTGACCCTGCCTTCCAGTCTCTAAGATTATAACTTCAGTTAGCAAACAGTAAGCTTAATCACATTGACTATCCTCTTTAACAATTTTCAAAATTTTCCTTTACACCTCCATATTTTAAAAGCCTTCTGTTTTTTTGTTTCAGTGGTGTTGTGCTCAATTTAAACTGAGGTCTGTCCCCTACTGGAGTAGTACTGAATAAAATGTGTCTTACTGCCTTAAAAAAAAAGAAAAAAGAAAAAAAGAAATATATTAACCCTTATACTCTCCAAATAATATTATTCTTTTATATTGCCATAGATGGTTAACAAAACTAAGTAAGCCAAAGAAACCTTAATACATTATAGAGAACAAAAATCACACGAGTCGCAATCTGTTAAAATAATGTTATATATTAGAATTAATCATGAAGGAACTGCACACCCCTTGACTGCTTTAAAGCTTAGAAAAATAGGGGGGCACCTGGCTGGCTCAGTCCATAGAGCATATAACTCTTGATCTCGGGGTTGTAAATTTGAGCCCCTCGTTGTGTGTATACATTACTTAAAAATAAAAAAATATTTTTAAAAAACTTAGAAAATTGTCTCTTAAATTGCTACCGAACCCCTACAGAACTCCAAACTGCATATACAAGCCATTTAGAATATGATAGATCCCACTAAAGACTCAAGAGGACCAATAAACAGAGAGAACGACAGAGGGACATATGTGGATTCACTTCCAGGGTCCTGGGAAAGGCAGGCAGAGAGGGCTGGGAGAGGGGTGCCCCTAGTCAGGCTGAGTTTGTCAATTCACGCCTGAGAGGCTCTGACCCTTGATGCTTTGAGTGCAAGTCTTTCGGGACCAGCCCAGCACCCAAGACAAGTCCTTGGGGCACCCCAAGTGCTTGAGAGAAGAAATGGGGCACAAAGGTGGGTCCGGAGAAAATGCATGGGAACTAGAGGTGGTAACTACCACTTAAAGTCTCCGGATTCAGTCCTTACCTGGTTCCCAAGTCCCCTCTCTGGAATTCTAGCTGTGTTCCATCAAGATTCCTCATTAACCTCTCCAGGAGAGGCATCCCAAATCTGGACTCATGCCATGCTACACTTGAACATGAGGATCACAGTGGAAAGCAGGGACCCAGGTGAAGAAACACAGTCAGGTAGGTAAAGTGACTTGTCCAAAGCCCAGAGACAAAACGTCTTCATGTTCCCAACACGGCATTATAAGTCCTCTCTTAAAGATGCTTCTCACATTCTTTCTACTAATCTTTGACCCTCAACTCCTTTGCCATCTGACTCACAACTTGCGTCCTCCAAGAAGGATGCCCTGATTGACACTATCTCCTGACCCTGAGTACTCTTCTACATAAAGGTCAATCCTTAGAACTTTCATTGTTTGTTTATATTATTTTATTTGTATCTGTTTATGTTTTTGCTTTGAATTCAAAACAGGTGGTAATGTGTACAGATACCTTGATGTAAAAGATAAGCAGCTGAATCACTGTGTGCAAACTGAGTTTTAGAAAGCCAAATCATATTTTCTCACTTATATGTCATCATTTTGGTTTCACACGGAAATGACTGCAATAGGTTTAAACAGAAAATATATAAGATCCATGATTCCATGCTGATACTTAAAAAATAAAAACCAAAAAAAAACACCATTTTTGTCGCTTCTGAAGGTTGCAATGGTACCAACTCACTTTGAAAACTTATAAAGGGAAAAAAATCATTTTTCCTGCTTTTCCAGAACAAACTGTATTTCATAGCAATCAGTTTATGATAGTTGTTTTTAGAGAGGAATTCTAGGGTTTTTTTTTATTTTTTTTTTTAACATTTATTCATTTTTTGAGAGACAGAGACAGAGCGTGAGCAGGGGAGGGACAGAGAGAGAGGGAGACACAGAATCCGAAGCAGGCTTCAGGCCCTGAGCTGTCATCACAGCGCCCGACATGGGGCTCGAACTCACGAACCGCGAGATCATGACCTGAGCTGAAGTCAGACACTTAACCAACTGAGTCACCCAGGCGCCCCCAAGGCATTCTAGTTTTTAAATGCAGAACAAATGAGAGTAAGTCACCGTTTTGAGCTCTTAATGAAATAGTACATTGAGGCAGCAATGATCAATGGATGCTAAAACCATCAGGTGAAAGACTAATGGGGAATTTTGTAGTGAGTAAGTGAGGAGAAATTCATTGATCAATCCTAACGTAACTAAATGTAAGATAACAAGACATTATGCCCCTTGATGTGATGGAATAGAAACCAAACAGCAGCACCTATGAAATACTCCTGTAAAAAAAAAAAAAAAAAATCAGTTCTAATCAAGCGTTTGCCTCAAACTACAAGTTAAAGACAAAGTAGGGAAAGAGGAAATTGTCAAATGACACCATGAGGATAAGGTCAGCCCAGTTCACACAGGGAAACGTTAATGGGACAAATGACACTGTTTCTCCAAACACCATAAAATGACAGTTTAAAAAGGAGCAGGGGAGGTGCAAGTGCTACAGGTTAAAAGAAATGTGTGTTTACAAGACACATCAAGCAACTGTAATACACAGTTCAAACAAGCCAACAGTTTTGTTTTGTTTTGTTTTTAATGTTTAAACAAACAGGGCATGGGGGCGCCTGGGTGGCTCAGTCGGTTAAGCATCTGACTTTGGCTCAGGTCGTGGTCTCGCAGTTGGTGAGTTCAAGCCCCGCGTCAGGCTCTGTGCTGACATTGTTACTGAAATGAACATAAAAGTTATGAAACTAAAAGTACAATAAATAAATAAATAAATAAGCTATATACTGATATATTTGTAGGTGAAACAATGGGAAGGTTGGTATTTGCTTTAAAATCCTCAAGACACAACAATGGAGAAGAATGAGTAAAAACAATTCTCCAAAACTGTCAGAGAATGTGGGTTCAGGTGGGTGATAAGTAACACGGAGATTCCATTAGACAGTTCTGTCTACTTTTGTGTCTTCTTGAATTTTTGCATAATAAAAAGCTAAGAGTTTTACCCTGGTTTACAGTGTTTAGAGCTACACACAGTCCAAACAGGATGAGGACTGAGATTAGTGACACAATGATGTGAACATTATGAACTGAACAGACCCCACGTGGTCTTGTTGCTTTGGGGCTTCAGGCTTTCTTCTCACTCCGTACCCCAAACCTCCTCCCCTTACGCCCCTTCACACCGTCTGCTCCAGTGATACCACAAGGTCCAAAACACCCTGTATGTATGGGATTCCAATATTGCTATTTTGTGAAAAAAGGCCCCCACCGTGTCTGCTTGGTAAGTTCCTATTCTTTGCTTCCCACTTGTTTCAGACTCACCCGCCTCCATAGGAGAGCTTTCCCAAATGCCACTCCCTGCTCTCCATCACAACTCCTTCCATCCTTGCTTAGAGCACAACCCAGTGTAACTGTGTCTTCACATGATTCATTCCCTCTACTAGAATGAGCCTTTCAAGGACTCATTGTTGGGAGATATTAATAATATTTAACAACCTATACACTAACAAAAACTAATATATGAATCAACATATAAATCGGTTCTTACATTCTCTTTTATCTTCTAGATAAACTAAACTATATTTGTTACGAAACAACTAACAAAATCTTATAACAAATGTCAGCTTAAAATAAATGCCTGGTCTAAGGTATTGCCTGACAAGGACAACTGCTTCAATCTCTTGCAACAAATTCCCCCATTAATTTCACAGTCGTTGGGTAGCACAGTCTTAGAGAATTTACCAGCTATATTTGTTATGGTGCTGGATATTCACTCAGTTTCTACTGAACTAAGAGCAGATACTTTCAAAACTGCCCTGGTCCTCATGATACTGAGATTTTTACATATTCAAAATCGCCAGTAACAGCGTTATCATTCAGCCCCTGGAAACATCCATGTCTTGATCCCATTAATCTGCAGACATATTAACTGACATGGAAAAAGAACTTTGCACATGTGAATAAATTAAGGATTTGGGAAGGGGAGAGACGATCCTGGATTATTCAGGTGGGCCCAACACGGTCAGCTTTTGAAGCAGGAGACAGGAGGGGCAGTGAGAAAGAGGCAAATGTGATAGAAGAAGGAACGTCAGTGTAATGCAAAGAGGTGCCACGAGCCAAGAAAGTCAGTGACCTACGGAAGGTGGAAAAGGAAAGGAAATGGATCCCCCCCTGAGAGGACCCAGAAGGAATGCCTGCCAAAACCTTGATGTTAGCCCAGTGAAACTGACTTCGGACTTCTGATTTACAAGACTGCATGAAAATAAATTTGGGTTGTTTTAAGTCACCAAGTTCGTGATCCTTTGTTACGGCAGCAATAGGAACCTGATAAACAAGTTAAGTCTTCAAGGATGTTTGTTGGCCTGTCATATTTAAAAATCAAACCCCACCACTCAGGTTCCATGAGCAATGGTGCACTGGTGTGGTTAGGGACAGCTCTGGGGCTGAGCTGCCTCCCCTACTGCTTTGGTATAAAGCATCTTCTCTGTGCTTCAGTTTCCTCCTTTGTAAAATGACAAGGGGAGGAGAATACTAATTCCAGTACCCAAATGAACCTTCTTTTAGAACATGGTTGCCCTAGACCAATGCTATATATATAGTACCCCAGCCTTCTTATCACCAACGTCCTAAGGAGAACACAATTTCTGCAAGAGGGCACAACCACAACTTCATGGGCTCAGAGGGCGTCAGGCCTTTGCCCATTAGGGTACCATCACTGTTTCCCCACTGCTTCTGAGCCCTTCTGGCCCGGAGGAGACACATGGCTGACCCAGAAGCCATGGGAAGCTGGCTTAGGCAGGTAGGAGGCTTGTAGGGACCAGGGGGTCCCTATGGCAGGCTGCACTAGGACTTCCCAGAAGCTGGTGAGTATCCGTGGAGCAGACCGACCCTCTGAAGTCCAAGGCAGGGCGCAAGTAGCAGGTATCCAAAAGGCAGAAACGTAGGGGCACTGAGGGTCTTGGACACAAACACACAAAAAGAGCAGATGTCGGCCCATAGCTCTGCGCCGGGCCTTCGTCCTTAAATCAGTGGGAAAACGAGACAGTTTGAAGATTCCAAGTGAGGAGACATCATGGCCAGGGCAACAATGAGGCCCTTGAGGGTTCTGAGGCAGGGTCTACTTACACACGAAAGGAGGGACTGAACCTTTTGCAACAGTTAGTGTGGCCGTACCAGGACATGCTTGCTCGTTTTAGCCTTACGTTAAATTCTGTTTTGTGTAACCGTAGTGGATATTGAAGACTGGTTCCTTCAACAGCCATGTCAATCCACTGCCAGTATTTGTTAGATTTTTGTTCGGGTTTTTGTTTTTATATTTACTTTTTATCAAACTCTATTTGACATATAATATGGAGTACATTGAAGGTATACAACGTGTTAATTTGAGGTATCTACACGTGGTACTGATTGCCATTATTCCAAATTTTGCACTTCTATCACATCACATAATGATCATTTCTTTTTAGTGCTTTGAATAATTTCCAGTCTCCCAGCAAGTCTCTAGGGCTTATTTACTACTCATTGTAAATTTGTCCCCTTAAACAACATCTGTCCTATCCCCCAACTCTCCATCCCCTAGTAACCATTTTACCCTCTGTTTCTATGAGTTTGGATTTTTTTTCAAATCCCACATATGAATGATAGTATAATCTCATCTCACTTAGTATAATGTCCTCAAGATCCATCCGTGTTGCTGCCAACAGCAGGATTAACTTCTTTCTCAAGCTGAATAATATTCCATTGTATACATAGATCACATCTTCTTGCTTTTTGCATGGTAGCAACCTAAAAGTTAAACACTACATTTCTCAGACCCCTCTGCAGCTCTCCTGCAGCTAGAGTTCTACATGTAATGTAGGTTCTTCCATTCAGATGAACTTTCATGAGATCTTAAATCAAACTGAGCTTTGGGGCAACGTAGGGTGTAAGATCTCCACTTCGCCAGGGCAAATTATGGCCAGACGTGAAAGAGCTTGGAGCCAGAAGCAGGACAGCAGCTCAGTAGTCATGGAGAGGTCACATTTCCCACACTGGCCCAGTTCTGTAGTGTGGTTTTGGAAGCTCAACCTAGGTTTATTTTATTCAAACCTTCCAATGATTCAGTATGATAGCTGTAGCCCTCAATAAAGTCCCTTGTGCTTTAAACACCTAAAGTGAATACTAATACCTACAACTGAGAACAACCACCAGGTAAATGGTACCAAAAGTGAATTCAGGAAACAGCTCTCCTGGAATCTGAGCTTGGCGACCTGATTTGTATCCAACTGCCTTCAGACACTAGGACACTGGAAGTCACGGCCCGTGGGGACAAATCAGTTGCTTAAGCTGTCAGTTTTGGTCGTCTGGAATGAAGCTGACATTGAAGCCCCATGGATTTAGAAGCCCCAAGGTCTCCTGCAGTTGCCAATTACGGGGAAAGAATAAGAATAAGAATAAAGAGTAAAGAATAAGAATAAAGAATACGGAACTGCGGGTCGCAGGCACTGAGTAGCGAAACTGCACTGAGGGAAAGAGAGTCCCAGATCTTTGGAAATCACTGAATCTAGCTCTAAGCTAGCACAGTATGCACTGTGGGCCATCAGTTAAAGTGGGGGAGCGTGGGGTTAGTGATAAATGATGTTTCGCACCATATCTATCTCACAGTGACCCAGTGGACACATAAACTCATTCTGTGACCCGGCGGACACGTGAACACATGCTGTGGTCACTTCCACAATGCCTAAACGTGTGGTAACAAGAGATGCCCTCGGCAAATGGCAGAATCCTCCATTCTTCCAGGTGAGGACTTTCCTAGAACAACTTTTCCCTTTAAAAACAGAAAGCAGTGCCACCATCGAAGATGAGACAGAGGCAGGTGGTGATCCCGACCACAGACCCTTTAAAACCACTTGTTCTGCTAGGACTTGTCTCAAGACACAGGACCTCAGAGCAGGGCTCCCCAGTCCTGGTTCTGCTAATATTTGGGGCTGGATAATTCTTGCTTTGTGCAATGTTGAGCAGCATCCTTGGCCTCTAGCCACCACATCCCAATAGCACAGCCTCTCCACTGTGACAATGTCTCCAGACATTCTGGGGAACAAAATTGCTCTTGGTAGAGAAGCACTGAAATGACATGAAATAAGCTTAATCAGGGATTGATTCCAGTTACAGCTGCTATTCTAAATGGGATTTTTGAACAAGAAAGAAGCATAATTCTTGTTGAGCTTCTTTGGTTTTGGAGGTAATATATCCTAAATTTGGGTATACTGTCCCTGCCATGTACACAGTAGTGTACAAGGTTTCCAGCTTTGAGTGGTCCAGAGCAAGACACAGCTCCATCTGGTACAAGTCTCTCTGACCTTCTGACCTACCTTGAAGTTTCTGGGGAAGATGGGATGCTGTGGGGAACGGAGAGAAGAAAATCATAACAGAGGCCCCTTGCCCACTTTGGAAATAACTCTTCTTTTGAAAAAAAAAAAAAAAAAAAAAAAAAAAAACCCTGGCTTGCTACTGAGCCTGATAGAAACTTCTAGTATCCATGGCATCTGAAAGTCCCATTATGAGTCCAGTGTTTGCTAATCCTTGGGGTCATAAATTTGGGCTTACATAATGACTGCCCACCAGGTCCTGAAGGCACAGGTAAATTCTTTGAGCAGGGAGGTCATATTCTCAGTGAACTTACACCTGTACACAGTTACTTTTCTCAACCCACATCTGGTGTGTCTTGGGAGGCAGGTCACTTTGCCTCTCCTCCTATGCCCCAAACAATGCTTCTGGTTTGACCCAACTCCTAGAACTTGAAAGATGGAATCTTACAAGGTCATCTTTCCCAATTTCCTTACAGGACAGATTAGGAAACCCATGCCTGGAGGAGTCTAGTCCTTTCCCCAAAATGATAAAGACAGGTGGTAACTGGCTAGGATAAGAACTTACCCACTGTCTTTCTGCATATTTGATGGTAAAGAGTTGGTCTAAGATTCTTGAGTAAGAGATGATTCTGCACCCTGCTTCGGCCCTTTCCTTGACACTTGTCATACCCAGAGAAAGAAAACCTATCAATCTGTTGCATCTCACAACATTGTCACACTCCTACAAAAATAGAGAAAGTTTTGACTGTGTAACTCAAAACCCTCCCATCAGTTCAGCTCTGCTTCTTGTCTCTGCCCCTAGATGGTTTACCTAGCCTCACAGAGCTTATAGGAATCCTTCCTCAAGTCCAAGGTAATCATAAACACACTTGGTCCTAGATTTGCTTAAAACTGACATAAGGAATGCATTACACTTGTGAAAATAATGCTTTGTCAAGAGATTAAGGGTAAGACCGTAATCCATAAAGCATAATGACATTCACATTCTAGGGATCTCAGAACAAGAGAGAAAAGGGGGGGCCAGAAAATTTATTTGAAAAAATAATAGCTGAAAACTTCTCTAATTTGGGGAAGAAAATAGATATCCAGATCTAGGAGGCACAGAGATCTGCCCAAAAGTTCAACCCAAAGAAGTCCACACCAAGACACATAGTAATTAAAATGGCAAAAAGTAGTGATAAATAAATAAGTTTTTTTTTTAATTTTTTTTTAACGTTTATTTATTTTTGAGACAGAGAGAGACAGAGCATGAGCAGGGGAGGGGCAGAGAGAGAGGGAGACACAGAATCTGAAGCAGGCTCCAGGCTCTGAGCTGTCAGCACAGAGCCTGACGCGGGGCTCAAACTCATGGACCGCGAGATCGTGACCTGAACCGAAGTCGGCCGCTTAACCGACTGAGCCACCCAGGCGCCCCAATAAATAAGTTTTAAAGCAGTAAAAGAAGTAAAAAAAGACATACAAGGGAAACTCCATGAAGCTATCAGAAGATTTGTTGGCAGAAACTTTACACGCCAGAAGGGAATGGCATGATATATTCAAAGTGCTGAAAGGGAAAACTCTGCAGCCAAGAAGACTCTATCCAGCAAGGCTACCATCCAGAATACAAGGAGAGATAAAGAGTTTCTCAGACAAACAAAAGCTAAAGAGGTTCATGACCACAAAATCAGCCCTACAAAAAAGGCTAAAGGAGACTCCTTAAGTGGAAAGAGAAGACCATAAGTAAGAGTAAGAAAAGTAGGAAACACAAAAGCAGCAAATGTAAGTATACCTACAAAAATCAGTCAAGAGATTCACAAAATAAATGGATGTAAAATATGACATCATACACCTAAAACATGGCAGGGGGGAGGGGGCGGGGGAGGAGTAAAGAATGGGTTCAAACTTAAGCAACCATCAACTTCAAATAGACTACTATATACAGAAGATAATACATACAAACGTAATGGTAACCACAAATCAAAAACCACGGTAAGCACAAATCAAAAACCAGTAATAGAATGCAAAGAATAAGGAGAAAGGAATCCACGTATACACTTAAGAAAGCCAACAAACCATGAAAGAGAGCAAGAAAAGAAAGGAATAGAGAAAATCTATAGAAACAACCACAAAACAAGTAACAAAATGGCAATAAATACATATCTATCAATAATTACTTTGCATGTTAATGGACTAAATGCTCTAATCAAAAGACACAGGGTAATGCAGTGGAAAAACAAACTACAAAAGACTCATTTCAGACCAAAAGGCACCTGCAGACTGAAAGTGAGGAGATGAAGGAATGTTTATCATGCAAACAGATGTCAAAAGAAAACCAGGGTAGCAATACTTATATCAGACAAAGTAGACTTTAAAACAAAGACTGTAACAAGAGACAACGACACTATATAATAATAAAGGGGACAATCTAACAAAAGGATATAACAATTGTAAATATTTATACACCCAACATGGAAGTACCCAAGTACCTTTAACAGTTAATAGTAAATATAAAGGAGGTAATTAATAGTAATACAATAACAGTGTGGGACTTTAACACCCCATTTGCATAGATGGAGAGATCATCCAAACAGAAAATCAACAAGGAAACAGTGGCTTTTTGAATGATACACTGAACCAAATGGATTTAACAGATATATTCAGAATATTCCATCCTAAAACAGCAGAATACACATTCTTTTCAATTGCATACAGAACATCCTCTAGAAGAGATCACATATTAAGCTACAAAATAAGTCTCAACAAAAAAAAAATCAAAGTTATACCATACATCTTTTCTGACCACAATACTATGAAACTAGAAGCCAACCACACAAAAAAATCTGGAAAAAGCACAAATACATGGAGGTTAATCAACATGCTACTAAATAATGAATGAATCAACCAAGAAATCAAAGAAGAAATTAAAAAGTACATGGAAATGAGCAAAATTGGAAACATAATGGTCCAAAACCTTTGGGATTCAGCAAGAGTGGTTCTAAGAAGGAGGTTTATAGCAATACAGGCCTACCTCAAGAATCAAGAAAAATTTCAAATAAACAACCTAACCTTAAACCTAAAGGAGCTAAAAAAAATAAAAAAGAACAAACAGAACCTAAACCCAGTAAAAGGAAGGAAATAACAAATATTAGAGTAGAAATAAATGATACAGAAACTAAAAAAAAAAACAGTAGAACAGATCAATGAAACCAGGAGCTGGTTCTTTAAAAAAAATAATAAAATTGATAAAGCTCTAGCCAGACTCATCCAAAAGAGAGAGCAAGAGAGAGAGAGAGAGAGAATCCAAATAAAATCACCGATGAAAGAAAAGAAATAACAACACCACAGAAATATAAACAATTATAACAAAAAATTATGAAATCTGTATGCAACAAATTGAACAACTTAGAAGAAGCAGATAAGTTCCTAGAAACCTATAATCTACCAAATCTAAAGCAGGAGGAAATGGAAAATTTGAATAGACTGATTACCAGCAAGGAAATTGAATCAGTAATCAAAAAACTCCCAAAAAACAACAGTCCAAGAACATATGGCTTCACAGGTGAATTCAAACAAACATTTAAAGAAGAGTTAATACTTTTTCTTCTCAAACTATTCCAAAAAATAAAAGAGGAAGGAAAACTTCCAAATTCATTCTATGAGGCCAGTATTATCCTAATACTACAACCAGATGAAGACACCACAATAAAAGAGAACTACAAGTCAATATTTCTCATGAATATAGATGCAAAAATCCTCAACACAATATCAGACAAACCCAACAATAGATTAAAAGCCAAACCCAACAATACATTAAAAGCAATCATATACCACAATCAAGTGGGACTAATTCCTGGGATGCAAGGGTTCAATATTGACAAAACAATCAACTGAACGATATTCGCAAACACACCAATAACAGGATAAGAACCATATGATTATTTCAATAGATGGCAGAAAAAGCATTCAACAAAATATAACATTCATCCATGATAAAAACCCTCTGCGGGGGTGCCTGACTGGTTCAGTGAGAAAAGCATGTGACTCCTGATCTCAGATTCGTGAGTTTGAGCCCCACAGTGGGCATAGAGAGTACTTAAATAAATAAACGTCTTTAAAAAGAGAAAAACTAAAACAACAAAAAACAAAACAAAACAAAAAACCTCTGCAAAGTAGGTCTAGACGGAACATACCTCAACATAATAAAGGTCTTATGCGAAAAACCCACAGCCAACATCATACTCAAGGCTGAAAAACTAGATCTTTTCCCCTAAGGTCAGGAACAAGACAAGGATGTCCATTCTCAATACTTTCATTCAACATAGTACTGGAAGTCATCGCCACAGCAATTAGACAACAAATGGAAATAAAAGGCATTCAAATCAGTAAGGAAAAAATAAAACTCCATGTGCAAATGGTATGATACTGTATACAGCAAACCCTAAAGACGCCACAAGAAAACTACTAGAACTGATAAATGAATTCAGTAAAAATCACAGGATACAAAATCAATGTACAGAAATCTGTTGCATTTCTATACACTAATAATGAAGCAGCAGAAAGTGAAATTAAGAAAACAATCCAGGGGCATCTGGGTGGCTCATGTGGTTGAGTCTCCAACTCTTGACTTCAGCTCAAGTCATGATCCCAGGGTGGTGGGGTGGAGCCCCGCATTGGGGTCCACACTGAGCATGGAGCCTGCTTACGATTCTCTCTCTCTTCTCTCTCTCTCTCTCTCTCTCCTTCTGCCCCCCACCCCGCTCACACACACATACTCTCTCTAAAAAATAAAAAAATAAATTAGTTTATTAAAGAAAACAACCCTGTTCACTATTGCACCAAAACAAAATATCTAGGAATAAACTTAACCAAAGAGATAGAAGACATGTACTCTGAAAACTATAAAATACTGATAAAAGAAATTCAAAACAATGTAAAGAAAGGGAAAGACATTCTATACTCATAGACTGGAAGAACAAATACTGTTAAAATGTTCATATTACCCAAAGCAATCTACACATTTAATGCAATCCCTATCAAAAAACCAAAACAGCATTTTGCACAGAACTAGTACAAACAATCCTAAAATCTGTATGGAACCACAAAAGACTTCAAATAGCCAAAGCAATCCTGAAAAACAAAAAGTGGAAGCATCACAATTCAGATTTCAAGTTATATTACAAAGTGGTAGTTGTTAAAACAGTATGGTTCTGGCATAAAAATAGACATGTAGATCAACAGAATAGAACAGAAAATGCAGAAATAAACCCATAATCATATGGTCAATTAATCTTCAATAAAGAAGCCAAGAACATACAATGGGGAAAAGGCAGTCTTCAATAAACGGTGTTGGGAAAACTGGACAACTACACGCAAAAGAATGAACCTGAACCGCTTTCTTAAACCATCCACAAAAATAAATTCGAAATGGATTAAAGACCTGAATGTGAGACCTAAAACCATAAAAACCCCTGAAGAGAGCACAGGCAATAATTTCTCTGACATTGGCCCAGCAACATTTTTCTAGATATGTTTCCCAAGGAAAGGGAAATAAAAGCAAAAATAAATTATTGGTATTGCATTAAAATAAAAAGTTTCTGTACAGCAAAGGAAAAAAATCAACAAAATTACAAAGTAACCTATGGAATGGGAGAAAATATTGGCAAATGACATATCCAATAAAGGGTTAATATCCAAAATATATAAAAAACTGATACAACTCAATACTAAAAATCCAAGTATTCCAATTAAAAAATGGGCAGAAGACATGAACAGACAAAAGAACAGACAAAGAAGACATACAGACGGCTGACAGACACCTGAAAAGATGCTCAACATCACTCATCATCAGAGAAATGGAAATCGAAACTGCAATGAGATATCACCTCACACCTGTCAGAACGGCTAAAATCAAAAACCCAAAAAACAACAAGCATTGGCGAGGATGTGGAGAAAAGGAATCCTCGTGCACTGCTGGGGGGAATGCAAACTGGTGCAGCCGCTATGGAAAAGAGAATATGGAGATTCCTCGAAACGTTAAAAACAGAACTACCCTATGGCACTACTAGGTTTTTACCAAAAAAAATACAAAACCACTAATTCAAAGGGACACATGCACCCCTATGTTTATTGCAGCATTATTTACAATAACTAAACTATGGAAGCACCCCAAGTGTCCATCAACAGATGAATGGATGAAGATATAGTATATATACATATAATGGAATATTATTGTCATAAAAAAGAATGAAACCTTGCCACTGGCAACAACATGGATAGAGCCAGAAAGTATAGTGCTAAGAGAAATAAGTCATTCAGAGAAAGACAAATAACCATAAGATCTCATTTATATGTGGAATTTAAGAAACAAAACACATGAATAAAGGGAAAAAGAGAGAGAGAGAGACAAACCAAGAAACCGCATTTTCCAAAAAGAAATAAAGGCTAAGGCATCTGGAGGTGTCTCGTTTCGTTTTTTAAGAAACAACTACAGAGTCAGTATCACCTGACGAAGTGACCTCATCACTTATAAAAGTGCTTCTAAGGCATGTCTGGCTGGCTTAGTTGGAAAAGCATGTGACTCTGGATCTCAGGGTCACAAGGTTGAGCCCCACATTAGATGTAGAGATCACTAAAAAGAAAAAAGAATAAACTTTAAAAATATATATTTAAAATAGTTTCACACAAAATGCATGGTCTGATTATATGTAACTTCAAGGTATTGCCTGAAAAAAAATAATATTAAACTTCAAATTTATTTTGCCTCGATTCCTTAACCTCTAACAATACGTCGGTTTCATTCTTTTTAGGCTCCTCCACCAGGTGGAGCTAATCTCCAAGCAATTCTGTTGCTGAGGAGGGAGGCATTGGCATTCTGGAAATACCTGATTATGAAGTGTCACTCACATGAGCATTCTTGATAGCATGGCCCATTAACAGCAACTCTACGAATCATTAATTAAGATAAAGGAGAGGGGCGCCTGGGTGGCTCAGTCGGTTAAGCGTCCAACTTCGGCGCAGGTCATGATCTCACGGTTCATGGGTTCGAGCCCCGCGTCGGGCTCTGTGCCGACAGCTCGAAGCCTGGAGCCTGCTTCGGATTCTGTGTCTCCCTCTCTCTCTGCCCCTCCCCTGCTCACGCTCTGTCTCTCTCTCAAAAAAAAAGAAAAAAGTAAATAAACATTAAAAAAAAAAAAAAAAGATAAAGGATAAACATGTCCAGCACATACAGGGAGCTGTAACTTCTCAGCCTCTCCTCATTCAGGGAATGGTCTTCCAGTCCAGGCTTGCCTTCTACACCTCCCCAGTTCCCGACTTCGCTGGGAACGCCTGGAAGGGCGTGAGAAGCATGCCGTTCTTCCATCCCTGTTCCTGTAACTGGCACGTCTGTAGCCCCCACCCACCGACCCCCCACCCCCCCCACCCCCGATCCCCTCAGCAGCGAATGCCACGCCAAGAGTCAGCGGTCTTTAGAAGATCTCCGTTCTCCATTAGCAGAACATGGAGTCAGGTTCATGTAGATGATGGGCAAGGCAGGAAAGTGGGAAGACTGAGGGAAGGCTTAGTAACCACTTCTGGGTAAGTCCTGTGTGCCACACTGCACGCCTCAGGTCACTGCATCCCCATAACAACCTCGCAGGGTGGCCTGACTCACCCCACCTAACAGGTGAAAACTACACCTTTGAGAAGCATCTCACTGTAGGCCACCTGGCTGGAATGTCAGGATGTGTCTGACTGCAAAACCTTCTTAGTTTTTCTACCACACGTGATCAAGCAGACACTTGTCACCCTACTTAAACAGCTAGGTGGCTCAGTCTCCCCGTGGAGCCCTACATACAAAGTATCAGCACCCAGGAGCCAAAAGCGGTCTCAAAAAATTCTAATTATTGTACACCTGAAACTAACATGACATTGTATGTCAACCACACTCCAATAGAAAGAATCTAATTGTTGCCTGCATATCTCCAAGAATATTAAAGGGGGGTTGACTCATAACCCAGAGCGACGTTTCTCAAAGGCCCCTTCCTTCTGCTGCCCCATTCTCCTGCACCCCAGTGCTGTTGCAGATTTCTCACACGCAGACGTCCACAGCTCCTCTTCCACCCTCCTCTTTCCTAGCCCTGGCTAAATCCCTCCCCATCATGCCTCTCTGGTTCACTGCCAGACTGGCAGCTCCCCGGTCTCCTTTGAGGCTGGAGGGAATGGTCATGGGTCTCTCACACAAATATCCTGGGCCCCAGCCCGAGCCAAATGGGAGTCAGACACATAAGGACACAACGGGACATCTGAAATAAGATGTCCTCAGGGAGGGTGATTCCTAGGAGTTGAATTACATAAGGATTTTAGGGGGTTTTCTTCTCTTTCCCTTGTTTTGGCCAATGAAGAAGGAAGGCCCACAGAAGGTTGCACAGCATCTCAGAAGAGAGCCAAGGAGACAAGATGAGAAGGACAAATCTCCCAAATAAGATTCAGGGCCTAAACTGAGGCTCAGGCCTGAGGACGGGGCCGCACATGAGCTCCATGGGGATTCTGAGAGAACTGAGGGGAACAGCCGGTGCAGTTGTGATGTTCATGGGGCCAAGCACCATCCTCCCAAGAGGAGGGTATCGTGTACATTCATGCACAGACACGCCATGGTTTTTGGTCTGGGACAGCACCTGCCTCCCAGCCAGGTTATAAAAACCTAGAGATGTAGATGCCGTGGCACCAGAAGCCAACACCTTTTCACATTGTGGTGATAGTGAATTTAATATGTCCACTTGGCTAGGCACAGAACCCAGATATTTGGCCAAACACTCGTCTAGGTGTTGCTGTGAAGGTATTTCTTAGATGAGATTAACAATGAAACAGTAGATTTTGAGTAGAGCAGATTACCCGCCATAATGGGGGTGGGCCTCATTCAATCAGTTGTAGGCCTCAAAGAAAAAAGTTGGAGATACCCCAAGGAAGAGGGAATGGCCCCTCCAGACTGCCTTCAGACCTGAGCTGAGCATCAACTCCTCCCTGGGGAGGAGTCCTCCAGTCTTCTGGCCTACCCTCAAGATACCAGATGCATGAGGCTCTACAATTCTGTGAGCCAATTCCTTAAAACAAATCTCTCTTGACATACAGGTAGATCATATGGCCAGCCTATTGGTTCTGTGTCTCTGGGGAGCCCTAAATACAAATACTGCCACCCGGTTCCCACCACCAACACCCATACTGACCCAGCCAACCCCCTCTGTTGTCCAGTGGTTCCCCGTGTCACTAAGAGTAAAAGCCAAAACCTTCCCAAAGGTCTCCAAGACCCCCACCCCATTTACACAAACCTCCCAGCCCCCCCCTCTACCTCTAGGACCCATCTCCTCATTAGCTCACGCCCCTCCAGCCATACTCCGACCTGGGGCTGTTGCAGCCACCGTCCCCTTTGCTACTGTGGTCCTTCCCCAAGTGTCCCCGTGGCCACCGCCTACACCTCCGGCAGGTTCCCGCCTCAAATATCACCACCACCATCAGGCTAACTCAACCACGCTGTTGAAATCCCAACTCCCCTCCCCCGCCAGGCAAACTTGAAGCTCCTGACTCCTCTCCCTCCCTTTTATCCACAGCATTAGCATTCTTGTCACATGTAAATGAAATGTGCTCGGTCCAGGCCTCCCTTGACTAGAACTAAGCTGCTCCACCGGGAGGATTCTTCGAGTAACTCAGACTCCTGGGACAATGGTAGGTACTCAACAAATATGTGTGGAGTGAATGAACTTGATCCCATATTCCCCAACCCCCTACCTCCCCTCTCATCCAAACACCTCTAAAGAATGGTTCCTCCTTGTTCTCTCCCATGGCATTCGTGATTCTCTCCTGAACACACGCCATCCGGCTTTTGGCTTCTCAACTCCTGAAATAGCTCATCAAAGGCACTGGGGCCTCGGTGTGGCTACATCCAACGGGAACTTCAGTCTGCATCTTAACTTTCAGCTGTATTTGACAAAGCAAAGCGTTTCTTAAAACACATTGTTCACGTGACCCGGGACACCTGCTCTTAATTCTGCTCTGACTCACTGGCTCCTCCTCTCAGCTCCCAGACCTCTGAAGGTCAAGTTGTCTCAGAACCCAGGCTTCGATTCTCTTTTTCACTAACTGGATGATCTCACTGAAGCTCCAAGTCCCTCTCACCAAACTTGACCGCTCCTCCGATCTCTAGCTTTGGACACACATACTCTCTGTGCAGATGTCCAACTAGTGTCAAACTCAGCACTTCACAAGTCATGTCCCACTACCCTCCCAAACATGCCCCTCCCAGCACCCTCCCCATCTCAGGGCTGCTTCATCTTTCCAGGTGCTAAGGCAGAAACCCGTGGAGTCCGCCCTGACTGTGCTTTCTCATACCTCCTCTCACTTCTCACCTGTCATCGAATCCTATCAGCTCTGCTGCAAGATACATCCAGAATCTGACCATTTCTTAGCTCAACCAATACTAGCACTCCTGCCCAAGTCACCATTACCTCCCCACTCCCCAAATTACAACAATAGCTACCAAATCATTCTACTTTCCCACACAAACCACAACCGTCCCCTTAACATGGCGAAACATGTTTATCCTACCAGGACCCCCATGGTCTCTCCATATCTCTCTTACTCCACCCTCTACCCCTTTGCCTCTTTGTCCACCACCCTCCAGGCATACAACCTCCCTCAGCTGTTCCATGAGCATGACAATCACTCAGGCCACAGGACTTTTGCATATGATGTTCCTGGTCCCTGGAGCCCTGTTTGCCAGATATCCACACACTTCTCTCAAGTCCTTCAGGACCCTGCTCAATTGCCCCTTCAAGTGAGGCAACTCCTGATTACTTTATATAAAGTAACAAGCCCACCACCCCATCTCCATAGAGTTCTCCAGCCCCCTTGCTTCACTGGTTTTTGTCTACGGTGCTCATCAGCAGCTGACATAGCACATACTATCCCCATTAGAATGGAAGCTAAGGAGGGAAGGGACTTGGTTTTCACCGCTGAATCCCAATACCTACAATAGCACTGTGCTCATAATAGGTGCTCAATAAACACACATTAAAGTGAAATTCCAGATGATTTGGACATCCGTAGTCTAGAAAACACACTTCTGAAGAAAACTCATGAGCTCTTTGGAGCCAGGATTGCATTCATTGCATCCTGGCCCCCAACACCTTGCCTGGCTCAGGGTCGATCATATAAACATTTGTAGAGGAGATTGATGAATGTTAATTACTCCCCACAGCTCATTCTTCCATGGGGAGGGACTTCAGGTAGATTCCCACTCCTGGTTCTCCCCCTCCCTCATTCATTCTTGCCTGTGGGGAGGAGTGACATATGTGGGTTTTCTGATTTGGAAATAGGACAGAAGTAGATCACGCTAGGTCTCTCTCTCTCTCTCTCTCTCTCTCTCTCTCTCTCTCTCCCCCCATCCTCCTTGCTGTCCTCTATGAGGCTGCTGCCATCCCCACTGGAAGGAGCAGCTCCCACAGGGACGCTTCCCTTCCCCAGCAGGCGGGGAGAGCTGGTTGACTGCAGACAGAAAGCCAGTTGCTGACCACCTTGGTCGGTAACCACAGGTAAATATTTTCATCTTCATCAGTCTGATAGCGTCTGGATCTCTCAACTCCTCCAAGTAAAGGAGGGAACGCGGGCAATTATGTGTCAGTCTCTCATTCCCAAATTGGCTCCCACTACCTTCTCTCTCCCCTTGTCCCACCCCAACCTGCTCAGAATTTGGGTGTCTATGTTAACAACCTCTATCTCCTGATTTTCTAAAAAGGGCACATCTGGCAGGTTAAGCGATCATTCCTAAACCTGGCAGGCACTTGAATTATCTCAGACGCTTCAAATAAATACAGATTCTCAAGCCTACTGCAAAGCCGTGAATCAGCACCACTTTACAAAGGACCCAAAATTTTGTACCTTTCCTGACTCCCAGTTAATGCTGATGCAACCCCCCAGCACCAGTGCCATTCAGGGCTGACCGGACAGACCCAGGCCCCTCCCACTCCCAAAAAAGCAAGGACACTTTCCATGAGTTTATTCCTCTTCAACTGAGCTTATGAGCAGGTGCAGCCCCCCAGGTGACACCCCAAATGCCGGTTCCCATCCAAACTTGAAGGCTGACATTGTTAAATGGCTAGGGCAGTGGTTCCCAAACTTGTATGTCTCAAGAACCCCTTACACTCTTAAAAATTATCAAGGACCCAAAGCCTGTGTGCATGTGGGTTATGTATCTGTGTGCATGTATCTACCTATATTTACTTCATTCAAAATTTAAACTGAGGGGCACCCGGGTGGCTCAGTCTTTTAAGCATCGGACTCTTGATGTCTGCTCAGGTCATGATCTCACAAGTCACGAGATCGAGCCCCACATCGGGCTCCCCGCTGACAGCACAGAGTTTGCTTGGGATCCTCCCTCCCTCTCTCTCTCTTTCTACCCCTCCCCAACATGCTTGCACACTCTCGCTCTCACTCTCTCAAAATAAATAAATAAAACTTTAAAAATATAGATAAAACTAAGACATGTTGAAAACACAAGAAAACATCAGCACACATTCCACCAGCCATCGGAGCAATAACACTGCCCCATGCCAGGAAGCCACTGGGAAACAGCTCCACAATGAGATGGCCTATTAGTATGAACATGGTTCTGATCTCAAGGGCCCCCTGGAACAAGTTGAGCCCCGCCCCCACTCTGGGATCGCTGGTGGTACTTAGAGAACCTCTGTGCAATGGGAATGGACAGGAGCCCCAGGCCTCCTGGGGAACACGGACGGAGGCATGACCAAACTCTGGCTGGTGTCACCTCCTGCTCCGATTGGAAACAAGGAGAGTCCTAGGACATGAAACCTACAAGGCGATCAAGCTGAAGCTGTACACAGGGTTCAGCACCGGAAATGCTCCCTGCCTGCCTCTTGCTCAGTCCCTCGGACAGATGTCGGACCCAAGTGTAGAAGATACCTGTTGTAGCAGGCAGAATACCAGCCCCCAGAGATGTCACCTCTTAACCCCTAGACCTGTGAGTGTGTTAGCATACACAGCAATGGGAAACTCTGTGCAGATGGAATTCAGGTTGCTAATCAGCTGACCTTAACATGGGGAGAGTATCCTGGATCACACAGGTGAGCTGAGTGGAATCACAAGGGCACTGAAAAGCGGACGATGGAGGGGGCACCTGGGGGGCTCAGGTCATGATCTCACAGCTCCTGAGTTCCAGCCCCGCGTCGGGCTCTGGGCTGACAGCTCAGAGCCTGGAGCCTGCTTCAGATTCTGTGTCTCCCTCTCTCTCCGCCCCTCCTCCACTCGCTCATGCTCTCTCTCTCTCTCTCTCTCTGTCTCTCAAAAATAAACATTAAAAAAAAAAAGTGGATGACATAGACGAGAGAGGGGGTTAAAGAAGAGATCTAACTGAAGGAGAATGATCAGAGAGGTGGTGCTGCTCTCTGGAAGGGCCATGAACCAAGGGCCAGTCCGTGGTGGGTTCATGAAGCCTTCTACTCCTTCCAGTATTTTTCGAATGGGCATGTTTTGGGTTTCAGCGGGCCTATTCCCACCACCATTCCATGCTGAGGATGACTAATAATTTAGCACTTCGTCCCCAGCTCTAGAGACACTCCTCGCCTGGATCATGGCGACACCAGAGTGAGTACCACCACCAGGAGACCTGGAGACATCACCACTAGCTGCAAGAGGTGGACACAACTTCAGGGTGACTCCTGGGGTGGGGGGAGGAGGGGGGACAATGCACTCATTACAGAACGAATGTTGGAAGGAGTACGTGTGTCCATTCGAGCAGCCCAGCAGGCCAGAGATGGAAAATCATACATCAGTCAGTGTATCAGCCCCCTGCACTGGGTCACAGTAAATACCTCTGGCCCCAGTCACCTCCCCTCCACTGCCTCTGGGCCACGGGGAGTTATTTCAGAAACGGCCTGGGGGGCGCCTGGGTGGCACAGTCGCTTAAGTGTCTAACTCTGGATTTCGACTCAGGTCCTGGTCTCGCGGGTTCGTGAGTTCGAGCCCCACATCAGTCTCCGCGCTGACAACATAGAGCCTGCTTGGGATTGTTTCTCTCCCCCTCTCTCTACCCCTCCCTGGCTCAATCTCATGCTTTCTCTCAAGATGAATAAACAAACAAACTTAAATATTAAAGGAAGGAAGGAAGGAAGGAAGGAAGGAAGGAAGGAAGGAAGGAAGGAAGGAAGGAAGGGAGGAAGGAAGAGCAAAAGAAAGAAAAGAAAAAGCAAAAGAAAGAAATGGCCTGGCTTCTCTACCCCACCATGGGGCCCGTTGGATCAGAGGAGAACACCTGACCAGCTAGAGAGATTTCCTCCCTGGAATTTGGAGTTAGAGCTGACAGAGAATGTGTCTCCTGGGCAGCTGTAAATGTGGGAGCTCAGAACCACGGGCGGGCCTCTTCTGCCTACGGGCAGGCCGTGGACGCCAACAAAGCCAGTCTTCAGAAAGAGACGAACAAGAGTGAAGCACTCACGTGTGCAGCATCCGGTCAGGTCACCTGCCAGTCCTGACTCGGCACCCCCTGGGGTCCAGCACCATCGCCAGGCACGTGGGGATTCCCTGGCACAACCCTGCCCTGTTCGCTTTTCCTGCTTTGGTTGGCGTGGGTTTCTTGCGACTGAAAGAATCCTGCAAGAATCCTGCAGGAAGCATTTACTGGAAAACATAAAAATCCATGACCAGTCTGTATTCAGCTCTTCAACATGTTCCTGTGAGCAGAATCCGGGGTCAGCACACTAAGAAGGTCGTGGAGCCCCAGGCTTTCGTGCACCACCTCTCAGGCCCCAGCCTCACCTGCTCCTGGGGCCCTGGGCCACTTGGTCTGCCCCAGCTGTTGTGGCTCATCCACCCCTGCGACATCTCTTGTTTGGTGCCCGGGGTACATGCCTCTGGCCTCCAGACCAGCCATGATCACAACCAGAAGAGCGGGGGAATTAAAGCCAATGAAGCAAATGTTACCAGTGGGAAAGGGAGGCACGAGGTGAACGAATTCTCACGTCTTTCCCTCCACTGGACTGCCCTAGGCTCTTGCAGCCTCGTGGCCCACAGTCCCAGCAGACGGCTTCCAGAAGCGGCCAGAGACAAGACACGCCCTCATACTGACCCTCCCTCCTCCCCCACCTCACTCTGCTTTTCCCTCGTTCTTGCTTCCCTAGCACTGCACTTTTTTTTTTTTAATTTACATCTGAGTCACTTAGCATATAGTGCAATAATGATTCCGGGAGTAGAACCCAGTGATTCGTCCCCTACATATAACACCCAGTGCTCACCCCAACAGGTGTCCTCCTTAATGCCCCTTGCCTGTTTAGCCCATCCCCTCACCCAATACCCCTCCGGCAACCCTCAGTTTGTTCTCTATATTTAGTAGTCTCTTATGGTTTGTCCCCCTCCCTATTTTTATATTAATTTTTGCTTCCCTTCCCTGATGTTCATCTGTTTCGTATTTTAAATTCCACATATGAGTGAAGTCATACGGTATTTCTCTTTCCCTGACTAATTTTGCTTAGCATAATTCACTCTAGTTCCATCCATGTTGTTGCAAATGGCAAGATTTTATTCTTTTTGACTGCTGAGTAGTATTCCATTGTATATATAAACCACATGTTCTTTATCCATTCATCTGTCGATGGCTATTTGGGCTATTTCCACACTTTGGCTGTTGTCGATAACACCGCTATAAACATCGGGGTGCGTTCCTAGCACTGCAATCCCAATAAACTGGTAACACAAATCCATGCCTTCAGGCTCTGCTCTTCAGGGAACTCATTGCAAGATGTTCTTATTTGAAATGAGGTCTATGGGAAACTCAGAAGCTGAATATGGTAGAGATAAGAAGACGAAAAAAAAAATTCCTGGCTAGTTTTCTTTTTGGTAACTGAAGATGTAAGAGTGGATACTATAGTAATGAACACATGACATAAAACAATTGCTCCCTCCCAGTGTTACTCTTGTAACAAACCACCAATCTGTTTCTCACACAAGAGACGAAAGTAAGATCCTCTTAGCAAATATACTAAGTTTAATGCAGCGTTATCTACCAAACATGAGACAATTTAATCAGAGGCTTCAGTGGGACTCCTCAAATAAGGACGGCTTTGGCCGGGAGGAAAATGAACACAGTGGTGAACGACAGAAACCTGCCCCATGGAAATCAAATCCCCAAAAGGCCAAGTTCAAGGAAGCCACGTCCTGAACAGCCACTAGGTGGCGGGCTTGAACCATTTCTTGACTTCCTTACCTGAAGAGTCACTCCAGGCTTGGCCCTGCTCTTACTCTGGTTGATGAGAATTTGCTCTTTTGACAAAATGAAATTTACTTGTGAGAACCTGAGAATTTAAGAAATCTCTAAATTTTCAAAGTTGAAAATTGTCTTATTAAATCATAGAGAATGTTTTCCTTGTCCATTTGCCATATGTATTTTACTATGGCTCGTCTTAGCTTCCTACTCTTGAGAGGGAGGTATTTTTTATTCTAGAGTGTTTGATGAGGTCTTTGGTTCCTTTTTACCTTAATTGGGAGGAGTTTGTGTGTTTGCTGGTTAAACAAGGTATTTTGAATTACAGCCTCTCCTGGAATAAGAAGCATTTCTCAAATAGAGCCAGGGCAGAAATGGAGGCTGTGTAATGAGCTGGGTCACTGGACACCCAAGGCAGGTAGAAAAGCCAGGGAGTGGAGGGTGTGTTTGTGCTGCATGCAGGGTGCAGGATGGGAGGAGAAGCAGGGGGATATGTGGTGACCATATATATACAATAAATGAACTCATTTCTTTATAATTTTGTTAGGAATACTTATTAACAATCCTTCATAGCTTCACAATAAGAAATTCATAAAAATAATTTGCTATAGAGCTGTACAATGGAATTGAACACAGCCGTTAAAAATCGTGTTGGTGCACTTGGCTAGCTCAGTCGGTTAGGCAGGCGACTTCCAATCTTGGGGTAGTGAATTCGAGCCCCACACTGGGTGTAGAGATTACTTTTAAAAAACAGTCATGTTAGGGGCACCTGGATGGCTCAGTCGGTGAAGCATCTGACTCTTGGTTTCAGCTCATGACCTCATGGTACATGGGTTTGAGCCCCACATCAGGCTCTATACTGACAGTGCGGAGCCTGCTTGGGATTCTCTCCCTCTCCCTTTCTCCTTTGCCCCTCCTCAACTCGTGCTGTCTCTCTCTCAAAATAAATAAATAAACTTAAAAAAAGAAAAAGAATCTTAAAAAACAATCATGTTAAGGAAGCATTTTAATGAAACTGAAACATGTTTATGACATGCTATAAAGTGGGAAACAAAATCAGGCTCCAAGAGTACGAATGAATGTTAAGAAAAAAATTTTCAAAATAAAAATAAATTTCAGGGCACCTGGGTGGCTCAGTGGGTAGAGCGTGTGACTTCTGATCTTGGGATTGTGAGTTCAAGCCCCACAGTGGGTGTAGAGATTACAAACATAAAATCTTTTTAAGAAAAATAAATAAATTTTAAAAGTAACACAAATAGGGGTGCCTGGTTGGCTCAGTCAGTTGAGCATCTGACTCTTGATTTTGGCTCAGGTCATGATCTCACAGTTTGTGGGTTCAAGCCCTGTGCTGGGCTCTGTGCTGACAGTGCAGAGACTGCGTGGATTCTCTCTGTCTCTCTCTCAAATATAAATAAACATTTAAAAAATAAATTAATTAAATAAATAAAAATAAATTACCTGTACATACATATGGGGAAAGGACTATTCATAGTGATTATTTCTGAGACTGAAAGATAGGCCTACATATTATTTTTTTATGTTCTTTTTATCCATATTTCCTAGGTTTACTTCTGTCTTGTTTTTATTTTTTTATTTTAATTATTAGCATTACACTTTACTGGGCCCTGTTCTAAGCACTTTATAAATACCAACTCGATCCTCACCACATGACTATGAAGTCGCTATTGTTACTATCCCCATTTTTTATACATTAACACATTGAAGCACAGAGAGGTCAAGTTACCTACTCGAGGTCACACAGCTAATGAACAGTTTGGCCAGGATTCAGACCCAGGAGATCTGGATCCAGAGTCTATGTTCTTAACTAATAAAACAAGAGAAAAATAAATTAAAATAATAATGAAAAAGAAAGGAAGCAAAAGAAGAATGAAGACAGAAGGGAGGTAGGGAGGTAAGGCAGAGGGAAAGAAACCGTGCCACGGGGAAAAATACGCATGGGCTTTAACGAACTTTAAAAGATCATTTAATGCCTCTAAAATTCTATTATTAAAGGGAATCTGGCTTTTTAAAAAGGAAAAGGAAAAAATTAAACTGAAAAACAGGTAACAAACATTGAAGTGGTTAATCCTAAGTAAATTAACTGGAAGAATCCAGAAACATGCAAGTGAAATGTCTTAAATAATAAGAGGCTCTGATTTTTCCTTTTCCTTTTCCTTTTTCGTCCCCCATTACTTCACACTAGCTCCCCGCCCCTCTCAGAGCACAACAGTGTCGAGGGGCTGAATCTCCATCACTACCCTACAAGTCTGGACTGTGCCCCTACCGCATGCCTCAACCCGACTAGCATGGAAGTCACAATTTTTTCTTAACTAAGTAAAAGAAAACCAAAATGTGTTAAGAAAAAAAAAAAAGAAAGAAAAAGAAAAGAAAAAAAGAAAAAGGAAAAGGTGTTATGCCCGGCTGAACGCATAGGAAACCATAAATATTAGCTGGTACTCTTTTAAGTCTGTCTCCTTCAAGACCAAGGGCTGAAAGTTAACCAATGAAGTCTATGTGTGCACAGACCAGCAGGCTCCGCCAGACAGCCGGAAGGGCTGGGCCACCCAGCACTGTCAGAGGAGGGGACAGGGGCCTGAATCATTCCCATTGGCCCCGTGGAGCTCCGCAGGGAGATCAGAGCCCAGGGGACAGGGTGGAGGGCTGGGGGAGAGCCAGGGGAGGAAGGGGGGAGGAGGGACAGAAAGAAGCCTGGAGCAAAGGAGGAGGGAGAAGAGAGAAGTCAGCAGGGTGGGATGCGGAGGCTCTTCACAATTCCAGTGCTGGGGTTTCTGATTTGAGGCAGAAGACGCAAACACAGGTCGAAACTCATGAAGTCTGAAAACAGGAGGAGAACCATCTCTTTACTTCCTCGGTCCCTCAGCACGGACTTTGGGCAAAAATCCCCCTCTGCAAAAGTGGTGAATGCATCTTTGTCTCAGAATCATGGCCACGATTAAATTTTGTAAAGACGTTTGAGTGTCACCTGAAACAAACATGAAGTAAGATCCTTATTTCGCTGTGATACCCTCCGGGACACAAAGCAGGAATCAACTGACTTTCTGAAGAGGTAATCTTAACACAAACAAAGCAAGTGCTGTTTAGGAGATGAAGACCCAAGCCCAAAGCGTGCCAAGGTGGTGTCATAAACTCACAAAAAGTGAGTCCATGTGGCCCTTTCAGCTCATCTGCTAACCTACCTTCCGGGAAACGGGTATTTTTTTTAAATAGTCGAGGACTGAGCTGGGTTTTTTTTAAAGGATTAAATTGCTTTAAAATATATCGTTTGTGTCGCTGCAAACGCCAAGTCTTGTTACAAGGAACTCTCCGGAGAATGAGGGGTTTGTCTGGTCCACGTCCACAAAGACTGGATGGGCAGCGGCTGCTGCTTGAGCAGCTTTGATACTTGGAATTCCTCCAAACCCAGTGGTCGGCCAAAGACGATCGATTATCTTCATCCTCTCCCCGACAGGTATACTGATCCCACTGTGCACCTCAGACCCTCACCGTAACATCCACCGTATTCCCAGACTACCCAGACCGCGCATAGCACCTTTAAGAAACCCAGATAAGGACAGAGATAAAGAATGAAGGAAAGACCGTAATATGTCTTTTCAGAATTTCTGTATCACTGTCTTTAAAAGATCATTTGCACCTAATCTTTGCTCTTTAGCCTTTGACAAAAACGCATAAAAATCTTTTCTTTTAACGTTTATCTTTGAGAGAGAGAGAGAGAGAGAGGCAAAGTGCCAGTGGGGGAGGGGCAGAGAGAGAGGGAGACACAGAATCGGAAGCAGGCTCCGGGCTCCGAGATGTCAGCACAGAGCCTGACGCGGGGCTCGAACCCACGAACCAGGAGATCATGACCTGAGCCGAAGTCGGACGCTTAACCCACTGAGCCACCCAGGTGCCCCAAAAACACATAAAAACCAACCTAATTTCTCTGCACTTACCAATTTACTAGTTATGTGCTGGGCCTTGTTTATTTCACATTGGTGCCATGGCCTAAAAACGCTGACTTTAAAAGTCTGTGTTTAAGAAATTCCACCGCAAGAATTTATATTTATGTCCAGGGGATTCCCCTTGTGATGGATCTGTACCTGCGTAACATACTTAATGAAGAAGTGCCAGGCTATTGGTATTCATTCTCATCTAATGTGATTTCCCAATACTAAGAGATCAAGAAGGTAAGAGTACATTATTAGCCATTCTTAAATCTTATAATAAGATTTAAAGTACTAGTTCACTGGGCATATATTCGCATAGTCACCGAGACAATTACAACTTCCGAGGTAAAACGTATTCAGTCAGACTCCTCTACTGAACAAACCACCCAAAAGACACAGCTAGGCAGTGACCCATTTGCTTCTTCAGATGCCTTATTTATCCCAGAAACACTGAAGCTCTTTTTTGAGAAGTGAAAATCTATTTTTGTTATTCATTAACACCCTAGAAGTATGTATAACCCAATGAAAGGGCAATGGGAAGTCACAAACATGGGGTATGATTAACATCCTCAATGAATAGGCAATGTGCACCCACCTGCTTCCTTGTTGGTGCCTGTCTGCACATGCTTAGCTTTAAAACAGAGAATCTAAAATTCTAACAGAGATCAGATTAGGTCCCTAAGTCATTATGAAGTTAACGAAGCCAATGTAATCATGATGTCGATGCTACAAGACGTTCGAAAAGAAGTTAAATATACTATACATTACTCCCTGTAAATGTTCTCATTAAGCAGGTAGAACATATTTTGGTTTGTTTTCTTTTTAATCGTTTTTAATTTATTTATTTTTGAGAGAGACACAGAGCGCGAGCAGAGGAGGGCCAGGAGAGAAAGGGAGACACAGAATCCAAAGCAGGCTCCAGGCTCTGAGCTGTCAGCACAGAGCCTGACGCAGGGCTCAAACCCTCGAACCATGAGATCGTAACCTGAGTCGAAGTCGATGCTTAACGGACTAGGCCACCCAGGCACCCCTTAGTTTGTTTGGGTTTTTTTAATGTTTATTTATTTATTTGGGGGGAGACAGAGAGTCAGGGAGGGGCAGGCAGAGAGAGGGAAAGAGAAAATCCCAAGCAAGATCCATGCTGTCAGCCCCAGAGCCTGACACAGGGCTCGAATCCACGAACCGCCAGATCATGACCTGAGCCAAAATCAAGAGTCGGACACTCAACCAACTGAGCCACCCAGGCGCCCCATGGGAGAACAGAGAGACAGACAGACAGAATATGAGCAGGGGAGGGGCAGAGAGAGAGGGAGACATAGAATCCGAAACAGGCTCCAGGCTCTGAGCTGTCAGCACAGAGCCCGACGCGGGGCTCGAACTTGTAAACTGTGAGATCGTGACCTGAGCTGAAGTCGAACGTTAACCGCTTAACCAACTGCACCACCCAGGCACCCTTAAGAACATATTTTAAAGGTAATGAATAAACTGATGGGGAGGGGTTTCTCATTGTTAACTTTCTGGGTCTACACAAGCCTAGGAAAAGAGAACTAAATACCCAAGCATTCTGAAATTAATTTTCTCAGCAAAAGTCAAATATTTTGACTCTCAGAAAGTCAAATATTTCACCCACTCTATTGTTACTGAAACGGTAACAAAATGCAGATTTCACAGAATTTGGTCCCAGGAAAAGACTCTTTGGTTAAACATTTTTAAGCATTTATACTCCGCATCAGAATAGAGATAGATATAGGTATTTCCTCTCATAGCATAAGAGCATAAATAAAATGAATCCTCAAAAACAGTTTAAAAAGCCCGAGTATGGCTATAGAAAGATTTACTTCATGGTAAATCTGGTTCTGGAATCAGCATCAGTAATTCATAGTCACATCCCCACACAGTGAGAGAGCCAGCAGTTAGCTGTGATGCGCTAGCCTCTTGCGATCAAGATGAACCTGGCCAGAGCACCCATTCTGTGCGCTCCCCAAGACTTCAACCGGCGCCCAGGGGACTGAAGGGCTCAGGATCACCTCCAGCTCTGAGCTTCTTCCTCCAAGGTTCAGAGGAAGATGTGCAGGGATGGAGACAAAAGTGTAACATGGCCCATGGCTCAAACTCCAGAAAGCACACAGTGGCTCATGCATATGGCAGACCCCCCCCCCCCCCCTCCCCAGCCCACCGAGGTCAGAGCTGGGAAGACAATTTCCAAATGAACAGCCAGCATTCCCTGGCCCGGCGTGGGGGTTCCTTCCATGACTTCCATTGCACCTAACCTCCATCCATGTGCACCCCAGCCTTCCCTCCGGGGCCTTCATACCTCCTCCACCCCTCACCTCCCACCATTGCCAGACAATGAACTTGCCACAAGCCATTTTCCTGGGCTGTCCTGGCTTTACCCTTAGGTCTCATTTCCTTTCTCTGGTGACTTAACTGCATTCATTTGTTTTTCCCAAACAAAGACAATTTCCTCCCTGAAAAGGAATTCTACCACTGAGATCATTAATTATTTATATTGACCTTCCTGGAAAATCACCATCCTCAATTCTCTTAATAGCCGAGAAAGTTTGATACGTTACAGAAACACAGACCTTTAAAATCATGACTACAAGAAAACTTCGGCAAAACAGTCCATCGCACCACGAAAAACAAAGACAAAAGAGTGGGAACCCTGCTGTAAAATGACCCCCGCTACGTGGCAGATACGAAAAGATACCCAACCCCAGACACAACAACCACCTACAATCAAAGCCTGACCGGACACGGAAAACAAGGTTATCCTACCCTTTGGCATTATTACTAAAGGAGCCACCCGGAGCTGACCGTCTTCTCCACTTCCAAGCATGGATGGAAAAGGAATCCGGTTCGAGAAGAACGACCTCCATCTGAGAGCTCCTCACCAGGCTCAGCCTCTTTGCTCCAAGTCGGCTGCTCACCTCAGTTGTCCGTCTGCTGCCATCACCACATTGCCTGGAACATCTCTTCTCTCCGCGAGGCCAGCTGTTTGCTTCCTCGGGCGCACCTAACAGCTGTGCAGGTGCGTGGGCCACGGTCCATGTTCAGCAGCATCCATCCATCACACAAGGGGCACTGAACCCGGATGGATGCAGGTGGGCTGACCACGTTCCAGAAGCTCCCCACCGAAAGACGGTCATTAGACAGGACTCCGAGGGGCCGACGGAGGGCAGTTTGAGGTCTTGCCCCACACTGATGCCCCTGTGCTGTGCGGCCATGACGATCACACACGTTCTGTGCGGAGTGGGTTTGCATTTTGACGTGTCGGGGATTTTCGGCGGTGTGTGGCGTGCCTGTCTTCCCGCTGGGATGGTGATCTCGTAGCCTTGATTTTCTCAGCTGTGGAGATGAAGATCGTGACGGCACCTACCTCACCACGCTGTAACTGGGATTCACTGAGACAATTCGTGCCAACTGTTTGGCATGGTGGATGTTTGCTCAGGCTACTGTAACAAAATACCGCCAACTAGGTGGCTTAGCAGAAATTGATTCTCTCACAGTTACAGAGTCTGAAAGTCCAAGATCAAGGAGTCAGCAGGCTGGGTATCTTCTGAGGTTTCCCCCTTAGTGTGCAGACGGCCACCTCGTCACCATGGCCTCCTGAGGTCTTTCTGTGTCTGTGGCTTAATGCGTTCTTCTTCTAAGGGTACCGACCCTACTAGATTAGGGCCTATTTGTCCTCATTTGACCTTAATTACCTTTTTTAAAGCTCTACCTCCAAATACAGTCACATTCAGGGGACCTGGGGGTAGGACCCTAACATATGAATTCTAGAAGACAAATCAGTTCAACCCCTGGTAAGCACGTCTGCTGTGATACTTATCAAAACCCATCATGTGGTTATATTGGTATCTTTTTACTAAATTGTAAGCACCGTGAACTTACAGAAGGGAGTGTTCTTTTTCCTTCTGTCTCAGTGATGATCATCAGGGCCCTATCTAGTCCCCCCACCCCACCCCCGGGGGGCCATTTGCTCTGGCTGGAGAGCTCTATCCTCCTGACCTCTCCCACCTCTCACTGGCCCCCTTCTATGCCCTGTCACACTGTCTTCCCCACCAGGCTGTCAGCTTCACACACAGACGAAGACTCTGGTCTATTTTTTCCCCAACATCTCCCCAGTCCCCAGCACAGTTCATGACACTCAGTCAACCCTCTTAGGGGGAACACTGCCAGAGTTAGTGATGACTGCTTCCTCTGAGCTAGGCTTTCCTGTGTTTCTTTGTAATGAACAATAACGTGGACATTTCAGGACACCAGGGTATCGCACACTTCTATTCTTTACGCCAAATTGGCTACACAAGGTTCAGAAGTTGCCCGCACAGCATTCAGCCCTCCGTGAGTAAGATTTTTTTGCTTTCCGCAATGTCCAAGCATTCTAAGGAAGCCTGCAACCATTTCCATGCGGGTGACATGGACGGCTTTGCCCACATCCCACAGCCAAGCCCTACCTGGAAGCTACTTCCCAAAAGAAAGACATTCTGACTCTCCACATGACCTCCTCGGAGGCCCAAATGTTGGCCCATGGGAATCCAATCATCATTCTTTTACCCCATCCAGGGTAGATACAAGGGCAGGTTTCTTCTAAACGACTTATTAGAATAGCATAGCCTTTGGACAGAGTCCTTATAGGAATCTGACAAGTATCACATGTCCTCTGTCCCTTCTCAGTAGGTTATTATCCATTTATCCATCTCCTGCCAGACAGATGCACTGAGCTCACTGGAAGTTACTTGAAAGCAGCAGGCAACAGTCACAATTTGTTCGTCTCACTTGGTCCCCCCAAGAAAAGGGGGAAAATATCATTACGTGTGTAGTGAGTGTTAGGGAAGCTTCAGAGTCACAAAGGAAAATTTGAGAAAAGGGCCTGCCAGAAAACACTCCATGCAAATGGTAGAAGAAAAGAAGGAACAGGTGGGGAGGGAGGGAAGGAAGGACGGGAAGGAAGAAAGGAGATGCGGAAAAAGAGATAAAGGAAGAAAGGAAGAGACGGAAACATGGGAGAGGGGAGGAAGAAAGCAAAAGTCATGGTCCCCGGCGCACTTCCCACACTGTTTGAAACATAGCAGGTGCGCTCGTTGAGTAGAACTGAACTGCTCCATCATCTTCTGACATCACCTTCGCTACCGGCCTCACTCAAACATCTCTTCTAGGGAGGAGTAAATTCCAAAAAAGGGAGCTTTCATTCAGCAGATTCCCTGACGCCAAACCACACGTGGGAGCCGGCAGTGGGGTGAGCCTGTCCCTGGGGGGAGAGGACAAACTCCACTCACGATGTGCAACGCTAGTCTCCTGGCAGGAGAAGAACTCAACAGTCAGGGAAAGCAGCATATCCTAGGTCGGCCATTCACTCTTAAGTTGAAGCTACTGGTGTTTATTCATAAAGAAATGAGTGAGCAGTTGTTGGAGCCTTTTTTTTTTTTTTTTTTTTTTTTTTTTTGGTCTGTGGGTTAAAAGTAAGGCTACAAAAAGTAAAGCCAAATGCAAACAGCACAGAGGTATATAAATAAACAGCCACGGGAGCTCAGTGCCAGGAAAGAGATTAGCATGACTAAAGGAGAAAATGTAACAGGTAAACTTCCTCCTAGCATTCCTTATGCAGCGGGAACCAATTCCTCGAAATAGCCACACTCCCAGCAGCCTTTTTCTAATGCTGGCACCAGCCTCAGACATGCTCTTTCCTGGACCTGGGAGAAAAGCAGGGGGACCCCTGGCTTCCCCCAGGAATCGAAGGTTCTTTCCAGGCACATTTCACAGATGTAACCATGTGTATGCCTTAACTTTGTGTCTGTGTCTATTTCTCTCCACATTTTCTAAATAATGTAACCAAAGAAACCATATTTGCAGCTTCCGTGATAAATTTTTATAGCTGCTAAAACCCTTCCCACATCAGCCTGGGCTTAGGGCAATCACCTGCCTTGATGAGGTCACCAAAAGTGTTTAGGAAACAGAGCTGCACATTTCTCTCATTCTTGCTGCGCTTCACGTTGATCTGGGCATGCTCATTTACCACCTTCCAGTTCCAATTTACATAAAATCCAGGCTGCTCTCTTAGCTGAGGGAGAGCTCACAAGTTGCAAAACAGTGTTTGCAGGGTGACCAGTGTGCACAGAAAACAGAAACATTTATCAAAGGAGGGGTCGCCTGGCGGGCTCCGTGGGTGGAGCCTGTGACTCTTCACCTCAGGGTTGTGAGTTCCAGCCTCACATTGGGTCTAGTGATTACTTAAAAATAAAATCTTGGGGCGCTTGGGTGGCTCAGTCGGTGAAGCATCCAACTTCAGCTCAGGTCTGATCTCACTGTTTGTGAGTTCAAGCCCCGCATCGGGTTCTGTGCCGACAGCTCAGAGCCTGGAGCCTGCGTCAGATTCTGTGTCTCCCTCTCTCTGTGGCCATCCCCACTCACAATCTCTCTCTCTCTCTCAAAAATAAATAAACATTAAAAAAATTATTTAACAAAATCTTTAAAAAAAAAAAGAAATATTTACAAAGGAATGCTAAGTTTGCTCTAGAGGAAGAAAGTCATGTAAACATTTAAGGGGCATTCTTCCCTATAATTTTTCTAACTACAAAATCCCTATAAATATAAATATTTATCATTTATAATTGACCTCATATATCTATATTCTATTTAAATGTGATTTTATATATTTAAATACATAATTTATATTAAAATGTATAAATATTTATATATCTATCATATGTATGTTCATTATAGAAAAAGTTTAAAGAAAATTAAATTCCTCTTTAACGCCACCAGCCAGAGATAATCAATATCAACATTTTGGTGGATGTCCTTTTATTCTGTCTTCTATACATATTTACAAACCTTTTTTATTTTTTTATTTAAAAAAAATTTTTTTTAATGTTTATTTTTGAGACAGAGGCAGAGCGTGAACAGGGGAGAGGGCAGGGAGAGGAAGACACAGAATCCGAAGCAGTCTCCAGGCTCTGAGCTGTCAGCACAGAGCCCGATGCAGGGCTCGAACCCATGAACCATGAGATCATGACCTGAGCCGAAGTCGGACGCCCAATGGACTGAGCCACCCTTTTTTATTTTTATGAAATTGGAACAATACTGCTTTAGTGACCTAATTTTTTCAATATTAAAGCAAGCATAATAAAGCATAAGAACATGGTATAAGGTTGATAGCCATGTTTTATATCCTGAGAGGATAAAATGTATGTAAGATTATATAATATATGGATTTTTGTTAATTAAGATGCAAAAAAGTCATTGGTTCACTGGTATTACACATAGCAATGCCCTCCGTCATTTCAGGGTCTCTATTTTCTCTGACAGAAAATGGGGGGAAGTCACTAAAAAGACAGAAAAGAACTAATGAGAATTTGTCTTAATGAAACACAAAATAGATATATGTTGGAAATTCCAAGTATTTATAACATATTTATCATAGGAAAATAAGAACATTAATATGAATACCATAAAAGATGCTCACAAGAATAAAACGGCTAATTTTGAGTAAGGTAAATATCTACAGAGAGGAGGAAAACGCTGAAGTGAACTCTCATAAACTACATACACTGCTCTTAATTAAATAAGTGTACATCTACATTTATTAAATCATGATGCAGATTTTATTGACTAGGGTGCATAGTTCATGATTCGCGTAATAGATTCCTCTGGTTGTGGAACTATAGAGAGTGTAAGCGAAAAATACATGTTAAGTACCATCTCCCTCGAAGATAAATGCAAAAGCAAGTACTGGGGTTTTTTCACCCCACAATATTCATTTGAGAGAGAGAAAGAGCACAAAGCCATTGGAAATGAAAGCTGATTTCAATGCACGTAGGTCTCCCGCCCTTTCTCATCTGCTGTGCACCGAGGCAAATAACTGCAAAAGACGTAAGGAAACCACCTAATGGGGCTTTGTGCGCACCATCCCTCTCCCTCGGCCGCCCGCTCTCTCCAAGGGAACTAAACATTCGCTCTCGTCCAAACCCCAGGGCCAATGAGAGCTAGTAACAGCCAGCAAACTTGGCACCGAAGCGGCCTCCGCCACACCTGGATATCCCTGATGCTCGCCATGGGACAATGGGTCGCTTGGGGCCGCGCCACCGACCACCACCAAGTGGCCTTTCCGCAAGAGGGAGGGAGGAGGGGTTGAAGATACAGGAATGAGGTAGGAGCCTATGGCTTTTGCATGCTAGGGATGCCCTGGTGGGCACGACTGACCACCACCCCTGAGAAAAGCTGCCAAACTCATAACCCAGCAACTCTAGCCCCACAAACTCCTGGAAGCGCTTTCACGCCCCAGCCCCGGGGGTGAAGCCCGCGGGCGCCGCCAGCGCGCGCACCCCGCGGAGGGAGCGCCGGGCTCTGCCGGCGAGGCGCCGCGCATGCGCCGCGAGGGCGGGCCGGCGTGGGAGCCGCGCGGGGCCCGCGCAGGGCGAGCGCGCAGCCTACCGGTTTGTCCATGGCGCTGCGCTCCGGCGCTCCTCGGGGACAGGCGGCTGGCGGAGGCCGGCGGCCGGCGCTGGGCTCCGCCGTTCTGCCGTCGTCTTCCCCCCGGCCGCGTTGCTTCCCGGCGTCCGCTCCGGCCGCGGGTCGCCCGGCTGGCGCGGCTGTTTGCGGCTCACGCCGTTGCCGTGGCGACGAGCGCTGCCCCGCCCGGACCGGCAGCTTCCTCCCGCGCCCCGCGCTCGGGCGCCTCCTCGGGGCCCACGGACTGCGCAGCCCCCGGGGAGCCGGCGCCCGGAGAGCGGAGGTGGCCCAGAGCTCCCGGCCACCGAGCCCCGACTGTCGCCTCGCGACTGTGTGCCGTCTCGTTAGGGCTCGGCCGAGTGTTACTTCTGGCATCAGCCATATCCACTGATTTGGAAACGTGTTTAAATGCCGAATTGTTTTGTGTGTTTCTAGCTTTAGGAGAAAAAAAAATCAAAACGGGAGTTTAGAGTGTTTCAACTTCAATTCGCACATCTTCCCAGAGTCACGAGTCGTGTTTTGCTTTCTCTCATGGCTTCCTAGTCAAGTACCTTCACAGCTGATTCAACAGCTTAGAACGCCAAGGCTAGTTTTAACCTTGAGCTTTAACCTGGAGGTGACAAAGAATTTCCTAAATATTATCTGCCTGTCAGAACAAGACCTGCATTGGCACGTGTGACGTCCCCAGGAACTTTCCCTAAAGGACTTTACAAAGGAGAAAATAAAGATTTCATATCAGGGAACTCTCCTCTGCAGTGGGGACTAGCACTGGCCATTAGAAAGACACCATGTTAGGGGCGCCTGGGTGGCTTGGGCTCAGGTCATGATCTCATGTCCGTGAGTTCGAGCCCCGCATCGGGCTCTGTGCTGACAGCTCAAAGCCTGGAGCCTGTTTTGGATTCTGTGTCTCCCTCTCTCTGCCCCTCCCCTGTTCATGCTTTGTCTCTCTCTGTCTCAAAAATAAATAAACGTTAAAAAAAAAAAATTTTTTTTAAAAAAAGAAAGAAAGACACTGTGTTAGGGGCACCTGAGTGGCTCAGTCAGTTAAGAAGTACGCTGTGTGCCACCTGTGTAAATCTGTATTTTCTAGCAGCCACGTTTTTAAAAAGTAGAAACTGGTGAAATTAATTTTAAATGTATGTTGCTTTAACCCAATATATCCCAAATATATATAGTTTATATTTGTATATATATAGTGTGTGTATATATATGTATAGTTTATATTTGTGTATATATATGCATTTATATATGTTATTCGTGAGATATTTTTCATTAGAAAATCGTACTTAGTGCTGGAAACCTTATGTATATTTCGCGCTACCAAACATTTCAGTTGGGACTAGCCACATTTCAAATGATCAATAGCCAGTGTCTGTGGCGACTACTGCATTGAACACTACAGGTCAACTGGACGATACATTCTAGGAAGACCAGCCCCAAATCTCCTTGGGGAGGAAAGGATCACATCGGTTCATAAGCGCTACTAAATACCAGATGAACTCTTGAACAAATGGTCAAATTCTTACCAGAAAGAAATGGCGTTTTAACTGTCTGACCTTGTAGGCAGGCTGAGTGACTTTGCCTACAAAGGGCCTCTGGCACGTGATGCCTCAAGAGAATGCTGACCCCCTGGGGAGCTTCATGTAGCTGGGTTCCATCTACCCTGCTCTCAGGGACTGCACAGTGTCTTCATCCTCTCTCATCAGCGTATGTCAGGGTTAATTGTGCACTCTATTGATCACTTAGAAGAGTTGAGGACTAAGCCCTCAAAAAAGGGGGTTGTTCTTTTAATAGCGGTGAGAAGTCGCCTTGGCCAGGGAAGAC
Source organism: Panthera pardus (assembly GCF_024362965.1). Taxonomy (NCBI): domain Eukaryota; kingdom Metazoa; phylum Chordata; class Mammalia; order Carnivora; family Felidae; genus Panthera; species Panthera pardus. Next base: position 11,317,290 of record NW_026526765.1, read on the forward strand.
AGCCCCAGGGACAAAGGGTATCTGTATTGGGTAGATCTGAGAAGAGGAAACGACAGCTCACACTTTGCTAGGTGGTTATTATTGCATTAACTCATTTTATGTTAAAACACCTTCTGGGTGTGTACCGGGTGGCTCAGTCGGTTAAGTGTCCAACTGTTGCTTTTGGCTCACGTCACGATCTTGCAGTTCATGAGATGGAGCCCCACATTGGGCTCTGCTGCTCTGACAGCATGGATTCTGCTTGGGATTTTCTTTTCCCTCTTCTGCCCATCCCCTGCACGCTCTCTCTCTCTCTCTCTCTCTCTCTCAAATAAATAAATAAACTTAAAAAAAAAAAAAAACCTTCTAAATTTGGCCTTTATGACTCGTTCCCATATCCCAGAGGAGACACAGAAAGAAACAAAGTGGCTTGCCCAGGGCCACATTACCAGGAGAGTAGAATGATTTTGTGAGCTCTGGCAACTTGCCTCAACCTGGTGCCTACCCCTAGGCTATAATGAGATGACAGAAGGTAGGGAAGGTGAGGAGGTGGGAGGAAGAAGGACACTTCTAAGATAGCGGCACCCCAGCACGGGTCTGGCTGGTTTCAGAAAGAAAGCCAGGGCTAATATGCCCACTACAGTCCTAGAGTTCCTTGGTCCATGCTGTCTCAGGCAAAATTTGTCTTTGGTCTTCTCTTTCTGCTAAAAATTCTTCTTTACTCCCAGAGGGCTATATGTTGTTCAGGATCCTTACACTAGAGCAGACTTTCTTGGATCTGGCCTGGATCCTAGACCTTTCCCAGTCATTCTGGCCCATGACTTCTTGCCCTTGGCCCCACCCTCTGATGACCCCCTTCTAATTAATATTCCCGATTAATTCCAGCAGTTAGTAGTTGTTCGGCAGCTAGCTGTCTTCAGCCAGCTCTCCTACCCCCACCCACAGCTGTACTCAAACTTGGCCTTCTGGAAATGGAGTCGGCTCAGTGATGGCAATCATGAGTGAGATGACAGAGTAGATGGGAAGATGCTTGAGCTGGGGGAGACTGTAGTTTCCTTAGATCCTGCCTGTTCTGACCATGGCTGGAAATGATCCCACCACGCAAGGGATTTGGCTAACCCGCTAAAGCAGGTTCAATTCAAAAATTGACTGTTTTTCTTTCCCTGAAACATTTTAATGTTTTATTTGATTTTAGTTTTTTATTTTAGAGAGAGAAAGTGCAAGTGGAGAAGAGGGGCAGAGGGAGAGAGAGAGAATCCCAAGCAGGCTCCACACTCAGCACAGAGCCCAACATGAGGCTCAATCCCACGACCCTGGGATCATGACCGGAGCAGAAATCAAGAGTCAGACGCTCAACTGGCTGAGCCATCCAGGTGCCCCAAAGTAAATCTCAGACTAAAAGTCTCACTTAAATTAGTCTTTTAACAGGAGGTTCATCCTTGGAGCCTCTGATGCCTAGGACACGGTAGGCACTCAAAAAGTAGCTCTTGAATTTAAGACCAAATGAATGAACACGTGGTGATTTATTTATTGTCCAGCCATATAGAATCAAAGACATCAGGACTAATGACACAGGACTGTAAAATTTCGAATCTGACAATAACCAGTGTCAATTATTATTTCATTAATTTAAAAAAGGGTTGGGGCGCCTGGGTGGCTCGGTCGGTTAAGCAGCCGACTTCGGCTCAGGTCATGATCTCACGGTCCGTGGGTTCGAGCCCCGCGTCGGGCTCTGTGCTGACAGCTCAGAGCCTGGAGCCTGTTTCCGATTCTGTGTCTCCCTCTCTCTGTGACCCTCCCCCGTTCATGCTCTGTCTCTCTCTGTCTCAAAAATAAATAAACGTTAAAAAAAATTTTTTTTTAAAAAGGGTTATCATTTTATGGAAAAGAAAACAAAGACCAATTTGCCAGAGGCCACAAAGCTATTTATTGACTGAGGCAGGACTGGCAACCAAGTATCCTTTGATGCACTGTGTTCTGTAATACATTTAAAGACTGAAAAATCATACATTTCCTTCTCAAGGTCTGATGTTCAAAATCACAGTGCTTTACAGTGCCCTGTCAGCAATGTAGCATTCTGTGACATTGATTTTGTCTGCCACTGAAGTCATACAATAATAGCTTATTCTAATTTTATTTATATTTTTAAGTTTTGTTTTGTTTTGATTGTCAGTAATCTCTACCTCCAATGTGGGGCTTGAACTCATGACCCCCAAGATCAAGAGCTGCACACTCTTCCAACTGAGCCAGCCAGCTGTCCCTCTAATTTTATTTTTTTAACTTTTTTTTAATTTTTTTTTTTTGAGAGAGAGAGAGAGGGAGGGGCAGAGAGAGAGGGAGACAGGATCCGAGGCAGGCTCTGTGCTGACAGCAGACAGCCTGATGTGGGGCTTGAACTCACGAACCGTGAAATCATGATCTGAGCTGAACTCAGATGCTTAACCACTGAGCCACACAGGCGCCCCGCCTCTAATTTTATTTTTTTTTTAATTTTTTTTTTAACATTTATTTATTTTCGAGACAGAGAGAGACAGAGCATGAACGGGGGAGGGGCAGAGAGAGAAGGAGACACAGAATCGGAAGCAGGCTCCAGGCTCTGAGCCATCAGCCCAGAGCCCGACGCGGGGCTCGAACCCACGGACCGCGAGATCGTGACCTGAGCCGAAGTCGTCGGACGCTCAACCGACTGAGCCACCCAGGCGCCCCACCTCTAATTTTATTTTTAAAAAGCAGATGACTGGATAGAATTTTATTTACTAACTATTTTACTTTCCTAATTTGGAGGGAAGCTTTTGTTGCCTGTCCTAAATTGTGGGCTACCAAGCATCAATAGGCAGTGAAGAAATTAGTACTTCACAAATCAATACGAATGCAAATTACAAAACTCGGCAATGGGAGAAGTCACTGTTGGTTGACTAACCTACCCACATTTCAATCAAGCTTTGTAGATTGTGTTTTCTGTTCCACACAACTGAAAACATTCTTAGGTGATATGGCAACGGCCAACCATTAGATTTGTTTGTGTGGGATTGATTTTATTTTATAAATTTAAGAGTTATAGGGGCGCCTGGGTGGCTCAGTCGATTGAGCATCCGACTTCGGCTCAGGTCATGATCTCGCAGTTCATGAGTTCGAGCCCCGCGTCGGGCTCTGTGCTGACGGCTCGGAGCCTGGAGCGTGCTTCAGATTCTGTGTCTCCCTCTCTCTCTGACCCTTCCCCACTCATACTCTGTCTCTCTCTGTCTCTCAAAAATGAATAAACATTAAAAAAAATTGTTTTAATGTAAGAGTTATAAATTGGACCGTCACAAACTAGAGGTAACTTGCACCACTGTCCCAACCTGAGGGGAAGTGGCAGGGGTCGAAAAGTCTGTGAATAAAATCTCCACTCGGTTTTGTTCAGATCCACCCATGTACAGCTGCTGGGTGGGTGGCATCACGTCCACTCCATGACCTCCAACATCTTCCCAGTGGCCAGAATCCCACTCCCGATTTGGAAGGTAAAGGATGAAAAGGCTTACAAGAGAGCTTGGAAGCTAACGTAGGGATATCTATACCCCGTGTAGGTAAGATGAGCTGAGCAAAGCCTCCTGACTCAAGTGGGTAGGAGTCCTGCTGAAAGATGAGAAGACGCCTGGCAGCCAGACATCCTTGGGACGCTTTTGTCTGATGGTACTGAGAAGGACTGCAGGCGTGGCTCCTCTCCGCAGGCATCTTTCAGAGATGCTCCTTTAAGGATCTGAGTGTCGGCCAAGATACTCTGCAGATGCCCATCTTCCCTCCAGTCGGCCATAGTCCACGAGGCCCAAAGGCACTGTCCGCAGGTGCCTTCCAGCCACTCAGATGCTCCGTCTGCTCCTCTGCATTGCTCAGTGCTGCTTCCCCGCTGGTAACAGCCAGGTGCTCCAGCATGACTGCCCCGTGGAGTCCAGGCGGCCGCAGTCCTGCTGGCTTCCACAGAGAGGTGGTACCAGAAGGCACCGTGGTGGACATCTGTCCTCTTTGACTCCTCTCCTACACTTGGAGAATTTCCCATGAAGCAGAGCCCTTCTTCCCCCAAAGCGTCAAAATGCTCTTTCAGATCCCCTCACTGCCTGGGCATCAAGAGCTCACCAAAGCATGACCAATCAATTGCACCAAACTTGGACTTGACCCAGGAGCTGGTGACCCAAAAACACAGGACAGTAGGGAATACATTCTGGCAGAGGGCAGCAGCAGCAACACTGCATTGACTTTCTGAGGCAGTGGTGGCGGGTGGCCTTTCGACACTGTGTGCCCGGCAGTCAGTTGGGGAGGTCACCATACGTATCCTCAACTGGCTGTTTTTGAGGCAACATGTCTGACTCGTTCCTGGCTGCTTCTGACAGATCCTCCTGAGATCGGTCCAGCCCTCAGTGTCCACACTTCTCAGCTATTCTCAGCTGTCCAATATCACTCAATGCCTTTTCTTTATTTCTGCTTCAACAAACGTTCGTAGGTAAGTTATGTTGCTTGAGATTAAGAACCCCAATTTGGACAGACACACATTCAGTACTGCCCATCCTGTAAGTCCCCGTAACAACATTAACATGGGGCTGTTGTGTGTGTGGTGTATTTTACTAAAGTTTGCAAATACTAGTGAACAGAGGAATTACAGACGTAAGAAAGGAGAAATTTAAAATAGCTCAGAGGGGCGCCTGGGTGGCTCAGTAGGTTGAGCGGCAAACTTTGGCCCAGGTCATGATCTCCCAGTTCTTGAGTTCAAGCCTCATCTTGGGCTCTGCACTGACAGCGTGGAAATTGCTTTGGCTTCTCTCTCTCTGCCTCTCTCACACTCGTGCTTGTTCTCTCTCTCAAAATAAACAAATATGAACTTTAAATAAATAAACTTTAGATAGATAGATAGATAGATAGATAGATAGATAGATAACAAAAGTAGCTTAGTAAATATAACCTTCTCGGGTCTGGGGGACAAATTTTCAAAAATTAAGCTCTTCAAAGGGAGTTTCCTTGGAGGGAAAAGAGGAACAGTTTGCTAGTTCCTAAACTTGCTTACCAATTTTAAAGGTATAGCAAAAAAAAAAAATTTTTTTTTACTAAAAAAAGATTTACCGATCGGAGTTTACCGGAGAAATGGAACCAGTAGAATATATAACATACATATCCATATGCACAGCCATGCGCATGCACACACATATGTATGCAAACTGTATATATATTATATATATAAAGAGATCTGTATCAAGGACTTGGCTTCCAGAAACCCATAGGACAGGCCGTCAGGAAGGTGAGGCTAGAAACACCAGTGTAGGACTGAAAATGCAGCTTTCAGCCAGAATTTCTTCCATCCCAGGGAAACCTCAGCTCTACTCTCAAGGCCTTTTAACAATTATCAGTTGCACAACAGCAATCTAGTCTAAAACAAACACGAAAGATCTATTTTGAAGTGGCTTTATTTGCACAGTTTTAGTGCTACAAATACTTCCATAATTAAAACTCAGACTTCCACCAAAAATAAAATCTGATAAAATAAAAAAAGCTAAGCACACAGGATGAATGCTTTTTTATCCATCGAAGAAAATATAAAATTTCCACAGAAGGACTAAACTAAAAAGGCACCCATTAAAAAAGAAATAGAACGGATTTTTCCATTGTATTTAATATTTGTAGCATTGTGGTTTGCCAAAATATTTCTGTCCAGAAGTGGAGAAAGTATTACTCACACAAACAGTGTACAGACCTCAATATCTAATAGTAAAATATAACACGTAACTTGGGGTGTGCAATTATGATAAGTGTTAAATGCTAGCATGAAACATATATAATAAAATTACATTGATTTTTTTTTTTGCCAAGGTGCAAAAAAATCCTCTATGAAAAGGATTTTTATCCTTTATAAAAAGGTTATACGTTTTTATCAAAACAAGATTTTCCACCCATATCTCAATATAGCTGATCGATCCCTTAAGTGTCTGAAAAAACTAATGATGGAAAGTAAAAATGGTATAAATTCATGAAGAGTTCCTTGTTCATTTAAATTGCCTTGGGGCACCTGGGTGGCTCAGTCGGTTGAGCGTCCGACTTCGGCTCAGGTCATCATCTCTCGGTCCGTGAGTTCGAGCCCCGCGTCAGGCTCTGTGCTGACTGCTCAGAGCCTGGACCCTGTTTCAGATTCTGTGTCTCCCTCTCTCTCTGACCCTCCCCCGTTCATGCTCTGTCTCTCTCTGTCTCAAAAATAAATAAACGTTAAAAAAAAAAATTAAAAAAAAATAAATTGCCCTTATATTGTATATTTTAGTCTGGGCCTTTAGGTAATGGCTTCAGATCATCAAAAACAAATGAAATCGGGGTGCCTGGGTGGCTCAGTCGGTTGAGCGTCCGACTTCCGCTCAGGTCACGATCTCGCGGTCCGTGAGTTCGAGCCCCGCGTCGGGCTCTGTGCTGACAGCTCAGAGCCTGGAGCCTGCTTCGGATTCTGTATCTCCCTCTCTCTCTGAACTTCCCCCGTTCATGCTCTGTCTCTCTCAAAAATGAATAAATATGAAAAAAAAATGAAATCATGTATCAAAGAAGCAGATGCTTCTGGCATTTGGATGATCTTACTAATAGTTTTTTTAAGTTCTACATCCAACATGGGGCCCAAACTCACAACCCCGAGATAAAGAGTTACGTGCTCCCCGACTGAACCAGCCAGGCGTCCCACTAATAATTTTTAATATTTAAGTATTAAAGCAATTTCTTAGCCAAATTGAAAAGAGCGTGTATCAAAGGTTTATTTCAAACTTTCCACAAGAGAATGTTAGAGATGTTTATGGAAAAAAGAAATGGCGGTTAAGAAAAATTTTCCAAAATTTGGAAATAAGAAAGAAAAAAGCTTGCATAACTTTTCAGTCCTATAACAGAGCATCGTTTAATAACTCCACTCAAGGATTATTTCATTTTCAGGGGAATGCACCTTTGCTTGAATTATTATAACCATTGATTATGGTAGACTCTGACAGTACAGGATAACTTGTAGGTTTCTGTCCATTAAAAATGAAAATGACTTGTGTCTAGGAGAAAAGATCATCACAAAAGCTGCCGTTTTATTGTCACATAGGACAGTAGCCAATTTTGCATCTAATTCTGCATTCTTTTTTTTTTTTTAACATTTATTCATTTTTGAGAGACAGAGAGGGACAGAGCATGAGCATGGGAGGGGCAGAGAGAGAAGGAGACAGAATCCGAAGCAGGCTCCAGGCTCAGAGCTGTCAGCACAGAGCCCGATGGGGGGCTTGAACTCAGACCACGAGATCATGACCTGAGCTGAAGTTGGACACTTAACCTACTGAGCCACCCAGGCGCCCCTAACTCTGCATTCTTAATTCAGCACTCTTCCACTGGTGATATTCACTATTTCTCATACTCTTCTAAACTAGCTGGATCTGTCATCAATAAGCTAAATAAATCTTATATGAATGTCTTACATTCATAGAAGAATCATACTTTGAGATTTTTTTTTTAATTATACATTGATAAGATACAATGCAAGTATGCCTGATGACATCAGACTCCTCAAAATTCAGATGGTCAAGACAGTGAGTAGGTAGGCACATAATATTTCAGGAGGATTTCTAAAGCTCCTTAAAGTCCATCAGAAAACTGCTCAAGAATGCTAATCATTTCCCAGAAGGAGTCGTAAATTATGTCTGCAAAAAAATATCTGTGCCAGACCTTGTTTGGGACAGTTGTCTTTCTCAGTTGCCATTTTGAATCTGGAAAATGGTATGTGTACCATCTACCATCAATTGACAGAAACCACCAGAGAATTACACTCTCTCACAGGATTATACTGGGGGAGGAATATCAGGAAGACGATATGCTAATGAATTCCTAGAACTGGGCACTTAAAAATTTCTCCTGCCAATCAAGAAGAGACTTGGTCACATGCCTCTGACATGCTTCATTGTCTTTATTGTCTTTTCTGAAAACTCAAGCCAAAAAGGTCAAATGAACTTCAAAATGCCTCATCTTTGTCAAGCTGGTTGGATGAAGAGTAACAAAAACCCACCCCGAAGGGCTTAATCAAGGATGAGGCTCAGGGAGGCTACAGGAGTCTGTCAGGAGCCCAGGGCAGGACGTGTAGCCTGGAGGCAGGTTGGAAGAAGCCGAGAACTCCTGTCTCTACAATGCAACCTGCTCGCTCCCTAGCTTCTACCTCTCTCTAAATGGCTCTCCCTTCAGGGCTTTGCCTCTCCATGCACACAGCAGGTTGCTGCCTCATGAGGCACCAGTTCATAGGTCCTCAGTTCAAGCGCTCAGCAGACTGACAAGCTTGTCTTAACCCCAATCTCTGGAGAAAATCTTAGATCCAGTATTCACCATATTCACCATGATCCAATCAGCTCTGGACAGTGGATCCGACAAGACCTAGGGACCCATCCCTCTGGAGTGAGGATGTGCATGAACAGCAGACACCCAGTAGGTGTCTGCTATAGTCCAACAGGGACCACTTCAAGGATGCGAAAACTTCCTTCTCGCTCTTTCAAACTCCATCTTATGCCAAAACATTCCCTTTCTTTCTTCATCCATTCATTCATTTATTCATCAAACATGTTGCAAGCACTGGCCATATGCCAAGGGCTGTACTGGGGGAAAGAAGATGAATAAGAAAGAATTCCTGAGGGTGGGTGATGGGTATTGAGGAGGGCACCTTTTGGGATGAGCACTGGGTGTTGTATGGAAACCAATTTGACAATAAATCTCATATATTGAAAAAAAAGAAAGAAAGAAAGAATTCCTGCCCTTTTCTAACTGTCAGCGAGGGACCATTCATAAAATCTGCTGAATTCCTTGCACATATAAAGACCTTTTTTAATTCAAGGAATAAGTCTGATCTCCTAATGGCTAAACATACTAAAACTTCAGATTTCTCTCAAGCTAGGTTTTTATTTGACCCATCGAGCCTGTATGTGGCCCTTGCAGACGATGAACAATGGAGTCACCAGGATCTTCTGTATCCCAATGCTCTTACATTAAGATAATCAAGGTCAGGGGCACCTGGGTGGCTCAGTCGGTTAAGCGGCCGACTTTGGCTCAGGTCATGATCTCACAGTCCGTGAGTTCGAGCCCCGCGTCAGGCTCTGTGCTGACAGCTCAGAGCCTGGAGCCTGTTTCAGATTCTGTGTCTCCCTCTCCCTGACTCTCCCCTGTTCATGCTCTGTCTCTCTCTGTCTCAAAAATAAATAAATGTTAAAAAAAAATTTTTTTTAAAAAGATAATCGAGGTCAATTTAGACAGAAAAAAAATTTTTTTAAGTAGTATAATTATAAAGTTGGACTTCAAGAGACTTAAGCAGGTAAATGAAGACTTAAATAAAATTAAAAATTTACTTTAATGTAATTTAAAAACATAAACGAATTTCATCTTAGGCCACTCATCATTAGTACTGTTGAAACAACCACCATTCATTCTCTTGGGTTTTGCTCACTGGGGCAAGAATGTGTGATGAGATCTTGGGGAAACCCTGTTTCTTCTTGGTTTCCGATGTGTTTAGGTAAACTTGGGGATAGACCCCCCCCCCCAACCTCAAGACTATAGACGTGGGGCACCTGGGTTAAGCATCCAACTCTTGATTTGGGCTCAGGTCATGATCTCATAGTTTGTAAGATCGAGCCCCGAGTCAGGAGCTGCACTGACAGCGTGGAACCTGCTTGGGATTCTCTCTCCTCCTCTCTCTCTGCTCCTCCCACATGCACGTGCACACGTGCTCTTTCTCTCACGAATAAGTAAACATTTAAAAAACAAAAAAACAAAACACTGTAGACATACAAAGTCTCATGATTCAGATGCCACCAACTGGACAGTTGGGATAATGTAAACAAAGCCAGTGTGTCAAAGCATTCTTATGTATTCATCAAATCTGACTCCCTCAGGACTCCTGCTAGTCAATGCTTTGCTATCCTAGGCCTAATTTAAAAGTATGTACCTCGTTTTTTGTGTTTTTTTTTTAAATTTTTTTTAACGTTTATTTATTTTTGAGATAGAGAGAGAGACAGAGCATGAACGGGGGAGGAGCAGAGAGAGAGGGAGACACAGAATCGGAAGCAGGCTCCAGGCTCTGAGCCATCAGCCCAGAGCCCGACGAGGGGCTCGAACTCATAGAGCGCGAGATCGCGAGATCGTGACCTGAGCTGAAGTCGGACGCTCAACCGACTGAGCCACCCAGGCGCCCCTTTGTTTCTTTTTTAACATGCTGAAGTTCATCGATTGGTCTGAGTTAGTGAGAAAAACAGGTGTGTGTGTGTGTGTGTGTGTGTGTGTGTGTGTGTGTGTGTGTGTGTGTGTTTGAAATATTTAGAAATGCTTCTCAATTTTCCTTATTAAAATTGCCCTTCTCTCTCCACAGTAATTTGGCAAGAGTGAGGATGGGGTTCCCAGCTGACCAGGATAGGACAGGGCAGGAGCTGGAGTGAGGTGCTCTAGGCTTAGGGTGCCCAGGAACACCCAAATCAAGGGAGAGGCAGAACACAAAAGTGCAGAAAAGCTGACATCCAAAAAGCCGCAGCAGTCCCGTGGCAGCTTGGGTGGCTCAGTTGGTTAAGCATCCAAGACTCTTGGTTTTGGCTCAGGTCATGATTTCACAGTTTGTGAGTTGGAGCCCTGCATCGGACTCTGCACAGAACGTGCTTGGGATTCTCTCTCTCATGCTCTCTCTCTCAAAATAAATAAATAAACTTAGGAAAAAAAGCCACAGAGGGAAAGTTAGAGTCAGTCAGTCCTAAGGAATTCTCTATACAGACTGAGAATTTTTCCAGAAAGGCAAGGGCCCTTGTAGTATAGCTGGGAAGGGTGCCGAGGGAGTTTCAGGAGACTCTGGAAGAAACGGACCTGGAATACCCAAGACTATCACAGCTTGTTTTCGTGAGCACTCAGGGATCCCTGGGTCACTTCTTAAAAAGATCTCTCAAAAGCAATCTAAATGAGGGGCGCCTGGGTGGCGCAGTCGGTTAAGCGTCCGACTTCAGCCAGGTCACGATCTCGCGGTCCGTGAGTTCGAGCCCCGCGTCAGGCTCTGGGCTGATGGCTCGGAGCCTGGAGCCTGTTTCTGATTCTGTGTCTCCCTCTCTCTGCCCCTCCCCCGTTCATGCTGTGTCTCTCTCTGTCCCAAAAATAAATAAAAAACGTTGAAAAAAAAAAAAGCAATCTAAATGAACGAATGTTCTAATAGAAATTTGTTTTAGTGCCAGAATCACCAAAAAAATAAAAATAAAAGGAATGAAATTCTTCCCTCTGATTAACCCCCACCTTACCTCTAGCGCAGGTTTGAAAAGGTTAAATTCAAGCAATCAAGACCTCATTTGCACTTCTAGGAGGCTTAACAACGCAGATGACATTCGGTTTAGGCAGCTGAAGACAAGCAGGTCAGATAAACACTAAGCAATCTACTCAACTCCATTCCAGTTTAACCCTAACCACATCTTCGTAGTGTTTGAAGAAGGGCAGCTAATTTTTTTTGCCTTTTTTAAAAAATGTTATTCTTATTTACTGTGTTTTTTATTACTTGGTGTCATCAATTAATGTAGTTCCCTTTTTAAAAAATGTCTCAAAACATCATTTATTGAATGAAGCCAATATTTGGGAAAATTCACTGCCAGAGAGTGAGCATACAATGCCCTTTCTAGCCTTCATTCTTCCAAAGGGTTCATTTCTTTTCCTCTAAATCATTACAGAGGTGGTTGTGTGTATTTTACAATATAATATTTATAATTATACTTAATATATTTACAATATAATAAATAGTGAGGGTCACAATTCTGGGGAAGTTGTAGACCTGGGTCAAGTTAAATAAAGGACCCTCCATTCTAATTTTTTTTTTTTTTTTAAGTAGGCTCTAAGCCCAATGTGGGGCTTATAAGAACTAAGCCCACTGACCCAATCAAAGGAGGGACCCGGAGACACAGCACAGTGAAACGAAGCTTGAATCAACATTCTTGCAAGAGCAGGTGTCTGATGGACAGGCACACTTGGGGCGCTTACAGCAATTTATCTCCTAGAGTGAAGTCCCTCCCCTGGTTCCTCATTGGCTGAGCGCTACAGAGGTTACAACCTTACCTGGAAGTCGCTTGGGCCCATGGAAGGCCAAAAGGAACATTCCCTGAGGCGTCGCAGAGACGTCAGTTCTTTGGCGCATGCTCATTGCAAAGCCCATGAAAAATGAGCCTGAGAAATGGAGAAGGGAAGAAGAACCAGGAAGTGAAGCGTCTAAGGGTTTGGAACTCCACTGGGGGGTGCGGAAATTCCTACATATTTCCAATAGGTTGTAAACCTATTGTAAACTGGACAGCACTGTTTTTACTTGGCATTTCTGAAAATGAGTCATCTCACTTACTTGCTTACAGGGCTCACTCACTCCCTCACTTACAGGTCCCAGGGCTCGAACTCATGACCCCGAGATCTAGAGCTGCATGCTCTCCCAATTAAGCCAGCCAGGTGCCCCAAGGATCCTCCATTCTTAGATTCATCACAGAAATGCAGTGATTATATCAGTGTTTTCAAAAGTAGCTTTCAACAAATGGGTTTTTAAATAATTTTTTGTTCTAAGAAACATGTATCCACCAATAACAATTTCATTAATACCAAATGGCACATGTCCCTTAAAATTTAGCAAGACCTATTTCCCAAATTCCATAGGCTCAAGGTACTAGAATGTGTATACTGGGTTCTTAGTTCACTATAGCATTATTTCAGTTGGCTTAAAGGGCTGCACCACAATAAAGGACGTAAAGAAGAGGGTTAATGTTCAAGCTACTTTGTGCATATTTTAACAAGATGCAATTTAAGATTCTGAGAAGCACAGATGGTTGATCACGTGCAAGAATTGTGATGGATGAAAGATCACATATGAGTGCTCAGCCCAATTACAAACATCAAATACTATTTGGATTAGCATTCACTATATTGTTGTTTTGTGCTTTCTTGCAACACGAAGTTAATGGCTGATGACATTACGGTTCAACAGTACATCAATCTATTTTGTGAAAGACTCATCCTTTCCACTTTCTTTGCTCCTTTGGGCAGAATTCAATAGTATATAGTGGGAGAGATGTTCAAGAGGATCTTGCCAGGACCCTTTGTGATACTGTGGTTGCTAGCAGGAAATACGTATTTGGTCTTATTTCCTAAAACTCTTGGAATTTCCTGTGATGAGAAGTAGAAAGGGGTCTTTTATTATGTTAACGTGATGACTTTCGGAAAACACCTAAGGATGGGTGCTGGTGACCAGGAGAACAACCACTGTGATTAGAGGGGTGTGGAACTTTCCATCCCTTTCCATCCCACCCCGCTGGCCTCCAGGGAGGGGAGAGGGTCTGGAAATGGAGTCCTATCACCAATGGCCAATGATTTAATCACTCACACCCGTGCAATGAAGCCTCCATAGAAACCCAGAAGGACAGATTTGGAAAGCTTCCAGTTCGGTAAGCACCTAGAGATGCAGAAAGTGTGGCAAATAATCCTATGCATCTCTCCCATCTGGTTGCTCCTGAGTGATCCTTTTGTAATAAACTGGTGATTTAATAAGTCAAATGTTTCTCTGAGTTCTGTGAGCCATTCTAGCAAATTAATTGAATCCAAGGAATTGGGGTGGGGGGGGCGGGGGGTCATTGGAACCTCTGAACTACAGCCAGTTGGTCAGAATCACAGGTAGCAACCTGCTCTTGTGATTGGCATCAGAAGGCACACAGAGGAGGCAAATCTTGTGGGACTGAGCCCTTAACCTGTGGGACCTCACGCCATCTCCAGGGAGAGAGTCAGAATTGAGCTGAATTGCAAGACACCCAGCTGATGTCAGAAAATAGCTTGGTGTTTGGGAAGAAACCCACACATTGCAATTAAAATCCGAATCAACAGTCCTTCCACATTTCAGGTCTGACAATATGGTAGTTAACCAACTATTAAAGCCATAGCCAGCCCTTTGCAGTTGGGTTGCCTGGAACCACCTCTCCTTTCTGTATATTCCACCTCTTTTCTGTGTCTTGCCTGTTGCACTTCCTGCCTCTGGATACACCCCACCTGTAGGTTCAGCCCTTTCCAAACCTTGAAATCACTGGAAGGAGAATCACAAGGAATCCCAGACCAGAACTTAGTCTGGGCCCTGCTCAGGCTTGACTCTTGTTCTAGGCACTGAGCTTTTTCCTCTGCTCCATTGAGGGCCTTATCGTGTGTGTGTGTGTGTGTGTGTGTGTGTGTGTGTGTGTATGTGTGTGTGTTTTAATAATAATAATAATTATTTATTTTTATTTTTATTTTTAAAAATATTTTTTTTTTAAGTAAGCTCTACTCCCAACCCAGGGTGTGAACTCATGACCATGAAATCAAGAGTGGAGTGCTGTACTGACTGAGCCAGCCTGGTGTCCCTGGCCTTATCTTGTTTGGTACAAGCTCTGTCCCCAATAAGACCAGGATCCTCCCTTGCTTTTTCGGGCACTTCAGGACCTGGGCCTTATATGTCTACAAAGGAGAACCTTGGAACTTCACACTAGCTTGTGTGTATGGTTGTTAGCCTATGAATATAAGTAAAAGACTTTACCATCAAAATTCTTCCTTGTTCCCCAGTTCCTAGGAGATGCCTTTCCAAAGAGGATATTAATTCTAGCTTAACCTCTGAGCAGAATAATGTCGGTGGGTTTCTGGCTCCTCTTAGCTATAGTTAAGCATTTTTTTGACGTAGATGAAACAGACTCAAAATCCACAGTCAACCAATAAATATAAAATAGTGAAACTCTTAAATAATAAGAGTACATATGTTCAAGGTATCAGGACCAAGAAAAGTAATAACGTTTGCAAATAGTAAGTTAGTTCTGAACACATCGTCAATGTAACTGTAGGTAAAGCCACTTGAACGTATGTATCTGTTGGGTGGGGGGTTGTAAATTAGTGTAGGTCGGTAAGCAGTACACCGGGTCTATTACTAAATCTGTGGGTCTGATTTGCTCTAACTCAGTTTCTTCCTAAAATGACCTGAAATTACATGGCATTAAGTAACAATGGAATACATAAATAAACACATAAATAAAAAAGTTAATCTTTGATGATCCAGGCATGGAGATTTTGATTCCCAGTGGCATCTAAAGATAAACATAAACTATTTCACTTGAAGCCAAATAAGGGGAATCATTTTATTCTCTGCCTATCCAGACTCTCCCTGGCCTCTGGACTCACATACCCATCATCTTTTTTTAGCCTTTGGATTCCTACGTACCACCACGATTTCTGAACTTCTAACCCCCTTCCTGCTTGGGATTCACATTTGGCCACTTTCTTTTTCTTTTTTTTTTTTTTTTTTTTTAATTTTTTTTTTTTCAAACGTTTTTAATTTATTTTTGGGACAGAGAGAGACAGAGCATGAACGGGGGAGGGGCAGAGAGAGAGGGAGACACAGAATCGGAAACAGGCTCCAGGCTCCGAGCCGTCAGCCCAGAGCCTGACGCGGGGCTCGAACTCATGGACCGCGAGATCGTGACCTAGCTGAAGTCGGACGCTCAACCGACTGCGCCACCCAGGCGCCCCTGGCCACTTTCTTGTATCCTGGACAAGACTGCAAAATCACGGAGAACATGATATTTTGTCACCCAGGCTTTGTGCATTGAAGTCTCTTCAGAAACATGGGTAGGAGGGGGAAGATAAAGAGACAGAGGAAACATGTGAAAAGATGCTCAACATCATTCATTATCAGTGAAATGCACATCAAAACCACAGTGAGATAGCACTTCACACCAGGATGGCTAAAATAAAAAAGATAGACAATAATAAGTGTTGGTAGGGATATGGAGAAATTGGAACCCGCATTCATTGCTGGTGGGAATGTCACCTGATACAACCACTTTGATAGACAGGCTGATGGTTCCCCAAATTGCCACACTTATCATACAACCCAGCTCTTCTACTCTTAAGTATAGACCCAAAAGAATGAAAAATATGTTCAAACAAAACCTTGGACAAAAGTGTTCATAGTAGCCAAATGTGGAAATGACATAAATTGCTGAATAATATTTCGTTGTATGGAAACACTACATTATCCATCCAACTGATTAGTGAATAAACAAAATGTGGTAGGTTCATAGAATGGAATATTTAGCAATAAAAAGGAATGAAGCACTCACACTAGAACCTGGATGTATCCTGTGAATATAATGCTGAGTGCAAGAAGCCAGTTACAGAAGACCGCATTTTGTATAATTCCATTTATATGAAAGGTCCAGAGTAGGCAAATCCAGAGAGACAGAAAGTAGATTAGTGGTTAACTCGGGCTGGGGAGGGGTGGGGGGAAGAAGAATGGAAATAACTCCTAATGGGAAAAGGATTCTTTTTGGAGCGTTGAAAATATTCTAAAGTTAGATTATTATGATGCCTGCACAGCATTGCGTATATACTAAAAATCACTGAACTGTATACTTTAAATGGGTGGATTTCATGGTATGTGAAATATAAATATCAATAAAGCTTTAAAAAAGAAAGAAGAAAATGCTTCATGTGCTTTAAGGTCAAGTTAGACAGGTTTTGAAGGTAAGTACTAACATAAAGACTAACGTCCCCAGTAGAAATAAGCCTCATGAGAGCAACATTTCCTAAGGTCAACAGATTTCCTGGTTTAGTCCATTCTGGGAATTAGAATTCTGAATTTGGTAGATAGGACGGAGCCACCCGGTTCAGAAAATTATCCATAACAATACTTACGGTTTTGGTGAGAATGACTAAACTCACACCATGGAATGAAAACTAAATGTAGTTTACAATATAGTTGAGTTAAGCATAATTATATACCACAAACAATAATGATACAGAGTAGGAGGAAATCACCTCAGAGCTAGTAATTTCTGACTTCCCCACAAGGAACTATGCGAGGCTAAGAAAACGGTTTCTGTGTTGGTCCACCCAAATTTTTCATCATCCCTACTCGTGTTGGCTCTAGTGGGTGTTTCTGTGCATCCCATAACACTCCGGTCTCAGTCTGGTTGGTCCTCAGATGTCACTTTCTTGTTGTGGAGCCTCTGTTATTTGCAGAAACCTGTTTCTCCCTGCTGACATTCTTCCTGGACTCTTGTTTCTCCAGAGTCATCATGGCCCCAGGCTCCCCAAGTGTTGAAGTCGTAGGTAGGGAATTCACATCCTGAATTTTGCCACAAGTCTTTGGGACAGGAACATTGCCCTGGACCCAATCTTAATCAAAAGGAAGTGGAAGGAGAGTAGAGTCAGAGGACACCGCCCAGGACACAAGCAGAGAGAAGAGTTGAGGTCAAGACAACACATTCTGCTTTGTGACTGTCTCAATGCCGATGGCCAAAAATTCCAACTGAGCTGAGTGGTTCCACCACCCATTTATGATTTCCATATCACAGCTGGGTTCTGAATGCTTCTTGACAATCATTTTCCTAATCACGACATGATTTCCTTTCCATGCCTCTCTGCAGCTGTTACAAACCTTCACTTCTCTCGGCTCCCCACCTACATCCCTACCCCCTTCCCTCCCCACAGTGGATTTCACCTTCGGTGAAAACCCTCCATTCACAGGGGATTGGTATTTGTTTTCGTTGTATGTAAGGAGCTATGCAAATGTGGTGCCCTTGCCCTACTTCGGGCCAAATTGCTGTCCCTCCTTTATAGATACACCGGACCTGCCACTGAATGCCAATCTATCCGCCCATCCCCTACCTCTACTTTCAGCCTCAGACATAGCATTTCCAAGTTCCTGACAGCCAGTGCCGTCAATATTCCCCAGACACCTACAACCCAGCAAGTACAAAACTGAAGTTCATATCATTTCTCTAACTCGATCCTCCCCTAGTTTCTGTATCTGTTGTCGGCTTACACCAGCAATATCATGGTGCCGACTCTACTGACGCCACCACCGAAGGGAGATGTCCACACTCACAGCCCTGCTAATGACGTGATGGATCCCTTGTAACCCACCACATCTGATCACACCAAGGAGGCGGCTGAAAGGAACCGATACATGGGCTTTCGGTGTGGCCTTGGACCTGGATGGTCTTCTTTCAGGAATATGGAATTGGGAAACTGAAAAACCGATGCGTAGAGAAGTATCCAAGAGGGTGGCTCCATGAAGAAAGTGGGCTGGATTGGCAGAGGAGAGATGGATACACAGAATAATGAATGGGAAATGAAACAAGTGTGGGGAGCTGGTGAATACCATTTGGGGGGTGGTATATAGGTGTTCAATGTCAACTTCTTTCAGCCATGCCGTATGTTTGAAATCGTTTATAATAAAATGCTAGCGGGGAGCAGGGATGGATGCAGCAAAAGATGTCAACCCTTAAGTAATCGATTTAATAAATATTCCTCAAATATCTACTATGTTAAGCACAGAGGATTCAGTGTGGACAGAAGCACAGTGCCTGTCCTCATGGACTTGACGATCTAGTGGGGGAGGAAGGTCAGCATGTTAATCACACAAGTCAATATATAATTGTGAACTGAGGTAGGGACTCTAAAGAAAAAGGAAGGGGTGTAGTGAAGATTAGAAAGGGAGACCTGATTTAATACCAAAGGCACATCCTTGAGAAAGTGACATTCTAGGTGGCACCTAGAGTAGGCAGGGTTGGGCTGTCAGTGGTGACGGCAGAAGTCTTTCGAGGTGGAGCCCTTCAGCGCAGCCATGTTTAGAAACTGAGCAAGACCCATGTGCCTGGAGGGCGTGCAGCAAGGGGCAACCAGCAGAGGCATCATGGCGCAGACGCCATAAGGGAGAGATGTGGTCCCTGGACAGGGCGAGAAGTGACAAGTCGGAGTCGCCTACAGCCTGAGTTTGAGGGCGCAGAAAGAACACACAAGAAAAGAAGCCTGATTAGGACAGTAGAGAAGCCATAAGGCAGCAAACGTGCCCAAAAGAGGTCATGCGTTAGGTCCATGGGGGTGATAGGCAGCAGCACCTGGGGCAGCCAGGGTCTAGCTCCGGTCCTCATCCCAGAAGATCCCAAGAAATTAGCTCTCTTCTGTGTGTGCCGTCCCGCATCGCCTCACCTCCTCTCTTGATGCTACATCCTGTCACCAAGTCCTATCGCTGGCCTTCGGGCCTTAAATCTGCATACTCTCATTCCCACCACTGCCGTCTCCGCTTTCACCTCCATCATTCATTCCCAGCCCAGTCTGACCGCTGCCCTTTCATTCCCCTGGGAGACTCTTGGCCTCCTTGTTGCCTCCTTTGGCTAGTAGGACAGAAGAAGTGCACTTAAAATTTTACTTCATGAGGAGGGCACTCGTGGGGGTGAGCACTGGGTGTCACACATTGGAGATGAACCACTGGCTTCTACTCCTGAAGCCAAGACTGCACTATGTGTTAACTAACTTGAATTTAAGTTAAAAACAAACAAATAAAGATAAATAAAATTTTACCTCGTTAAAAATAAGATAACATTTTGATCAATTTAAAGTTATACAGCAGCATGTGACAGGTGGCTACCAGCTTGGACAGCAAACTTTAGATACATAACTGCCCGTGGGGCGTTTCACTTGGATAGCCCACAAGCAACTCCAACTCACTCAATATGTTCATGACAAATGTTTGCCCCTCAAAGCTGCTTTTCCTCCTGTGTCAGAAGTGTGCCTCTTTCACAACCTGAGGTCACGGGTGTCCTCCCTGGTTGCCCTTCTCCCTTGGCCCCCCACGTGCCGCAAGCCACCGGGTCTCCCTCCTTCATATTTCCACTCCTAGGATCCCAGCACTAAACGTGGCCCAGTAAGGCGATTCCTGATCTGGCCCCACCGAACTCCTCCTGACCACATTTCTTGATCTCTAAGCACCATTTTGTGCTTTCTCACTTTTCTTCCCTCACTGGATCTCTTGTTGTGGTTACATTATTTTAGAATTCACCTTCTCCTCTAGGGAATCCCAAAACTGGATTATGTGCCTTGTTCTATGTTCTTATAATGCTGAACCATCCTACTGCAGGAGGGTTAACACTGTATTGAAATAATCCCCTTGTCCTGTCTGTGTTCTCATTATGTATGTATCTATAGCCTAACACTGGGCCTGGCACACAGTGGGCACAATCAATATTTGATGAATGAATGAATAATGAATGAAAAGAACTAAACGGTACCGGTTCTCAGGGAAAGCTGTTTGCATTGTTGCTAATTAAGATACTAGAAAAAAAATACCAAAAGATAGAATAGATTAAAAAATTTGCTTTGGTGGCATCCAAGCGATACTCATTACAGTTATTTATGTGAAATCTTACTTTTTATGCCTAATTAGCATTCAGTAAAAGCAAGGATTATGTATATTATTAAATGTGTCAGATGAACTTGGTTGGGTTTTATTTCATTATAATAGTGAATTATGCACATATGCTTAGACTATATAAATTATTGTAGATGTAGCTGGTTGCCTGTTTCCACCCTTGAAAAGTTTCTTTCTCCTATTCTTCATTCCATAGTGTCTTCAGCATCGGGGGCCTGTGAAAATAAGTGCCAGGCAGAGAAATGGGTGATGTCTTCTGGCCGTATAACATACAAAGCTGTGAGCTGATCGTGAGGCTGCTACTTTTCATCATTATGAATATGTTATATTATTCATCATTATAAACACTTGACAGCTACAAGGCATTTCACGGGCATCATTTTATGGAATCATCTCTTCAACACTGTAAATAATTAAAATTAAAATTCTCAGGGTTTGAGTGATTTGTTCTAATAAACGTCACTGTCAGGACAATAGCCCACGTCAAGACAGGATAGGGCTCAAAGTCAACTACATTTGATACATTTGAAGTTAAACCTACTGAAGTTTGTAAAAAGCATTTTTTTTTTTATTAAGTAGGCTCCACATCCAATGTGGGACTTAAACTCACGACCCTCATCAAGAGCTACATGCTTTACCGACTGAGGCAGCCGGGTGCCCCTAAAGCATTTTTTAGACACACAGCATTAGTAATAGCCCAGTGATTGTAGTAGTGTTATCCCCTTTCTGCAGACCAGGCACCGGAGGGTCAGAGAGGTTGAACGGCTTGCTCAACATCTCAAGGATAGTGAGTAAGGACTTTTGAGTGTGGGTTCTTTGGTGCAAGAACGCGTGCGTTTTCCCACTTCACTTAGTTTATGCCTAACGGCTCACACTGTATTAGGAAAGTAGGAATGAAGACATCTCCTAGTCGGGGAGTGTTAGGCTAAATCCTGAAGAGAAGGAGGTGGGAAAATGTTCAAGAAGTGTAAGAATTTTCATGGAGTACTGAGAGCCTGACTGAAAAATGCACCTCTTACACCATGTGGTAGATTAAAGATGGCCAGAGATTTGGGGCCCTCCTCCCACTGAGGCCGGGTACCTATTTCCCTTGAATCTGGCTGGCCCGTGACTGCATCCGACACAGGAGCACAGAAAGTGATGCTGCTTGACGTCCAAAGGTCGTCCACAGGACACTTGATGTTTGCACTTGGTCTCTGGGAACTCCCTCTGGGAACACCGAGCCACCATGCTGGAGGGTCACCTTTTGGCACCTCAGTCCACAGTCCCAACTGAGCCTGGCCTTCCAGCCGTCCCCACTGAGGTATCAGACTCATGAGTGAAGCTGTCTTGGACCCACCAGATCAGCCCATCCACCAGCCCGGTACCA
Source organism: Panthera pardus (assembly GCF_024362965.1). NCBI lineage: Eukaryota > Metazoa > Chordata > Mammalia > Carnivora > Felidae > Panthera > Panthera pardus. The sequence continues at coordinate 11,338,853 of NW_026526765.1, forward strand.
CGGAGCCACCCCAGTCAACGCCACGGGGAGAACGACGGTGCAGCTGAGCCCGGCCCACAAATTCAGGAGGCATACTAAAACTGGCTATTGCGCGAGGCCAGTACGTCTTGGGTGCTTTTGGTACACAGTAAAAGAGAGCTGGAACACACGGCAAGTTCGTTCAGCAGTTGCCTTCTCTTCCTGGGGCCAAATAGCCCAGACCAGGCTCATCAACAGTCAACTCCAATACGAAAGCCTCCCCACCCCCAACACCCACAAAGATCATGGCAAATTTGTGCTTCGGACACAAGGCCTTCCAATGGGCTTACTCGAACGCCACCCATAAAACAATTCTTTCTTCGAAACTTACCAAACACTGATAAAAAGTAACTATCTGCGGGAGGACAGCCCGAGACAGAGAGGACAGACGTTCTGCTGATAATTTGTACTGTTTCCTTTTCTGACACCCAACAGCTTTTTCGCTGTCCAGCTCCACGCTGAAAAGGAAACGAGAGGTAGCATCTGTTTTCTCCTCTGCCCTGACATGCGTTTAATGACACCCAGGGACACAAGCTCTTTTCGCACACGTTATGTGTCACGTTGTGCGCGGTGACCTTCTGATGATGCTGAAATAAATGGCATTTTCTATAGGTCCGTCTCACAGTGCCGGCCAGGAATTCAGAGTAGCTGAGGGGGTGGAGGGATCGCTCTAACCTCGGTGGACAAAACAGTCATCCTCACGGCACAATCAGCCGAGCACAAAGGCTTGCAGCTGTTTGCAAAGGCACCCGCAGCATTTCTGACACGGCAAATCACACTGGTGATGTCAGCCTTCTTTCTTAAACAAAAGTGAAATGTGAGAAGGTGAAAAATTACATGACTGTTGGAAGATGTTTTTCCTTGTTTCGGGAACTGTATTCTTAGATGACTGCATTTTCCACACTTCTGAATTTCCCTCCGGTCTTTGAAAATCTACTTTCCTTTACAAGCTTTTATAAAACTTACCAGTTGGCTCCCTGAGTTCCTGGTTATCTCACCACCCTGTCACGCAAGTCACCGAGCAGGGAAAATGACTCATGGGCTCGAAGAAAACCTAACTCATTGAATCAGAAGTTGGAAAAGAACCTAAGTGAGTCATTGTATCCTTCGCTCTGCCTTAGACAGCACCACACCTAGCCCCCTCCAGCCAGAAGAGAAGGGATCATTTTTAATAAGCTGCCCAGAGAAGGATTATTTACAGCAATAATAAATCCCATTCCTTCCTATATATAACTGTAGTCCCAAGGCAACAACACAGGCATTGCAACATTGAAGCCCAAAGTACAAACTGAAGACTGGCGCTATGCAAAGCCAGGAGCCCAGATTATTCAGTGCCTTTCTGCAAGTTAGCAGAAGGTGGCCTCTCAGGGCAAAGGAATCAGGAAACCGCACAGCACCCCTCGGGGCAGAAGCCGCCCGGAGTCTGTGCTCAGAGCTGGGTGAGCCAAGCAAATAAATGGGTTCGGTGCCCTCCACGCCAGCCTCCCCACCCGGCCGCTGCCGCCCCAGCTTCTGTGCAGAGAACCAATTCCAGGACCAGAGAAGAAGTGAATGAAACTTTTAATGCTTCCCTGCCCCCTCTTCCTGGTAGAATCTCTCTCTTCCTACTTTTACACCCATTGTTTCTTGCTGACACTTGGTAACGCTGTTTGTTTTTTCTTTATTTTTTTAAAATGTATCTGTCACCCTCCAATAAATCTGTGGGCTGACGGGCCACTGCGTACCTGGCAGGTGCTCAGTAACCGCTCACTAAAGGGACAAACGACTCTGGGAGAGAATGAGCACAGCCTTCCAACACTAACATCCCATTTTTTCCTTGCTTTAAACTGAAAGCAAGAGTATGACCTCACCTCCCCTGGGGGAAAACAAGCAACCAGTACACATTTTGCTCTCCCAAGCAGAATTCCAGGCTGGAAGGGGGAGCACATGGACCGTGCGGCTATGAGATCTGAATCCCATGCCGGCACCATTTTCCTTCCACTCTCCTGTTTGGATGACATTTGGGAGTAGCCTCTCTCACTGAGTAGCACATTAGACTAGACCATGGACGAGAGGGGAGCATCCTTTCTAACTCCCGGTGGTCATAGCCGTGAGTCCTCTTGGGGACAGCATTGGAATCAGAACACAGTCACCAAAACCCCTTCCCAGTCACTCCCTAGCCTGGCATTAACAGCATCCTCCCATCCGAGTACTAACCAGGCCCGACCCTGCTAGCATTAACAGCATCCTAACTGGCCACAGAGATAGCTTCCAATCAACCCCCTCACTTTGATATGAGAGGCTGCCTGTCAAAGGCCAAGCCAGAGTCAGAAACCGAATGTCGAAGGGCCAGTTTATTAGACGCACGTCTCATCTTTTGTTGTTGATTGTTGCAGACATTTGGAACCAAGTGTATGATTCCATTTATATGAAGGGCCCAGAAGAGGTAAATCCATAGAGATGGAACACAGATTGGTGGCAAACTGGGGGGGGGGGGGGGGGGGGGGGGGAAGGGGGTGGTCCAAGAAAATGGAGAACGACTACTTAAAAGGCATGGGGTTTCCTTTTTGGATGATGAAAATGATTTGGAACTAGATAGAGGTGATATTATACAACACTGGGAATGGACTAAACGCCATTGAATCGTCCACTTTAAAATGATTTGATTTTATGCTATGTCAATTTTACCTCAATTTTTTAAAATTTTTAATTATTTTTTATTTTATATTAGAGAGAGAGAGCACACGTGAGCAGGCGAGAGGGCCAGAGGGAAAGAGAGAGAATCTCAAGCAGGCTTCATGATCAGCGTAGAGCCCAATGCAGGGCTCGATCCCGGGACCCTGGGATCATGACCTGAGCTGAAGTCAAGAGTCAGACACTCAACCGACTGAGAAACCAGGCACCCCTCACCTCAATTTTTTTTTAACTTTTTTTTTCAGTTTATTTATTTTGAGAGAGAGGGAGCATGTGTGTGCATGAGTGGGGGAGGAGCAGAGAGCGAGCGATAGAAATAGAATCCCAAGCAGGCTCTGCACTGTCAGTGTGCAGAGGCCTATGTGGGGCTGAACTCACCAACTGTAAGGTCATGACCTGAGCCAAATCCAAGAGTCCGACTCTTCACCAACTGAGCCACCCAGAGTCCCCTCAATATTTTTAAATAAATGCAAAAAAGCAAAGCAAAGCAAAACAAAACATTGGAGCCTTCTATCGGATTCCCAGCTTCTCGTGAGGACCTGGGAGACCTGGCGGGGCCAGCTTTATACCCACATGGTGACGATCAGCGTGTACAGAGCAGCAGCTGCTGGTTGAGGACGGGGCACCTGCCCTCCACGCTGCTCTCCACCCAGCCCCACGGAGTGGAGGGCAACTGCAGAGAGTAGAGTCCTCAGCTGAGTCTGAGGTGAGACCACACACCAAGGTCTGAGAGCGCACCAGGCTGAGACAAACATGCCGAGGCCAGGAGGCCGTGATCGGGGAAAGCACGCACAAGAAGCGAGGCCCCGTGTGTCCCTGGTCACCGCCTGGAGGAGCACGCGCTCCGCCCTTCCAGCCCTCGCCGCCCTGTTCCTCCCCAGCTCTCATCATGACCCGACTCGCTACACGTATTACTACGAACTGCATGGCTCGCACAGCAGAAACGTATTCTGTCACATTCTGGAGGCCGGAAGCCCTAAATCAAGGGGTTAGCAGGGCCGCCCTCCCTCCGAAGGCTCTAGGGGACACTGCTCCCTCGCCTCTTCCAGCCTCTCGGTGGATCCAGCTGCTCTTGACTCGTGGCTGCATCGCTTCCGTTTCTGATGCGGGGCTTGATCCCTCGAACCATGAGATCATGACCCGGGCCGAGATCAAGGGTCAGTCGCTCAACCTGCTGAGCTACCCAGGCACCCCTTCCTCTCCTCGCTCTTACAAAGGCATCAGTCGTTGGATTTAGGGCACATCCTAAATCCAGATGGTCTCATCTTGAGATCCATAACTTAATTACATCTGCAAAGACTTTTTTCCCAAGGAACATCACACTCACAGGTACCGGGGTCTTGAACGCAGTAGGGGGAGGGACAGACTTCAACCCATTAGGCTCTGTTTCTATTTGTGTCCTGCACGACTCCTGTCACGTCAGTGTCAGGAGCAGGGTCTCCGCGCGTTGGTTTCCATGTTGGATCCCATGGCCTAGAACAATGCCTGGCACATGCTACTCAATAAATACTTCTAGAATGTAGGCATGAGGTAGCTTGTGTGTGGGATGCTGTTTGGCTCAGGCCAAGTCAGCCCGTAAGCGGTTCAGTAGGAAGGCACGACAACAACAATGCAGCAGATGAAAGTGAGGCACAAATAGCAGGTAGACCGAGGGATGAAGGTCAGTGACTACACGGGGGGCACCTGTCAATGCGACCACAGAGCGCGCGCTGATGGAGATTCCCGGCATGCCAGCTCAGGGGCAGGGAAGCCTGGTCTGCATTGTTGGATTCTGCAGTAGGGCTGGGCAAACCTCAGGAAGGTTAAGCCTGCCTCCCACCCCTGCTGGAGAGCCACTTCTGGATTTTTAATCCCCGGGGGAGTGATACTCGACATGTGGACACCAACCACCTGCTTCAGAATCGCTTGAGGGATGTGAGCTAAAACTGCACACTTTTGGGCCTCACCGCAGAACTTCGGAATCATGATCCCCGGGGAGGGGCCCAGGTAACTGCTGAGGACACTGAAGTTGAAAAACCAATGTGATGGTGACCCCCTGCGATTTTCCTCCTCCTCAGTTGTGGTGAACGTCCCACACCATCGGCTACCTGCTATGGTTACTATCCTCAGTTCAGCCGGTTGCCCCTTAATTGGGTGTAACTCCCCTTGATTTCTTGGCCTGCCCCAATTTCTTGCCCCTCTACTCTCCTTTTTGTACTGTCACCAGAGTTAAAACATAGTGGAGAGGACACCACACCCTTGCATGGTTTGCCCATCATGTAGACAACAGACACTGCTAGCTGCCTACCTAACAACCCACCCTCCCTTATTTCATTCTAAGGAAACCCTGACTTCACGGAGACATTGAGTGAAGATGTGCTCTTGGAAAGTGGTTCCTGCTCCTGCCACCGGGGATGACGTGTGACCAGTCCCCAGTCGGTCACCATCATACCATCACCACTTGTTAGTGATGGCTTCAAAGGTAGACAAGTGACCCCGTTACTTCCGGTGAAACGTGAGGGGCATCTGCTGGGGGGCTCCTAGGGAAGCTTCTGACCCTGATAAAATCAAGAGAGGCAAGAGATGAAAAACCGCCCCCTTTCCCTATTGTAGCAGATGTCTCTGGTTCCTTGCCTCTCATCCCGAAGCCTGAAGCCATGGCGGCCACTCTTAGCCATGGTTGTTTGAGCGCCTTCTCGTCACTCCATCGGTGAGGGAGGGGCGATTGTCCCAGGGCTGTGGGGACGGAAGAACACAGGACACACAACCCCGGACAGGTGAGATGGACAGTAGTTCATTAGTCCCATACACTCATGCCCAAGGGAAGAGGGCACACAGGGGCTGTGCTCAGGAACAGGGTGAACAAGGCGGCTGTAGGAGGCAGCGTTCGGAGTATTAAGAGGGTGAGGTGCCCCCTGCTTCCCACTGGAGAATATGAGGTTGTTTGAGCAATTCTGTGGTCTAGTAGGAAACAAAGCCAGTACTCAGGGATGACCTCATACTCATGGAGACCTGACAGCACCCCACACACCGAGCTTCCTAACATCTGTGCCTTGGGGTCTTCTCCTACGTGGCTTCTCCCAGCCACAGGGTAATCGGAGCAGGGGGTGAAGACTCTCAGAGCCTTGTCATCCAGGTGGACAATCCTGACCACACTCTGTGTACCTTCCAGTAGGTCCCAGCGGAACTTAGCCCGACGGGCCCATAGCAGCAGCTCAATGACATACTCTGGCATTGGCTTTTCCTCCTTCCCTGTCTCATGCCCCCAGCCCCTCACTTGTGCTTCCTGGGTCTGCTCCCAAATAAATGATATCAGGCTCTGCCCTTCAGGGAACCCAAAGCAAGACACCTCCCTGGACCTGGACACAGTTTTATAAAGTCTTTATGAAGTCCAGGGGTGCCTGGGTGGCTCAGTCAGTTAAGCGTCCGACTTCAGCTCAGGTCATGATCTCATGACTCATGAGTTCGAGCCCCGCATCGGGCTCTGTGCCTGGAGCCTGCCTCAGATTCTGTGTCTCCCTCTCTCCCGGCCCCTCCCCCACTCATGCTCTGTCTCTCTTTCTCTCTCTCAAAAATAAATGACCATTAAAAAAGTAAAAATAAATTTTATAAAGACTTTATGAAGTCTTATGTCTTGCACTTTGAGAGGTCAAAGCTGAAGAGAAAGCCAACATACTGAGGGTGTCAGAGTGGAATCACGGGAAGAGTTTGGAGCCCTTGGTGGCATCCCAAGATGGCCAATCCCACCCAGCTCCTTCCCTCCATTCTGGTTGGAAGGAGAAGACAGGCCCCCATTCCCTTGTTTAGGCCACTTTCACTAGAGCACCCTAAGTGAGTCCGAAGATGTTCCAGGACATCCATGCCAGAAACAGGCAAAAGAAGGGTTTTAATTTCAGACGAGCAAAGCCAGGAGTCTCAGAAAAAAGGTCAGCTGGAAGTGTCAGCTGTCACAGAAGTATCTCACTGGAATCCTGCAGAAGGAGGACGCAGAAGTCTCAATGTGCCATCATCTGCCAGAGCCATTCCTCAAATCACGATATGTAGTGAGTGTAACTACTTGTCATACCTCTGGCCATTCTCATTCCATCTTCAGCTGTCACTTGAATTTCACTGGCATGACTCTGGCCACATAATTGTAGAGGATTCTTTCCCAGAGCTGCACAAGAACAGTGAGAGCCACTGATGACTGAGTTTCTCATGATAACCGCCTCTGGAAATCAACCATGTTCAAGCATCACAGCTGCGTGTCAGCTACCAGCATGCAACGGCACGTGGGGCTTTGCATGAAACCTGTGAAACATTAAATAAGGCCAAGGTTCTGCTACGTGCTTGGGGGACTCAGTTGAACACCCGACCCTTGATTTCAGGTCAGGTCATGATCCCAGGGTTGTGGGATCGAGCCCCACATCGGGCTCTGTGCCAAGCACTGGGTGTGCTTAAGGCTCTCTCTTTCTCTCCCTTCTGCCCCTCTCCCCTGCTCATGTTCTCTCTCTCTCTCTCTCTCTCTCTCTAAAGTAAAAAATAAAAAATAAAAAAAGACTGGGGTTCTGAAAACACAGTTCCCTGGTGCTCTCTGTGCTCAGCAATAATGTGAGTGATTAGAGATCTATTTTTACTCTGTGGAAGATACTAATTAGCATTTAGTTTGATTTACCCCAATTAGGCAAATAGTTATTTAATGAGAAATCTTCACGAGATAGATGGTTCACATTACCTTCCCAGGGGAATTAAACCGACCCCGCAAAACTCCCCTGGTGGGGGAGTCAGGAGGAGTGTGTTCTATATATTTATTCTGATTTACTAGCATGAACTATTAATGTATCATGTCAGATGTTAGCCTGTCCTCTCTTCTGCTCCCAAGAATGCCCACAAAAGTTCTAGGCACTCCTTAGTGCTTGCTGAATTGTCGTGATCTTCTGTCCTTTAATACTCACTGAGTAACCCCCCTAAGTTGGACCAGGGGTGGCACAATGGTCAATAGGGCACACTCTGTCTTCTGCCTTCAGCATTGGAGCTGTTTGACCATGAGCAAGATGTAGCCTCATTGTACTGGATGTCCTCAGATGAAAAATAGGGATGGTAACATCCAGCTTTGTGGCCTTCAACCTGTGCTGACATGTAAGGTCCCAAACTTTAGAAGAGCTCTGAGTTTGGTTTAATACTCTGCTGCTGCCATCTTGAAATTCTTAATACTTTTTGATTTTTTTTTTTTTAACGTTTATTTATTTTTGAGACAGAGAGAGACAGAGCATGAACAGGGGAGGGGCGGAGAGAGAGGGAGACACAGAATCGGAAACAGGCTCCAGGCTCTGAGCTGTCAGCACAGAGCCCGACGCGGGGCTCAAACTCACGGACGGTGAGATCATGACCTGAGCCGAAGCCGGACGCTCAACCGACCGAGGCACCCAAGCGCCCCTCTTAATACCTTTTGAACAAGGCGTCCCACATTTTCATTTTTCATGGGGCCCCATAAATTACATGGCCTATCTTAGGGATGGGACAAAAATACACTACAGAGCGTTAAAAGAATTAAATAAGGAATTTACTTTTACTTACTTATTTGACAGAGAGAACATACATGCATTCAAACCGGGAAGACACAGAGGGAGAGGGAGAGAGGGGATTCCGAGCAATGTCACGAACCATGAGACCACGATCCGAGCCCAAATCAAGAATTGGATGCTTATGACTGAGCCACCCAGATGTCCCTAAGGGAATGTATTTAAAATTTTTTTTTTCAACGTTTTTTTATTTATTTTTGGGACAGAGAGAGACAGAGCATGAACGGGGGAGGGGCAGAGAGAGAGGGAGACACAGAATCGGAAACAGGCTCCAGGCTCCGAGCCATCAGCCCAGAGCCTGACGCGGGGCTCGAACTCACGGACCGCGAGATCGTGACCTGGCTGAAGTCGGACGCTTAACCGACTGCGCCACCCAGGCGCCCCTAAGGGAATGTATTTAAAGTGCATAACACGGGCGCCTGGTGGTTCAGGTGGCTGGGCATCCGACTTCAGCTCAGGTCACGATCTCCCAGTTCACGAGTTCAAGCCTCGTGTCAGGCTCTGTGCTGACGGCTCAGAGCCTGGAGCCTGCTTCAGATTCTGTGTCTCCCTCTCTCCTCTGCCCCTCCCCTGCTCATGCTCTGTCTCTCTCTCTCTCTCTGAGAAATAAATAAAGATCAAAAAATTTTTTAAATAAAAAAATTTTTAAAAATAAAGTGCATAACACAAAGCTTCATACAGAATAAGTTTACAAAAATGGTGTAACCATCCCAACTAGGTAGTTAAATCCAGAACAAATGTATTTTCTCAAGGCATCCTAGACATCTAATCTAAGGGCCATTAGTTACATTCTGATTAACTTCCTTTAATGAATGCTGTGAGTACATCTCCGACCTTGACTTTGTGAATTTCCAAATAGTTGACACAGCCCCCTTCACTTCCTCCCTATCACTTTTGTTAAAAGTTCACACTCTCCACAACTCCCGTTGACTCAGGAGACGTGTACATCTATAATGCCCCTCAGCCGTACTGACAGAGTTGACCGAATACTTAATCACTCATTTCAACTCAATCACCTGTCTTCCCTGAACTGACCACTTCAATTCTTCCAGAATGCTTGTGGAGGTAAACCATATACAAAAGACAGTAATGAATTAGAAGTGAAGGCATTTGTTTATTTAGTTATTTATCATTTATTTATTTAAGTTCTTGTGCCCGCAAACTGATAACCTTTGCTATATGTCCACAATTCCTGATCCACAATTCTGAACTCTAAAAAGCTCTTAGAGATGCCTGGGTGGCTCAGTCAGTTAAGTGTCCAACTCTTGTTTTCGGCTCAGGCCTTGACCTCACAGTGCGTGGGTTTGAGCCACACGTCAGGCTCTGTGCTGACCGTGCAGAGCCTGTTTGGGATTCTCTCTCTCCCTCTCTCTCTGCCCCTCCCCTGCTAAAGCACATGTGCGTGCAGTCCTGCGGTCCCTCTCTCTCTCTCTCTCAAAATAGATAAACAAACTGAAAAGCAAATAAATAAATAAAAGTAAAAACTCTAAAAACCTGGAAATAAATTTGTGGCAAAAAAAACACAAAACACCGAAACTGATGTGGGGCGCATGTAGTCTGTTTATAATGACACTTTGGGTATTACATAACATACCACATATAAGATGAACTATCTTTCTAAAGTTAGAAAAAAAATCTGAATTCTAAAACACATCTCGCCCCACATTTTTGGATAAGACACCAGGGCACCATATTGGACTTACAGTGTCCCTTTCGGAGCTTGTTCCTCAACCAACAAAGCAACACATTAAGGACAGGCACTGGAGCTCGAAGAGATATTTATCCCCCAGTGTTCACTGTGGCATTATGCACAACTGCCAAAAAGTGGGAGCAACCCCAGTGTCCATCAGAGGATGGATAGATAAACAGAACCTGGTGCATCTACACAATGAACACTATTCAGACTTAAAAAAAAAAAGAAAAAGAAAGAAAGAAAATTCTGACACATGCTCTACAACACAGATAAACCTTGAAGACATTCTGTTAAGTGAAGTAAGCCAGGCTCCAAAGGACAAAGTCCAAAAGTCTCCACTTATACAAGGTGCCTACAATAACCAAATGCATACAAATAGAAGGTAGAATGATGGTTGCCAGGGCTTGAGGGAGGGGGGACTGGGATTTTTGTTTAATGGGTACAGAGCTTCAGTTTGGAAAAATGAAAGAGTTCTGGAGATGGATGGTGGGTGGTGATATTTGCACGACGTTGGGAATGTACTTAATGTCACTGAACTATACGCTTAAAAATGGTTCCAATGATAAATGTTATAACGATGGGTGTATTTTGCCACATTTAAAAAAAAAAGGCGGGCCCTGGAAGAATCGATGCTCAGTGTGTGGGTGGTGAGCTCCCCTCTCCACCTGCTGTCCCTCCTGAATCCCCGGCCAGGCCACCGTGTACCTGACCATCATTCTCCACCGCCAGCAACTGCCCTCAAGAAAGCCCTCCAGCCAGAGGCGTCGGTGCACCCCCCCTCCTGGCTCAGCTTTCCTCTGGCTTCATTTCCTGGAGTCTCAGACTGATCAACTAGCAGCAGCCACATTTTTAGCAAGGCACCAAAGTGAACGCGTGGGTCCTGGCCCTCTAGGCATCTCAGACCCAGGGCAGCCTGCATGACCAACAGGCCAGTCTCCAGCATCCAGTCACCTCCCTCACGCTCTTGACAGTGCTAACATGAAGGAACAAGGATCTAGATTCTCATCTAGGTGATCCAAACCCCCTGCGTATTAGTCTCCTATTGAGGTTGTAACAAATTGGCATAAATGGATAGCTCCAATCAACACAAATACATTACCTTACAGTTCTGGGGGTCAGAAGTCTGGAAGGAATCTCACTGGAATTAAACCACTGTGTTGGCAGGACTGCAATCTTTCTGGAGGGATGGGGCAAGAATCCGTTTTCTTGCCTCTTCCAGCTTCCGGAGACCACGTGTATTCCTCGGCTTGTAGCCACTCCTCCCATTCTCAAAGCACATCACTCCGAGCTCTGCGCTCATCATCACGTGGCCCTCTCTCTCCACACTGACTCCCCACCATGTCCATCCTCTTGGAAGCACCCTTTTCCTTAAGTATTTACTTATTTATTTATTGACATAATCTCTACACCCAACGTGGGACTCGAACTCACAACCCCAATATCAAGAGTCCCATGCTCTTCTGACTGAGCCAGCCAGGAGCCCCAGGACCCTTGTCCATATGATTATGTGAAGTCCACCAAGATAATCCAGGATAATTTTCCCATCACCAGACTCTTTATCACATCTGCAGAATCTCCATTGCCCTGAAGTTAATATTTTCACAGGTTCCAGGGAGCCCCCAGGTCCCACGGACATCTTGGTGGAGGAGGTCATTTACTGAACCTACCACTTTAATAGGCAAGCTAGAGGCTCGCACACAAAACCTGAGGGTCGGAACCAGGTAACAGAACAACTCTTGCTGTTAGTTGCAGATCTGGAAGTTAAAACAGATTCATACCTGAGAGAGAGAGAGACAAAGATTTGAGTCAGAGAATGGCCCAGATGCATCACCAATGTGATGGACCTTAGGTGACATCGGGCTCTGGATGCAGAGACAAAGGACAGGTTTTCTGTTTCTGGCCAATATGGCAAACGACATAACCTAAACCGCCCCCCCACCCCACTCCCAAGCACTGAGAGGCGCTGAACAAAACATGATAAATAACTTTTTAAATTGATAGCCAACTCCTAAGCAAGTAAGGGATAGCCTCAAAGCCAAAAGCAAAAACAAAACTGATAATCAGCATAGTGAACACAGAGTGAATGCAGGGGCTGCTCCATGGGATTGAGAGAGGGGACAACTTTGTGTGACTAAGGAATTCATAGGGGGTTTTTTTCAAGATTTTATTTTTTTAAGGAATTTCTACGTGCAAAGTGGGGTTTAAACTCACAACCCCAAGATCAAGAGTCACCGGCTCTCCCAACTAAGCCAACCAGGTGCTCCGGGAATTCATGTGTTAATGGCCGCACAGGGATAGGGAAGGCCTTGGGTCTGTCCCAGGTGCATAATTGGAACTGAGGCCCCTGGGGTGGTCTAAGAAAAAACTCTGCCTATTGGCCCAGGATGATGACCAGGAAAC